>NC_056050.1:26452819-27062591 GCF_004379255.2 Salvia splendens | reverse complement strand
CAACGCTGAAATTGATTTCATTGTATGGTTGCAGTGAAGCAGCTGATGCGTCAGCGAAAAAGATAGTAGAAGAGCATGAGGATCTATTTGGAGAGCAATTAGACCTTCGTGTCGTGTCGAGTCGTGAAGTGTATGCAATTTGGTAAACATTGGAGTGCAAAAGAGGTAATAAACATGCATTGTTTTTCATGTAATTTGTTTTCAATCTTTTTTGCATTTGATAAACATTGGACTGCAAAAGAGCATTTACATATGACCTCATATTTCTGTCAGTGTTGTTTGCTTCCTCTCATTGTGGACGGAGAAGAGGGAGAATGGCCGGAGATTGGTGGCGCGGTGGAGGGAGTCGATGGCGGCGACGGAGGGAGATTCTTCCATGGCTATACACAAATGTTTATTTGTATTTAACTTTTTGTTGTTTTAGTGATGTTAGTGATATGATTTTGAATTTATTTTATAAACGAAACTTTTTTAGAGACTATTTTTGTGGAGTAGTATTGTTCATGATTTTTAGAAGATAAAAATTAATCTCTGGATTTCCTCTATATCATCTCCAGTGATAACCATGTCATCAACGTAGATAAGCAGACATGTTACCTTGTTGTCTCTCCTTTTTGTGAAGAGTGTATGATCGGAATGGCTTTGTTCGAATCCATGCTTAAGCATAGCTTGACAGAACCTGCCGAACCAGACCCGAGGAGACTGCTTCAAACCGTACAAGGTTTTCCGTAACCAACAAACTTCCCCTTCTCCAAATCCTCCGGAAAAACCTAGTGGGACCTCCATGTATACTTCTTTGTTTTCTTCAAGCTCTCCATGTAGGAAGACGTTAGTCACATCGAACTGGTGTAGATTCCAGTCTTTGCATGCTGCTACAGATAGTAGTGCTCGCACAGTCTCCATCTTAGCCACTGGGGAGAATGTTTCTTCATAATCCACTCCATATACTTGGGTGTATCCTTTTGCCACGAGTCTCGCCTTGTATCTCTTGATTGAACCATCTGCTTTCCTTTTTATGGTGAATATCCATCGGTATCCGATTGACTTCTTTCCTTTTGGCAACGCACATTTTTCTCAAGTGTCATTCTTCACTAGGGCGTCTATCTCCTTCTTCATGGCCTCTCTCCAATGTTTATGTTTGCTTGCCTCCTCAAATGATTGTGGAATGTCTTCTTCATATAGAGCAGCTTCGAAAGCCCAGGCCATTTCTGATAGGTGACTTTGCGCAATATTGGATACTGCGTATTTTGCCTTTCTCTTTTTCCAGTTTGGTGAGTATCGTCGAGGGGGCACTCCTCTTGTTCTCCTCGGGGGCAACTCGTATGGGTCTCTTGTATCTTCCCTTCTTCCACTAGTTTCATATCCCTCATCACTGCCCCTATCAAGATTAGTGTCGTCCGAGGTATATTATCAACAACCGAACTTCTCGAGAAGCTTAGTCTCCGTATTTTACCCGAACTCGAGGAAATCCCATCTGAAGTTGGAGAAATAGCAACGCTGAAATCGATTTCATTGTATGGTTGCAGTGAAGCCGCTGTGGCGTCAGCGAAAAAGATAGTAGAAGAACATGAGGATCTATATGGAGAGCAATTAGACCTTCATGTGCGTAACTAGAAGATGCCGAAAACCGTCCAGACCGAGCTAGTTCAGAATGTATTAGAGTTGTAATTTTTAAGAGCAAGCATTGGGTTTCTTACTTATGCTCAACATAAAAGAAGTAATAAACATGCATTGTGATTCCATGTAATTTGTTTTCAATCTTTTTTCATTTGATAAATATTGGATTTGCATATGAGCTCTTATTTCTGTCAGTGTGTTGTTGCTTGCTCTCACTGTGGTCTAGTCGAAAAAGGCTTGCTTACTTCGACTTGATGGAGAAGATACACAACATCAGGCCGAACCAGAGGCACTACACGTGCGTGGTGAGCATGCTGTCTCGAGCATGGTGCACAATGGCGGACGTCCCGCGCGGAACTCCGGCATGCCGGCCGGACGTCCGCCGGGACGGGCGCTATTATGGATGCTCTAAAGGTCAATATCCCATAATTAAAATGCTAGCCACACTAGGTTCGCATATTAGTAGTTGGACTAGTAATTAAAGTAACTTTAACCTATAATTATAATGCTAGCCACACTAGGTTCGCATATCAATAGTTGGACTATTAATTAAAGTAAGTTTAACCTAATAATTAAAGTAACTTTAACATATAATAAATTAGTGTGTATCCGACAAATATAGCATCTTTTGTTGATTTTAAGAACGCTCCACATGCGTTCTTCGTCCAATACAAGATTGGATGTGTTCTAAATATTACCTTATTATCATTCACATAGAGAGAGAGTTGTTAATCATGGCTGCTTATGGAGCTCTGGTTTCTCTTATGCATATCATAGATACCCTCGACAAACATCCTTCTCCTCCCATTTCTATAAACCAAAAACAAGTTCAATCCCTCACTCAAAACATTACCTTCTTGCAGGAGTTTCTTGATTCCTATATTTCCCCCTTTGCTGAGAGCCACGATGCTGATCCATTGGAGCGTCGCATTGCTGATGCAGTTTACGCGGCTGAGGATGTTATCGAATCCCATATTGTGGATCAAATTCACAGTGGATCCACAATCGTTGCAGATCATGACTTCTATCACAATCTACAGAAAGTGATAGAAGAAATGGATCTGATCAACAAAGAGGTGAAGAGCATTGCAGTTGAAGCTCAGACCAAGCAGAGGCCTGTTGCTGCCTTAACGCCATCTTCTTCCACTGTGAAAGAGAACGTGATTGTGGGCTCTAAAGAAGTGTTTATTGAAGTTCTAGATAAGCTCGCTGGAAATCAACTCAACCGCCAGATCATCCCTATCACGGGGATGGGTGGCATTGGTAAGACCACTCTTGCCATGAATCTATTTGAGAATGCACTTGTTAAGGAACGTTTTGATATTCGTGCTTGGACTACAATCTCTCAAACTTTTAATGTTAGAGAAACACTTAGAGAAGTTCTTTTTCGAGCAAGTGGAGGAGATTCAAGTAGTGATCTGAGTGAGAATGAGTTGGGACAAAAATTATACCAGTTTTTGTTTGGTAGGAGATATCTTGTAATAATGGATGATATGTGGAGCATAGAGGCGTGGGAGAAGATAAAAAATTTCTTTCCTGATAACCAAAATGGGAGTCGAATAATCGTAACGACTAGGCTGTCTGACTTGAGTTCTCAGTTGAACGAGTCTTGTATAGTTGGCATGAAATTTCTAGATGAGGCTAGTAGTTGGGATTTATTTGGTATGACCGTGTTTGGGAAAGAAAGTTGTCCAATTGAGTTGGAGAAGATTGGAAAGAATATTGTAGCAAATTGTAAAGGACTTCCTTTATCAATTGCTACAATAGGAGGTCTTTTGGCTAAATCTGAGCGCACAAAAGAATGTTGGGAGCGTATAGAGCAAAATTTGAATTCCATTGTTATTAACAATAACGATGGATTTTGCTTGAAAATATTGAGGATGAGTTATATCTTTCTGCCGAACTATTTAAGGCCATGCTTTTTGTATATGGGTGTTTTTGAGGAAGATTACCGTATTTGTGTGTCAGTGCTTAAGAAGTTATGGGTTTCTGAAGGATTTTTAAAACCAAGGAGTGGAAAATGTTTGGAAACACTTGCACAAGAATATTTTAAGGAATTGGTTGATAGAAATCTCATTTTAGTTGATGGATTGGGGTCTACTGGAAACGTTAAGTATTGTAAAATTCATGATTTGTTGAGAGATTTGTGTTTGAAAGAAGCTGAAAAGGAAAGATTTTACCATGTCGTAAGAGATGATCCTCCGGCCAATATTAGCGAACGTCGAGTCGTTCTTAAAACTGGAGGGTTGTTAGGATCTTTGTCACATACTCGTTCCATAATATGTCAGTATGATAAAACAACAAGTGATAATGAGAAAGTTCTTCTGTCTCGCGATCTTCGATTGTTGAGGACATTCAGAGCATGTGATTTTGAGAGGTATTTCCTAGAAAATGTGTTTGAATTGGTGAACTCACGGTACCTTGCAATCAGTGTTCATGATGAGTCCAGATTCTCTAGTTCAATTGATCTCCTTTGGAATCTACAGACATTGATTATTCATCCATCTTTTTACAACGATCGACATGTACCAAATGAAATTTGGAAACTGCGTCAACTTCGGCATCTTGAATTTGCAGTGAACAAATTGATTCTCCCAAATCCTGCTAGTGATGATAGTGACATTGTCATTATGGAGAATCTGGAAACACTCAAAGGAGTTGAGAATTTGTTATTGAATGAGGAGGTGGTTAAAAGAATTCCCAATGTGAAGAAATTGCATTTAACATACAATTCGGATCTGGGGGAAGAAAACTGTCTAAGCTACCTTCAATGCTTCAGTAAATTGGAAAACTTATCCTGCCGCACCTTTTATCAAAGCGGTGACTTTTTGCTGAGGATTAATTTCCCCAACTCTATCACGAAGTTGGTTGTTGATGACCTTTATAGCAGGGAATTTGGCACAAAGTGGGAAGACATATTGCGTAAAATCGGTTCGTTGCCTCTTCTTGAGAAGCTCGTATTAATAAATGGTGTCTTCCAAACAGGCAAGTGGGAAACAATTGAAGGCCAGTTCCAGAACCTCAAGTTTCTACGGTTGTGGCTTTGTGAAGGTCTAGTAAATTGGATTGTGTCAGACAGCTCCCACTTTCCACTTCTCCAGAAGCTTACTCTCGATTATTTATACGAACTCGAGGAAATCCCATCTGAAGTTGGAGAAATAGCAACGCTGAAATCGATTTCGTTGTATTGGTGCAGTGAAGCAGTTGTGGAGTCAGCGAAAAAGATAGTAGAAGAACATGAGGATCTATATGGAGAGCAATTAGACCTTCATGTGCGTAACTAGAAGATGCCGAAAACCGTCCAGACCGAGCTAGTTCAGAATGTATTAGAGTTGTAATTTTTAAGAGCAAGCATTGGGTTTCTTACTTATGCTCAACATAAAAGAAGTAATAAACATGCATTGTGATTCCATGTAATTTGTTTTCAATCTTTTTTCATTTGATAAATATTGGATTTGCATATGAGCTCTTATTTCTGTCAGTGTGTTGTTGCTTGCTCTCACTGTGGTCTAGTCGAAAAAGGGCTTGCTTACTTCGACTCGATGGAGAAGATACACAACATCAGGCCGAACCAGAGGCACTACACGTGCGTGGTGAGCATGCTGTCTCGAGCATGGTGTCTCCCTGAGGCGGAGGAGTTCATAGCGAGTATGCTGTGTGAATCTGAGGCGAACGCGTGGTCTGCTCTGCTCAGTGGCTGCAGAACCTATGGGGACGAGGAATTGGGCTCGAGGGCGTCTGAGAAGCTCTCAGAGCTTGCGGAGGAGAAGCCTGGGCCGTATGTTCTGCTGTCGAATAGCTATGCTTCGGGAGGGCGATGAAGACGAGAGACATGATGAGCCGGAAAGGGATCAAGAAGAGTGGGGGTTGCAGTTGGATGGAGCTGAGAAACAGAGTGCATCTGTTTTATTCACAGGATGAAAGTCATGAGAAATGAAATGGATTTTGCAGATGTTGAATACTGAAAGAGAATCATATTTTTTAACATCCATTTTTTGTGATATACATATATCTCTAGGAGAATTGAGCTAATATTATTTGTGAATCAAGAAGTTGCACACAGTTTTGAGTGAGATTAGTTTGTATATTAACATCTTTTTCTAGTAAAGAAAAATGGGATTTTGGAGCAAGGTTGGGTGCTAATAGTTGAGAGGTAGTTAGTATATACTATATTCTATTGGATAAGTCATACCAATGGGTTTGGTTTGTATATTAACATCTTTTTCTAGTAGTTGTTAGAGTAGTAAAGAAAATCTAACTATTTTGAAAAGGCCCCATGTTCGTGAGTAATCTTGAATTACTATTTTGTTTTATAATCGTTCAGATCATAACAACTCTGTAAATCTCATGTTCTTGAGTCATCTTGCAATATTATTTGTTTTGTAAACATCCTGATCATAACCACAGATGTAACACGTAAATAGTATAGGCCTTTCTCATTTATGGATCGACTGTTGCAAGTGCCTTCTATTTCCAAACCAAATGATAAAGTTATAAATTTAATTTTGAGAAAATCAAATGCGTGGTGGACTCTACTACTACAATAATAAAAATGTAATCACTTTGTTATTTCTTCCATCTATGAGAAAAACGCAACGGCGTTGGCATTTTATTAAGTAAATACGCCAACCAAGAAGGCGTTTTACGATTAATTTTTTATTTTATGTAAATACAATATTTATTAAAACACGCCAACCACGTTGACGTGTTTAAGTAGAAAACGGAAGTCTTGTTGGCGTTTTTATAAGTAATTAAAAAATAAAAATTTGAACACACGCCAATGTGGTTGGCGTGTTTCCCTCTTCACAGATTCAGGAGAGTATTTCTCCCCAAATCGCGAACCCCACCTCCATTTCTTCTCCCAAATCAAATTCTCCCCAAATCGCGAATCCTACCTCCATTTCTTCTCCCAAATCGAAAACCATTTTTCCTGCCTGCGCGAAAACCTTCTCAAGCCTATGCTCATCAATGGCGGATTCATTACCTCTGTGGTGATTCCTCTCGCTGCATAGAAGAAGAGGGCCAATCTCTCAAGCCTTCCTTCCAATAACATTTTTGTAGTGAGTGGGATAAGCGGGCGGATTCGAGCTCGTTGAAGCTATTTACAACCTCTCTGTACGTCTTCTTCCAAGCCTCATTAATTTTGTCAAACATTTTGGGGAAGTCATTCGAGCTCGTTGAAGCTATTCGCAATTTCTTCAAGAAAAAAATGGAAAAGCCGCGCGAATTCGAGCAGAGACTGAACCCTCGAAGTCGAAGTGCTACAATTAGATTAATTGACAGGTAAGATAAGGATGTGCATTCTACCATTTATTTATAATTAGTACTCCCTCCGTCCCGGACTACTCGAACGTTTCCTTTTCGGCACGGAGATTAAGGAATAAGTGATAGATAAAGTCAAATATTACGGCTGTAGGTGATAATTTTTACTAAAAATGGAAAGAGTGCAAATAACTTGGGACGCCCAGAAAGGAAATAAGTGCAAGTAGTCCGGGACGGAGGGAGTATAATTTTTGTTTTTGGTTAAATGGCCGCATACTTCAGAAAATGTATCGTCGTTGTTGATTAATTCCTTACAAAATATTTGGACAGCATGTTCCACCATCTGTTTCCCTTCCCTCTCTACCTGAAATGCAATTTTAAGTGTATCAAATGATTTGACTGGTTTCTTGTTGAGGACTTTGAAACCTTAGATTACTTAGACTATCATTATCAATGAACTTTGACTTAATTTATGAAATGCGGTATTCTTTTACTTAAATATAGTACACGCCAACCTGATTGGCGTTTTATACTTTTAAAAAACCGACGAGAAACATTCTGTAAAAAAACGCCATCGAGGACGGCGTTTCAAGCGTTTAATGTTTTAATTTTTTTTAAATTTTTTTTAAAAACTCCGAGGTAGATGGCGTGTTCAAGATATATTTTACATTTTTTATTTTTTAGTAACACGCCAACCGGGATGGCATTTTACACTTGGTTTCGGTTTTTAAAAAATCGACGGGAAAAATCATTTTGTAAAGAAACGCCAACCGGGTTGGCGCTTTTAGGCATAATTTTTTTCCTTATCCATTTTCGTGTCTAACAAGCCCTAGAAAGCCATAGTTACAATATAATAAACACGCCAACCTACGTGGTGTGTTCCAATAAATATTACATTTACATAAAATCAAAAATAAATTGGAAAACGCCTTCTTGGTTGTCGTTTTACTTAATAAGACGCCAACTCGGATGGCGTTTTTCCTATAGACGGAAGAAATAACAAAGTGGGTACATTTATGTTATTGTAGTAGTAGAGTGCCCCACGCATCCGAAAAAGTCTTTAATTTTGACATGCATTTATGGATATCAGATTATGATGAATCAGAGTACAAATAAACTGCAAGAACTGGTTACAGGCTCGCCCGAGTAACAAAGCGCATCCCGACCGGGCTTTGAACTTCTTTAAGGATAACACAATCCAAAGTGCACATGGATACAAAACATTATATTAGTGACAAAATAGCATCATTAGATCATGTGGAGCAGCAAGAGAGACTTTCAAGACCATGTTAAGTTGTGCACCAAAACATGTACAGCAAAAATTTGCCAACCCTAGAAAAGTTTACGGGGGCATATCAGGGGTTCGACCATGACACGCGTTCCATATTAACAAAACGCAAGAGTACCTAGCATGTCGGGTGCCCAAGCAGGTTGATCTTCCCTCAATGGTTCAGTCGGTGCATTGTTGCCATCCTCTTTGTGGTCAGTGTGATGTTTGTGGCCAAGTCCATTTTTCCCGATTGCATGGCTGCAGCATCAGATTTAATTGATTGAGCCGCTGCCATCATAGTTTCGTGAAAACTGCGCTGGTTAATGGTGGCTCCATCAAATTTCTCTGTGCTGGAGTTCTTATTGGCCCATTCTGAATTCCGGTTGGGGCTTCTGCTTCGGATTCTATCTTTATTATTCGAAGCAGCCATCATGCTCTCGTGAAAGCTCTTCTGATGAAAGCTTCCAGTAGCGTTTGAGTCGTGACCAAATGACCCAGAACCATACCTGCAAGAATACGAAGAAGATACTGAACTGAGTGCCACATATATGCTTCAGATAATCAATAGTCCGTCAAAAGAAAGAAAAGAACATATACTTGTCCTGTCTATCAGGAAACGACGGTGTTCCCCAACCTCCGCTGCTGCCTCTTCCACCGTAGGGAGAGTCATTACATCCACCATAGGAAGAATCATTACGTCCACTGAATCCGACATCGCGTCCGGAAGACCCAGAGCTCCACTGGCGCCTTCCTCTTCCCATCCCACCACCACGTGATGCCATTTCACCAAGTTCAGAAGGGACATTTTGATTCGCTCCTTCCAGAATTTTGACAAGATCGGAAGCATGTCTTGCATCCTGATCACCGAAAAAAGTGTAAGCCTCTCCAGTGGCACCTGCCCGACCTGTTCTTCCAATTCTGTGTACATAATCCTCTACTCCTGTCGGGAAGTCATAGTTTACTACCACCCTGTAACAAAATTGAGACTTACATTACATCAGATGAATCACAAATAAAATACTCAAAATGGTGCCATGTCATCTGTTATTGCAAAAGAATTAACATAATGTTGAATCCAGTAGAATGAATGTTGATACATCAATCACACAATCTTATGTATTTGAGTGTAGAATTTAATACTAGTGCAACCGACGGATTTTCTTCCAGAACTAACAAAATCGAATGCAGATAAGTAAACAAAAAACTAAGAAGCATAGAAGGCAAACATTTCCAGTGGGGTTCTCATTATCAGGATTCATGCATGTGTGGAAGTATTTTTCCTAACGACTGATTTAGGCCTAATTATCAATTTAACAGCTACCGACCTAATATCCTTAACGTCCAATCCACGAGCAGCAACATCAGTGGCTACAAGCCTTTCCGGCGCGAAATTCATTCAGCACATGATCCCTTTCACCCTGACATTTGTCACCATGAATAGCAGCAGCTCCAAATTGCCTATATAGGTTTTCACCACATTTTCTTAGTAGAGCAAAAGATAATTATCTTTGATCCTAGACCTTAATATCTGTTCCAAACGACGACGCTTATCCATTTGTGATATAACTTCAATATGCTGTTATATTAAGACAAAAATCAAGTTAGATCAAAATTCATTAAACTTGATATGCAGCAAAACAGGAGAAGCTATACTATTACGGATCAATTCTTTTTTTGGTAAAGGATTTTAATGGAATTCCATTTTAATGAAGAGCATTAGTCGTATTCCGCCTTAGGGAGTGACGCATAACTCTTATGCGTCACTAACAAAAAGACGCATAATCCTTATGCGTCGCTATTAAACGACGCATAATCATTGTGCGTCATTAGTTAATGACGCATAACCATTGTGCGTCGTTTATTAGAGACGCATAACACTTATGCGTCGTTTATTAGAGACGCATAATACTTATGCGTCGTTGGTTGAGTTTTAAAACGGGCAGAAGGCAGAATCAGGCAGAAACGCGACGAAAGAGGCGAAGCAGGCGAGGCAGGCGATTTCCGACAACCTTAAACTGTTTTTCATTCCATAAACTCCACATAGTTATAGCAGTTTTCACGTGTAGCTTGGAATCAAATTTTGTTCCCAACACAATCCGATGCGGCTCATTCTCATTCCAATACAAAAGGATGTGTTCATTACCTCCCACATCATCCGATACTCCAGAAGGACGACTTGGTAATTCACGAAAGAATCTAAACCCATTAGGATTGTATTCCGGAAGTGGTTGTTCACCTTGCATAACAGGTTTACATGGTACTATCTCATCATCAGAACTAGCACCGACATCATCAGCACCATCACCATCACTGAGATCGGGGTCTGGCTCTGTCTCGGATAGTGGCCTTGGCTCATCAAGATCATCTGCATCATCTACCTCATCATTCAATCCAACACCAACATCAGCAACATCTACAACATCTACAACATCTCTCTGCTCATTCATTTGGTCCACCCTCGCAGATGATCCAATACCACACTCAAAACTCATTTGTTCAAACCTCGCAGATGCTCCAATACCATAATCAACAACTGGTGGGATTTCTTCACTCCTCACAGGTGAATACTCAACAAATAATTCAATACACCCACTTGAATTTTGAGCATTGTTGAACATAAACATTACACTATCATCATTGCGAATCACAGAACATGTATAACTCATACCGGAACCATAGACTATACATTGTCTCCATAATAATTCAATTGTGTGTTGGTTCATATCTATTCCCATCGCATCACAAATCATTGCTACCAACTCATAATAGGAAACACCTGAATTTAATATAATGGAGCTCCTCGCACGAGGTGGGTCATAACCAATACCCATATGTGGTAGTTGAACTACTCTACCACCCCAATACAAACTCACAAATACTTGCATGATTTCTGCATCAAAAACATATAAACCAACGACAATTATGGACATTTTCCTACAAGCCCTAATTTGTATAAATTGGGTAAAACTAACAAATGAAAGCACAATAAACATGAATAATGATGAATGTAGCTAAATTGATGAACAAATTACCGGATCTTATGGAGAAATCGCCGGAAATCGCCAGAAAACGCCGGAAATCGCCGAGATAGAGGAATTGAAAGTGTATGAAGGTGCGTTCTGTGATCTGCGTGTGACTGGAGGCAGATAAAAGCCGCCTTAACGACGCATAACCAATGTGCGTCGTTCATGAGCGACGCACAACCCTTATGCGTCGTTAAGCGACGCATAATCCTTATGCGTCATTAATTAACGACGCATAATGGTTATGCATTTCATTAAGAACGACGCACAATCATTATGCGTCACTCCCTCAATTAGAATGAATCTATTCTCCTTCATTAAATTGGAATTCCATTACTCTCTTAGCACAAAAGAAGAAAGACCTCTACTATTACTGTATATTTAAGAAAGAAAAAAAGAAAGTAAAGCTTACCTGGGTGTTGGCAACAAGCTCATCAGAATTTCCTATGTTAACCTGAACAGGGTTCGTCAGTAGATCAGCAGCAATTTTTCGCACCTCCTTTGGCCATGTTGCCGTGTACATCAAGGTTTGCCTACGTGGAGGCACCTCCTTCACAATTTTCCTTATTTGGGGTTCAAACCCCATATCTAGGAGCATTCTGTCTGCCTCATCCAACACCAAATATGAAATTTCATGGAGATAAACTCTCTTCATCTCCAAAAGATCGTTCAATCGACCAGGCGTAGCCACCACAATATCAACACCTCTGTCTAAGTCTTTAATCTGAGGTCCTTTTGGTGCACCCCCATATAGACACTATTATTAAATAAAGAAATGGCAGCTGATTCAGCATGAAGCAGATAACTTAGGAAAAATCACCACATTCACATATACAATTAATGAAGAAAACCCGAAAGGAAAACAGAATCTCAGGCCAACAGAAAAGTCCTCTGTCAATGTCAAAAGGATATGACTTCTAAAGAGATATGCAGAAATAGAATACAAGAAATAATGTACTACTTTAACATAGCCAGGATAAGTCATACCGTGCAAGATATCCAAGATTATTTCCCAAACTTCACTGCTTCGTCTTGTATCTGCGTTGCCAACTCTCTTGTTGGCGATAGCACCAAAATTGTTGGACCCATTTTAGGATTATTGCGCTTTTCTTTCAGATGAATAAATCCAGGAATTAAGTAACCCAAAGTCTTCCCAGATCCTGTCTTGGCAAATTGGCAATGGCTACTATATCACGACCTTGGTTAGCAATTGACCATGATTGCGCCTGGATTGGAGTTGGAGCAGAGAAACCAGCTTGTTGAGCCTGGGATTTGTGGTGGGAGAGAGAGAGAGAGGCAGGGATAAGGGGGCAGAGTAGAAACAAAATGAGAAATTAAAATCCAGGATCTCTGTGACCAGAGGTAATGCACTATTGCTCCAAATAGGAGTGGCTAGTCAAGAACTTATCCAAGTTTCCAAGGAAAGAAGAATTGTGGTCAAGAGTGAGAGTGTGATTCTTCTTCTCTTCTGACCAAAGGCCAGGTTATAACTTATAAATCACCAAGAATGTAATTCCTCAGAGCGACATACGAAGCCCTTCACATGAACTGATGGACCTACAAGAGCACTCAAATAACAAAGTCCCAAGAGGAGTGTGACAGCGTACGACATTTGGCTCCTCCCTGGACCAAATATCGCACCTGCAACACAAAGTTTAAATGAAAAAAAAGTGGAATCATTAGTTCTCTAACTCCTCATTGGATCTCTTGTTGCACGTGATCATATCAAAAAACTATTTGATACACAGTTCTGATTCATTAGAGAACATCTCCGAGTGGATTAAAATGAGATGATTGGTCGGGGCACATTTCCTCCCTACACAATTAGATGAATGACTAGAGTTAGCGTTTTGCCTAATGATGTTACTTTTACTTCTGTGGTGAAGGGTTGTGTTGAATTGGGGGATTTTGGTTTTGAGGGGAATGTGTGTGTGTTGAATTCTCTGGTTACCTTTTTTCTGAGTTTGGGACGTGTTGAGTTTGAAGACCTGGGGATGGCCCCTGCATGGATTGCAGCATGCCGCACGCACAAATATTTCATGGTAGGGACTGTACAGTAAATTTTTTGTAGTTAATTTGCACTCCCTTCATCTTTTAAAATAGAGATTTTTGCAACCGCACGAGTTTTAAAGTGAAATTGGTATAGGGTAACGTGTAAAATTTAAGTATAAATAACATAAAAATATTATAGAACTCCCTCCGTGCACAACTAATTGGCATGTTTTACTCTACTCAGATTTTAAAAAATATAGTGAAAAATAGGTGGATAAAGTTAGTGAAATGTGAGTCCTATTATAATAAAATTTTAATGAAATGGGCTAGTGGAACATGAAAATCATTATCAACGGTAATAAAAAAAAGTACTCCTTTCGTCCCAAAAAATATGCATTTTTAGTTGGGCACGAGTTTTAATGTACAATTGGTAAAATAAGAGAGATATATAAAGAAATTAATTAAAGTATTGTTATAAGAGAATGAGTCACACCTCATTAGAGAAAAAAAAGGTTTCTAAAATTAGAAAGTTTATATTCTTGTGGGACGGACTAAAAAGAAAAAAAAAAAAGTACTCCCTCCATCCCATAGTAGATGTCACACTTTTCTTTTTAGTTTATCTCACAAAAAGATATCAAATTTCTTCTTTTGGAAAAAGTTCTAATTATATTTTCTCTCACCACTTAACATACAAAATAACATCTCCTAAAATCCCGTGTCATTTCTCAAGTGTGACATCTACTATGGGACGGAGGGAGTACTATATTTTTATGGAACGGAGGAAGTAAACTTTTTCTTTTCTACTTTTTATCTATATTATTTTATTCTCTCCCCTGAGGGATAGAGGGAGTAGTATGATAAATTTTGAGCTCTTTTCTAGAGCTGAAGTGGCTTTGCCACCGTCCCACCCCAGCACTCAAATCAGTGGAGAGCTGAGCCTCGCTACTAACATTCAAGTCGAGGGCGGTTGGAAGGAGCATCTTCTTGGTGGTTTTTCTTCCGAGTGTCAGCCGGGGACGGATACCTGACTCATCTTAGAAGTCTCATTTCATTTTTACTATTTTTAGCACTAAATGTTACACGTCTATTCTACAGAGATACATGCTTTTTAGTACAGACAATCATAACAGAGACATAAGAAAAAAAGTCATTTTGAAAATATCACTATAAATCATAATTAGAAGTACCTTATTTTAGAATTGTTGTAAATAGTACCTTTGTTTTATGGAGAAGTTTTAAATAAACGTTAGGTGAATCACACCTGATAATATTAGAATTAAATTGATATTATAAAATGTTAGGTGAATCGTTTTCTAACGTTATCATATGCAGACATAATTAAAGTAACTTTAACCTATAATTAAAGCAATATTAGCCCCTAATATCACGAAACTTTTAAAAGGTTGGTTTATTCCCATGAACTTTGAATTTGGCAAATAATATCACGAACTTTTACATATGTTTGTTATTTCCCACTGGCTAAAAAACTCTAACTATATTATTAGATTGAAGAACAATTTTGGCGGGTGTGCTTCAAGAAAAACTATCCCCAAAGATTGAAAAACTTGAATCTCTTGAAGTTGTTGTCGAGAAATTACGAAAAAAAATCTATATCATGATATTATTTGTCGGAATTTTTTCGCCGGTGGAAAATAACAAAATCGGGTAAAAGTTCATGATATTATTTGCCAAATTAAAAATTCATGAGAAAAAACAAATTTTTTTAAAGTTTCATGATATTAAGAGCATCCACAGTGATGCGGATGTCCCGGCGGACATTCCAAAAACACCTCCTGCCACGTCATAAGGACATCTCACTTCATAGTGGCGGACATCCCCAAAGACATCCCGACAGACTTCCCACAATAATAAAAATTCACAAATTCACCAAATTAAACAATTTACGGAATTAAAATTTCGGCACAAATACGGAGAAATTGCAACCACTTATTTAAAAGAAAAGTATTTAGAGAGAGATACTCGTTAATACAAGTGGTGCGAATGAAATGAAGTTCAACGAGCCGTATTTATAGAATTTTCAAAAAAAATAATAAAATAATCGGGACATCCGCGCGGACGTCCGTGGAGTCAACGCTATTCCGGTGTCCGCAGTGAACGTCTGTATCCGCGTCACCGCTGCACAAAGGCGGACGTCCCGCGCGGAACTCCGGCATGCCGGCCGGACGTCCGCCGGGACGGGCGCTATTGTGGATGCTCTAAAGGTCAATATCCCATAATTAAAATGCTAGCCACACTAGGTTCGCATATTAGTAGTTGGACTAGTAATTAAAGTAACTTTAACCTATAATTATAATGCTAGCCACACTAGGTTCGCATATCAATAGTTGGACTATTAATTAAAGTAAGTTTAACCTAATAATTAAAGTAACTTTAACATATAATAAATTAGTGTGTATCCGACAAATATAGCATCTTTTGTTGATTTTAAGAACGCTCCACATGCGTTCTTCGTCCAAAACAAGATTGGATGTGTTCTAAATATTACCTTATTATCATTCACATAGAGA
Organism: Salvia splendens; assembly: GCF_004379255.2. Taxonomy (NCBI): domain Eukaryota; kingdom Viridiplantae; phylum Streptophyta; class Magnoliopsida; order Lamiales; family Lamiaceae; genus Salvia; species Salvia splendens. The sequence continues at coordinate 27,046,899 of NC_056050.1, read as the reverse complement.
GAGAGTTGTTAATCATGGCTGCTTATGGAGCTCTGGTTTCTCTTATGCATATCATAGATACCCTCGAGAAACATCCTTCTCCTCCCATTTCTATCAACAAAAAACAAGTCCAATCCCTCACTCAAAACATTACCTTCTTGCAGGAGTTTCTTGATTCCTATATTTCCCCCTTTGCTGAGAGCCACGATGCTGATCCATTGGAGCGTCGCATTGCTGATGCAGTTTACGCGGCTGAGGATGTTATCGAATCCCATATTGTGGATCAAATTCACAGTGGATCCACAATCGTTGCAGATCATGACTTCTATCACAATCTACAGAAAGTGATAGAAGAAATGGATCTGATCAACAAAGAGGTGAAGAGCATTGCAGTTGAAGCTCAGACCAAGCAGAGGCCTGTTGCTGCCTTAACGCCATCTTCTTCCACTGTGAAAGAGAACGTGATTGTGGGCTCTAAAGAAGTGTTTATTGAAGTTCTAGATAAGCTCGCTGGAAATCAACTCAACCGCCAGATCATCCCTATCACGGGGATGGGTGGCATTGGTAAGACCACTCTTGCCATGAATCTATTTGAGAATGCACTTGTTAAGGAACGTTTTGATATTCGTGCTTGGACTACAATCTCTCAAACTTATAATGTTAGAGAAACACTTAGAGAAGTTCTTTTTCGAGCAAGTGGAGGAGATTCAAGTAGTGATCTGAGTGAGAATGAGTTGGGACAAAAATTATACCAGTTTTTGTTTGGTAGGAGATATCTTGTAATAATGGATGATATGTGGAGCATAGAGGCGTGGGAGAAGATAAAAAATTTCTTTCCTGATAACCAAAATGGGAGTCGAATAATCGTAACGACTAGGCTGTCTGACTTGAGTTCTCAGTTGAACGAGTCTTGTATAGTTGGCATGAAATTTCTAGATGAGGCTAGTAGTTGGGATTTATTTGGTATGACCGTGTTTGGGAAAGAAAGTTGTCCAATTGAGTTGGAGAAGATTGGAAAGAATATTGTAGCAAATTGTAAAGGACTTCCTTTATCAATTGCTACAATAGGAGGTCTTTTGGCTAAATCTGAGCGCACAAAAGAATGTTGGGAGCGTATAGAGCAAAATTTGAATTCCATTGTTATTAACACTAACGATGGATTTTGCTTGAAAATATTGAGGATGAGTTATATCTTTCTGCCGAACTATTTAAGGCCATGCTTTTTGTATATGGGTGTTTTTGAGGAAGATTACCGTATTTGTGTGTCAGTGCTTAAGAAGTTATGGGTTTCTGAAGGATTTTTAAAACCAAGGAGTGGAAAATGTTTGGAAACACTTGCACAAGAATATTTTAAGGAATTGGTTGATAGAAATCTCATTTTAGTTGATGGATTGGGGTCTACTGGAAACGTTAAGTATTGTAAAATTCATGATTTGTTGAGAGATTTGTGTTTGAAAGAAGCTGAAAAGGAAAGATTTTACCATGTCGTAAGAGATGATCCTCCGGCCAATATTAGCGAACGTCGAGTCGTTCTTAAAACTGCAGGGTTGTTAGGATCTTTGTCACATACTCGTTCCGTAATATGTCAGTATGATAAAACAACAAGTGATAATGAGAAAGTTCTTCTGTCTCGCGATCTTCGATTGTTGAGGACATTCAGAGCATGTGATTTTGAGAGGTATTTCCTAGAAAATGTGTTTGAATTGGTGAACTCACGGTACCTTGCAATCAGTGTTCATGATGAGTCCAGATTCTCTAGTCCAATTGATCTCCTTTGGAATCTACAGACATTGATTATTCATCCATCTTTTTACAACGATCGACATGTACCAAATGAAATTTGGAAACTGCGTCAACTTCGGCATCTTGAATTTGCAGTGAACAAATTGATTCTCCCAAATCCTGCTAGTGATGATAGTGACATTGTCATTATGGAGAATCTGCAAACACTCAAAGGAGTTGAGAATTTGTTATTGAATGAGGAGGTGGTTAAAAGAATTCCCAATGTGAAGAAATTGCATTTAACATACAATTCGGATCTGGGGGAAGAAAACTGTCTAAGCTACCTTCAATGCTTCAGTAAATTGGAAAACTTATCCTGCCGCACCTTTTATCAAAGCGGTGACTTTTTGCTGAGGATTAATTTCCCCAACTCTATCACGAAGTTGGTTGTTGATGACCTTTATAGCAGGGAATTTGGCACAAAGTGGGAAGACATATTGCGTAAAATCGGTTCGTTGCCTCTTCTTGAGAAGCTCGTATTAATAAATGGTGTCTTCCAAACAGGCAAGTGGGAAACAATTGAAGGCCAGTTCCAGAACCTCAAGTTTCTACGGTTGTGGCTTTGTGAAGGTCTAGTAAATTGGATTGTGTCAGACAGCTCCCACTTTCCACTTCTCCAGAAGCTTACTCTCGATTATTTATACGAACTCGAGGAAATCCCATCTGAAGTTGGAGAAATAGCAACGCTGAAATCGATTTCGTTGTATTGGTGCAGTGAAGCAGTTGTGGAGTCAGCGAAAAAGATAGTAGAAGAACATGAGGATCTATATGGAGAGCAATTAGACCTTCATGTGCGTAACTAGAAGATGCCGAAAACCGTCCAGACCGAGCTAGTTCAGAATGTATTAGAGTTGTAATTTTTAAGAGCAAGCATTGGGTTTCTTACTTATGCTCAACATAAAAGAAGTAATAAACATGCATTGTGATTCCATGTAATTTGTTTTCAATCTTTTTTCATTTGATAAATATTGGATTTGCATATGAGCTCTTATTTCTGTCACTGTGTTGTTGCTTGCTCTCACTGTGGTCTAGTCGAAAAAGGGCTTGCTTACTTCGACTCGATGGAGAAGATACACAACATCAGGCCGAACCAGAGGCACTACACGTGCGTGGTGAGCATGCTGTCTCGAGCATGGTGTCTCCCTGATACGAGACCCCCGACACCTGACGCAACAGCGGAGCCGCATGCCGAGCTGGAGCATGCCGAGCTGGATCATGCCGAGCTGGAGGCGACAACAGCCGAGCAGCACGACGCAGCGCTTCCGGAGCCGAGCAGCACGACGCAGCCGAACAGCACGACGCAATGCGTGAATGACCGAAGTGACGAATTGATTGTGTCGAAGAGATCCTTGAGACCGAGAGACAAGCTCAAGGCGCCGAACAAGTTCAAGAATTAGCCGATTCTTTTTGTTTCCTTTTTATTTCTTTCCTTTTATGTTTTGGTATTTTTGAAACATTAATTTACTTATTGTTGAGTCGGGCCTGATTTATAAGCCCCGTTCGGGTTTTCTTTGCGGTTCTTTCCCGGATGAATTAGGATACGTCGAACCGCCCTAGGGTTTCTAGTATAAAATAGGGTATTTCATCAACACATTATTTTTATGAATGAAATATTTTCCCTAAACCTATCTTGTGAAACAAGCAATTATCTTTACGTTTCTTGTTGCTTTGGGGAAGACGTCCACCAAATCAGCGAGGTTTCGGTCAGTTTCCGCGAGTTTGTTGTGGGAATTGCTCGTTGTTCCGTCGAGAAGGAAGATCACGGAGCCGTTGCGGAGAACGTCCGTAACATCTGGTGCTTTCATCCCGATAACTCAACATCTTCTTGATTACGTAAGCGATGGCGGGAGAATTTCCGCATGCAGGGACCTCGTCGGGGCTGCAATTGGGCCCTGCGCGGCAGAGGAACCCAGGAGACGTCGACGGGAGACAACCGCACGTCGACCCAGTCACGTTAGGGTTTGCGCAGTTGAACGCGAGATTTGATACGATGGATCGTCGGGTCGACAACTTGGAACGACGACCGGCGCCGCAGGTAGAGAGCCACGAGCCCGATTGGGATGAAGCCGACCACTCGTGGGAGGATTACCGCGGGAATGGTCGGAGCGGCCGTGAGGAGTATGACCGCCCCTACCGCCAGCAGAGTCGGGGTCGTGGTCGCCCTAATCGAGGTGGCCGCGGAGATCGTGTTGGGGAGGGAGTGCTCCCAGGCCGAGGAAGCCGTCCTGGTCAGCGTCGGGACGATGCAGCGTATAGAACGGGTCGCCGTCGGGATAATTGGGACCTACCGCAGAGACACGAGGAGGGGGACGATGAAGGGTACGAAGAGCGCGGGGTTACCTGTTGGGATCCACCCCTAAATCGGGAACGCCTCAACCGCCAGGGAGCGGATTATTCATCCGGCGTGAAGATGGACGCACCTCACTTTAATGGGGTGGACGCACCGAATTGGATCTCTCGCGTCCAATACTATTTTGATCACAAGCGGGTTCCGGAGGCGGAGCGCTTACATTATGTAGTTATGCTTTTCGACCCTCCCGCGTCGGAGTGGATATTCAATTATCGGGCGACAAATGGATTTGTTACGTGGCCAGATTTTTTGGACGATGTTAGGCATCGATTTGACCCCCAGAGCTTCAGGAACTACACGGGTTTGATCGCCAAACTGGTTCAAACGACCACCGTAGCGGAATATCACGCGACGTTCGAACGGTATCTCAATAGGGTGACCGATCTATCGGAATCGGCATTGATTCCAATCTTTATTCAAGGGTTGAAGCAGCCTCTGCAAGAGAAGGTCGAATTGCAGCACCCCGAGTCACTGGCCGAGGCAATGGCCCTGGCATTGCGTTTAGCCGCAACACACGAGGAACGTCCACAGCACACGTCGTCGTATCAACGTCGACCATGGCAGGGCAAGGATCAACGGGCCATTCCAACCCCTGTTTCTCACCAGGCCGCCGTGCCCCATCCACAGGATTCGCTGGTCCGGGAGGTGGACAAGTCACGGATATACCCGGTGAGGGTGTCGAATGCAGAGAAATCGGAGCGTGCCCGTCGCGGCCTCTGTTATCATTGCCCCGAGAAGTGGGTCGCCGGCCACGTGTGTAAAGTCAAGTTGCTTTGCTATATGGATGACGAGGGGGCCGAACCGCACGAGGCAGGTGCCGGAGAGCAGGTTCCGGAGGAGGAATTAATTACTGCAGACTTATCACACCTTCACGCCTTGGATGGCCGTGGGAGCTCCAAGCCGTTTATTGTCCAGGGGACGTTGGGTGATACTCCCGTCCGGGTATTGATAGACACAGGGGCGACACTAGACTTCCTCCACCCAAGGATTGCGGAGAGGCTACAATTGGAACTGACTCCGATTAGACCTTTTCGAGTGCTCGTGGGCAATGGTGCATCCCTGTTGTGTACCCATATCTCGCGGGGCACGAAGCTAGCTCTGCAGGGTAGTGTCTTTGTGGTGGATCTGCATGTTCTCGCCCACCATGGGCCGGATGTGATATTAGGGATGCACTGGTTGGAATCCATAGGGAAAGTGTCGGCAGATTTTGTCAGGAAAACGCTGGAATTTACTCAAGAGGGTCGGACGGTGTTTTTGCAAGGATTGATGCCGGGCCCGAAGCAGATTTCGCTTCACTCGTTGTACACACTAGCGACGCAACCGGCGGACCACGAATTCTATGAAATCGTGCCAATCCACACCTCATCCGGGGCGGGGGAGGCCGAGAGTATGGAGTTTTTTCCGCAGGACCTGCCAGCCGAGGTACTGGAGGTATTGACGGCGCACCGGGCGGTGTTTGAGCAGCCCCGCGGCGTCCCACCGGCACGTTCGTTCGATCACCGGATTCATCTTTTACCAGGGACGCGGCCAATCAATGTTCGACCTTATAGGTATCCCTACTTCCAGAAAACGGAAATTGAGAAGCAGGTCCGCGATATGTTGGACCAGGGTATCATCCGCCACAGTCGCAGCCCTTTCTCGTCCCCGGTATTGTTGATCCGCAAGAAGGACGGCACGTTTCGCTTTTGTATCGATTACCGCGCCCTCAATAAGGCAACCGTCCCGGATCACTTTCCCATACCTACGGCAGAGGAATTGTTTGACGAGCTGGGCAGTGCGAAGTATTTTACAAAATTGGATCTTCGCTCGGGGTATCATCAGATTCGAATGAGTGAGGATGACATCTTTAAGACGGCCTTCAGGACTCATGACGGCCATTTCGAGTTTCTCGTGATGCCGTTCGGCCTTACAAACGCGCCTTCCACCTTTCAGGCAGCGATGAATTCTATCTTTCAGCCGCTGCTCAGGCAGTGTGTTATTGTGTTCTTCGACGATATACTGATTTACAGCCCGTCCCTCGAGCGGCATGGCCGCCATTTGAAAGCAGTACTGCAGCTCCTTCACGCAAATAATTTTTTCGTCAAGCTTTCCAAATGCTCATTTTGTAGTGTGTCTGTGGAGTACTTGGGGCACATCATTGACGACGGCAAACTCAAGACCGACCCAGCTAAAATAGATGCAATGACGTCATGGCCCACACCGACGACTGTAAAGCAGCTACGGGGCTTCTTGGGTCTGACAGGCTATTATCGTCGCTTCGTCGCTCATTACGCAACGATAGCGGCCCCTTTGACGGACTTGCTAAAAAAAGAGGCTTTTCGGTGGTCCACGGAGGCCGAGACCGCTTTCGCCTCTTTGAAATCGGCAATGACTTCAGCACCGGTCCTGCAACTGCCGAACTTCACCTTGCCGTTTTGCGTGGAAACGGACGCTTGTGAGGTCGGAATTGGAGCGGTACTAATGCAGCTCGACCACCCGATTGCATTTTTTAGTAAGAAATTGGGGCCTCGCAGAAGAGTAGCGTCAACATATCATAAGGAATTATATGCTATTGTGGAGGCCGTGCAAAAGTGGCGACAATATTTGTTGGGGCGCGAGTTCATTATTCGCACTGATCAGAAGAGTCTAAAAGAATTGCTGCAGCAGGTAGTGCAGACACCGGACCAACAGCTGTATGTCCGGAAACTTATGGGGTACAAATTCGTGATAGAATATAAACGTGGAATCACAAATAAGGCAGCAGACGCCTTGTCCCGCCAACACGACACGTCGGGGGGACAGACCGACGGTATCCCCAGGGAGTCGCCTCGCGCCAAGGATCGGACGACAGTAACCGACGACCAGCTGCTCGTTGCGCTGGCCCGACCAGTACCGGATGTAATGCGAGTTCTGCAAGAGGAGACCGCATCACTGCCCGATTTGGTCGAATTAACGTCGAAAATCAAGTCTGGTGACGCCCCCCCTCATTTGACGTGGGCGGATGGCCTCATATATTATCATCGGAGGGTGCTTGTGAGTACGGAGTCCAAGACAAAGCGGACATTGCTGAAAGAGCACCATTGTGCGCCGTCGGCGGGACACCCGGGCCACGAGAGGACGTTCCGTCTTCTGGCAAGTAGTTTTTATTGGCCAAAAATGCGCAAGGACGTGGTGACATTTGTTAATGAATGTGTGGTGTGTCAATCCACGAAATATTCGACCCGCAAACCAGCGGGTTTATTGCAGCCACTCCCGGTCCCATCGCAAGTTTGGGAAGATGTCTCCATGGATTTCGTCACTGGGCTCCCACAATCCCGCGGGTATACGGTCATCATGGTAGTGGTGGATAGGCTTTCAAAGTATGCTCACTTTGCCCCCCTCCCCACCAAGTTCGACGCTCTCCGAGTAGCGCACCTTTTCGTTAATACAGTGGTGCGGCACCACGGTTTCCCTACGACATTAGTCTCGGATAGAGACTCGGTGTTCCTTAATGCAACCTGGGAGGAAATGATGCGGTTGAGTGGGACCAAACTTCACTTCTCCACGGCGTACCATCCGCAGTCGGACGGGCAGACGGAGGTCCGTAACCGGGGTCTGGAGCAGTATTTGCGTGCGTTTGTTTCTGATACGCCCTCGAAATGGACAAATTTTCTCCCGTGGGCGGAGCTCGCTCTCAATTGTTTTCACCACTCCGGGTTGGGCACGTCACCGTATCGCGCTTTGTATGGGAGAGAGCCTCCATCCCTGGTCGCAGCCCCTCCATCGGCAAAGACACCACCTAACGTCGCAGACATTATCAAGCAGCGAGGGGAGTTGTTGGTCACCCTCCGGCGTAACCTTTTGCGCGCTCAGCAGCGTATGGCAGACGTGGCGAACCGGCACCGTCGCCACGTCGAGTTTGAGGTCGGGGATATCGTCTGGCTTAAGCTGCAACCGTACCGACAACATTCGGTTGCGAAGCCACTATCGGCTAAGCTAGCCCCGAGGTTCTATGGGCCTTTTGAAGTGCTGGAGAGGGTTGGCCCAGTAGCCTGCAGATTGCGCCTCCCAGATGGAAGTCGGATCCACAATGTGTTCCACGTAAGTCTATTGCGGGAGTTTGTGGCGGGGGAAGGTGATGTAGACAGGGTGAAACTCCCCCCGGAGTTCGTTGGAAATAGGCCGGTGGCACGGCCAGTAGCGTTGCTGGAAGAACGCGTGAGTTGGCGCGAGGGCCGACCAGAGAAGCAATGCCTGGTGCAGTGGGAAGATGATGCGTCCACGCCAACGTGGGAGCCGATTGAGGCGATTGGTAGGCAGTTCCCGGGGGTTCGCCTTGTGGACAAGGCGATTTTTAACGGAGGGGGGGTTGATACGAGACCCCCGACACCTGACGCAACAGCGGAGCCGCATGCCGAGCTGGAGCATGCCGAGCTGGATCATGCCGAGCTGGAGCATGCCGAGCTGGAGCATGCCGAGCTGGAGGCGACAACAGCCGAGCAGCACGACGCAGCGCTTCCGGAGCCGAGCAGCACGACGCAGCCGAACAGCACGACGCAATGCGTGAATGACCGAAGTGACGAATTGATTGTGTCGAAGAGATCCTTGAGACCGAGAGACAAGCTCAAGGCGCCGAACAAGTTCAAGAATTAGCCGATTCTTTTTGTTTCCTTTTTATTTCTTTCCTTTTATGTTTTGGTATTTTTGAAACATTAATTTACTTATTGTTGAGTCGGGCCTGATTTATAAGCCCCGTTCGGGTTTTCTTTGCGGTTCTTTCCCGGATGAATTAGGATACGTCGAACCGCCCTAGGGTTTCTAGTATAAAATAGGGTATTTCATCAACACATTATTTTTATGAATGAAATATTTTCCCTAAACCTATCTTGTGAAACAAGCAATTATCTTTACGTTTCTTGTTGCTTTGGGGAAGACGTCCACCAAATCAGCGAGGTTTCGGTCAGTTTCCGCGAGTTTGTCGTGGGAATTGCTCGTTGTTCCGTCGAGAAGGAAGATCACGGAGCCGTTGCGGAGAACGTCCGTAACACTCCCTGAGGCGGAGGAGTTCATAGCGAGTATGCTGTGTAAATCTGAGGCGAACGCGTGGTCTGCTCTGCTCAGTGGCTGCAGAACCTATGGGGACGAGGAATTGGGCTCGAGGGCGTCTGAGAAGCTCTCAGAGCTTGCGGAGGAGAAGCCTGGGCCGTATGTTCTGCTGTCGAATAGCTATGCTTCGGGAGGGCGATGAAGACGAGAGACATGATGAGCCGGAAAGGGATCAAGAAGAGTGGGGGTTGCAGTTGGATGGAGCTGAGAAACAGAGTGCATCTGTTTTATTCACAGGATGAAAGTCATGAGATATGAAATGGATTTTGCAGATGTTGAATACTGAAAGAGAATCATATTTTTTAACATCCATTTTTTGTGATATACATATATCTCTAGGAGAATTGAGCTAATATTATTTGTGAATCAAGAAGTTGCACACAGTTTTGAGTGAGATTAGTTTGTATATTAACATCTTTTTCTAGTAAAGAAAAATGGGATTTTGGAGCAAGGTTGGGTGCTAATAGTTGAGAGGTAGTTAGTATATACTATATTCTATTGGATAAGTCATACCAATGGGTTTGGTTTGTATATTAACATCTTTTTCTAGTAGTTGTTAGAGTAGTAAAGAAAATCTAACTATTTTGAAAAGGCGTTTTACGATTAATTTTATTAAGTAAATACGCCAACCAAGAAGGCGTTTTACGATTAATTTTTTATTTTATGTAAATACAATATTTATTGAAACACGCCAACCACGTTGACGTGTTTAAGTAGAAAACGGAAGTCTTATTGGCGTTTTTATAAGTAATTAAAAAAATAAAAATTTGAACACACGCCAATGAGGTTGGCGTGTTTCCCTCTTCACAGATTCAGGAGAGTATTTCTCCCCAAATCGCGAACCCCACCTCCATTTCTTCTCCCAAATCAAATTCTCCCCAAATCGCGAATCCTACCTCCATTTCTTCTCCCAAATCGAAAACCCTTTTTCCTGCCTGCGCGAAAACCTTCTCCAACCTGATCATCAATGGCGGGTTCATTACCTCTGTGGTGATTCCTCTCGCTGCATAGAAGAAGAGGGCCAATCTCCCAAGCCTTCCTTCCAATAACATTTTTGTAGTGAGTGGGATAAGCGAGCGGATTCGAGCTCGTTGAAGCTATTTACAACCTCTCTGTACGTCTTCTTCCAAGCCTCATTAATTTTGTCAAACATTTTGGGGAAGTCATTCGAGCTCATTGAAGCTATTCGCAATTTCTTCAAGAAAAAAATGGAAAAGCCGCGCGAATTCGAGCAGAGACTAAACCCTCAAAGTCGAAGTGCTACAGTTAGAGTAATTGAGAGGTATGATAAGGATGTGCATTCTACCATTTATTTATAATTAGTACTCCCTCTGTCCCATTAAAAATGAAACGTTTTCCTTTTTGGTCTGTCCATTAAAAATGAAACATTTCTAAAAATAGAAACAATATTCTCTCTACTTTTTCTTCTCTCTTACTTTACTCTCTCTTCATTAACTCATAAAACAACACTACATAAAATCCCGTGCCGAAAAGCAAATGTTGCATATTTAATGGGACGGAGGGAGTATAATTTTTGTTTTTGGTTAAATGGCCGCATACTTCTGAAAATGTATCGTTGTTGATTAATTCCTTACAAAATATTTGGACAACATGTTGCAACATCTGTTTCCCTTCCCCCTCTCTACCTGAAATGCAATTTTAAGTGTATCAAATGATTTGACTGGTTTCTTGTTGAGGACTTTGAAACCTTAGATTACTTAGACTATCATTATCAATGAACTTTAACTTAATTTATGAAATGCGGTATTCTTTTACTTAAATATAGTACACGCCAACCTGATTGGCGTTTTATACTTTTAAAAAACCGATCAGAAACATTCTGTAAAAAAACGCCATCGAGGACGGCGTTTCAAGCGTTTAATGTTTTAATTTTTTTTAAATTTTTTTTAAAAACGCCGAGGTAGATCGGAGTATTTTACATTTTTTTATTTTTTTTAGTAACACACCAACCGGGATGGCATTTTACACTTGGTTTCAGTTTTTAAAAAATCGACGGGAAGAATCATTTTGTAAAGAAACGCCAACCGGGTTGGCGCTTTTAGGCATAATTTTTTTCCTTATCCATTTTCGTGTCTAACAAGCCCTAGAAAGCCATAGTTACAATATAATAAACACGTCAACCTAATTGGCGTGTTCCAATAAATATTACATTTACATAAAATCAAAAATAAATTGAAAAACGCCTTCTTGGTTGCCGTTTTACTTAATAAGACGCCAACTCGGATGGCGTTTTTCCCATAGACGGAAGAAATAATAAAGTGGGTACATTTATGTTATGTAGTAGTAGAGTGCCCCACGCATCCGAAAAACTCTTTAATTTTGACATGCATTTATAGATATCAGATTATGATGAATCAGAGTACAAATAAACAGCAAGAACTGGTTACAGGCTCGCCCGAGTAACAAAGCGCATCCCGACCGGGCTTCGAACTTCTTTAAGGATAACACAATCCAAAGTGCACATGGATACAAAACATTATATTAGTGACAAAATAGCATCATTAGATCATGTGGAGCAGCAAGAGAGACTTTCAAGACCATGTTAAGTTGTGCACCAAAACATGTACAGCAAAAATTTGCCAACCCTAGAAAAGCTTACGGGGGCATATCAGGGGTTCGACCATGACACGCGTTCCATATTAACAAAACGCAAGAGTACCTAGCATGTCGGGGTCAGGCCCAAGCAGGTTGATCTTCCCTCAATGGTTCAGTTGGTGCATTGTTGCCATCCTCTTTGTGGTCAGTGTGATGTTTGTGGCCAAGTCCATTTCCCGATTGCATGTCTGCAGCATCAGATTTAATTGATTGAGCCGCTGCCATCATAGTTTCGTGAAAACTGCGCTGGTTAATGGTGGCTCCATCAAATTTCTCTGTGCTGGAGTTCTTATTGGCCCATTCTGAATTCCGGTTGGGGCTTCTGCTTCGGATTCTATCTTTATTATTCGAAGCAGCCATCATGCTCTCGTGAAAGCTCTTCTGATGAAAGCTTCCAGTAGCGTTTGAGTCGTGACCAAATGACCCAGAACCATACCTGCAAGAATACGAAGAAGATACTGAACTGAGTGCCACATATATGCTTCAGATAATCAATAGTCCGTCAAAAGAAAGAAAAGAACATATACTTGTCCTGTCTATCAGGAAACGACGGTGTTCCCCAACCTCCGCTGCTGCCTCTTCCACCGTAGGGAGAGTCATTACATCCACCATAGGAAGAATCATTACGTCCGGAAGACCCAGAGCCCCACTGGCGCCTTCCTCTTCCCATCCCACCACCACGTGATGCCATTTCACCAAGTTCAGCAGGGACATTTTGATTCGCTCCTTCCAGAATTTTGACAAGATCGGAAGCATGTCTTGCATCCTGATCACCGAAAAAAGTGTAAGCCTCTCCAGTGGCACCTGCCCGACCTGTTCTTCCAATTCTGTGTACATAATCCTCTACTCCTGTCGGGAAGTCATAGTTTACTACCACCCTATAACAAAATTGAGACTAACATTACATCAGATGAATCACAAATTAAATACTCAAAATGGTGCCATGTCATCTGTTATTGCAAAAGAATTAACAGCCATTTTCATAATGTTGAATCCAGTAGAATGAATGTTGATACATCAATCACACAATCTTATGTATTTGAGTGTAGAATTTAATACTAGTGCAACCGACGGATTTTCTACCAGAACTAACAAAATCGAATGCAGATAAGTAAACAAAAAACTAAGATGCATAGAAGGCAAACATTTCCAGTGGGGCTCTCATTATCAGGATTCATGCATGTGTGGAAGTATTTTTCCTAACGACTGATTTAGGCCTAATTATCAATTTAACAGCTACCGACCTAATATCCTTAACGTCCAATCCACGAGCAGCAACATCAGTGGCTACAAGCACTGGGGCCTTTCCAGTGCGAAATTCGTTCAGCACGTGATCCCTTTCACCCTGACATTTGTCACCATGAATAGCAGCAGCTCCAAATTGCCTATATAGGTTTTCAGCAAGGATATCGCACATTTTCTTAGTAGAGCAAAAGATAATTATCTTTGATCCTGGTTGTTGAGACCTTAATATCTGTTCCAAACGACGACGCTTATCCATTTGTGATATAACTTCAATATGCTGTTATATTAAGACAAAAATCAAGTTAGATCAAAATTTATTAAACTTGATATGCAGCAAAACAGGAGAAGCTCTACTGTATAGATAAGAAAACAAAATTAAAGTAAGAAAGTAAACCTTACCTGGGTTATTGACTTGTTGGCAACAAGCTCATCAGAATTTCCTATGTTAACCTGAACAGGGTTCGTCAGTAGATCAGCAGCAATTTTTCGCACCTCCTTTGGCCATGTTGCCGTGTACATCAAGGTTTGCCTACGTGGAGGCACCTCCTTCACAATTTTCCTTATTTGGGGTTCAAAGCCCATATCTAGCATTCTGTCTGCCTCATCCAACACCAAATATGAAATTTGATGGAGATAAACTCTCTTCATCTCCAAAAGATCATTCAATCGACCAGGCGTAGCCACCACAATATCAACACCTCTGTCTAAGTCTTTAATCTGAGGTCCTTTTGGTGCACCCCCATATAGACACTATTATTAAATAAAGAAGTGGCAGTTGATTCAGCATGAAGCAGATAACTTAGGAAAAATCACCACATTCACATATACAATTAATGAAGAAAACCCGAAAGGAAAACAGAATCTAAGGCCAACAGAAAAGTCCTCTGTCAATGTCAAAAGGATATGACTTCTAAAGAGATATGCAGAAATAGAATACAAGAAATAATGTACTACTTTAACATAGCCAGGATAAGTCATACCGTGCAAGATATCCTAGATGATTTCCCAAACTTCACTGCTTCGTCTTGTATCTGTGTTGCCAACTCTCTTGTTGGCGATAGCACCAAAATAGTTGGACCCATTTTAGGATTATTGCGCTTTTCTTTCAGATGAATAAATCCAGGAATTAAGTAACCCAAAGTCTTCCCAGATCCTGTCTTGGCAATGGCTACTATATCACGACCTTGGTTAGCAATTGGCCATGATTGCGCCTGGATTGGAGTTGGAGCAGAGAAACCAGCTTGTTGAGCCTGGGATTTGTGGTGGGAGAGAGAGAGAGAGAGAGAGAGAGAGAGAGAGAGAGAGGGGCAGGGATAAGGGGGCAGAGTAGAAACAAAATGAGAAATTAAAATCCAGGATCTCTGTGACCAGAGGTAATGCACTATTGCTCCAAATAGGAGTGGCTAGTCAAGAACTTATCCAAGTTTCCAAGGAAAGAAGAATTGTGGTCAAGAGTGAGAGTGTGATTCTTCTTCTCTTCTGACCAAAGGCCAGGTTATAACTTATAAATCACCAAGAATGTAATTCCTCAGAGCGACTTACGAAGCCCTTCACATGAATTGAAGGACTTATAAGAGCACTCAAATAACAAGTCCCAAGAGGAGTGTGACAGTGTACGACATTTGGCTCCTCCCTGGAGCAAATATCGCACCTGCAACAGAAAGTTTAAATGGAAAAAAAGTGTAATCATTAGTTCTCTAACCCCTCACTGGATCTCTAGTTGCACATGATCATATCAAAAACTATTTGATACACAGTTCTGATTCATTAAAGAACATCTGTTTATGTAATATTGAGATAAGAGTGGTGCCCATACCTCCCTTAAAATCTCCGAGGGAAAACCAGTGGATTGAAATGAGATGAATGGTGGGGGCACATTTCCTCCCTAGACAATTAAATACAATCATTTATTAAAAAGTTGTTAACAAAGAGTAACAAATCAGAACTAAATAAACAAAAGATAATTACATAGGGAAATAACCACAAAGACAAATAAGGAATAACAGATTAATCCTTGAAGAATAGACTAAGTATAAAGTAACTTGAAGCAGAAGATGAACAAAGCCACTTCTTTAAAAATTGAGTATTCAAATATTATATGAACAAGATAAAAGAATGCTTACAGTTACAGTAATTTCATGACGACGGCGATATGCCTCTACAGATAACCCAGTTTCTGCACCTTTAGATTCAATGGGTTTATGCACCTCACTTTTTGCCACATTCTGATCACTCGACGTATGATCTGGTCTGTCTCTGGCAGACTAACACATAATAGCAAATAAATGGAACTATACACTGTGAGGCCATTATATAATACATATGAATCAAGCATTATAGGTTAAATCACATGCATAAAAATGTGAAGAAATGGTACTAAATTACTACTAAACGATGCAGGTGATATAATATGCATCTCCATATATATATCAGAGAAAAACTAGAAGCACCTGATCAGCTTCTGGATCAGAAGCAGGCTTCGCTGAGCCAGCATTGTTGTTTCCGCCTTCATCACGGCACTGTGAGTCCTTTTGAGCAGATGAACCCAAAGCATCACTAGCAACTACCAAGCTCACAACAGGGGAGGCAACAGGTTTCTCATACTGTGTAACGTTGGTCACTGGGTTCCAGAAGTAAAGATTTCCAGTATTACCATCAACCAGTCCTTTCCATGGCTTTGGAAGTGAAGGGTCTTCTGGTGCATACCGTACACCAGCCATATCAAAGCTTCACTCGACGTACCCTGCAACTAATCCAACAACACGTAAACCCGATGATCAGAGCAGTATTGACTTTAAACTCCAAAGTAGAAACAGGCAGGAGCAGTAGCTTCAAGCTAAATGACAATAAAACCCACAAAGGAACGCAAGTAGCTAACCGAGTACAGGGCGAAATATATACACATAATCATACAAAATACAGCATTACTAGTTACAAACTCTTCGCTATACAGAGACAAGCTCATAAACAACACACATACACTTGGGAGATTTTGCAAAATCGTATCCTCATAAAGAAACCTCGCTACAAATCTACAATTGTTAACCCCAAACCTGCATGCATTAACCTCAACGCCTTACAAATTCAAAATTTCCAACTCGTGAAGCTGTTACACTTACATAAGAAATGCATTCCATTCCAATGACTTAATAAACAGACAGACATAACGCGAACAAACCAGCATTGAATGTTCACAGCTTAAACCCTAAAAAATCAGAAATGTGCAAAAATGCAATCGCCAAATAAACACGCATAGCATACATCAAGCATTACGCTAAGATCAAGGTGAGCAGCAAAAAACGAGAAGTCTATATAACAGATTCAGAGCAGGGGGCGTCAATGGCAGCTTACTCCGTCGTTTCAGAAAATGAGAACAGAGCAAAGCGCACAATGAAAATGCTCTCTCCGCGGTGGCTTTCCAAGGACTGCTTCTTCTTCTTCTTCTCTCTAAAACGCGACCAACATTTCTGAGCTTCTGCAGCTATGGTGAGAGAGAGAGAGAGAATGCTTCCGAGAGAGAAGAAGTTGGGACACTGAAGAGTGAAGAGAGAGGAAAAATGGGTAAATGTTTTACTGTGGAATATTTGGCATTAATGTATGTACCTTAAAATAGGCTATTTAAATTTTTAATATATTCATCGAAATACATTTTTAAAATTTGTATATAATGTACAAATTCATTAGATACTACTCTCTCCGTGTGCCATTAGGAGTCATTTCTTAGAGACATTGATTTTAAGAAATATTAAAAAATGAGGGAAAAAAGTTAATGAAATAGGAGCTCACTGTATATTTTAATTTTAAATGACATATTAGTGGAATATGAGACTCTATTAATATTTATGATCAAAGTGAACCGGACATCATGAGTTTTAAGAAATGTTAAAAAAAAGTGTGGAAAAAAGTTTGTGGAATAGAGGTTCACTTGTATATTTTAGTTTTAAATGAAATGTTAGTGGAATATGAGACCCTATTAACATTTATGATCAAAGTGAATCGGAACTTCTATCCGCAGACGGACTGAAATAGAAAAATTGGACTCTTTTAAAACTCTTATATGAAGGAGGAAATTACAATTGATTTTTTATATATAAAAAATAAACTCCTATATGAAGGAGGAAATTGCAATAGAAAAATGGGACTCTTTTTAGGAAATTAGAAATTACAACTCATGTTAAAAGGACTCAAACTCGGCACCTCATACAATAATATCTAAGTTCCTTACCGGTAGTACAAAGGCTCTGGACTCTATTTATCATTTTCTTCATTAAATATTCATTGCTTATTCACATTTATTAAAACTTGTGAAGCATATGAAGTAGTACCAATATTTTGTGGACTCAGCAACTATAGTTTTATGAAAATTATTACTATAATACTAAGTTATTTAACTTATTTTAGCTATTACAGTATTTATGAAAATCGAATTAGATATTTGTGTTTACTATAATTGAATTGGTGATTTATTAAATTTTGGAAGTTGCGGGGATTGTTGTGTATTTTTTGAATTATTATGCATTTATGGCCTGTTAGAAAAACGTCGTTGGGTCATTTAATAACCATATTTCATTATTTTGAGATATTAGTATTGTTATTATTGTGGTAGATAAGCTAATTACTTTTTTATCAAATATTGTGCTCCATCAAGTAATTTATGCAATTTTTATCTCAAGTTCAAATGATAGTTTCCAATGACTTCCAAAATTTAGAATCCTTCAAGTATTCTAGGTACAAATAAATCAATCAAATTTCTTTATATTCATAAATCATCTCAAATTTGAGCAATTTTTTGTCATTAGCATCAAGTTCAGCAATATAAGGTACAAAACAATTTACTATAATGTACATTTACACAATTATAGAGATTGGCAAATAAATTCTTCAGCTGTAATCAGATATTAGGGAAGAGAAAAGGGCTAAATATAATGAAACGTGAATTACTTTTGTTCACCACATTAATTAGAAAAAGGAAAACAAATTGTAGTAATGATTCATCCGATTCCAATTAATTTTACATCAAAGCCAACCTCTTACTGCCTATACAGTTTGACTAAATCTAATATACGAAAATAATCATAAAAAAGAGAGGACTCCTTACCCTCAAGGCCATCTCTGCTGACCCTGTTGCTTCCTGCCAGGTTGTTGCAGGGGCTTCCTCCGACCACCAGATCAAAATTTCCGATGGTACCGATGATCTGCTCGACTCTGGCAGCGTCAAACGATGTCACGTCGTCAAAATCAATAAGGCTACCCGTCTGGTTGGTTTGCTCCCACCAACTCCTCACTATGTCCCTGTTCGCCTTGGATTTCTCGATGGAGACGACGTTCTTCAGTTTGATCCCGAGCCGGTGGAGCGCCACCTCTGCTCCACCTATCCCGGAGAAGAGGGACAACACATTGACGCCGTGAGGGAACATATCCTTGAGCACCGACAAATGATAGGCCACAGTGTCGACCTATGCTCGAACCCAAAAGAATTTATCAAAACATGAAGAATCAGAAATCAAGGAGCAAACGAAAACTAAATTAGAAAGCATTGAATTCGAGATTGCTGACCTGGAAAGAGTTTCCCAGGGACTTGTATCTGTCAGTTCGGCTGATCCCACCGCCCCTTGTGTGGTTCTTTGGGAACCCCAATAGCATCTCCACCTCATCCGGCTCCAGAGGGGCAACTTTGTTCCGCCCCACCCACACCAAGTTCCACTTCCGACACTGCTCCATGACATAACGTTGGATGGCTTCCGGTGGGTCACCCTCTCCACTCCTCTCCAGCGCAGTGCGGATCCTCTCTGTCAGCTTCGCACTCGCTATAGCTGTCTGGATGCAGTTCATCTTGTCTCTTGGATCCCACGAAGGCCACCACCTTCTTGATAAAGGAAAAGCCTGCTGGATGGTAAAGGGTGGGAGAGGTACGAGGGGAAACCGGTTCTCGATGGGCAGATTGTGGATGTAGCCCCTCTTTCTTGCGCAGGCCGAGAAGAACTTCGAGTCGACGAACTCTGGCTCGATGTCATAGAGGAAGCGCGAGATGGTGTCCCAGACCCCCTTGGGGGTAAGGGCAACATTCTCATAGTAGAAGTATGGGGGGCCTCTTGCTTCTAGTGGCAGAGAACGATGAACACGCTCTGGCGGCTGCATGGAGGGAACGCCAAATCCAATCATTGGATTAGGCAAGCGAATCGTCTCCTCAATCACATTCTTCTTCATCTCAAAATGTTTCCTCTTCTTGCTTTTGCTGCCTCCACTAAGAATGTGCTTCGGCTGTGTAAATAGCAAAAAATGGTCAGCACAAGTCTCAAAGATCTGATTGATAGGTTTAAACATTAACCAAATGAAGAAGTTTACCTTGAGATCGTCTTCAGGCAAGTAGCAGTCCTCCTCTCTAGCCATTTGAGCAGCACCTATGATCTCAATCAAATCATCAACCGGGGCTTCTGGCCCTAAACAGTAGCAGCAAATAAATAGGGGTTAAAACCATATAACAATTACCATCCTATTTAAACCACACAAACAATTTCTGACTTCATAAGACACTCAAAACCGACCCTTGTAAGACATGGTACGTGTATAAATCAGCAATAATTACCACCCAAACTTAAGGAACAATATTCAGGAAAAAAAAGTATATTTCAGAAAAGGTTTAGCAGAAAAAGGAAATGAACACAGAATCATATTAATATCACAGAATGCACCCCAAAAATAAAGAAACAGGTAGCACGTTTGTGTACGTACATCTTTCCAAAGCAAGTTCCGCATCTTCCAGAGCATATCCCATGTCTGCTAAGTCCAGCAATTTTCTCTCTCTCTCTGACAACGATCCAGATGCTGCCAACGACAACAACATCTTGTGCTTCTCTGATTTATAACCATCATTTCCCTTCAAACGGTCCTACATGGCGAGGAGAAAAAAGGCACAAAATCATGAGAAATGTTAAATAAGTAAATATTGATGATTATAACTGAATGCAAGTATACAAAATAGACCACAGTTTATGGTCTTTTGATTTTAGACATAAAAGTATGATATATGCAAAAGAAAGAAACCAAAAACGACAAGTTCTGGCCAAAGAAGTTATGCAACAGACCTAAATAACAAATGCACTTAAGAGTTGCTTGAAATATTATCTCATGCAAAGGGATATAATGTGGAGTGTAAAAGGACTAGTAAAGCTTCACGTACTTCTAGTTCATCTTCGGACCAGCTGTCCATATCTGAAAGATCATTGAGAAAGTTCTCATTGTTACCAGAAGAGCATGGGTCAGAATTTGTGCTCAGCTGCTGTGGTGGGGACTCTTCAAGAGTCTGCAAAACCAATTATACATAACCAATGAATGGCAGTTGATTATAAATCCAGCCCACATGTTAGTAATATATGCACATCACTCACCGAGAATGTTAAGATCAAATTGAGTATTGAGTCAGGATCTCCTTCTCCTGCGTGACAGTCAATTAAAATTTTAGATAGTGACAATTATCTCAAAAACCTTAGTCACTTTATTAAATAGACTACTGTCAATACCATTTTCATCAATGGCTTTTAAGACCAATTTCTCTGCAAATCCCATTCCAACAAAATGACCAATCATGTTGGAACGGGCGGCATTTGATGAGCTTGCCTTCATACAAAACAAGAAGTTAATACAACAGAGGTAAAGCTGTAAATAATAGTTTCAGTAAGAGCTGGCGTTTAATACAGGAATGCAGCTTTACCTCCTCGTTGCCAACAATGGTTTCAGTACAAGTTGGGTTGGCCGATGCAACTGCTTCCACATTAGTTTCTGACTCGTCATCAGATGTCCAATCAATATCAGAAAAATTACCTTCAGATACATTTGCATCCTGAACATAAACATTAGGGACATAAATCTCGGAGTTATGTGTAGAAAATGTAAGAAAAGGGAGAAAAAGGTACCATTCTCCCCAAATTTTGTCAACAAAGACTCTCAACCTGTTCAATATATCAATTAACTGAAATAAGAACATCAATTTGAAATAAGCATTGATTCTTATATATTCAAATAGGTATTCAAAAGACAAAAGCTTCCCACAATATAACGTGTAAACAGCCAAACGACAATTCCTACAAAGCCAATATTTGATTATATACAAAAATTTCAAAAATAAAAATGAATAAAGAGCAAGCAGGATGAATGTGTGCACAAACATGAACATTAGAAACCAAACCTCCCTTGAACCCCTGAAAATCCTTCAACTCAACAAAGCCTTAGGTTATAACCCCTTAAGGAATAATACCACTGATCAGAAATCACCCAATTCAACAATCTCACCTTTTGCATGATCGTAATTCCATTACATGGTCATTCACAATGCGCCAGAAACAAAATTGCAAAAGAAAAAAGGGAGAAAGGCTGAAAGCTTACAAGGAATTCAGTTGTGAGCTCACTGAACCACTTCACTCCTGAACTCCCAACACCGACTCTGGACGACTGGACCCCTCTCCTTCAAACAAAAATCCAAACGACAGAAATCCCTCTGTGCAGGAAATTCAAAAACACAGTCAACAAGCAAGATAGACACAAACACACAATCAGGTCAGCTCAAAAGAAATACAATATCCGAAAATCACGATATCATTCAATGGAAGTAAGCCCATCAATTTCAACAAATCATTGAATCTTATGCATCCAAATAAGCACTCAGAAGACAAAAGCTCTACACAGTATCAATTATAAACAGACAATTGACAATTCCTACCTAGTATTTGATTATACACAAAAGTTTTGAAAAATAACAATGAATAAAAGCAATCAGGAGAGAATATCGACACAAAGATTAACATTATACCAAAGCTTACTTGAACCCCTAAAAATCCTTCATACTCCAACGGTTCCCTAAATTGTAAGTTGTAACCCCTTAATGAATAACAGTATAACACCACTGACGCCACTGACCGAAAATCACCCAATTCAACGATCTCACATTTTGCATGGTCAATTCCATCACAAAAATCAATCAGAATTCGCCAGAAACAAACACCACAAAGAAAAACGGTGTGAGGCCGAAAACTTACAAGGAATTCAGCCGTGAGCTCACCGTACAGCTTCAATCCCAAACGCCCTACGCCAGCTCTTAACTCCTCTTCTTCAAACAGAAATCCAAATGACAGAAATCACTCTGTGCAGGCAATTCAAAACGGAATCAGGTCAGCTCAAAACGAATACAACGGGCGAAAATCACAATGCGATTAAACAATTAAACGAGAAAAAAGGAAATGAATCGCAAATCGCCCTAATCGAACAGAAGCACCACCTGTAAAACCGAGAGTGAGAGAATTGAGCGCAGAGATTTGGGGAAGAATAAAATCACAAATTTAGAACATGAAAATATAATAGACAGAGAGAGAGAGAATAAGTTTGATTTTATGCATTCAAATAATTTGAAACTCACGCGCCAAATCAAAGCAAATAAATAAATCAATAAATATTAACATTGACAATTTAGGATTGAGATCTTATTTCTAAATTCTATATAGTACTAGTAATATGTTTTGATTACTTAGTTGGATAGTGATTAATTTTTATTTCTGTTTTTGAGTTAGAATAACAATTAGTATGTGCATTTTTTTTGGAATATCTCATTCAAAATGATACTAATTTTCTAAAAATTAATATTTCATTCTCTATAATTTACTTTATTTCCTAATTTATTTTTAACAATTCAACTCACGTAACAATACTACATAAATTCTATGTTAAAATAGTATTAGTGTGACTTTAAATGCACTCTCTTTATTGTTTGACCACTTCAAAATGAAGGGAATGGAGTGGAAAGGGAGTGCAAGTAGAATGAATTCTATACTCTCATATGTGGGTAAGTGTTTTTCTTGAAATTGCTGTAGTATAAAAGTGATTGATATTTTGTCAACCATAATAAAAGTTGGAAAGAAATTTCCAACTGTAAAAGTTTTTATATTCTTATTTTTAATTACAACTCATAGGCCATATTTTTCTTGAAATGGGTGAAAAGTAGAGGTAATGAATGACATTTTGTAATTTGCAATTAACTTCAATAAGGTGGTTTCTGATTGATTGAAGGAGAAGCGTGTTACATTGAATTATGTTTTGCATATGCTAACTTTCAAAAATAGAAATTTTGATTGAAAAAATTATCACACAACCAGTGGCTTAGCAATATGTTAAACGTAGCATATTGGTGGTACACAACACGCGATAGTGTTGAGCAATAGTTACTTTTTTATGTATAAAAAAAATGTGCATTTGAAATTGTAAATTTGTGTTTTTCATATATTGAAGTTTTAGTCCCTAACTATGTGTTTGATATCATATGAATATGATTATATAAACACTCACAGAAGGAGTATTTTTAAATGTTGCATATTCTTACAACCTTTTCTTTTAACAATTCAAATATAGTTAGAACACTAACTCCATTAATGGCCTTGTCTCCCTCTCATCACTTCATTGATATTCTTCTATCACTTTAATTAGGGCAAGGATAGATGTCACTCATAAATGAACACACAATTTCTGAGTCAAAATGGGATAAATTGAAAATAAAAAGAACTGCATAAGATGATAAGAAATAAAAAGATAAGACCTAGAGTAGAGGATAATGAGACAAGGTGAGATGTTACATAACTAGCAAGGAGTGTCAGCTTACACAAAACAAAAATTGGTCTTTTTCAACATATCAATAAACCTTAAGAAGCTACGGTGGGGAACTGCTTCCTAGCATGCTCGGGTACCAGTTTCGACAGCAACTCTAACGATGCTCCCTTTAGCTCTGAAAATGCAAGAGTCGGGGTCAGGAAAACAGAATTCAGTATGGATTAAGCGAGAGTGCAATAGAGGAGAGAGAAAGACCTGCAGGCTTAAAGTTAAAAAGTGGAGGCAGTGGACGGCCATTAGGAAGCCGGGTATTAGGATCGCGGAGTTCATCAAAGAACGGGTGGATGCAAGCTTCCAACTTGAAAAAAATAAAAATGCAAAGATATTCAGTTTATGTCACAGAAGTTCTTGTCATGTGGCTACTAAGACAAGTGTGGTCCTCTTAAAAGCACATAGTAACAACAAAAATGAAACCACGAAGCCAGACATGATGCATCAAAAGAATGGAACTCACAGCAGAGTATCGTAAGTTTGGGGAGTACTGAAGCAGCCTAGATACAAGATCCACAGCTTCAGGGGGAGTCCTTTTGTGAAAAATCTACAAAGAAAAGTATAATCAGCGATTCAGCATATAAAGAGCTAAAGTATTGGAGGCACGGTGATCAACAGATACGGTGTCCAACCTTGTGCCATGGATGAGCCTTGATTTGAGGAAACTTGAACTCCGTATAATTTGGGTTCATGCATTTTATTTCCTCACGAGTTGGTGTTCCAAGAACCTAGATGTAACCATACAAGTACCAAGTCAGTTCGAATTTAGTTATTTGGAAATCAGATGAAAGCAAAACAGAGTGCCCCAGGTGTTCGTCTAAAGTAATTAGGCATGCTTACCTTGATAATTTCTACTAGCTGGTCAACTCCACTCTCACCAGGAAAGAGCGGCTACCAAACACAATAAAAAGTGTGCAGAGAGAAGATTATGAGACAAATATATGTTATATGGGACTGTATGCTTTAGAATAGAAATGGTTTAGCTTATTAAGAACCTGGCCAAGAAGAAGTTCAGCAAGGACACACCCAACAGACCAAATGTCAATGGCACTGGTGTATTCAGTTGCCCCGAATATCAGTTCAGGTGCACGATAGTACCGGGAACAAATATATGATATATTAGGCTCGCCTTTCACCTGATACATGTGATGGAATACTTTAAGCTTTTTTCAGTGGATAAGAATACTCCCATGTTAAGGAAACATGAAAGACATCAATATTCATCACAAACAGGAAATTTTTTGGTTCAATGCTGACAACATTTTAATAAGAAAAGCGCAAACAAAACTGGTAGTTCAGTGTGGTATATAATTGAAACATCAATCACAATATCAGAGTTACAAGTGAAGCAAATACCAAAACTTTTGCACTTCCAAAATCACAGACTTTGAGCTGATGTGTATGGGGATTGACCTGTAATAGTAGATTGAATCAGTCAAATGACAGAATCTCAATTTGTTTAATTACTTAAGGAAATAAGTGCGTACCAAAAGGTTTTGAGGTTTAATGTCTCTGTGGCAAACTCCTATGCCATGAATATATGCCAAAGCTCTAAAAATCTGAGACGATAGAACTCATAAGACACTTTGAGACTGCAGCTAATGTTTATATCAAGGCATGAACAGTAAAAAGTTGGCTAACCTGATATGTATAAAGCTTGACGTATATAATAGGCATCCGCTGGTTTGCTTTGCTATAGTGTCTACCCACACGATAGACTGTCTCCGGCACATATTCGAGAACCAAATTCAGGTAGAGTTCATCTTTGTCAGTGGTTGAGAAGAAACAGTGCTTAAGAGATACAACATTTGGGTGATCCAGAAGGCGCATTGTTTGCAATTCGCGGTTTTTGTATCTTTTATCCTGCAAAACTTTCTTGATTGCAACTGTTTCACCTGCTTCGAGACATTTGGCCTGCAATTTTACAAGTACAGCTCTTAACATCTCTTTATTATCAAACCAGCACCAATGATGTATAATTGGAACACGTTATTCTAGTAGAAATCTACAACCCTTTTAGTTCAACTCAAAACTAAATCCACTCCACATCACTAACCGAATTTTCTTAAACCATCATAAACTATGTCACAAAAAACCCACAAATGAAAAAAATTCTTACCTGAAACACAATTCCAAAAGAACCCTGCCCTACAATGCGCTCAGCCATATAACTTATAGTCTGACAAGAGACGTAACAGAGAGGTCAGACAGCGTTAATCACTTTAATAAAACGAACTTTACAAGAAAATAAGGAAAACACCAAACAAAAGGCCAATATTCAGCCACAGTTTTCATTCATAGCACAATTACAGAAGATCATTAGTCATTAAAGTGATTTAGCTGATATTAACTTTAGATTTGACAAGAGAAAAGGCCGGCATAGTAAGAGCAAGAGTGTTTCACAACCCATTTAGTTATGTATAAACAGACACAAAAGCATCACGGGCATAGTAGCTCAGTATATCAGGATTCCATAAGATAAACCATCTGACCATAGTATAGCATTTAAGGCTCATAATTTGAATAAGCTCCATATCACATGACAATATACAGACAAATGAATCATACACTTGCATGGTTTCATTGGTTTGTCAAAAACACATAAAGGTGCAATCTGAGGCTATGTAGGAAGGTAACATAAGATCCTCCACGTGCAAAAAACTTTCTTCTACTTCTTTGTCCCTTTTCATTTTATCACTACAAATCGGAATACTCGAGACAAGATTCCTAAGTCCACCTAAATCAAGCTCATCATAGTTCTTGGAAAAAAAACTTCCAAGCAGACAGCTACAATTGCAATAAAACCCACAAACACCCAATCCTAGAAAGATTAAGTTACCCCACTTATCTCAAATCACCGGCATATACTATTACAAAGTAACCCGGACTTCCTAAACCGAAACACCAACTTCAAACCAAAAAAACCAAACATAATACCTGCTTAGGCTGACCATTTTTACCCCCAATCGTCGTCACAATTATGTGCCCCGTCTCAGTTCCATTTCCATCTACTACAGCAGCTTCCATTTCCTGCAACCAAAATCAAAATCACACCCAATATAAACATCAGCACCAATGCATCCAACATGAGAAAACAAACCTTTTCAACCTTCTCATCTTCGATCTTCATCTCGTTGATTTCCTCCGGGAGCTTATCCACAAGCATCGCATCACATTGCGGCTTATCAGCCGCTACACCACCCGAAGCCATGCCTCTAAACGCAAAGCATCGATAAGCTTACAAATCCAGCTCCAGCTTCAAACCCTAACAATAATCACATCATATTCCCCAAAAATCAGACACCACAGCATTATAATTAGCACCTTTCCTACAAAAATGACTTCGAAAGCAGGCGAATAGCGAAGCAAATAAAAGGAAAACATACCTACAGCTACCGATCATCCAAATCACCAAGCTGTGGATCAACACAGAGCTCGCAATCAATCAATCAACCAATCAAACTAGTGCGCACAAGAGATTTAAACAATACCACCGGAAAAGGATGAGCTTACATAGGGGTTAGAGCTGTCGCTTTCCACAAAAGCTTTGACTGGCTGAGACACACACACACACACACACACACACACACACACAGTCTCTCTCTCTCTAGAATCTCTCAGGTTGACTGATGTGTAAAAATCATGTGAAGTAACATTTGCTGTGACGGAATCCAAAGGATCTCATAAATTTAAATTCATAAAGAGTTTAGGAGTCCGGAGAGTTTAGATAGATGACACGTGTGTCTCTACTTGGTTGAACTAAATTGATTTCGATCATTTAATTCATTTCCATATCATTGTAGTCTTCTTTTTGTCCCTCTAAATAAAAGGATATTATAACAATGAGTAAATTTATGATTTAACATGAGGATCATATTATTATCTTAATTGTGTTATACTATGAAATATCAAAATTATTTTTATTAGATAATTTTATTGTGAGCATCTTGAAATAGTAAAATAAAAATAGTCACGTCTCTTCATATCGAAGTCGACTATAATTATTAAAACTAAGCTCATATCTCATAACACGAGTTTTGGAACAAGACGAAGAGCATTCTTCTTGTGCATTGCCAATCTCGGTCGAGCAATGAAATCAACGTCTTCTTCCTTGCTTCCTGTAGGAAATTCCTAATCAAATTTGTACACAACATTCGCGAGTGCAAGTTCGATTTTGGTCATTCCCATTCCAATCCCTAGGCACACCCTTCGACCGAATCCAAACGGGATCACCTCTGGATTTTGACCCCTCACGTCGATGGCCTTCGTCCCCAAGAATCTTTCGGGCAAGAACTCTTCCACGTCTTCCCACTTGGTCGGGTCTCTTGCAATAGCCTATGCATTGATATACACCATGGTCCCACCTTCAATCTCATAACCATTTATGATTTATGCTACATTTATTGGTCGTCTCTCTCGGTAGTAAAAGTGGATCATGTGGATACAGTCGTAGAGTCTCCTTCACAACTGCCCTCGGATATGGAAGTTTCTCTATGTCTTGCTCGTCGATGAGGTCTTTGTTTTCAACCTGTTTTCGTATATCCGCATGCAGTTTCTTCATCAATGAAGGCTTACTCATCAACGCTGTCATCGCCCACACTAAAGCAGCTGAAGTCCTGTTGTTGCCTCCAATTATTATACTCTGTGATTTTGTACATACCCTCTTAATATTCGAAACAACGATGATATTTCTAATTTTCGCTCCAACGAAATTGAATTTATTATTTAAATTTATCTAGTTTGGCTATTTTCTAATATATGGAGTAGTTGTTTTAGCTATCGTCTTTTTTTTGCCACATTTCCGGCCAACACGCCAGCTTCAATTTGAAAAAAAATTACTTTTGACAAAAATATCAAAAGTTTTTACCACAATTATCGCTTTGATGTGTTCAATTGTGAGATCAAACGGACGTCGTTTCATCTCTCATCATCCTCAGCAAAACATCAATCAAATCTCCATCCATTGATCCCTCCCTCTCCGGATTCATATGCTCTTCAATCAGTTATTCGCAGAAACAATCCATGTCTCGAAAAACCTTCTCCAGCTTTGCCGCCGCGCCGGAAAAATCTTCGATCCACCGCAGCCAAGGGAAGTAATCCCCCACGAAGAATCCCGCAAGCACAGCCTCCGCATCATGAACAAGTTCGAAAAAGGGGTTTTCCTTCTTCTTACACCTCTTCCCAAACGCAGCCATAGACACAACGTTGCTAACAAACGACATCATCGCCTCGCTCAAATCGACGACGGCGGAGGAGATCTCCGCCACCATCTCCGACGCTTCGTCGATGAGGATCGGGTGTAGCGACTGGAGCCGCTTGGCGCTGAAGAGATGGACGGTTGAGATCTTCCTCATCTCCTTCGAGGGTTCGTTGTAGGGCGAGAAGGCGAAGCCGAGGCCGTTGTAGGAGAGCTTCATGAAGGCGGTGAGGGAGGGGCGATTGGAGAAGGTGAGGTCGTGGGACCTCGCGATCTCCTTGACTGCGCTGGCCGAGGAGACGACGACGAGGGGGCGGAGCCCGAGGTTGAGGAACATGACGGGGCCGTAGCGGAGGGAGAGGCGGTGGAGGTGGGCGTGCAGGGAATGACGGTCGAGGCGGTGGAGGTTGCCGATGAGCAGGAGGCGCGGTGGGCCAGGGAACGGAGTTTAGTGTTTAGGGTTTTGGAGTAGAGAGTAATGAGGAGTATGGGAAGAGCTAAGAGGAAAATGGTTATTGGAGTCATTTTTAATTGGCTGTGGGGGAAGAGGTTGTGGTAAAGAAATATAATGGGTTTAAGCTTTTATATTGAGTGAAGAAAAATAGATTAATTGAAAGTTGATTAATTACATGGAAGGTTATGGTTTGTGATATTAATGGCAAGCATACCTACTATAACTAGTTTTTTGGTTGTGTGGTTTGTAGTGGGTTGGCCTAGTATGTAAGGATGTTCTATTCTCGATGTCCTAATAACGAGTAGTTATTTTAACTTAAGGGTTATAGTGTGTTGGCCTAGTATGAAAGGAAATTATATTTTGAATGTCCTAATATGGGGTGGTTACTTTAACTTAGAGTTATGATTGAGTGACATGAGATTTGTCTGATTTTAATTAAATAGTAAGAGGATCAATCCATGTTTTTGGGTATAGATCAATTTTAAATTTTTGGGTCAATTATCTCATCCTTCAAGGTGCCTACAAATCAGCACAGAAAATGGTCACTGGGTTACTTGTAGATACTCTTTGACCGCTTGTATTATGAAAATATTATGTAATAAATTATAATTAGTATTTACTACAAATATATACATATATACCCCAATTTTTGATTGATATATAAGCCTAAAAAATTGTTTTTACATAATAAAGGTTAAAATACAAATTTAAAAATTGGATATAAAGACCAATTCCATAAGTATTTAGCTATGAATATTTTGGATTTTCATATTCTAATTTTCAGATATTTCGGATCAACTCAAATTTATGTATTCTCTCAAATTTTGGATTTTTGGGTTGATTCCGAGGTAAGGATTCAGCTTGAAATATGAATGCTCACTCTAGATAGCCTTATCAATATCAGGTATTACTAGGGCACCACTCACAATATACTCCATAGTCCATAATTCATTATTTTTGTTTTCAATTTATAATGATTTTGATAAAAAAAAGTATTATTTTTAACATTAGGTCGTTATTTCGTCATTAATACTAGATCTCGCATGGTTTGCAATACTAGATCTCGCACATGCATATATGTAGGCTATATATGCATAGCTAGTAACTTAATCCTGTAGGCTGTAGCATTGCATTAATATTATGGCATTCATTATTAATACAAATAGACAATGGCGGATCCAGGAATTTATAACCGTGGGGTCGAACTAAAAACAATATAATATTTAAATAATTATTTCTAATAAAATATTAAAATATAAATAATCGCGCTTGAAAAAAATACCGAAAGCAATATCCAACATCTTTTTTCATACTATATTCAAGTCAAACATAGTCTTTATACAAACATCCTAAAACTTCTCATATCTTTTGAGTTTCTAGTTAGTTATTTTGAAAATCATGGTCTTTTGATTGACAAGGACCTTTGACTACATATTCTCTATGAATATGATCTCGAATGTTCACATAAAAACTATCAATAGAATCTCGTAATCTTAGATCAACCTTAATTTTTCTTTTATCAATTTTAATCTCGTCAAGATTGTTATCAACTACTCCATGATTTTTCAATTGTTGTGGTTTTTATTCAACATTAGAAGAATAGATAAAAACATGAGGTTTTTTTTTTATTTTTTTCCATTAACCTATAAGTTGTTGGTTTCTGGGATTACAAAGATAACTACCGGGCGTAATACAACCCAAAAGAAAGAAAAGGAAGAACTGAACTTAAAATTACAACGTATAATCGAAACTACTAAACCAGTGTGATTAGCCGAGTCGAGGAGGCCTCTTCCCGCAAGACGAGATACGCCCCGGTAGTGCTCTTCGGTTTGGCGTGTCGTCCCCAAAGGTAAAACGGCTACGTCTCTATTGATGCAGCACCGCAATCAGCAGAGCTCCGGCGAACTGGATGGAGGAGAGGGCAGAGCTTCGACAGAAAGACAATGCAGGGAGAGGGAGAGAGCTTATGCAGAGAATGCTTGTAGGTGTGTGTGTCCTAATGCAGTGGTATGGCTAGCCTATTTATAGGCCAACCACCATGCAGGGTCAACCAGCCATTGAAGGCTCATCATGGCAAAAACGTAACCGACGTCGGTTACAGGCGTGTGGCTGTAATGTGCCACCCGTGTGTGGAGCGTGTGGATTTCTCACGTGGCAACCGTGACTGTGCCTCGCTTGACGACGTGTCAAGCCACTTGGATTGCTGACTCGGCGGTGGTCCAAAAAGAATAGTTTGGGCCAAGCACCAAGCCCAAAGACCACCCAAAGACCAATTGCCAAGATCCAAGTCCAAGTCCAAGTCCAAGTCCAAGTCCAAGTCCAAGATCGAGATCGAGATCGAGATCGGGATCGGGATCGGGCTCGGGATCGGGATCGGGCTCGGGCTCGGGCCCGGGCTCGGGCGGGCGGGCGGCGGCGGCGCGCGCGTGTGCGCGCGTGTGCGCGCGTGTGGGCTCTTTCACCCATCTTGGTCCACTATAATTATTAAGTAACATAAAGTCACTTAATTTATACACATTAAAGATGTGTTAATCCTCCAATGTGGGATAATTAATACTAGTTAATTATTCCCTAAGCTCCATCTCCAAGCTTTAATTAAAAGCTAATTATGCCCAACTTTAATCCACTATTTCTCACTCACCGGAAATCGGATTTGAGAAAGTGAATATACTACATTTACCTACGTAAAATGTAGATCGACGCTATGTCATTTAATTTCACAAAATTAAATGTCTCGTCACATTTATTATTTGGTCAAAATCCATTGACCGGGCATATTTAATCCATGATTTTTACAATCCCCCACATGAGTGGAAATAGCCGAATGCATATGCATGCAGACACAAGCTCAACCCTCGCGAGGTATATAAGCATAAGGATAGGTAGTTGTTGACTTTGAACCCTCCATAGTCGACACCATCGGATACACAGGCGGCTTAGTAGCGCGATGCTTTGAACTAATCCCCCACGGCGTGCACCGAGACAATGGTGTTAACACTTAAACACCTCAACCTCATCCGTTCTCACGTTTTGTGTCCATTGCGGTCTTGGACACCACTTTGGATTCATAAGTGCGTTTTTTTTTATGAAGCGACCACACTTCGCACTTACATAGGTGATTCTTAGTCAAGTACCTTGCCATACTTGGTCTCTTTGAGAATTCCATCTCTTTGAGATCCTTAAGAACCATTAAAAGTCATAGACTTAGCCTTTACCACGAGGCAAGTTCTCCAACACTCTATTGCTCTCTAGGGAATAGATATAGTTTGAGTGTTTTTCCATGAACTCTCATAGCTTAGTTGTCCCTTTGAACCAAGTTCTTGGGATCTCCAGTCATCATGGTTGGGTTACCACTATGACAATTCTTTAGTTTGTGGATTTCAAACCCATTCCCTCTAGCAACTTATTCATTTGATCACGGTTTAACCCTTTGGTTAGCGGATCCGCTAGATTATCTATTGACTTCACATAGTCAATTGTAATCACCCCTGTTGTGATCAAATGTCTCACGGTGTTATGTCGTCGACGTATATGTCGAGACTTACCGTTATAGAAACCATTGTTTGCCCTTCCAATAGCCGCTTGGCTATCGCAGTGAATCAGCACTGGTGGCACTGGCTTAGACCAACATGGAATGTCTTCAAGGAAGTTCTTAAGCCACTCGGCTTCCTCACCAGCCTTATCCAAGGCAATGAACTCCGATTCCATTGTTGATCGGGCTATACAGGTCTGTTTTGTGGATTTCCACGATACAGCACCACCCCCAATAGTAAAGACATATCCACTTGTTGAAAGTGAGTCTCTATTATCGGATATCCAATTGGCATCACAGTACCCTTCAAGTACCGGGGGGTATCTCGAGAAGTGTAGCCCAAGATTTTGAGTGTGTTTTAAATATCTCAAAACCCTCACAAGAGCTCTCCAATGCTCTTTGCTTGGATTGCTCGTGTAACGACTTAACTTGTTCACGGCACAAGCAATGTCAGGTCGAGTGCAATTAGTCAAGTACATAATGCACCCGATGACCCGTGCATACTCTTCTTGTGCAACGGGCTCGCCTTTGTTTTTGCTCAAGTGAACGTCGAGTTCAATTGGAGTCTTAACCGGCGCGCCATCATAGGCTTTGAATTTATTCAATATCTTCTCAACATAATGTGATTGTGTTAAGATGATTCCATCATTCGTTCTTAGAATCTTCATTCCAAGAATTACATCGGCTAGACCCATGTCTTTCATGTCAAAGTTTCTCTTTAACATGGCCTTTGTATCGTTAATTACTTGAGTGTTGCTACCCAAGATTAACATATCATCAACGTAGAGACACACTATAACATGACCGTTATTAGTGCTCTTGATGTAGACACATTTGTCGCACTCGTTGATTTTAAACCCATTTGATAACATCACATTATCAAACTTCAAGTGCCATTGCAATGGCGCTTGTTTCAATCCATATAGGGATTTCACGAGCTTGCATACCTTTTTCTCTTGTCCAGGTACTACAAACCCTTCGGGTTGTTCCATATAGATTTCATCTTCTAGTTCACCATTCAGAAACGCGGTCTTTACATCCATTTGATGAATCTCGAGATTGTGCAATGCAGCAATAGCGAGAAGCACCCGGATAGATGTAATCCTTGTTACAGGTGAATAGGTATCGAAGAAGTCATGTCCTTCTTTTTGTTTAAAACCCTTTACTACTAATCGGGCTTTATACTTATCAACTGTTCCATCGGCCTTAAACTTTCTTTTAAGAACCCATTTGCATCCTAAAGGTTTAGCACCTTCGGGCAAATCAACCAACACCCATGTGTGGTTTAGCAAAATTGAATCAATTTCGCTTTGAACAGCTTCTCTCCAATGCAGCCCGTCTGGGCCAGCAAAGGCTACTTTTATCGATGTTGGTTCTTCATCCAACATGAAAGCAATGTAGTCAGGACCAAAAGTTTTTGGTGTTCTGACTCTATTACCACGTCTTAGTACTGTATCTTTTGGATCGGGCCTTGCACGCTTGCGCGATTCAGGTTCCGCATCTGTTGATTTAGAACTAGTGGCTTCTTCTTCCACTTGTTTAGAACTAGTGGCTTCTTCAATTCTTGTCTCAGAATTGGTTGATACCTTTTCCTTATCTTTGCAGGGAAAGGTATTTTCGAGAAATACAGCATTCCTCGACTCAATTGTTGTTCCTACTGTGATAGTCGATATTTCAGACTTGTGAACAACAAATCGATATGCACTACTGTTAAGTGCATATCCAATGAAGATGCAATCAATCGTCTTAGGTCCGATTGTAACTTCTTTGGGCGGAGGAACCATCACCTTTGCCAAACACCCCCACACTTTGAGGTATTTGTAGGATGGCTTCCTTCCCTTCCACAACTCATAAGGAGTAACATCTTTTCCTTTGAGAGGGATTTTATTCAAGATATAGTTTGCTGTCAAAACAGCTTCCCCCCACATGTTATGTGGTAATCCTGAACTGAGTAGCAGTGCATTCATCATCTCTTTTAGAGTTCGATTCTTGCGTTCTGCAACACCATTAGATTGTGGTGAATATGGAGCAGTTGTTTGATGAATTATACCACTTGCGTTGCATAACTCCTCAAACGGGGCTACATATTCGCCTCCTCTATCGCTTCGAATCATTTTGATTTTACAACCAAGTTGATTCTCAACTTCGTTCTTATAATTTTTGAACGCCTCTATTGCTTCATCTTTGCTTTTTAAAAGATAAATGTAGCAATATCTTGTGCAATCATCTATGAAAGTGATAAAGTACTTTTTACCACCTCTAGTTTGCACCATCTTTAAATCACATACATCCGTGTGAATTAATTCAAGGGGTTTTGTGCTTCGTTCAACCGAGTGAAACGGCAACTTAGTCATTTTTGCTTCAAGACAAATTTCACATTTATCTTGGATATCCAATTCATTAGCCTTTAGTCAATCTAAATTTACTAATCTTTTAATGGCTTTTGAATTTACATGTCCCAATCTACAATGCCACAAATTTGAAGACTCAATCAAATAAGAGGAAGTAGATGCTTTATTCTTATTGGCCAATGGCTTCGCAACACTTCGAGTTGCTACACTAAGCTTGAAAAGCCCATCGGTTACATAACCTTTTCCGATGGATTTTCCAAACTTATACAAGACAAACCTATCGGACTCAAATACAAGTTTAAACCCTTTATTAACTAGTATTGATCCTGACACTAGGTTCTTGCGGATGTCCGGGACATGCAGCACATCCTTCAAAGTGATAGTTAGGCCAGACGTCATCATGAGAATCACGTTGCCAACGCCGAGGACTTCTGACGATGCTTGATTCCCCATGTTGATCTTCCTCCCTTCAACAGCAGTGTAGGAGGCAAACTTGCTCCTGTCGGAGCAAACATGAGCAGTAGCGCCGGTGTCGATGTACCAGCCTCCCTTGTTATCAACAAGGTTAACCTCTTCAGTGACCACTGCAATGAGGTCATTCTCATCCCAGTCCTTGAACTCCTTCTCAACGACGTGGGCTGCCGGCTTCTTCTTCTTGCTGCGGCAGTCTTTAGCAAAGTGGCCTTGTTTGCCACACTTGTAGCAGTCGCCTTCAAACTTCTTTGAAGGCTGCTTTCCCTTCCCTTTGTCGTTTGGACGGTTTGGGCGAGGGCGTTTGTTGGAGGGACCGCCCCGCTCCAACAGGTTGGCTTTGGCTTCATTTGGGGTGAAGCCTTTAGCCTTCTGATCACTTTTGCGCACGTCGGCCTCAATGCGCAACTTCACGATCAAGTCTTCAAGGGTCATCTGCTTTCGCTTGTGCTTGAGATAACTCTTGAAGTCCTTCCAACTTGGAGGGAGCTTGTCAATGATCGTGCACCTTAGGAATTTATCGGGCAAGGTCATCCCTTCAGCCACTAATGAGTGGATGATCATTTGGAGCTCTTGGACTTGCTCCATGACGGGTCGAGAGTCGACCATTTTGTAGTCTATAAACTTGGATGCTACAACTTGTTCCGTCCCAGCAGCATTATCTATGCTATACTTCTTTTCTAGGTTTTCCCACATTTGTTTAGATGTGGTTACATTGGAGTATACATTGTACAAACTATCATCTAAAGCACTTAGAATGAAATTTTTACAAAGGTAATCTCCTTTCCTCCAAGCTTCATAATCTGCCATGACTTCGAGCCTAGTCTCTTGGTCGCTTGGTGCGGGCGGCTCGTTCTCCGTGAGGAAGTTGGCGACGCCCAATGTTGTCAAGTAGAACAACATCTTCTGGTACCACCGCTTGAAGTCAGATCCTCCAAACTTTGGTAGTTTCTCGGCAGGTGGCATCATTCTTGGTGCCAAAGGTGCCGCAGTTGGTCCTTGGAAGGAACCAATTCCGTTGCCCCCGAAGGAGCCAACAACATGGTTGGGCATAGAGCCCCCACCATTCATGTTGGGCATAGAGCCCGCCATGGTCGTACCAGCCCGGAAGGGACTAGCACCCGCATGAGACCCGAAGGTCCCAGCATTCGTGTGAGACCCGAAGGCCCCAGCACTCGATCCGTTAAAGGACCCGAAGGAACCACTAAAAGTGGAACCAACCGAACCACCAAAGGTGGAACCAGTGGACGCCCCGAAGGGGTTGTCCCAAACCCAAGGGACGGTGGATGAGGCAGCTGGGAAGCCGGGAGTTGGCATCATCGAGGGAGCCGATGAAGTGTTGACCGGTCCAGTGGTCGCCATGGTGGAGGGAATGGCGGCGGCGGTGGTGGCAGCGGCGGTGTTGGAGTCGGTAGACATCTCCAGCAAAGGTGTTTAATATTTCGAAAGTTTTAGTTCAGTTTAGAAGTCCAAATTCCTTCAAAGGCAAGTTATCTCGTCTTGCGATTGTTGGTTTCTGGGATTACAAAGATAACTACCGGGCGTAATACAACCCAAAAGAAAGAAAAGGAAGAACTGAACTTAAAATTACAACGTATAATCGAAACTACTAAACCAGTGTGATTAGCCGAGTCGAGGAGGCCTCTTCCCGCAAGACGAGATACGCCCCGGTAGTGCTCTTCGGTTTGGCGTGTCGTCCCCAAAGGTAAAACGGCTACGTCTCTATTGATGCAGCACCGCAATCAGCAGAGCTCCGGCGAACTGGATGGAGGAGAGGGCAGAGCTTCGACAGAAAAACTATGCAGGGAGAGGGAGAGAGCTTATGATGCAGAATGCTTTTTGAATTGTGTGTCCTAATGCAGTGGTATGGCTAGCCTATTTATAGGCCAACCACCATGCAGGGTCAACCAGCCATTGAAGGCTCATCATGGCAAAAACGTAACCGACGTCGGTTACAGGCGTGTGGCTGTAATGTGCCACCCGTGTGTGGAGCGTGTGGATTTCTCACGTGGCAACCGTGACTGTGCCTCGCTTGACGACGTGTCAAGCCACTTGGATTGCTGACTCGGCGGTGGTCCAAAAAGAATAGTTTGGGCCAAGCACCAAGCCCAAAGACCACCCAATTGCCAATTGCCAATTGCCAAGATCCAAGTCCAAGTCCAAGTCCAAGTCCAAGTCCAAGTCCAAGTCCAAGTCCAAGTCCAAGTCCAAGATCGAGATCGGGATCGGGCTCGGGCTCGGGCTCGGGCTCGGGCTCGGGCTCGGGCCCGGGCCCGCGGCCCGCGCCCGCGACCACGAGCACGAGCACGTGCACGGGCGGGCGGGGGGGCGGCGGCGGCGGCGCGCGCGTGTGCGCGCGTGTGGGCTCTTTCACCCATCTTGGTCCACTATAATTATTAAGTAACATAAAGTCACTTAATTTATACACATTAAAGATGTGTTAATCCTCCAATGTGGGATAATTAATACTAGTTAATTATTCCCTAAGCTCCATCTCCAAGCTTTAATTAAAAGCTAATTATGCCCAACTTTAATCCACTATTTCTCACTCACCGGAAATCGGATTTGAGAAAGTGAATATACTACATTTACCTACGTAAAATGTAGATCGACGCTATGTCATTTAATTTCACAAAATTAAATGTCTCGTCACATTTATTATTTGGTCAAAATCCATTGACCGGGCATATTTAATCCATGATTTTTACAATAGTAAAGTAACGAAAATCAGTACTTTAATAGATTTAAAACAAATCATTTAAGTCTGTAGTAAAATACAAGGATAATTATGATATCTATTATTTAAGTTAGGGTAAATAGAATCAGCTAATAAAAGAATTTTTTAAAAAATAAAAAAAATGATTATTACTGTAAAATCAGAAAAAAATAATTCTTTCTGCAAATGCTCAGCAAGAATTGGTTACTTCAAAATTACTGCCATCGCCTATCAGAAGTCAAAATTTTAATTCTGCTTGAATTTGTTAGGAATTGGAATAATATTAAAAAAAAGGTATATTGGGCTGTAAAAACACAAGTTTTATAAACCTAATAAAAGGCCCACTTGTAAGCCAACCTACTTTTAATTAAAATTAGAGAATAAGCGAGCGGTGAGTTTTTTTTTTTTTTTTTGCAGAGAATGGGCGGTGGGAGTTTTTGTTAGATAATATGCACCACCGCTTCAGAGATCGGAAGTGAAGAATGACGACGAAGAGTAGGCGACGGGGCAGGGGTTTGAACGCCTTGGGGTCGAAGGTTGATGAAGGGTAATTTTATCCCAATGTCGACGGAGTCGGCGGTGGGGTCGGCCGACCCCACGCGACCCCACCTCCATCCGCCGCTGCAAATAGATATCTTGGTCCAACTTAGGATAGGATATCCTATCGAGTTAGGTTGTTGGATAGTAGTTGTATAATATTTTTATAAAGTAGATGAATACACCGTGTTACTTAATACTTTATCCGTCCTATTATAGTTGAGACTTTTTTTAACACAGAGATTATGGACGGACGGTTAAGTAAAAAAGAGATCAAAATACAAGAGAGAATGAAATAAATAAATAATAAGAGAATAAAATAGATAATTAAAGAGAGAATAAAATAGATAATTGAAATAAGTTGATTTTAAAAAAAAACAAAATATCTCAACTATAATGGAATAATCAAAAAAGAAATACTATGATTCAACTATGAGGATATGAATGGAGTATTATTACTTATAAAGATCATGATTTCCCAAACCCAACACCTTTCTTCCTAATTTCTCTTGCTTCAATCTTCTCAGGGCTCGCCAATCCGGTCTTTTCCTCGTATTCCTTTTCCAGTTCCTGTCGTGCCATGCCACAGACATTGTTGAAAATGTCTCAATACCGGTTTAATTGCAAAAAAATTCAACAACTTTGACCCAAATTTGAGTTTAGACAAGCTAAATTTATTCAAGCAATGGCACTGCTTTTTCACGTTATATAAACTTTTTGGATTTGTCTATGTTGCTATAAATCAAGAAGTGGAGTTTTATGATATAGTTATCAGATTATAATGATATTTGCAAAGCATAACTTGCCTGTAACTGTGCACGAACAGTGTCAAGAACTTCATCGCTCATCCTCTCGAAGAAAAGGACTCCCTGCAATTGAATGACATCAGTTCCAATGCTGGTCTAGGCTTGATTTCTACATGAAAACAGTAAGAGTATGACAAGTCCGATTGTATGAACCTGCAAATGGTCGTATTCGTGCTGAAACACCCGGGCAAGAAGTCCGGTTAAGTTGATCTGAAACCTCGCACCCTTAATATCCTGTGCATCAACCTTCAACGAGTCTGGTCTCTGTAAAGCAGCGAGTGTGGGACTATTAAGTAACTTCAAGAAAACCATGAAACATGATTGGAGGTATTGGATGACAGCAAAAACACTTTGCTGAACATAAATAACATCGGCATAGATTTTAGGGAATGATAGACAACCCTCTTCAAAAGGTACTATCTTTTTCGAAAATCTTTTGATCTGTGGATTTACGAGAACAATCTCTTCTCCTTCCCCGCGCTCACCAGCTGGATTAAACACCATGAGCTGGACATTAATCCCAACTTGAGGCGCTGAGAGCCCAATACCATCAGTTCTGTGGAAAAGCAAGCCAACAACCACTGTTCACATTCCTGTAATTACCAACAATCTCCAATAAGACAAAACTAGCAAATGAATCTTTAATTGGATAAACAATTCTACCAAATTTTACTTTTTTCTGTCATGATTTCATCACATTAATGTCAGTCAGGATTTGCAAGCATCACTGTAACACCTCAACTTATGGATTTACAAATAGTGAAACTAAAATTACATGATTTTCAAACCTTATATTAAGACCTTATCAAGTTTGTTGGCAATTGAAACATAAAATGAACATAAAAAAATATCCCACATCTTCGTACACAAAGAGCTTAATCCACTATATAAGTCTCATGGGCCTCTCCTCCTATCACCAATTGGTTTTAGGATGGAACCATGGATTTCTATCATGGTATTAGAGCGGGTGGGCTAAAATTGACTGACCTAGCAGTATAACTGGGCTGAAACCGAAAAAATGACTGACACAGCAGTATAACTGGGCTGAAAATTTGGGCCAGTGGTCCAACCGATCGGAAAAAAATTGGGCAGATTGTCCAATCGATCATAAAAAAAGTCCAACCCCAAAAAGTCCAACCCCTCCAAGATTCCAAGATTCACCTTGAAGGGTTTGAGGGAGGGTGTTGGCAATTGAAACATAAAATGAACATAAAAAAATATCCCACATCTTCATACACAAAGAGCTTAATCCACTATATAAGTCTCATGGGCCTCTCCTCCTATCACCAATTGGTTTTAGGATGGAACCCATGGATTTCTATCAAAGTTGAATATTAGATTCAAAATCAAAATACTTGAAAGAAAACAACAAAGCTCAACACAATCAGCAAGGATCAAAAACCACAAATCCTATCACAAATCAATGTGTTCAAGCTCATGTCACACTTCCCCCCAAATTTCAGAATCTAACAGCTAAATTTTTCGCATTGTTATAGTTTCTCCAGCTCAAGTAATTATTCCACAATTTCTAATTTCAATTATCATTTCAAATTGTTCTGTTCTAAGCAATCAGACTTCGATTGAAGCCAAAACAAAAAACTCACATGTACATTACGTCGAACATCTCGTCGGCAAGCCTCTTCAAGCTCTCATCAAACGAGTCAATTCGCTTGTTCTTCGCCCTCAAAATCGGGTCTGGATACTTAATCACCTCAAGAGGCCCCTTAAACTGCAAATCAGTGGCTGTTCCAAAATAAGGAAAATGATATCAATTCAATGAAGTAATTCCAAGCATAAATTACTAAATCAGCAGCAATGAAATGCATAATACACATTGACAGAAATTTCCTAGGGATTTCAATTTCATGTTCCTGTTACTCACGGGAAGCTACTAATTCATCTTTAGCTACGGCGGCAGAAGAGATCCGCCGCGCCTGCGCGAGTATCGGTCGGGACGGAAGCTTGCGCCGGAGGGAAAACGAAGCGAAGGAAGCAGCGCGGCGGAATAGGGGATTGCGGCGGCGGAGGAAGGGGGGGAGCGTGTGATTGAGGGCGGTGGAGTAGAGGAGCTGCGTCGGAGCTGCCATTACAGCAAATTGAATTTTCTTTGATTTTTACTTTATCTTGTTTTTAGAAACACAAAAAAAACCTAAATTTTAAATGGGGAATAAAATTAAAATACATAATATTTGGAGAAAAAATAATGACGGGTGTGTTTTGTACCTCCTATTTTTAGGTTAGTTTGTTATAGCTTATATATTGACCATGGTTTATTGTTTTAAAAAGTTATAGCTATTACTTTGCATACCAACTTTTAGTTTTTACTATTGATTTATTTTAATTTTATAACTAAACTATTAATTTATTTTAATTTTATAATTAATCATGATTTCGTCGTGACATAACTTGATGACTTTTTAATGTGGTGTTATTAGATGTCGACCAAAATAATGTCACATTTTAGGCCGAACAACGTCTAAATAAATATATTTCTTAAATCAATGTTTATGTTAAGAAAGAAGGAAATGGAAGGAATAAAATGAGGAATGAAAATTGTGAAACGAGGTGGAATGATGTACATTAAATGAGATATCTAATTTAGAATAAGATGTGATTTTATTGCCTAATGTGAGTTTTAGTGGACGTTCGATGATACCACGTAAGTAAGTGATTAAGTCGTGTTAGGTAGAAATCTTGATTAGTAACAAAAAAGCATAAACCATATTTTCTCAAAAGTCTAGAAATCTATAAATAAATACTCCATCTAGTAGAAATTTTAATTAGTTACAAAATAGATTAAACCATATTTTATCAGAAGTCTGGAAATCTATAAATAAATACTCCATCTAAAAATTTCGAGCACGTATAATGAGACAAAATAAGTATATAAATTTATACGAGCACAAACAAACTAGACTGATTATTTTGGTTAAAGCCCAAACCTAAACTTATTAATTAAGCCCACAGAAAAGGACTCAGCTCAATCGACTCTCTCATATTGTATGTCTATATTCCAATTTCCTTGTTGTGTCAAATTTTATTTCAATATATTAGAGATATATTAATATGCTAACTAATTTTAAATTGCTAACGTACATCTGATCTCGTGCTGCCACGTGGCACGAAACATGCAATATTATAAACATTAAAATGCAATATACATTTGAAAAATAGATAGATGGATTTCGGCAGATTGCATTTTTTATTATTGAGTTTTGCATTTTAGATATAAACTGTTTAATTTGCATTTTATATATAAACGGATTGCATTTATATAGTTTATTTTGCATTGTAGACAATTTATGTTCAAATGCAAAACTCAACAATATAAAATGCAATTTGCATATAACTAAAATGCAATATGCGAAAATGCATATACAACTTCACAAATGTATATTGCATTTTTCATGCCACGTGGAAGCATGAGATCGAATATATGTTAGCATTCTAATTAAGGATACGCTCTAGTGCTCCCCTATTAAATTGATTATGTGATTATCTTGAAACTTATGACGACCGTTACCCAAAAAAAAATCATTTTTGATATATCTCGAATATGAAATCTAGATTACATAGCTTCCATCGAAAACAAATTATATGTATGCCCTCCTATAAGTCTAAGACTAATATAGTATGTAATAGGTTATTTTTCGGAGATTAAGTGTTATCTTTATATACTCAAATCAAACAATATTCATAAAACATAATTTTAGACAGCTACAACAACGTACGGAAGGACAACAACTCAAGCAAATATTTGTACTTTGAGATTTATAAACTCCCATAGAAAATTAGGTAGTTTGATTAAATTTGTGGTTGCAATGTCACATGCATGTCCACTTAATCAAATTTTTGTGTTTTGTCCACAAATTGGGCTTGCGGTCAACAATTAAACGAAATTGAAGATTACTTAATAAAGCCCATGATCTAAGTCTAACTTTTGTCCCCATGTAGAAATTTGAGTAATCCAATTTAGTATGAAAAGTGGTCACACACTTGAAACTCTACTATATATGGTAGCCTCATTGTCATCCTTAAACTTTGTAGTTCCACTTGGCTACATTCCATGTTACACACTATAATTGGATAGTATTACTTTCATGTCAACAAAATGCAGATAACCATGAACGTAACTTAGTTGGTAAAATGTTTCTCTCTATACAATAAGTCAGGGGTTTTTATCACGAAGGTAGAATTTTAAGTGTTTTTGGAGTGTTTGCTTATTAAAGATTAAATTATCCTCGGGTTGTTGTAGATTTATTTGTCAAGAATTGTCCGAGCTTAATATTGTTACAACGTGAGGCTTAGAACTAATAAGTCAAGGCTAATTATAGCGTGACATTGTCTCGGGATAATCCATTTAGAATTAAGTTGTGAGATAATTTTAGTTGGAGCGAGGTGGCTATGACTAAGTAAGTATCACATGATTATTCATCTATGATTAAGTTGTAAAATTCAATCTCATGAACCAAACACAATACATATTTAATCACAAGATATAATCTTGCAAGCTGAACCACCCCTTTTATGTGCCGGCTATTTTCACATTATATATAACATTTTGGAACTCATTTTATATATTGATATAGAATAATATTATGAAAAATAAAACGATTACAACTTGAGAGCTAACATGGAATCTACTCTATAGTTAATTTACTTAGATTTAGTGTAGAATATAAACAGAAAAAAGAGAGCTCGACTCCAATAAAGATGCAGTA
The DNA here is from genome assembly GCF_004379255.2 of Salvia splendens. Taxonomy (NCBI): domain Eukaryota; kingdom Viridiplantae; phylum Streptophyta; class Magnoliopsida; order Lamiales; family Lamiaceae; genus Salvia; species Salvia splendens. The sequence continues at coordinate 27,002,437 of NC_056050.1, read as the reverse complement.
TCATCATCGTTTGTTTTGATGATATTTTATGAAGTCGAGTCAAAATATGGATTTGTAATTCGTGAAGTAATTATTTGGCTTTAAATGTTTTAACAAGTTTTGATGATATTTTATTAAATCGGTTTAATAGTTTATTTAATTCTTAAACCCTAAAGCATGGACAAATCCCTATCATATGCAAACGACTTTGTCCCTTTTCTCTATTTAGTTAGGATTTTGTGTGGATAACAATTGTTTAGACCTAATTTCTATATTCTATTAATGTCACATATAATCACTTATCAAAATATCTTTTGAAATCAACAGCTAATACTACTATCTCAACCACATATTAATGATATATTTCCTATACCATTTCTTTGGATTTTGTTTGTTAGATTTTATTAGCTTGATAATATGAGATGAAGTTTCATGTTAAAATAATTTCCTGTACAATAATAGTAAGTACTAGGTATCATAATAGTTTTTGGATATTTTGTATTTCATCTTAAAATTATATTCAATGTTTAGTGGGACAAATTTTAATAATTCTTGTTGATTGTTTGTTAGTGTGGAAGAATATGGTATTATTTTAAATTATTTGTGAGTGGAGAAAGTTTTAATGGTGGACCAATAATAGTATATGTGTAAGTATTTAAGGTTAAGTGGGATTTTTGTGAGAATAGTTGGTAAACAAGGTATATATTGTTAGAAGAAAGAAATGGAAAACTAAGTATTTTTCGTACACAAATAGTGTGTAGTCTTTATTTTAGAATTAAAGGCTCAACCGGGAAATTGGTGATCAAAGTATAACAAAATTTCACCCTAGCAAAGAGCAACATACACCCTCCCAAAAAAAACTCTCCCACACTAAACCACCACAAAAGCCATTCAAAACAAAACCCAACAAAAACATAATGAGACACGAAGACTCACCCCAGGGACGGAGCTGGGAATTTGTAGGGAGAGGGGCAAGTTTACATATGAGAGAATTTTAAGAATTTGAGGAGGGACATTTATGAAGAGATTAAAAAAATTAAACTGTAGAATACATAATATATATATATATATATATATATATATATATATATATATATATATATACACGAATATGAAAATGTGAGGTGGGGCAATTGTCCCTCTCTTCTTGTATGTAGATACGCCCTGCTCACCCCTATGCAAACGAAGTGCACTAAAAGTAGGCAAACGAAGAAAAGAGCAGATCACCTTAGCAACAGTCAGACAAGATTTCCGACTTCTTCCTTTCCGTATTCGAGCTTGAAGCAAATCCTCGCAAACTTAATCCGAAAAGAAAGGAAAATCGGGACTTCATCCTTTAATCCACGACCCAAGTCCCCACACAAGTAGATTATATAGTAAATAATCTATATACTATGCAAGTTGAAAAGACATACACACATTGAAAAGACACTTACTACATATACAATCCTAAACGTATCTTCCTAAAATTAATTTTATTTATGATACCACACTATAAGTAGTGTTTTTATGTGAATTAATTAATTGTATGTGGAGTAATTAGTTAGGTATGTAAAATCATAGCTTCATGCATGTACTTGTTATATAAAAATTTCCTGGCCACCACAATTAATTATTTTTTTCCCAATTAAGGCGTGGGCCGGGGTGCATGTTGATATGTAGTTTGTGTATCACTGATTCAAATTAATTTTATAATTAACCAAAGTTAAGAGCATCCACAACCGTGCTCTTGCCAGCGGCACGGTTGTGGGCCCGGACGGTACTATTCATGTCTGCTCTCTGGCAAAAACACAACACCCACAACTGTGCTCTTCCGCAAGGACGAGCACAATTAATTTAAAATTAAATTAAACAATAACATTTCCATAATATTAAAATTCATTTAAAAACCACAATAAATATTACAAATGACAAATAAAATTAAACATTACATAATTAAAATCCTAAAAATGAAAAATTACATAATTAAAATCCTAAAAATTAAAAATTACATAATTAAAATCCTAAAAATTAAAAAAACCACTACTCGTTGCCGAATTTCGCCCACATGTGGTTGATTAGGTCTTCTTGTAGTTGATTGTGGATTCGAGTATCGCGCATTGTGTGTCTTGTCTCGATCCTCTGGCCAACCGTCGTATGCTCGCCTCGGCGTGGGGGAGACCTCGCTGTTGAGCCTCCGGCTTCGTCCTCGTCGTAGAAGCTAGCCGCCCTCGGCCCTTCGTCGGCTATAATCATGTTGTGTAATATAATACACGTGAACATGATGTCGGCGATATTATTCACGTACCACAGCCGAGCCAGGGCCTTCACAATGTTGAATCGAGCTTGAAGGACCCCGAAGGCTCTTTCGACGTCCTTCCGCGCTGACTCTTGACGCTGCGCAAAAAGAACCCGTCTCGGGTCGTGCGGGTTGTGGAGCGTCTTCACGAACGTCGACCACCTTGGGTAGATACCATCGGCGAGATAGTAACCCATGCGGTATGTATTTCCGTTGATGGTGAAGTCGATCGCCGGTGCTACACCATTCATCACATCATTGAAGAGTGGTGAAGAATAGAGCACGTTCAAGTCGTTGTTGGATCCGGCAACGCCGAAATATGCATGCCAAATCCATAGGCGATAGTCGGCGACCGCCTCAAGGATAAGTGTTGGGCCGCCGCCTTTGTGACCGCTTAAGTGTTGCCCCCTCCAAGCAGTCGGGCAATTCTTCCACCTCCAATGCATGCAGTCAATGCTTCCAAGCATTCCGGGAAAGCCATGGACTGATTCGTGAAGACGAAGCAACCGTTGGCAATCATCGGTGGTGGGTGCCCGAAGGAATTCATCCCCAGAAGCAGAACGAACGCCCTCGCAAAAATTCTTTAAACAAAGGATTCCAGTGGACTCACCGATATGCAAATACTCGTCGAAGATGTCGGCCGTTTGCCCAGTAGCGAGTTGTCGGATGGCACACGTACACTTCTGCAATGCCGTGATACTTTGCCGGCCGGCTGCATCTACACCTGTTTGAAAGTATTCAACACGTGCGGACAATGTGTTGACAATTCACATGAACAAGCGCTTTGACATGCGAAAACGGCGCCTGAAGTAATCTGCCGGAAATCGCGGATGGTCGGCAAAGTAGTCGGCAACGAGCCTTTTGTGGGCTCCCTCCCGGTCACGATGGATGTAGCGGCGATTTGATCTAGTGCGTTGAGGAGGATGAGCGGGGGTATTCGCCGCGACATATGCTTCGTAAGCGGCACGATGTTGTTCGTAGTATTCTTGTTCTTCGCGCTCCGCTTCCGCCATGAGATGAGTGAAATCCATTTGATGTTTTGAGTGAATGTTGAATGTGTTGATAGTTTGTATAAGAATTATGAATGAGAGATGAATGAGAGATGAATTGATGTGATAAATGAGTGATGAATGTGTGTATTTATAGATGATTTTGGGGAAAAAAATTAAAAAAATAAAAAAAAATCAGAACAAACGGGAAAAAACGGCCATATTTTTGGGATTTGGAAAATATTTTTTTTTTATTTTTTAGCATTATTTATAATTAAATACCGATTTTTTTTTAAAAAAATAAAAAATGTTTAAACACAACGGCTATGCCGTTGACGAATGGGAGCGCGCCACGTGTGCGTCCGCTGGCACGGACGTGCTCGATACATCGAGCAGCGCCGTGCCAACGGCGCGAGCGCAGCGGCGGCGGATGGCGTCCGTGCAGCGGCGCGGACGGCGGTGGCGACGGACGCCACCGCTGCGCATGCTCTTAGGCTAAAAGTTATTCATTGATCTACTAATAGCTACTTTAACTAGCAATTAATCTTCTTAGCCAGTCTCTATAAATTGAGCTCCAACCTTATTAACTTCTACAAATACCTCTTGCCCTCCATATGAATTTGAGTCTCTCTCATGACTAAGATGGAGAAAAGACCATGCAATGAACCAGAAGTGAGGAAAGGGCCATGGACTATGGAAGAGGATCTCATTCTCATAAACTACATTGCTAACCATGGTGAAGGTGTTTGGAATTCACTAGCTCGATCCGCCGGTACGTCAATCATTTCTTCGTGGTCTTCTTCTTTTTTTCTACTTTTATCGTTGCAATGTGGAAAATCTCCTGTTAAGAATAAAGTCGGGAAATTATATTTAGGGAGAAAAATGTACATTGATAGATTTTGAGATTTTGAAAAGGGGCATTTAGATAGTTTGCAACATTCGCTAGCTACAATTTCGGCGGTTTTGATTCATAACATTAAGTTTGATATTTTTGTGTCCTTAACTTGTCGATTTGGTCGCTTGTCCGCCTGATTTTGACAGTGACATCAAATGTTGACAATCAACCATTTTCTTTACCCAATTTCTATTAATCATGGTTTTAGGGTTGAAGCGCACCGGAAAAAGTTGTCGTCTCCGGTGGCTGAACTACCTTCGGCCGGATGTGAGAAGGGGCAATATCACGGCGGAGGAGCACCTTTTGATCATAGAGATGCACGCTAAATGGGGTAACAGGTAAAATTTTAATCATATATATTGCAAAAACCAAATTACAAAAAAATAATAAAGTGATCGATGCAAATGTAGAAAACATATTAGGGGGAATAATTAATGGAAAATCACAAAGGCTAGCTAGCTAGTAATGTTGAAATGGACAGATACCATACCATACCATACAACTTTCTATTTGAATAAAGATAAACATAGGAGTAGTATTTATCATGCATGTATATTCTTAATATATAAATTGCCCCCTTTTTTTAAAGGTAAACGATTTGATTTGAAATATTTATGATAAATTATTTCAAATTTACTTTGAAGAAAATTGTGCAACTATCTAACGTACAAGTTAATTTTTCCAATATAAGCATATTTTTAATATTAAAAAGTTAATATTTTCCTAAATTACTTGAGAAGGATAAATATGTAATATGCTGATTTATTTTATATTAATCAATAGTCATGAATAGTTTTAATATAAAATACCTAAAAAATTCTTAAAATTCCCTCAGAATTGGGATATTATTTATTATTAGTATTTCACAAATGTTATTCTAAATTATTAATTCTAATGCTTTTTTTAATGTTTTATGTTTGATTCAATCTTATCAGTTAATCTCAACCAATAGATACCAAATGCATGACAAATTAAAATATTAATTCGAAAATTTGAAACTGTTTTTGCAATTGCAACAATGATTAATTTTCTAATAAAGTGCAAATCAAATGTGTTCGACGGAATACAGCCGAAACAATGCAATTTTCTATTTGTGACGAGATTACATGAAAAACATCATTATAACTAACATGTTAACTATCACTTATCATTAAGGCCATGTTTGGTTGCCAGGATTCTGTCTGGGAAAGTAATCTGATTCCTTAAATTTTAAATTCCTGTGTTTGTTTCGGTTTTTAATTAAACTAGGAAAGTAATCAGAATTCCAAGAACAAGGAAAGTTAGTACAACTTTTCAGGATTCTGAATTCTAACTTTTCTTAGGTATTCTTTTTCCCGATTTTAGGATTCTTACATATTTAGTGTAATATAAGTATAGTTTTATTATTATTATTATTACTATTATTATTATTATTATTAATTACAATGTATTAAAATGATATAAAATTATAAATCATACTTAATTTTGGTATAATAAATAACTATATTTAAAATTATCCTAATTATAAGTATATTATTATAATATTTATATATATTTGTAATTATCATATTAATAATTATTAAATAATTAAAATATAACTATATAATATAAATTATGTAATAATATTTAATAATTATTTTATAAATTAATAATTAATCAATGAAGTCGTAGTAAAATTTCAAATTATAAAATTTATTCAATTATATTATCCGTAAATATTATAATTATAATTATAATTATAATAATCATCTTTATTATTATAATCATTTATGATTATAATACTCCATGTAACTATAATTACAACTATATTGTTATATATTATGATGGATAATCCATATTTAAACTAATAATAAATATAATTATTATCATTTGTAATTAACAATTTATTAAAAAAATTATATTATTATTCATTTTTATAAATAAAAATAGTAATAAGTAGGAGTATATTTTTAGTTTGGTGTTTAAATCACTAGTATAAAATTTAAAATCTTGACATTTTCCAAACATAGGAAAGTAAAGTTATTAAGAATCATATTCCTAGAATTCATTTTCCCAGGAATCATTTTCCTTGTCAACTTTTCTTTCCAGTCAACCAAACATGGCCTAAAATTTAAAAATAGAAAACAAAAGGAGAATCATGCTTATAATTTATGTTTTTTACGTGACAGGTGGTCGAAAATTGCAAAACATTTGTCCGGAAGAACAGACAATGAGATAAAAAATTATTGGCGAACTCGAATTCACAAGCACATAAAACAGTCTGAGAATTTCGCTACTTTGCCCTTGAGCAATTTCGAAGAGCCAGTCTTCACTAACCAAGTTCACTCCAGTTATGTCCCTGCGGATAATGCACTTAGCCAATCAAATGATCACAATATTTGGGGCATGGAGGACTTTTGGTCCATGCAATTACTTCATTGAGACTAATTATATGTTTATATATTTCATAAAAAAATATATCAAATTATTATCTTTTCTATTCTATAATTGTATTTTAAGAATTGTTGTGGATTTAGATGGGAGGGGGTCGATTCATCCATCGTTGTCCCATACGGGCAGGAAAACTTCATTATCTCTTTCTGGCTTTTAGAGTTGTCACCAATCCTAAGGTGCAACAGCTTCGCCGCAACCCTTTAATGTTGGAATCACTTATGTTATTTGTCTGTCATCCATTTTCAATGACGCCCGTCGTTGGACGCTAGCTACGACCTTATTCACTACATACACTACTACAAGTTTGATTTTCTAGATATATTATTATCTCGACTGGATAAAGAATTTAGTCTGTATATTCAGTATTAAAGTATACATGGATATTGATTTACGTCTTGAACCGAGTATATTATATCTGAAAAGATTTACAACATAATTACCAAATAAAAAATCTTGAATATAATGCTTTTGGATGTTGTGCAATCTCTTTTATAGACGGCTGAGTTTTGTTACACACTATTTATCAATATTTATATTCAACGTAAGATGGAAAAATATATGTATGTATAATTGTTTAAAGCCCTGAACTCAAAACTTTTTGTTAATGAATGTATATATAGTTTTTGTATTTTCCATGATTAAATATTCATTTTGGAAGCAAATACCGAACTAAAGTTGGGATTTTTGACACGTATAACGTGGCAAGGCTATTATTAGGAATTTTGGATAATTGCTTTATTTAAATTGGACAATAATTTCCAATGGCATTGCAAATATTTAATATCGACATTTGCCCAACTCTAATTGAGACACATTCATGTGGTTTGGCCGTATATAAATTCACCCTCTTTTTCATATTGAATATAGAGATAGAATTAGGGGGCAACCCCCAGCTCAGTTGGTCGAGGCTGTGAAAGGCTTATAACCGTGAGGTTATGAGTTCGAGCCCTGCAAAGGGCAGTCTCTTGGCCTTCTGAGCTGTGAGCCTGTCAGCTATGGGCAACCTAGGCTGGTTTAACCGTTCTGTGTGGTTTGCAGGCTATTGCACAGAACCGGGGGTTTACCCAGTACGCCCCCTAAAGATAGCGGCTGCGGGTTCCCACGTTATCAAAAAAAAATATAGAGATAGAATTTGTTAATCCCGACAATGATGGATATTTATATCTTAGGTCTAATCTTAATTATAGTGATAAAAATAATTAATCCCGACAATTATGCATCCGAAAATATGTAGTGCAAATTCCTAACTTGGCATTGCTTTCATACATAGATACATATTATATACCTTATATAATGTACTTTTTATAGAAATCAAACTCTCATTTATAACGAGCGAAGTGTAACATAATTCAGTTGTTAAAAATGTTTCATTTTTTTAACAATCACATACGTGCATTGGCTATTCGAACTCTACTTATTTATTGTAAGATAAATATTTTACCAACTGAGTTTTTTTCTTTCGGCGTTATTAGGAGTACTAAACTTGGATTACTCCTAAAAGGAAAATAGAATATACCAATTGGAAATGAGGTGTAACTCTTTTAAATATCAGTTTTGGGCTTGTATTGGGCCACTATGTCTATGACATATGTATTTTTATTCATTAATCCCATTCTTTCATATTGTGAGAGATCTAAATCTAATGATCTAGTTTTGCATCAAATTAAATACTACATAATAATTGTCACTATAATAATGATAGTACTAATGTGAAATTTGTCAAAACAAAGAGACATGACTCACGAGATTAGTTAAATAAGAGATATGGTACCCAAATTACAAAAATAAATAAGAACAAAATAGAATAGTTGCATATAAATTACATTTTCTTAATGTTTGTTAAAATGGAAAGTGAACTATCTTCATATTACTAAAATAAACATTTTTTTTAATTAGTATATGTATTATAACTTAAAGTCGATTATTTTGATGAAGTGGATGGACGAATTATTATTAGGTATTTATAATTGATAATATCTAAATGGATAAGAGTTTGGGTGGACTTGGAAGAACCACAGTCATAATTTAGTACCACGTGTAAGCAGCTATGCTCAAACAAATACAAACCCATCATTATTTTCTATCCGATTATATATCAATTTTTTCTCAATAAAAAACTTTATTGAGCGACGTTATAAATTTTTATTTTAGAGACAATTTAAGTAATAAGAAAAAAACTTTTGGGTTGTCATCGGAAAATGATTTTATGTCGTTATTTTTCACTAAATTTCAATCCTAATAATCTCTTTGTTTTGTTCGTAATAACACTAAATGCTTACCGGATTTTAGTCCACATTAGAGTAAAGTAAACATTAATGTGTATTTGACCATTTTCCTATTATAAATAAGTTTGGAAGAGTCAAAAATTAAATAAGTATATAATGACGGTCAATGAAATAAGTGTAAATTCCACACATTCAATTTTTTTTATACTTTATTGTTATGGACGAAATAAATATAAGCCATTGATTGGGTATAGTTGATTTATTAGTGTAACACAATAATTATACCTAACTATAAGTTGCTTCTAAATTGCAACTCAAACAATTTTGCTTGAGTAAAGTTTTCTCTAGTTGGAGTTGGAGTGAAGTTATTCTTATTATCTAATTATGATTTGAAATTATAAATAGTCCAACTCCATGTTAAAGTGACAGTTTTGATTTAAGCATGTATCTCTAACCTTGTGTGGATGAAACAAGTATTATCTAAATAACTAAAATGACAAATTGCAGGAAAAATTATAACATTTTGTCAAATTTTGACTTACCCTGCAATTTTTAAAATCAATTCAAACGCCATGAAATTTGGATTTGTACTCAATTATAACATGACCAATTTTGTTTAGTGACATTGTATATGATATAGAAGTCGATAAATCATGCATGAACATCATCGCAGACTAATTAAACGGCGATGTCTATTCATAAAGAAAATAATGCACTTCGATTAAAAATTAACAATTATATAAGCGATCGAACTTTATAGTTTTTCAGGCAATTCAAATATAAATAAAAGTGTCCAAAGGTGGGCAATATGGTAATTTAGATGGAAATTCGTAGATTGAAAATGGATGAACCCTGTTTTTTTTGTTAGAACCCTAATTTTGTAAATCACTCATATTTATCTCGAATAGAAAATGAAATAAAAATTCAGAGAAGAAATAAAATAATGAAAGAGAAAAATCAATTTGGCAGTTATCTCTGCAAGTGTGAAGAGGTGGCGCAGCTCTCAAGAAACGATCATTTTTCTAGTCTCCTCACTATACATATAGATTGAATTGTATCTATACCCGGAGAGAGAAAGAAGGTGGCGTGCAGCAGAAGATGGGGAGAGCGTTCGTGTACGTGATAATCGGAGGAGGCGTCGCAGCTGGCTACGCCGCCCATGAATTCATCCAGGCAGGCGTCTCTTCCGGTGAACTCTGCATCATCTCCGAAGAGCCTGTAACTCTCTCTCTCTCTCTCTCTCTCTCTCTCTCTCTCTCTCTCTCTCTCTCTCTCTCCTCGCGCTATTACGTGTATATAGATAAAATTCTGTATGTGTGTGTGTGCGTTGTTAATGAGATTAATTGCTGGCTGAATTTGTTTGTTGCAATTAGTTTTCAATCTGTCGATTTACTGAAGTTCGCACCTAATTATGGCAGTCGTGTTAGCTGATGTGCAATCCGAATGTTTTGAGATGATGTTTGTTGCAATTAGTTTTCAATCGGTCGATTTAGTGAAGTTCGAACCTAATTATGGCAGTCGTGTTAGCTTGCAATCCAAATGTTTTGAGATGATGTCTGTTGCAATTAGTTTTCAATCTGTGGATTTAGTGAACTTCCCATCTAATTATGGCAGTCGTGTTAGCTGATGTGCAATCCGAGTGCTTTCAGATGATGTTTGTTGCAATTGGTTTTCAATCTGTGGATTTAGTGAAGTTCGCACCTAATTATGGCAGTCGTGTTAGCTGATGTGCAACCTGAACGTTTTCAGATGATGTTTGTTGCAATTAGTTTTCAATCTGTGGATTAAGTGAAGTTCGCCGAATGTTTTTGAGATGGAAGGATGGTATAATATGAGCTTGTTATGTGATGTTCATTTATTTATTACTTATCTAGACTTGATTGAGAGAAAATCAGAGGATTTTTGGGGGGTTTTGTGTTTAAATCCAGATAAAGGAACTCGAATTTGACAGTCTCCGTTATTTTGTGCATCAGTGCAGTAATTATGAATCCCTGATGTGGGTTTTTTATATGATGTGGTAGGTATTTAAAATAAGTTGCATTTTCCCAAAAAGGTCTAAAGTAATTAGGTTACTCCTGGTTAAGATTTGGTGGAAATCTCTAATTTGGTTGCTAGAGCACTGGATAAAATCTAAATTCAGTGATTCCAATAATTGTAGTTTCAAGTATCCAGGGTACAGTATCATATTTACATAGACTTCTGTCCTTTTTAAGTAGCAAGGGGTGAGTTCATGGCTTGCCCTTCCTTTATGATTGCATTTTCACCCAGAGGATGAAAGGATATCCTGTATTAAGCTGTTTGCAAGAGCATATTAGATCCTCTTCCAAAAGAAAATTGGATAGGACCTTTGTATAGGCCATGAACTAGATCCATATATCATCTATAGCTCTATACCTGTCTGATCAACTGGCAATCATACAAACGTTCTTGGTAGCATGTCTTTGTCTCAATAGAGGGTTATGGTGTCATGACTCTCTCCATGGATCAATTTGTTGAATTTGTATTGTTTCCCCCAACAACTTGAGAAACAGAGAAATTTTTTGATAGAATGAAGCTTCGTGGAACCAGTAAGATAGTGATATGCATGCTTATCTGCGTTCTTATTTTTTTGGTAGCTTGTTGAATCTTAAGTAGCCTACACTTAGGGGAGGATACATGTTTTTATCGTTTCTCATGTTTCTTGGTTTGATAATAGAAGTGTTTCACTTAAATAAGGGAGTATCTTTTATTCTAACGAGTCAAGGTGAAGATCAGGTTATAGTTGTATGCTTGGGCTAATGCACTCATAGTTTAATGCTATTTTCTTAATGTTTGTATGCTTGGTTAGATTGTTTATTTTTTTATCCTTTTTTCCAATATGCTTTTCATACTAGTGCATTTTGTAGGTTGCACCCTATGAAAGGCCTGCATTGAGCAAAGGTTACTTACTCCCTGAAGGTATGTATTTTACTCCCTATACAGCAGGATCACAAATTTCCTTCAAAACATACTGCAGCATACACTTCTTTACATACATATATTGACCTTGTGCCCTGGGTTGATAGCCAGATAAGTTCATTTGAAACAAAAACATGGGAAAAACTGAATGTCTGATTTGCAATTTGGATAAAGAAACTTTTGGGTACATCTATATTAGAGTTATACTTCATCTGGCCTCTGTTTATACTTATAGGATGCTTCTCATTTAATTTTGTAAGGTGCCTTTCCATGTGCAAATTCAGATCCAAGTCCTTAATCTGCATAAGTCATTTATGCAATTATTAATGTTTAGTTAAAAATTCTATATCTAAATTATGCTCACAGATATTTTCTCTGGTTATGTTTGTGCTGTGTACATATGTGAATGTCTCTTGTGTTAGATGCTTCGGAAGTTACTGTTATTCTTTACTATGTTAGTCTGTTTGAGAATAAAGGTTTGCCATTTTAAATGACTGAACTCTGTACTTTCTACTGCTTGCAGCTCCTGCACGCCTACCTTCATTTCACTGTTGTGTAGGTACCAATGGGGAAAGATTGGCTCCAAAATGGTACAATGAAAATGGTAATTTTCAATACCATTTCTCAAGTTTCAATATGTCACCCTTGTGTAATCAAAATAATCGTATCTAGGTTTCCGTAGTTTAATGCTACTTGGAAGAAATGGTTCTCCCTCTGCTCAGGGCAAGCCTTTTTCATTTTATCTTCCTTGTTGTATAGCTTGAATATAGTATTTGTAGAATGAATCTAGGAAATCACATCGTTCAGTGTATGATTTCATTTAAGAATCAGCTCCATATAAAAGAACACATTAGACCATGTTTGGATACCATCACCCCAAAATCCAAATGCAGTAAACAGCGATGCTTCTAGTTTTTGTTAGATTTTTATTACTTTAGCAATATCTTTTACATCAGATTTTGTGTAATTACTTCTTCTGATGCAATATTCAGGTATTGAGCTAATTCTTGGAACTAGAGTTAAGTCTGCTGATGTCAGACGGAAGACACTGCTTACTGCAACAGGAGAAACAATAAGCTACAAGTATCTCATTGTTGCAACAGGTGCTCGGGTACTGAAGCTATTCTGTTTTTATATCCTGGTAGTTTTGTGCTGTAAGAATACGTTAGTTCTGTCGTTTTGCACTGAAATAGAATGGAAATGGAATTATGGAAGACATTTTCACAATACTTTTCTTGTCAAGCCTCTTATTTTTTGGCATAATGCTGGCTATTGTGCTTGGCCAAGTATTGGGGTTTATTTAGTTTAATTGCCCTTTCGAAGCACATTCTGGAATGATTTAAGCTCCAGATAAACAGCACATGGATCACACATTTTGAAATTTTTTCAAGAATTAGTGTGTTATATCTTCGCCATTTGCATCCTATTTGGTGTAGGAGTGAACTTGAAGCATGTCTCAGCATACTGTTGATCTGCCAACTTCAGAACTTACGCCTGGGCTTAAGGTTTAATTGACTAATGAAAAATCGAAGCATATGCATGTGCAGTAGAACTTATTATGGACCAAAGTCAACTTGACCCCCCGCCCCCTATCTTGGGTGAAAATGCATCTGTCATAAATTATTCAGCTTATAACTGGTATTGTTTCTATTCATTTTGTAGGCTTTGAAGCTTGAAGAGTTTGGGGTAAATACTTTAGATGCACCTAATGTGTGTTATTTACGAGATGTGGCTGATGCGGACAGACTTGTAGATGTGATGCAATCTCGCAGCGGTGGGCAGGCTGTTGTTATTGGTGGTGGCTATATTGGAATGGAATGTGCTGCATCTTTGGTGATAAACAACTTAAATGTGACTATGGTCTTTCCAGAGGCACAGTGTAGTAAGTAGTTTTCTTATATTTATTCCATTCTTCATTTCATTTTATGCATCAAAATTTATCGGTCATACTGCTGGATATGATATGATATGGTTCTGATTACTCTCTCTCTCTCTCTCTCACACACACACACACACACACACACACACACACACACACTTTTTACTGTTTCAAGTGAGAACTCATCTTTGTTATACTAATTGGGGAACTATGTTCGTTTAATCTTCCCCAGCAATGTTCTCATATTCTGGCTTCTGCAGTGGCCCGTTTATTCTCCCCCAAGATTGCGGCTTTCTATGAAGAATTTTATCAGTCCAAAGGGGTGAAGTTTGTCAAAGGAACTGTCTTGACATCATTCGATTTTAACTCTGATGGGAAGGTATTACTGTTCTTCTCTTTGCTTGTAAAAAAATACTTTGTCAAACTGAATTCTGATAAGTATACTACTCTATATTACTATGTAAAGGTCAAACGAAAAGTTAAGTTGCGTAATGTGTTTTTCACACTATAGTTTCACTTATTTGGTACCTGTAGATATGAATTCAGTTGCTAAACAAGTCTCGGATAGGCTATGCGCCAGTTAGCCATTTCAATAACAGAAAACAATCTGAGACGAAACGTGTCAAATACAATGATATTTTTTTCATAAGTCTCCAACTGCATATTCTTATACTTGCACTGGCCAACTCTTTTATTAGGTCTGCGCTGTTAATCTTCGAGATGGGAGCAAGCTTCCTGCAGATATGGTTGTGGTCGGTATAGGGATTCGACCGAACACAAGTCTGTTTGAAGGTCAATTAACAATGGAAAAAGGGGGAATCAAGGTGAATGGCAAAATGCAATCGAGCAACAGCTCAGTCTATGCAATTGGGGACGTCGCTGCTTTTCCAGTCAAAATAGTCGGTGAAACGCGCAGGCTCGAGCACGTTGACTCTGCACGGAGGGCAGCAAGGCACGTTGTTTCAGCCATCATCGAACCTGAAAAGACGGGCGAATTTGACTATCTACCGTTCTTCTACTCGAGGGTCTTCACTCTGTCTTGGCAGTTCTACGGCGACAATGCAGGCGAAGTTGTCCATTTCGGAGACTTCAGTGGAAACACTTTTGGAGCATACTGGATGAACAAAGGCCATTTGGTCGGATCTTTCCTCGAGGGTGGAACGAAGGAACAGTACGAGGCGTTAGCCCAGGCCACGAGGCTGAAACCCAAAATTGAAGACTTGGCTGAGCTCGAGAGCCAAGGGTTGGAATATGCCTTTAACATAATCCAGAAACCTCCGTCTCCACGCCCAGCAGAAGTGGGTAGTGGCTCCACTCTCGTCCTCGACAAACCACTACACGTCTGGCATGCTACTACGGGAGTTATCGTTGCTGCGTCCGTGGCGGCCTTCGCATACTGGTACGGAAGAAAGCGCAAGAGGTGGTGAAAATATTGCCTTGTGCTTCTTTGAAGATTCATTATTGTATAATGCACTTCACCTGTTGTAGCATTTTGTATGTCAAGAGAAAGAGCTGAATACTCTTTGTGCAATTTACTTTCATTTGGAAAAGGGCGAAAGTTTTAAATCCTTAATTTTATTTGCAAAAATTAGTTTCAGAATTTTTTTACTTCTCATTTTTTGGATAGTAAATAAGATAGATAGGCTTCTCGATTGTAGCTAAACAAGCTGTTTGAATGAGTTGAGAGAGAAGATAACGTAGACGGTGTAGAAGAAAGAGATGGTATTCATCATTTCATTTTGCTTAGTTGAAAAGATGTGTACAATGCTATTTATAGAAGAAAGAGCTATTCAACTACAACCGCCCAACTAACCTCTCAATGAATAGAAGTTTCATTGACTCTAATTTTTCTATTTTAGTCGTCTGCGAATAAGAGTCGCGGTTCATTTATATTATAAATGGTAATACACTCTATATTCCATTAACTCATTCCACTCATATTTATTTAAAAATAATATAAATAAGTGGGGTCCATAAACCACAAACTATTTTCACCCACTTTTCTTAACATTTTTAAAAATCCGTGCCGAATGGAAATGAGACTCCTATTTGCGGACGGAGGGAGTATGATGAAATGAAATAAATAATTGAACAAATACTAAATATTTATATAAACATGAGCAGTAAGCAAAGAGGGCATTTGGTCTAGTGGTATGATTCTCGCTTTGGGTGCGAGAGGTCCCGAGTTCGATTCTCGGAATGCCCCACTTTTTTTTTTTTTTTTTACACCTAAACAGGGAGTATTAAAAACCCCATAAGGGTAATTCCATAAATACAACAAAACTATGGTTTAGATACTCATCTCGGAAACCGCTCCGCAACTTCTTATCCTATCTTTTTCCTTCGCTCCAAATATCACCATGGCTTCAACCACGCTATCCTACGCCACCCTCGGCTCCGCCTCTTATCCTACGCTCCCCTCCTCCCAATTCCCCAATCCACCTCTCGGTTTCCCCTCCAAATCCCTTTCCAATCCCCTCCGTCGCCGCGCTCGCCTCCTCCGCCCCCTCGCTGCCGTCGACGCTCCGCCAAAGGTAGTTGATCTCGCCGATCGGATCTCGAATCTCACCCTCGCCGACGCGCAGAAGCTCGTCGAGTACCTCCAGGACAATCTCGGCGTGTCCGCCGCGTCCTTCGCCCCCGCGGCTGCCGCCGTCGCGGCTCCTTCGGCGGGAGAGGCTGCGGCGGTGGTGGAGGAGAAGACGGAGTTCGACGTGGTGATCGAGGACGTGCCGAGCAACATGAGGATCGCAACGATCAAGGTGGTTAGGGCTCTCACGAGCCTCGCGCTGAAGGAGGCGAAGGAGCTGATTGAAGGATTGCCGAAGAAATTCAAGGAGGCGGTGTCGAAGGAGGAGGCGGAGGAGGCGAAGAAGCAGCTCGAGGACGCCGGCGCTAAGGTCTCAATCGTCTGATTTTCGCGGTAAATTTTCACATTTTTAGCTTCTTTCAATTTGGATGTGAGTGAAGATGTAGATGTAGTGATAATGCCGATTTTGTTAATTTCCGTTCCAAAATTTATCTTTGGTTTATGGATATTTGAGATTCATATTTTATATATATACATTATGCTGAAGTTGGGCTTGATGATGTAGTAGAACTGTAGAAGTGTTTTTTTCAAATGAATTCTGTTTTTGAAGATAAAACCATTGATTATGATTTATGAAGGTAAACTTTTTAAATATTTTTTTACTTTGTTTCATTTTTGTTTTTATATACTGTATAAAAAATGATCAAAGTTATGAATAAAATTAATGAGTATGATAAAAAGTAGCAATAATATTATGATAAGTTGATAACTTTTGCACAAAGAGGGCATAGTGATTAGTGACTGTGAGGCTTTATAAAAGGATAATTTGATTTTACACTATAAAAGCAAAAACAAAAAAGGGTTAATTATACGTAAATTAACATAACACAATTTCTAAAATAACTTAAGATAATCAGAACTCTTATGAAGGTAAAAAAACACATCTTAAGCATCAAACTTTCGAATATCTTATTTAAAGCTTCGAATCTCATCATTCACTATGAGCATTGATAGTGAAAATGAGGTGTCATCTCAAAAGGTTATAGGTATACTTATGAAATTTTAAGTATTAAAGTAACGAAAGTGTTAACACAAAGTCTTAAATTTGAGCTTGTAAGACAAGTACTATTAAATTGTGGCGTCAATAATGAGGTGGCAGCGTAAAAGGTATATACTAGTATCGAACTTACAACTAGCATTAATGTCATCTAAATAATTTAGAGTTTAAAGTCTAAAAATAATTTACTATTGTATCATTTAAAATGACTACACATGACATTCAAGTATAAACTTACAAACACAATCTAATCCAAAGTGGGTACTATCAAAATTAACTTATAAAAATCGATTGCAAAAGCGACATTCGAACATTATTTCTTTTGTTGGTTGTAAAATCAGAACAAACTTATAGACATATTATAACATTGAAAATGACATGTCATCTAAAAATTTAAATCCATAAACTAAGTTGAAAAGTTATTTAAAACCATAAACTACAAATCTTAAATAATCAAATTATTTGAGAAGTTAAAACCGTACACGCTATATAATTTTGCGTACGAAATCACCGCCGTCTATTAAAATGGTTTAGTTCCACCGCAGCTGGTGCAATACACCGCCTTTGATCTCCTCGCCATCGCCCAATCTCATCTCTTCCATCTGGTGCACCACGGCACACTCTAAATATTCCCGCATATTTTCATTTTGTCCCAAAATCCCTTTTTTTCAAAAAAAAAAACTACATCATGTCAGCTCAGTACTTCACTTGTCCGAAAAAAGCAATATCTCCAAAACCCTAATTCTTCAACTCATTACAACACTTTCCTAGATTCTCACACACTCTCTCTCTCTCTCTGCGAAGTTAATTTTCGGAGACGATGCTTCCCCCAAGCATTTGACGGCGTAAGTTTATAGCTCGATTTCACCATTCCCCTTCTTTTTTACGGAATATTTTTCCTTTTTCTGCTTCAATTCGAATCTAGCTAGGATAATGTATTTTTTATAATCGATTTCGTTTGTTTTGGTCTGTTGTGCTGTACCTTTTTGTTAGTTTAGGGTTTCGAGCTACATTTTTTGGTGGTGTCTCTTCATTTCAGTTGATCTTGCTAGTCAATGTTTAGTTACAGCTGCAATTTTTTTTCTGTTTTTACTGCTTTTCTGTTGGTTTAATTTTATTGCAGTTGTAAAAAAGAGAAATTTGGGGAATTTTTAAAATTACTTCTGGTGGTGTTTCTTCATTTCAATTTATTTGCTGATCTTGTTAGTTTAAGTGTTTAGTTACAGCTGCAATTTAATCTGTTTTTATTGCTTTTGTGTTGGTTTATTTTGTTGCAGTTGTAAAGAAGAGAAATTTGGGAATTTTTTTATTTTCTGGGTTGTGTATAAAAATGGCGTCTTTGGAAGATGTTATTACTGAGGCAAAGATCCACTCTGATGATCCCGGCTCCGAATTGGGGGTTTTGGATTCTGAACCGAAGGAGGATCGAACTAGGGTTTTGAATTTGAGGAAATGTGAAGCTGTTGTGAGTGAACAGGTTGTGGAAAGTGAAGTTATTGTAGAGTCTAGTGCTAATGTGAATGGTTCCGAGGGCGAACTTGTTAAAAGTTGCGACGAAAATGATGGAAATGTCGAGAATTCTTTGGAGGAAGATCGGACTAGGGTTTTGAATTTGAGGAAATGTGATGCTGTTGTGAGTGAACAGGTTGTGGAGAGTGAAGTAATTGTAGAGACTAGTGTTAATGTGAATGGCTCTGAGAGCGAACTTGTGAAAACTTGCAACGAAAATGAAGGAAATGTCGAGAATGAGAATTATTTGGAGGAAACGGGGGATTTTAAGTCTACGGGTGATGATCAATTGGATGTTATGGATGTGGATGGATGTGGCGAAGGAACTGGTGATAAGATGAATGATTTGGAGATGAATGATATGGAGCACGGGTTTCGTGTGGGGGATTTTGTTTGGGCTAAAATCAAGAGTCATCCGTGGTGGCCGGGGCAGGTGTACGATCCAGAAGATGCTTCGGAGTTTGCTATGGCTCGTAAACAGGAGGGTCGTCTTCTGGTGGCCTTTTTTGGGGATGGTTCGTGTTCTTGGTGCTCGTTGTCTCAGCTGGTACCCTTTGTGGATAAATTTTCACAGATGTCGAAAGATAGTAGCTCGAAAAGCTTTCTTTATGCTGTGCAGACGGCTACGGATGAGGTTGGTAGGCTGATGGAGTTAGAGATGATGTGTAAATGCGTCCCCGAGGAAAAGAAAGAGAGTCTTGCTAAGCCGGAGGTGATAAATGCCGGATTGAGAGCAGGGGTCCTCGTGCCAGAGGTGGATGTTTGTTGGCTTTCTTTGCCCCAGTATGAACCTGCGGATGTGTTGGATAGAGTCACGCGGCTAGCGAAGGTGGTTTCTGTGGGGAACGCTCTCGACCTTGCTGTTTTAAGGAGTTGGCTGTCTGCGTTTTGTTATTTTAGTGGTGGTCGTACATTGGCTGAGTATCACGAGCCCTTTGATATTGAAGGTTTGGAAGAGAAGAATCAAGATGATTTAGGTGTTGCGGTTGAAGCCCCTGTGCTCGGCCCACAGGATGACGACTGGCTATCTTCGCCCACAGCACGGTCTGTGAACTCACAGGCGCCATCGGAGAGTAAGGTTTTGCATAGACGGAAGCAGAGAAGTGTGGCTGAGCTCATGGGAGAGAACAAAAATGTGAAGCCGGGTAAGGAGGGCATGGATGTCGAGAAGTCCACTACCACCCGGAAGAGGAAGAAGGATACCGAGCAGCCTTCTTCAATGGGGAAGAGAGGTAAGAAGAGAAAGGCGGAGGTTTCGTCGTCCCCTATGATAACGGATGCAAAAGATGATGGTGCAAACGGAGGGATGTCGCGAAAGCCAAAGGAAATCGATAGTTCTGTTGCGGAAGAAGCTTACGAAGAAGCCAGAGATGACTCAGACACAGTCTCAACCCCGAGGGAGAGGAAGAAGAGCAAGTACTTATCTCCTCCGTACACTAATCTTGCTTGGAGACTGGGTAGCTCGAGCTTTAAGTCACTCTCGAGTTTTAAGTCCGTGGCACTGGTTGAGAACGATGAAGCTACCAAGACAGCTGAGGCGGGAGGAGAGCATGCAGAGACTGCTACGTCTCAGTCTATCTCAACGGATAACGAGCCAACAGGAAGTGTTGGTGACACACGTTCACGGACACTCAAGGATGTTAAGATGCTGAGCTTCTCCGTGTCTGATGTTGATATTCCGGTTAATGAACTACTGTTAGAGATACAGCGTGCAGCTCTCGATCCGTTTTACCTGAGCAAGACGGGCTCCCTTGATACGGTTTGGGCGTTCGTCTCTGCACTCAGAAGCTCAACGTACTTGCACGGATCGGACTATAAGATATATCTCAAACAACTGTCTCAGCTAACGATCATAAGCAACGGACGAGCTGAGGAGAAAACGGCCAACAGATCGCCTGAAGAGAACACTCCCATAGCATCAAAGACACCAAAGAAAACCAAGAAATCTGCCAGTGTTGTGAAAAGCAGCGTGGGATCCGAAAAGGGCGAAACTTTTCCGTGCCTCACTCTGTCTTTCACGCCCGGATTTCCTCTGCCTTCGAAGAAACTGATCGTGGGGCTGTTTGGCAAGTTCGGGAGCCTCATCATGAAGGAAACAAAGGTCGAGAAAGACAGCCACTCTATCCGGGTTGCGTACACAAAGGACTCTGATGCAGAAGCAGCCTACGAATCATCATCAAGCACGTGTCCATTTGGTTCGGAGAACGTTAGCTACTCGTTGCAGCGCTGTCCTAAGACGCGGCCTCCTGAGAAACGAGAAGCTTGGGGCTTGGTTTCGGATCTCAGCGCCATCAAGCAGAAGCTCGAGATAACGACAGCTACTGTTGAGAACTACCGTTCGAGATTCTCGTCAGAGGAATTGGGTTTGAAGGACGAGATGAAGCTGCTGATGGAGAAGATGGAGACGGTCGGAGAGATGGTGAGAGTTATTGTTGAGAAAAGCACATCATAATCTAGTGGTTTGTTGTTAGTCTGCAATTGCAATTGTTGTAGATGTTTTTGGTGGAATTTGATGGAAGAAGAAGAAAAGCACCATTTTCTTATTTATTTCATTTTCTTTTGCAGTTAGCTTTTTTTTTTTTGTATATTATGGTTACTGCCACCTGCTTTATCCTTCAAAACTAGCCTAGGTTTCACTTTCTGCAAATATGGGCTTAAATCCGATCTTACCTAATGCTCGTTTACACGCTCACACGAACCATCACGGGAAGGCGCATTCGATCAAATTTAACTAATACGTGCTTGCACGTCATTGCTGTTCGCATTTCATATGAAGAGAAGCAAGATGCATATAATGTGTCGGGAGAATGGATTGCAGACGACGAGGATGACAAACGACAAGCAGGGTGTGATGATCTCAAGAAATTTAAAAGACAACAACACTTCCTTTCTCACTAATATGCAAGAATATTGTTCACAAATCACATATCTTGCTAGTATTCATCTCACTACTGCTTTACAAGGCACTCGGACGGGCTTAGATGTGATTTACAGTAATGTACGAGAACCAGTAAACTGGTCAAGGCTCAACGCAGTATCAGAAAAAGGCGAACAAGGAAAAGCAACATCAAAAAACTTACAACAGAAGATATGTCCACATTGATTGTCGATCACTCAGTCATCAACGGGATCCTGAGGAGTCTCAGATGCATCCCGCTTGATTGCAATCACAGGGCAATCAGCATGCTTCACGCAAAATTCACTCACAGTTCCTACAAAAACCCTATAAAACGAGTCACTAGTGTTAGGACGAGCTGAATCTTCGGGGGGATTAAAATCATGCTGGTACAAACACAGGCAAAAAGATGAAAGTTGAAAAGCAAACGCACTTCTGGAAAGGCCCGAGACCCCTGCTTCCCAGGACAAGAAAATCTGGCTGGACACGATTCGCTTCATGGCAGATGACTTCTTTGGGATCACCTATCTTGATCCATGCTTCACAAGCAACCTACACATATGTTACAATAGCTACATTAGGTACAATGCCTCTTTCTTCTCTGTATGATCTTACGACACTGATTAATATGGAAGGGGGAAGTTCTACGCTAGCAAGGGTGGAGTATCATATATACCCCGATTTCATGACAGTGATTGACAAAGTACTCCAAAAGATGAAGTCCTCTGATCTTGTCTCTGCGCTTCATCGTCTTGAAATCTTCTGGGGAGGCATATATGCTATCCATATCATCAAAACCTAGACAAGTTGAGTAATTTAGCATTTAGTTTTGGAAGCAAATAAGTTGAACAATGGGCGAACTTCGAAGATGACTGTGAATTGATCCGATCAACAAAATAAGCCTTGGCTCTAATAAATATCAAAGCCGGACAAAAAAAGCAAGTTGAAGAATAACATATGCACTCTAACAAAGATTGGTAGGGAATCATGCACCAAATTCTACAGTTTAAAAAAGGAATTGATCAGCATTGAAGTCAAGTAGTACCTATTAATTTAGAATCTATTCTGAATGATCAGAATGAAGAAAACAACAGATAAGCAGAAAACAAAAAAACACCACTCCAGTTTCATGTATAACCGCAATATCCAAATTGCAAAAGGATATCAATCATTTCGAACTCAAAAAATTATTCAAAACCACAAGCAATCATTTAAGAACCATGGCAGAAAATTGCTCACACAGCTATCCTAATCACGGAACAGATCAAGTCGGAATAACAAATCATCGTCCTATTCTAGCATCTCCTGCCGATTAGCAACAATTTTTTTTAAAAAAATCCAAACCCTAGCTGAACCAAACACATCGAATTTAAGTAAAATCTCAATGAAAGCACACAATTAGGAAGCGATAATCACATAATCAAATCACCTGCAACAGCGAAATAGAGCAACAATAACGAAAATAGGGAGAATCAATACCGTCTTCATCGGGGACTTGAACATGAAGAAATAGCAGCTTGAATCCAGAAGTGTTGGTGCGGACGATTTTGCTGAGAATCCAGTCAAAAGCTCCTCTGCTGCTTATGGAGGCGTGGGGATAGCCTTTGATGGTTGACTCGTTCACCGCCACCAATATCCGAGTCGGCGCAGCAATCTCCTCTGCCGCCATTTCCGAGTATAAGCTCTCTCTCTCTCTCTCTCTCTCTCTCTCGCTACAGACAGATTCTCGAAAACTAACGTCGGTTGCTCCGTATCGTTTCGTTTTAGTAGGAGTATTATTTTATTCGATTTATTGTGTCTTCATTTATTTTCGAATACATCGCGAAATTATTTATCGCCATTACGATAGGTTATTATAAGATTTAGAGATAATTATAATTTTTCATAAACTTTATAATTCTAACTTTTAAAATCAGAATATATATACTGGTCATGTTATTATTAGCTTTAGAGATAATTATAATTTTTCATAAATTTTATAATTCTATAACTTTTAAAATCAGAATATATACGGGTCATGTTAAAATGTATACTCCCTAGTATCCAATCCACATCTAAAACCAATCGTACACATATTTTATAGTATAAAATATGTAAAATAGTCAATCTGTTATAACATACTCCCTCCGTCGCAAGTTACTTGAGTCATTTTTTTTTGGCTAAAAAATTAAATATTTAATCTCAACTATTTTATTCTTTCTTTTATTTTACTCTCTCTCATCTCTCTTACTTTCCTCTCTCTCCTCTACCTTATTTTATCTTTATTTAACTCACTAAACACAACTTTCTTAGATCATGTGTCGAAAAAAAACGCCTCAAGTAATGAAGGACGGATGAATTAATAATTTTTATATTTTGTATACTCTATCAACATAGTGTATTACAAATATTAATACAATGACATCAGAATGAACAAAAAATATCAACACAGTTTTATTGATAATGTACATGCATTATATTGAGATTATTTGATGCATTTTTTGATATAAAATTTGTTTATCAACACATACGAAAATTGAAATAAAAATTATAAAATTCATCACCTAAGCATCGTCGGAATATATGCAATTGAGATCTCGTTAGAATCCTTATGAAATTACCTTTAATTTGATATTTTTTACAAAAAAATAATTTAAATTGAGAGAGTTAAGTAAATTTAAAATTTTAAGATGCTTTTGAGGAGGGAGAAAGTGGTTAGTTTTAACCACTATGTATAAGAATTAAGAATTATTGACATTAATACTTTAAGTTTATTTAATATTTTTTAATATAAAATATAATTCACTAGGAATTATTTCAATCAGATCTCTAAATCTAACGACTAAAATTTGGTCTTAATTTGGAATTGCTAAATAGTTATTGCTAAATAGTTAGCCATTGAACACAATCCTATACTATCATATGTAACTTATTAATTTTTTGTAATTATGCTATAATAGTCAAAATTGAGAAAATTATAGTACTAGTATAATAAAATCAAATATAATACTATGACAATAAAATCACCTTGCTTATATTGACATATTTTAATTAACACACAAAATATAATGACATCATTTTGTTGTCATATTAGTTCAATTTTAATGTTATGGAATAATTGGAAAAAAAAATACTGTATAATTTCATATTTCAATGATATGTATATAATTGATCTTGGCTTAATTTTTTTTGCTTCATAGTTGATTCTGGATCCTGCCTCTATTGACTATTCATTTAGATTTAAACGAAAGCAAACAAATTTGAAGGGAAGATTAGATAAAACTTTGTATTTCTGTATTGTAAAGGATCTGTATTGTAAAGGAAGAGAAGGGAAGTGGTCGGTATTAACAGTTATGAAAACAGAAAACTGGAAAAAAAAGTAGAATATTATTAAACTTGTTTGATGAAATGCTTCAAGAGCTTCCCAAATTTATAGAAACTTATGGAGAATGGCCCATAATGAAACGTGGGCAACACACTGGTCATTTTTTTTCATAAAATTCCATCTATATATGAATTATTATACGCTAAGACCACCCGCAACGCGTTACGCGGGTGGTTCGAATCTCGTCCCTTAGTGACAAGACGGGCGCGGGACGCGTTGCAGCGCCCCGTCTCGTCCCCAGCTAGTCGAGACGCCTGTCTCGCCCAGACAGCCAGCGAGTTGTCACGCCACGCGCGCGCGTGACGTGGCGTTCTCCGGCGCGATGCTTGACGCCCACTCGCCGGCTCGCGAGTGGGTTTCGTCACGCTGACGCAATTCGACACGCGCGCGTCTAGGTTCGTTATGACGTGGACTTCATCACGTGTCAGCCACGTAGGCTCTTACCGCGTCATACTGACGATGTGTCATCCCACTTGGCTCGCTAGCGTGGAAACGTTGGTGGTCTAAAAGGAACTACACCAACCAGCCTTGGGTCGAGCCCAAGCACCGAGCCCCACGACCAGGCCCAAAGAACAGTCCAAAGACCACCCAAAGACCAATTGTCAAGATCCAAGAATAAGGACACGGGCTCGGGCTCGCGGCGCGCGGCGGCGGCGCGCGTGTGGGCTCTACAACCCATCTTAGTCCACTAGAAGTATTACATGTAATAATCCCACTTATTAAATACTTGTTTAATAAGCTTCTAAATTTCAATGTGGATAATTAACGCTTAATTAATCACATGACTTCTCTCACAGCTCATTTAATTAACTAGTAATTATTTCGCAACTTTAGTCCATTATTTCTCACTCAGCGGAAATCAGATTTGAGAAAATGAATATACTACGGTCATCTACTCCGAACGTAGATCGACGCTGTATTATTTAATTTCATAAAATTAAATGTCTCGTTGGAAGTATTCTTGGTCAAAGTCCTTTGACCGCAACGATTCCAACACATCCATCGTAACCCGGAGGAAGCCGCCACAAGGTTAGTCCGCGACTACTTCTGCGATAACCCGGTTTGGGGAGATACTTACTTCCGTCGCCGTTTCCGCATGGGGAAACTGCTATTTCTCCACATCGCAAATACATTGGCAGCCCGAGAAGAGTTCTTCCAAGAAAAGTTCGACACCGTCGGCCGTCCCAACCACACGACGCTGCAGAATTGTACTGCAGCAATCCGTCAATCTGCGACTGGACAAACGGCGGATGTGTTCGACGAATACCTCCATATTGGAGAAAGCACTGGGAGAATGTGCTTGATCCAATTCTGCAAAGGCGTCCCGACAACCTTCACCGACGAATTTCTCCGGAGGCCAAGCTAGACAGATTGTCAGTTTCTGCTCCACCTACACGAAGAAGTGCACGGATTCTCGGGATGCTTGGCAGCGTCGATTGTATGCACTGGAAATGGAAGAATTGCCCTGTGGCGTGGAGGGGGTCGTACACTAGCGGTCACAAAGACACCCACCCCACTGTTATACTCGAGGCCGTTGCCGACTACCAGCTATGGATCTGGCATGCGTACTTCGGGGTCCCCGGATCGAACAACGACATAAACGTGCTCCACCAATCCGACCTCTTCGCCCGAAGTTTTGGATGGTAAATCGCCGGCCATCAACTTCATCGCTAACAACCGGCGGTATAAAATGGGGTACTATCTTGCCGACGACATCTACCCGAAGTGGCCAACCTTCGTGAAGACGGGAAACAGGCCTGTGAACGCAAAACAAGCTCTTTTTGCGCAGAAGCAGGAGGCTGCTCGCAAGGATGTGGATAGGGCGTTCGGTGTTCTCTAAGCGCGCTTTAACATTATTTAATGAAGTATGTTTTTATTAATTGAATTTGTTGGAAATAAAAATAAAAAATGAAATTGAACGAATAGTAATTTAAGATATAGTTAAGAGACGGATTAGAGATGTAAGGTTACAGGTTCTGTCCATTAGTTAAAAGATGGAGTAAAAAAGTAAAGTAGGGCACGTGAATAGTAATTTAAGACACGGTTAAGGAACAGATAAGAAGAGACAACGTTGCAGATGACCTAAGTAACTAATATGCACTACTAAAATAGAGAAGGTAGGAATAAGTGAAATATTAGGCCAGCCGCAACGCGTCACGCGGGTGGCCCGGAACCCGTCACTCAGGGACGGGACATCGGCGTGACGCGTTGCCGCGTCCCGTCTCGTCCCCAGCCCGTCACCATCCCGTCCCGCAACCCGTTCCGCAGTGACGGAACGCAGGACAGCTCGCCACGCACCGAGGCGACGTGGCGCGCTCCCAGGCCATGCGTGACGCCCACTCACGCTGACGCAATAATTATTTTTTAAAAAAAATTGAATTAAATAAAAAAAATATTAAAAAATTGAAACGGTAATGTTACCATTTAAAAGAGCCGTTTTCAATTTTTTTTTTAATTTTTTACTCTATAAATACTACTAATTCATCATCATTTCACACACAACTACGCATCTATTCTTCCCAAATTATCTCTATTTCCTCTCCAATTTTCATCTAAAATCTCATCACAAAATGTCCGACGACGGAAACTCCGGCAGTGGCGGCTCCGGCGGGTGGGATCTCAACGCGTTCGGCGATTGGGGGAGCATGTACAACACTTTGGGTGGTTCCGGTTCGTCGACGCCGGGCACGGAGGGTTAGTTGACGCCGGGGGTACCAACCACCCAATTTTGATGTGGATGCATACGTCCGTCCCTCCGCCCCACGGTATTCGCAGGGACTCTCCCAGATTCGGGAGGATTATCCGGTTCAACCCACTCCGGAAGAAGGCCGAGGCGGGAGAGGAGGCCGAGGCGTGGGAGGAGGCCGAGGCGGTGGAAGCTCCAGGGCGGCGGCAGAGGCAGACGAGGAAGAGGAGGAGGATCTAGGCCGGCATTCGTACGACCCCAAAGAAACGCTGGCGGTGTACAACGCATGGATCAGCGTCTCGTACGATCCCATCGTCGGGAATCAACAACCCCGGAAATGCTTCTGGGAAAAGGTCACCGAGGCATACCACGAGCTTAAGCCGACTAAGGCCCGCAAGCGCACATATAAGATGCTCCGCGCTCACTTTGACCGAGTCGATAGAGAGGATAAACGATTCTGCGCCATCTACAAGAATGAAGCGGCGCATTACCAAAGCGGAGCCACGTGAGTCGACATTCTGAGGTCGGCTTTGCGGGTCTACTTCAACGACACCGGCAAACAATTCAAATTTGTCGATGCTTGGGAGGTCGTCAAGGACGAGAAAAGGTGGGTCGGCGGTGTGCGGTCCAGCCAGGGCTCGACCTCGAAGCGCACGAAGCACACGACGAGTTGCCAATAGTCATCTGGTGAGGGCGGTTCGGGCAGCGGGCCACAAGAGTTTGCCTCGCCGTCGGCCGACATGGAGAAATACGGCGAAGGCGGCTAGAGAGTGGAGGGGCCGAGCCGAACCAAGCCAGGTGGGTTCGGGCTCGGGGGGACCCCCCAGCTCCCTTATGGCCATGTACATGACCGCTACAATGGCGGACACTTCTCGCATGACGCCTACCCAATACAAAGCCTGGCTTAACAGAGTCACGTTTATGGCGGCACAACTTGGTATCCCGCCTCCAAGTGGCCTCGGTGCACCTCCACCGCCTTCGGGGGATGATTCGTCGGCGGAGTAGTTTTTTTATTTTCTATAAAATTGTATTTTAAATTATGTCTAATTTTTATTTTTTTAGGATTTTAATTATGTCTTTTTTTATTTTTTTGAATTCTAGGTTGAATTTTTATTTTATGTTGTAATGTTATTTTATTTTTAAATGTAATTTTATTTTTAATGAAGTGTGGTTTTTATTAATTGAATTTGTTGGGAAAAAAAAATGAAATTGAATGAATAGTAATTTAAGGGACGGAGAATTGCAGTTTCTGTCCCTTAGTTAAGGGATAGAGTAAAAAAGTACAGTGGTGCCCGCAAATAGTGTTTTAAGGGACGGTTAAGGAACGATAGAGTGACAGCGTTGTGG
The DNA here is from genome assembly GCF_004379255.2 of Salvia splendens. Taxonomy (NCBI): domain Eukaryota; kingdom Viridiplantae; phylum Streptophyta; class Magnoliopsida; order Lamiales; family Lamiaceae; genus Salvia; species Salvia splendens. The sequence goes on along the minus strand of NC_056050.1, from coordinate 26,973,454 downwards.
ATGGTCGTATACTAACTGACACGATCCTTAACAAAATCACTTAGATGATTTGCCCTTTTAATATTGTGTTTGATGGATCCGCGAATTATTGATGTTAGTAAATGCTGGTAGAGAATTATGACACAATGAATTTACGTGGTTCGATTTACTGAGGTAAATCTACGTCCACGGGGAGAAATGAGGGCAGGTTTGTATTGCTTGATCTGCGAAAATACAGCTTACAATACAGACTTGCTATATGCTATTTTATCTCTAGAGAGCTTAACCCTTTTCTATCAGATCTAAGTTCTATTTATACATTGAACTAGGATCGTGGTTTGCAGCCCCACTAACAAGATCGTGGGTGAGCAATAACTGCTCAATAACTGCTTCATACCACTAAATAGATCGTGGGTATAGTGGAGGTCGTGGAGGCCTTTCGTGAGTCCACCAACTCCTAGTTCGGTCGAATGCTGAGACCGAACTGCTGGACTTTACCGATCAGCTCTTGCCGATCTGAGAGGAGAGCTTGACTGGTCGGCTTTTACCGAGCTGTAGGCTGAGTCCGAACTCTTTGGTCGTGCCGAACTCTTTGGTCGTGCCGAACTCTTTGGTGCCGAACAGATACTCTTTCTTGGGCTCTGGGCTGATGGGCCGTCACTGTTATTGGGCTTGCCATTAGGGTTTAGTTCGTACCCCATCACTACCCCCCCCGAAAAGCGAAGTGGATCACTTCGGCGAGGTGAGTCACTTCGGCATTCTGGATAACGGTAAGGGGGAGGCTGACGTCAGGGGACGTGCCTAGCGCATGCCTGCATTAAATGCGACAGTAAAATCCGGCCGTTGATTCCTGAAAAGGTGGGATTCGAAACGGCGCAACGATTTCGAAATCTTTCCCGTATCTGATAAATACGCTCTTTCTTCATCATTGAAGCACTTTTGCTGTTGCGTCTTCTATACTCTCTTTCTTGCGAAAATTCTCTCTCCGCTTTCAAGAATTTTTTTCAGACTATCTTCACCTTCAAAAGTAAGAAAAATGTCTTCTTCTTCTTCTTCGGAGTCGGGTAGCGTTAGGAAAGGGGGGTAAGGGGTCTTCTAGCCGGAAAGAATCCGGGGAGAAGACCGTAGAGTATTTTCACAGTATCTTGAGTAAGGATACTGTGATATCCCTTTACGAAAAATACTCTTTTCCTGGGGGGAAGGCGGTGGTACCTGACGGTGATCACAGGGCTGACTCCCCGCCGGAGGGTTACGTCACCGTGTACGAGGCCTGCTTAGAATGCGGGCTTCGTTTCCCCCTCCCTTCTGCCTTTATAGATTTACTAGATTTTTTTCAGCTTCCTTTAGGCCAGGTGACTCCGAACTCTTGGAGGCACTTGTCGGCCTTCGCTGCCGAACTCCGTAGGTTAGGAAGGGATTTGTCTTTGAAGGCGATCCTTAAATTCTTTCAATTTAAGAGGAAGGGGTCTTGGTTTTACTTGATCCCTTTACAGCCTTTTAGGGCCTTTTGTAAAACGAAGTGGCCGAAGTGGCAAAATCGCTTCTTCTACTATGATAGGACCGCGGCTCCTAGTTTTCCCTGGAGAGGGCCGGAGTCCGTTATCCGTCACCCTCGGCCTGAACCGTTGGACGAGCTCGACGGCGAGCTCAACAAGATTCCCCTAGTTAGGAAACAATACACGGAGTCTGAGCTCGTCAAGGGCGACGTCGTGTTCGACATCTCGTCTTCGGACGAAGAGGCCGAGGGTGAGGATTTCTCTTTATCTTTATGCTCTACTGCTTTAACGAAGAAAATCTGACTTTGCTTTCTTGCTTTTTGGCAGTGTTCATGTTGAATAAGGCTATCAGAAAGTCCTCCGAGCTTGTGGAGCCGGAGAGAGAGAAGGCTACCAGCTCGGCGCCTGATGCCGAGAAGAATCCGAAGAGGCAAAAGACCTCTTCGGGTCCAAAGAAGCCGGAGTCGACTTCGGCAAATAGGAAGGGGAAGACCCAGAAGCCCCCGAGAGCGCCAGAGAAAGACATGGTCTTGGCGCCTCCTTCGGAGCATATCTGTGAGCCATTTCTATGGCCCACGGACTTCGCCGAGGTGAATTGTCTTCTTGATTCCTTGGCTTGGCTTCTGTCCTGTATTTTTGGTGCCCTCTGTTAACTTTTTTCCTTATCCATTTTCAGAGGAATGATATGCTCTCCAAGCTCGTCGCCGTCGAACTCTCCAAAGCGTCCAACGACTATGCCGAGATGCAGAGGAAATTGGCGGCTGCTTGTCACCGGGCCGAGCAGGCTGAGGCAAACTTTGAGAAAGCCAGGGCTGCTAGGATTTCGGCCCAGGATGAAGCTCAGTTTGCCAAAAACCAGCTCGTCATCCAGCGAGAGCAGACGAAACAAAGGGATGCTGCCGCCGTGGTTGCCCAAGGAGAGGGTCTCCGTGCCTACACGGAGAGACTCTTTTTGAGCAGCCAGTTCTCGGCCTTTGTCGGTAGTCTGGTAAGGCTAATTGCCGATAAGGGCGAGCAGGGGGCCGACGTCGTGCTGCCTCTGTACAGCCGAGAGATAGCAGCTCGGCTTCAGAATCTGCCGCTCCTTGAGGAGCTCGCTTCATCTTCGGTCCTGCTTTCTGCAGACCGAGTCCGGAGTTGTCGAGCTGATCGGGACGAGAACCTGGAGGCTATCTTTGCCTCCGTGGGACCCGTTTCACCCGCTTCGACTTACAACGGAGAGGGTGAGGCCGAGCCGCTGGAGCGGGAGGCCGAAGTCGATCAGGCCGGGCATCCGGAGAAGGAAGCCGAAGTCGAGCGGGCCGGGCATCCGGAGAAGGAGGCCGATCAGGAGGCGGAGGCGAGGTCGGCAGGAGGCGAGGCTGAGGCTGAGGTAGCCCAGGAGAAAGAAGCTGTACCAGACCGAGGAGCCGGAGACGAAGCTGGCGGAGTATGATTTCGTCTCCCTTCTCTTAGTCTAGTTTCTTCCTTGTAAAATGGCCTTGATGCCCTCCTAGTGTAAAATTTTCCTTGTGAATGAAAAATTCTCTACACTTGTCTTCGTATAGCTTTTCGTACTCGCCTTTATTCCTGTTGTATTTTACTATCTGCTCGGTACAACTGCCGAACTAATATAGCTGCTTTGTACCCAAGGAGATGGAGATACTTCACTGGAAACGGCTGTACTCTTCGGCTTTGGACGAAGCTGAGAGAAGAGCTATAGCCGATCAGACGAAGAATGACGAGCTTCTGGCTCGTTTAGTGAAGCTGGAGGCCGATATCAAGGACTTAGAGTCCGATAAGAAAGATCTGGAGGCCGAGCTGAATACGACCATTGCTGAGAGGACTGCGTACGAGGATTACATCCGTGTGCGCGGGGGATTGACCATATCAGATGTTCAGAGTCGAGTTGACGAACTGTGGGAGGAATATCTTGTACTCCGGAGGAACAATGCGCTGGAGAGCTCGGCTTGCCAACAAGTTGTGAAATCACTACGGCGTTGGGCTTCTCGGTACAACATTGTTCTTTCTCGGCGCCCCTCCATAGAAAGATTCCTTCGGCATATCGTGCCAACAGATGCTCGCACTCCAGATCAAACCTCTGGTTCCCTTGTTCAAAATCCTACTCCAAGTCAACAACGAACTCCGGAACAGCCGGAAACGTCTAGACGAGAACGGGCTCAGGAGCAACCGGAATCGTCAAGACAGGGACGGACTGAAATTCGCCGAGGAGTTGTGACTATGAGCGAGCAAGATCAGCAGATGCTTATTGCAGAGACTCTTCATCGCCGAGGTGTTAGGACTTCTCGGGCTCGGGGAAGAGGCGTTGGGTCGAGGATAGCATCTCGTCGACCTGCTTATTCTTCATCTGCTCGGAACGACCGAACTCGGCTTCCAGAGGATTTTGTGAATAGGTGGCTCAACTTTAGCAACCCCGGACAGTAGAATAGTCCTTTGTAATAGTAGGGTAGCGGAGTTGTATGCTGAACAAGATTTGAAAAATGAAATTTTGTTTCCACCTCTAACACTGTATTTACAGCTTAGCGAAAAAATTTCATCGTACTTGTCCTCGGTCTTATGAAGTATACTTCTTTGATCGGACTTGGTCCTTGGTCTTATGAAATAAACTTCTTTGACCGGACTCGTCATTGGTCTGATGAAATAAACATCTTTGACCGGACTCGTCTTTGGTCTGATGAAATAAACATCTTTGACCGGACTCGTCTTCGGTCTGATGAAATAAACATCTTTGACCGGACTTGGTTTGTGTTCTAATTTGGCGATTTTTGTCGCCGGGATCGAACTTTCCCTTGTCCTAATTCGGCGAGTTTTATCGCGTGGATCGGACTTTCCCAGTTAACCGAAGTGGTCTTATGCAGTAAACCTCTTTGACTAGACATGGTCGTCCTCGGTCTTATGAGGTAAACTTCTTTGACCGAACTCAGTCGTCCTAATTCGGCGAGGTTTATCGCGTGGATCGGACTTTCCCTTATTGCAGTTCGTTTCAGACGAAGTGCTTATTAAGCTGAATTGCGGTCTTGTATCCTCCTTGGAAGCTTGGACGCACAATCGTTGGCTTATTGCAGTTCGTTTCAGACGGACTGCTTGTTAAGCTGAATTGTGGTCTTATATCCTCCTTAGAAGCTTGGACTCACAATAGTCTTTAATAATCGATCTAAAAAGGGGATCAGTCTTTAAAGAACGATATACCTTGGTACCATTTGTAAGAGACGACAAGCACATAGAGACAAAACACATAGAGAAAAAAAGAAAAAGACGAAAGAAAAAAAAAAAAACTTTAAACTTTTATAAAACGACAAGTAAAAGATACAAGTAAAAAAAAACAAACAAATAAAAACATGTACCCCTATGACCGAACTAGACACAAGACAGACTGACCGGACTTTGTCTCTTACAAGTGGAACTTCTTGAGGTTGGAGACGTGCCATGTTCGGGGTACTTGTTCTCCTGACATGTGAGTCAATTTATAAGACCCTTTGCCGAGGACTTCTGACACCCGATATGGACCCTCCCATGTGGGCTCGAGTTTGCCCAGCTTTTCTGCTCGGCTTACTTCGTTGTTTCTCAAGACGAGATCTCCCACTTGAAATTGAAGCTTTTTCACCCTTTGGTTATAGTACCGGGCTACTTGCTCCTTATACTTGGCTGCTTTTATGCACGCCAATTCTCTTCTTTCTTCGGCGAGATCTAGTTCTGCTCTCAGTCCGTCGTCATTCATTTCTGAGGAGAAATTTAGAGTTCGGGGACTGGGTACGCCGATCTCCACCGGGATTACGGCTTCAGTGCCGTACACCAGACTATACGGAGTTTCACCGTTGGAGGTTTTGGGTGTAGTTCGGTAGGACCATAGGACTTGAGGGAGATTTTCTACCCATTGTCCTTTGGCTTGTTCTAACCGAGCTTTTAACCCTTTCACCAGAATCCGGTTCGTTACTTCCGTTTGTCCGTTTGCTTGGGGATGGGAGACCGAAGTGAACCGCTGTTGAATGTTTAGCTCTTGGCACCAATTCTTGAACGTCTTGTCGGTGAACTGAGTCCCATTATCCTAGATGAGGATGTGGGGTATGCCAAATCGGCACACTATGTTCTTCCAGACGAAGTCCAATGCCTTTGAGCTCGTTATCGTAGCTAATGGTTCAGCCTCCACCCACTTCGTGAAGTAGTCCACGGCAACGATAAGGAATTTCATTTGCCGAGGAGCTTGAGGAAGTGGTCCCACTATGTCTATGCCCCATTGCATGAAAGGCCAAGGGCTTTGCATAGTGTACAGATCGGTCTGCGGCATCCTTGGGACATTTGCATGAATTTGGCACTTCGTACACTTCTTGACGAGCTGCACTGCCTCTTGTACCATGGTTGGCCAATAATATCCCCATCTCAGAACTTTTTTAGCTAAAGCTCTGGCTCCGATGTGGCTACCGCACGATCCTTCATGAACTTCTCTGAGGATGTAGTCCGTCTCTTCTGGTCCTACGCACCGCAATAACGGCTGGAGGTAAGACTTTCTAAAGAGGACTCCTTCATGAAGTTCGTACCGAAGAGCTCGGCACGTGATCTTCCGAGCTTCTCTCTTATCCTCGGGCAATTGTCCTTGATCCAGATACTGCAAGATCGGCGTCATCCAGTTCGGCGAGCTGGATACTGAATGTACCTCGGCTTCATCAATGCTTCGATGCATTAATTCTTCCGCCTTTGAGCTCGGATCTGAGGCCAACTTACTTAAGATATCTGCTCAGCTATTTTCCGCTCTGGGAATACGGATTATCCGAAAATAGGAGAAACTTCGGCTGATGCTTTGCGCTTTGTCCAAATACTTCTTCATTCTCTCGTCACGGGCTTCACTTGTACCCAACATGTGATTTACTATGACTTGTGAATCACAATGGACTTTGAGAGATTTGACGAGCAGACTTTGCGCTAACTGGAGTCCGGCCAGGAGGGCTTCGTACTCGGCTTCATTATTAGTAGTGGGGAATAGGAACCGAAGTGAGTAGGTTACCTCGTGTCCGTCGGGAGCGACAAGTAGAATACCAGCTCCACTTCCCCTCTTGTTTGAAGCTCCATCTACGAATCCGCTCCAGCAGTCCGGCGGTTCTACTTCGGATTCCAAGGGCTGTGCTAGTTCGGCATTGGCAGAATTCTTCTGTTCGGCAATAACAGGACTTGCTTGATCGAACTTTGCTTCTGCAAGAAAATCTGCCAAGGCTTGTCCCTTGATGGCTTTCCGAGGTAGATATTCAATTGTGTGCTCTCCCAACTCTATAGCCCACTTGGCGATTCTGCCTGATGCTTCCGGTTTGGTCAACACTTGCCGAAGTGGCAGATCAGTTAAGACGCATACCTTGTGAGCATAGAAGTATGGCCGCAGTCTCCTTGCTGCATTTACTAATGCCAGAGCAATCTTTTCCAGTGGTTGATACCTTGTTTCTGGACCTCTTAATGCTCGGCTTGTAAAGTAGATGGGAAGCTGCTTTAGGCCTTCTTCTCGTACAAGCACCGCGCTGATGGTTTGATCCGATGCCGCTAAGTATAAGAATATTACTTCGGCTTCGGTTGGAGCAGAGAGCATAGGAAGCTCGGCTAGATAACTTTTGAGCTCGTCAAAGGCCTTTTTCTGCTCGGCCCCCCACTCGAACTTTGGTGCCTTTTTCAACACCGTGAAGAACGGCAGTTGCTTTTCGGCTGCTTGAGAAAGGAATCGATTCAGTGCGGCTAGGCATCCGGTTAGCCTTTGCACGTCATGTATGGACTTCGGCATTGCCATGTTTTGAACAACTTGAACTTTTGAGGGGTTTGCCTTGAGTCCGTCCTTTGAAACCCAACAACCCAGAAACTTTCCCGAATCTACCAAAAAGGTACACTTTTGGGGATTAAGTTTGAGGTTGGCTTTCTTGAGCACGTTGAGAGTGGACTTGAGGTTGTGCTCGTACTCCGAAGTGCTTTTGCTTTTGACGACTATATCGTCAACATACACTTCGACCTCCTTTCCAATCAGGTGCCGAAAAAGCTTGTCTACCATCCTTTGATAAGTGGCTCCGGCATTCTTTAAACCGAATGGCATCTTTTTATAAGCGAAAATGCCGAAATCAGTAATGAAGGCCGTTTTTGAAGCGTCAATCTCATCCATTAAAACTTGATGGTATCCTTTGTACAGATCAAGAAAACAAAAAATTTCAAAGCCTATCAAAGCTTCTACTTTTTTATCTATGTTCGGAAGGGGATAGCAATCTTTGGGACAGTGCTTATTTAGATCGGTGAAATCTATGCACATCCGCCATCCTCCTTCCTTTTTCTTGATCATGACAGGATTGGCTACCCACGAAGGGTACTTCACTTCGAATAACACATCCGCCTTCAATAATTGACGGACTTCGTCATGGATGACTTGATTTCGTTCTGCCGCAAAGAGTCTTTGCTTCTGTTTTATCGGCCGGACTGAAGGATCAATATTTAACCGATGAGTGATTACCTCGGGGGGCACTCCGGTCATGTCCAACGGAGACCATGCAAAGACGTCTTTATACTCCTTGAGGAGCTGGATGGTTTTTTCCCGAAGTAGGGGCGTTCCCGCGAAGCCGATCTTAACCGTTCGGGATGGATCGTCTTCGTACAGCTGAACTGTCATCGAGTTCGGCTCCGGTATGACTTCGGTCATCGCCTCTGACTCCGGCTGCTGTGATTGCTATGCTTGGTGGTGCCGATCTGACTGCTCGGCACTTCTAAGCGCAATTTGCAGACATTCCTTTGCTCTCTTTTGGTCACCTCGGATGACCGCTATCCCTCCTTTAGTGGGGATCTTGATGGTGAGGTGATAGGTGGAGCAAACGGCCCGAACTGTGTTGAGCCAGTCTCTTCCCAGGATGACGTTGTACGGGGACCGAGCTTTCACCACGAAAAACTCAATCATCGTACTGGAGCTAGTAGGCGCTTTCCCCACCGTGATCGGAAGGCTGATAATACCTTCAGGGCGGGTGTCCTCCTGGGTGAAGCTCTTCAGGGGAAGCGGAGCCGGACTGAGCCGAGCTGGGTCCACTTCTAGTTTGTCGAAGCACTCTTTAAAAAGAATGCTAACCGACGCTCCTGTATCCACAAACACCCTGTGGATCAGTTTGTTTGCCACTCCGGCTTGGATGACAATGGCGTCTTGGTGAGGAGAGATGGCCGGGACGGGATCAGCAGCCGAGAACGTAATCACTTCGTCCTGCTTCAGCCTTTTATGCGTTGGCTCCTCTCGATTGGAGCCTCTGCGTTCTGACTTTAGGGACGACTTGGTCTTCCCGGCAGGGAGCGCGTCAATAGTCTGGATTACTCCATCATATTGCGGCTCGTCATCGTCTTCGGGATCCGGCTGCCTTTTCGGATCCTGAGGGGCGCAGTTCGCACCACTCTGCTTTTTATTCTTCTTTGGCTGCTTACTTCGGTATTTTTTCAATGTCCCTGCCTTCACAAGAACATCGATACCTGCAGCCAAGTTTCTGCACTCCTCAGTATCGTGACCGTGGTCTTGATGGTAGGAGCAGTAGTTATCCTGTGGTCGGCGCGCGGCTGATTTCGTCATCCGCTTTGGCTTTTCGAATAGGTCAGAGTGCAGTTCGAAAATTTCCGCTCTCGGCTTGTTCAGCGGTACGAACTGAGCGGGCGGCTTCTCGGGATTGAGACGAGGTCCCAATCTGTCTTGCACCGGAGCCCTTTGAATTCTTTCAAATGGAGTCCGGCGAGGATGCCCCTGATCGCTATGATCGGGCTTCCTTCTGTCTCCTCGGGACGATGAGCTGTCTAACGACCGTTTACGACGGTCTGCCTCATCGGCCCGGGAGTACTGGTCCGCAATGTCCCACATTTCCTGAGCTGTCTGCGGACCGCACTCAACGAGCTTCCTGTAGAGAGCTCCGGGCAGGATTCCATTTTGGAATGCCGAGATGACAAGCAGATCGTTGAGATCGTCTACTTGCAGGCATTCCTTGTGGAATCTTGTCATAAAGTCGCTAATTTTTTCGTCGCGACCTTGACGAATGGAAAGCAGCTGAGCCGAAGTGATTCGGGCTTCCGCTTTCTGAAAGAACCTCCTGTGGAAGGCATCCATTAGATCTCGGTAAGATCTGATGCTGCCCTGGGGGAGGCTATCGAACCACCTTCTCGCGTTCCCGATGAGCAGCTCGGGAAACAGCTTGCACATGTGGACCTCGTTGAGACCCTGGTTCGCCATGTTATATTGATAGCGCCCCAAGAAATCGTGAGGGTCCACGAGCCCGTCGTAAGTCATCGACGGAGTTCGGTAGTTCTGTGGTAGGGGAGTTCGGGTGATGTCGTCCGAGAACGGAGTCTTCAGTGCTCCGTACACGGCGAATCCGATATCTCGTCGGTATGGAGGAGATTGAGTTCTCCTGTGATTCCGGTACCGAGGAGGAGCTGGAATATGTCGGGGTTGAGGATTCTTTCTCCTGGGAGATGCGACACTACTGCGGTAGTGACTTTCTTGTGCGGAGGGAGAAGGAGAATCCGTCGTTTTCGTCTCCGGCTGCTTTTGGCTTTTTCGCAGGAAGGTTAAGAATTCCTCCTGCTTTTCAGCCAAAAACTGCTTAACAGCCTCATTCAAATCGGGCTGCTGGGAAGACTCAGTGGGACGATTTTTGGAGCGGCTTGTTCCTTCGCCATGAGAACTGGTGGTGGATTTATCCCTAGGCTGTTTTCCCGACCTATGGGATGGATTGGCTTCCTCCTGGTTCTCACGGGCTGGAATACGGGTATTCTGCGATCTGGTATGCATTTTTTGGGTGGAAAAAATGGATCAAAAATTCGCTTTATCACAAATTTTGTTCTCTGTTTCCCACAGACGGCGCCAGTGATGGATCCGCGAATTATTGATGTTAGTAAATGCTGGTAGAGAATTATGACACAATGAATTTACGTGGTTCGATTTACTGAGGTAAATCTACGTCCACGGGGAGAAATGAGGGCAGGTTTGTATTGCTTGATCTGCGAAAATACAGCTTACAATACAGACTTGCTATATGCTATTTTATCTCTAGAGAGCTTAACCCTTTTCTATCAGATCTAAGTTCTATTTATACATTGAACTAGGATCGTGGTTTGCAGCCCCACTAACAAGATCGTGGGTGAGCAATAACTGCTCAATAACTGCTTCATACCACTAAATAGATCGTGGGTATAGTGGAGGTCGTGGAGGCCTTTCGTGAGTCCACCAACTCCTAGTTCGGTCGAATGCTGAGACCGAACTGCTGGACTTTACCGATCAGCTCTTGCCGATCTGAGAGGAGAGCTTGACTGGTCGGCTTTTACCGAGCTGTAGGCTGAGTCCGAACTCTTTGGTCGTGCCGAACTCTTTGGTCGTGCCGAACTCTTTGGTGCCGAACAGATACTCTTTCTTGGGCTCTGGGCTGATGGGCCGTCACTGTTATTGGGCTTGCCATTAGGGTTTAGTTCGTACCCCATCAGTGTTGATGATTTGCCCTTTTAATATTGTCTTCAGGTCGGTTAGATGAATGTGCTTCTGACTGTGATAATTGAATTGTGCTCGTGATCAATAGATGATAAAGTAGGCCCTAATTGTTGTAATGTGTGCTCATTCACTAAGGTTTGGAGGGAGCAATAAGGTTTGGAGGGAGGTGGTTATGAGTGGCACGCCACCTATCCAAGGACGGGGAATGCACTTAATGACTTACATATTTTTTATACTTCTGCGTTTTTCAATCTCACTGTTCATAAAGTTTTTCTGCAACTTATTCAAGTACTCACATCTGTCAACAAGTTTCGATGATTATGTAACTAATTTGTTTCGCATATTTTTCGCACATGATAGTCTCCAACACTTGGTCCGTACCAATTGTTTACTCTAGAACCAAGACTAAGCCACAATACAACTCTAATCAGTTAAAAAACTCTTCATTTTACACGAAATAATTAATTCCTTCCTCTATTTTTGTATATGGCCGATCTATCTACATAAATAAGGAAGCAAAATGGCTGCAATATAAGCCTAGAGATTTGAAGAAATATCTAGAAAGAACGAGGAAGTGAAATCTTATAATATGTTGCCATTTGTCACATACATAAACCACATATTAAAATAACTATTAGAAGGAGTACTATATAAAGTTAATAGACTACTTTATGGTCAATGTTGAACCAATATTAAAGACCGAACTAGAGATAATATTAGGGTCATTAAATCTAGTTTTTTTTTATGAAATGCACTAATGTGTAAATTATTTCGATTTTCATTACAAGCCCATTTTACTTCATTCCAGTAGGTTTATTACTTCATTCAGGTACGTAATATCTTGAAACTACAATATGTTTTTACTTACTTTCAGTAGGTTTTGAAATGATTAGGGCTGACAAAATATACCGAAATACCGAAATACCGAAATACCGCACTTACCGTACCAAAAAAATACAGAAAATACCGTATTTTTGGTATACCGCATTTTTCGGTACGGTATGATACCTTACCGTTAGATTAAGGTACAACAAAGGTATGAATTTTGCATATACCGCTGTATACCGTATCATACCGCATTATACCGCAATTACGGTATATACCGCAAAATTGCGGTATATACTGTAATTTTGCGGTATATACCGTTAATAATTATATATATTTAATATATTTATTATTTATTATTTATAATATTATAATATTTAATATATTTATTATTTATAAATCAAACAAGTATGATTTGCGGTATAACGCGGTATACCGCAACACGGTACGGTATACCGCAATGTCGGTAAGGTAAAGGTTTTCAAAAATTCGGTAAGGTATAGGTATGACATTTTCTCATACCGCAATTTGCGGTACGGTATGCGGTATGACATTTTCGGTGCGGTATATCGTACCGTGCCACCCCTAGAAATGATTCAATACATGCTTCATTCGAATTCATTGAAATGGATTTTTAATTTTTTCACTTTGAAAAATGCAATTCATTTAAGTAGATTTATTACTTCATTTAAGAAAGTTATTATTGGACAAGGTTTAGACTTCATTTTAGTAGGACTTCAAATGCTTTTACACATACTTCATTCAAATAGTTTATTGTATCATTTCATGTGCTTATTACACCATTCAATTAGGCTATCATTTCATTTTGTTGTCATAGCTGGAATTTCGGGATTGTGACAATGTCGATGGAATGGCCTTCACGTCTCCATCCATCAAACAACATGTATGCACTGGAATGAAGTAAAAACCTCCTAGAAGTTATATGCATATTGTTGAATGAAGTTAATCCTCCTAATATGTTAGTATGACTTATTTTCTTTGGATTGAAGTAATATAGGCTTGTGATGAAGGCGAAAATAATTTATACGTTTGCATATTTCATCCGTAAAAAACTAAATCTAAAACTCCTAGTTTGTTCTAGTCTTAAGATTCTGCAATAAGGAGTGGATTTACATATAATAGGACTCCTACTTTTATTATACTCATTTTTTGAGAGAGAGAGCTCGTCCTTTCACTAAAAAAGGTGGGAATTCACAATATACACTCATTATATTTTCGTTAGAAATATTTTTGTAATTTTATGAATAATACAGTGTACACTCATTATATTTTCGTTGGAAATATTTTGTACTTTTATGGAGTACTATACTATTATTCTATTTAAGCAGAATCATCATTCAGAAAAAAAAATCAATTAGCATCAATTGACTGACTTCTTTTAATTTTTATCTACTATCAATTTGGCTTTTCCCGATTGAAGAAAATAACGTTGCACTTCGATATGATATACTTGTGCTTGATGGTTGCTTTTTTTTTCAAAATCAATAAAATAATCCATTTAGTAGGAAATATTAACAGAAAAATCAGATTCCGTGACAACTAATAAGTTTTCGGGTTAAAATCGGCTAAATAAGATTGTTACATAACTGATGAGTCTGCGAATTTTCGACGGTGTTTGAAGAATGCTGGAAAAACGCAGATCACGACACAGAGATTTTACGTGGTTCGATTTACTGAGGTAAATCTACGTCCACGGGAAGAAATGAGGGCAGAGTTGTATTGCTTGATCTGTTTTCTTACAGCTTACAATACAGACTTGATATTTTGTATTTTATCTCTAGAAAGCGAGAGAGTCTATTTAGAACTTAACCTATCTATCTGATCTAGGTTCTATTTATACATTGAACCTAGATCGTGGCATGCAGCCATTTACTAGGTAGTGGATGTCGTGGAGATCGTGGCGATCTTGCATGGGTCCACTATCCTGCATGAGTTAATGACTGCTTGACACCACTAAATAGATCGTGGGTGGTGGAGGTGGAAATCCTGCATGAGTCCACTATCTCCTAGTTCGGTCGAATACTGAGACCGAACTGCTGAATTATGGCCGAGCAGCTTTTGCCGATCTGAGAGTAGAGCTTGATGCCGACCTGAGAGCAGAGTTTGATTGGTTGGCTTTTACCGAGCTGTAGGCTGGGGCCGAACTCTTTGGTTGTGCCGAACTGAACTCTGATACTCTTTAGTCATGCCGAACTGATACTCTTTCTTGGGCTTTAGGCTGATGGGCTTTACTGCTGTTGGGCTTGTTTAGTACGTACTCCATCACTACCCCCCCCGGAAAGCGAAGTGAATCACTTCGGCATTCTGGATAAAGGTACGGGGTAAGTTGATGTTTGTCCTCGGTCTGATGAAGTGAACTCTTCTTTGACCGGACTTGGTTTGCGTCCTAATTTGGCGAGGTTTATCGCTCGGATCGAACTTTCCGTTGTCCTAATTTGGGGATCGGACTTTCCCTTGTCCTAATTCGGCGAGTTTTATCGCGTGGATCGGACTTTCCCTTGTCCTAATTCAGGCAAGTTTTATCGCGTGAATCGGACTTTTGTTGCAGTTCGTTTCAGACGAAGTGCTTGATTTTTAAGCCGAATTGTGGTCTTGTATCCTCTGTAGAAGCTTTGACTCACAATCGTTGGCTTGTTGCAGCTCGTTTCAGACGAACTGCTTGTTTAAGCTGAATTGTGGTCTTGTATCTTCTGTAGAAGCTTTGACTCACAATCGTTGGCTTGTATATGTTCTAAGAAGGGGATCAGCCTTCGAAGAACAAGATACCTCAGTAGCATTTGTAAGAGACGACACGCACAGAGACAGACAAAACACACAGACAAAACGCACAGAGACAAATAAAGACCAAGTAAACCAAATAAAGCACATTGACTGAACAGGACTCAAGACTGACTGACCGGACTGTCTCTTACAAATGGAACTTTTTGAGGTTGGAAATGTGCCATGTTCGGGGTACCTGTTCTCCTGACATGTGAGCCAATTTGTAAGACCCTTTGCCGAGGACTTCTGACACCCGATACGGACCTTCCCATGTGGGTTCGAGCTTGCCCAGCTTTTCTGCTCGGCTTACTTCGTTGTTTCTCAAGACGAGATCTCCCACTTGAAATTGCAGCTTCTTCACCCTTTGGTTGTAATACCGGGCTACTTGCTCCTTGTACTTGGCTGCTTTTATGCATGCCAATTCTCTTCTTTCTTCGGCAAGATCTAGCTCGGCTCTCAGTCCGTCGTCATTCATTTCTGAGGAGAATTTTAGAGTTCGGGGACTGGGTACGCCGATCTCCACCGGAATTACGGCTTCAGTGCCGTACACCAGACTGTACGGAGTTTCACCGTTGGAGGTTGTGGGTGTAGTTCGGTAGGACCATAGGACTTGAGGGAGATTTTCTACCCATTGTCCTTTGGCTTGTTCTAACCGAGCTTTTAACCCTTTCACCAGGATACGATTTGTTACCTCCGTTTGTCCGTTAGCTTGTGGATGAGAGACCGAAGTGAACCGCTGTTGAATATTCAGCTCTTGGCACCAATTCTTGAACGTCTTGTCAGTGAACTGAGTCCCGTTATCCGAGATGAGGATGTGGGGTATGCCAAATCGGCACACTATATTCTTCCAGACGAAATCCAATGCCTTCGAGCTCGTTATCGTAGCTAATGGTTCAGCTTCCACCCACTTCGTAAAGTAGTCCACGGCAACGATTAGGAATTTCATTTGCCGAGGAGCTTGAGGAAGTGGTCCCACTATGTCTATGCCCCATTGCATGAAAGGCCAAGGGCTTTGCATAGTGGATAGATCGGTCTGCGGCATCCTTGGGATATTTGCATGGATTTGGCACTTCGGGCATGTCTTGACGAGCTGCACTGCTTCTTGTACCAAGGTTGGCCAGTAATATCCCCATCTTAGAACTTTTTTAGCTAAAGCTCTAGCTCCGATGTGGCTGCCGCACGATCCTTCATGAACTTCTCTGAGGATGTAGTCCGTCTCTTCTGGTCCTACGCACCGCAATAACGGCTGGAGGTAAGACTTTCTAAAGAGGACTCCTTCATGAAGTTCGTACCGAAGTGCTTGGCACGTGATCTTCCGAGCTTCTCTCTTATCCTCGGGCAATTGTCCTTGATCCAGATACTGCAAGATTGGCGTCATCCAGTTCGGCGAGCTGGACACTGAATGTACCTCGGCTTCATCAATGCTTCGATGCATTAATTCTTCCGCCTTTGAGCTCGGATCTGAGGCCAACTTACTTAAGGTATCTGCTCGGCTATTTCCCGCTCTGGGAATGCGGATTATCCGAAAATAGGAGAAACTTCGGCTGATGCTTTGCGCTTTGTCTAGATATTTCTTCATTCTCTCGTCACGAGCTTCACTTGTACCCAACATGTGATTTACTATGACTTGTGAATCACAATGGACTTTGAGAGATTTGACGAGCAGACTTTGCGCTAGCTGGAGTCCGGCAAGGAGGGCTTCGTATTCGGCTTCGTTATTAGTAGTTGGGAATAAGAAACGAAGTGAATAAGTTACCTCGTGTCCGTCGGGAGCGACAAGTAAAATACCAGCTCCACTTCCCATCTTGTTTGAAGCTCCATCTACGAATCCGCTCCAGCAGTCTGGCGGCTCTACTTCGGATTCCAAGGGCTGTGCTAGTTCGGCATTGGCAGAATTTTTCTGTTCGGCAATGACAGGGATTGCTTGATCGAACTTGGCCTCTGCAAGAAAATCTGCCAAGGCTTGTCCCTTGATGGCTTTTCGAGGTAGGTACTCGATTGAGTGTTCTCCCAGCTCTATGGCCCATTTGGCGATTCTGCCTGATGCTTCTGGCTTGGTCAAAACTTGCCGAAGAGGCAGATCGGTTAAGACGCGTACCTTGTGAGCATAGAAGTACGGCCGCAGTCTCCTTGCTGCATTTACTAACGCCAGAGCAATTTTCTCCAGAGGTTGATACCTTGTTTCTGGACCTCTTAATGCTCGGCTTGTAAAGTAGATGGGAAACTGCTTTAGGCCTTCTTCTCGTACAAGCACCGCGCTAATGGTTTGATCGGATGCCGCTAAGTATAAGAAAATTACTTAGGCTTTGGTTGGAGCAGAGAGAATAGGAAGCTCGGCTAGATAACTTTTGAGCTCGTCAAAGGCCTTTTTCTGCTCGGCTCCCCACTCGAACTTTGGTGCCTTTTTCAACACCTTGAAGAACGGCAGTTGCTTTTCGGCTGCTTGGGAAAGGAATCGATTCAGTGCGGCTAGACATCCGGTTAGCCTTTGCACGTCATGTATGGACTTCGGCATTGCCATGTTCTGAACGACTTGAACTTTTGAGGGGTTTGCCTTGAGTCCGTCCCTTGAAACCAAACAACCCAGAAACTTTCCCGAATCTACCAAAAAGGTACATTTTTGGGGGTTGAGTTTGAGGTTGGCTTTTCGGAGCACATTGAGAGTGGATTTGAGGTTGTCTTCGTACTCCGAAGTGCTTTTGCTTTTGACAACTATGTCGTCGACATACACTTCAACCTGTTTTCCGATTAGGTGCCGAAAAAGCTTGTCTACCATCCTTTGATAAGTGGCTCCGGCATTCTTTAAACCGAATGGCATCTTTTTATAAGCGAAAATGCCGAAATCGGTAATGAAAGCTGTTTTCGGAGCGTCACTCTCATCCATCAACACTTGGTGATATCCTTTGTATAAATCAAGAAAACAGAAAATTTCGAAGCCGATCAAAGCTTCTACTTTTTTATCTATATTCGGAAGGGGATAGCAATCTTTAGGACAATGCTTGTTTAGATCGGTAAAATCTATGCACATCCGCCATCCTCCTCCTTTTTTCTTGATCATCACAGGATTGGCCACCCAAGAAGGATATTTCACCTCGAATAGTACATCCGCTTTTAGTAATTGGCGGACTTCGTCATGGATGACTTGACTTCGTTCTGCCGCAAAGAGTCTTTGCTTCTGTTTTATCGGCCGGACCGAAGGATCAATATTTAACCGATGAGTGATTACCTCGGGGGGCACTCCGGTCATGTCCAACGGAGACCATGCAAAGACGTCTTTATACTCCTTGAGGAGCTGGATGGTTTTTTCCCGAAGTAGAGGCGTTCCCGCGAAGCCGATCTTAACCGTTCTGGATGGATCGTCTTCGTACAGCTGAACTGTCATCGAGTTCGGCTCCGGTATGACTTCGGTCATCGTCTCTGACTCCGGCTGCTGTGATTGCTATGCTTGGTGGTGCCGATCTGACTGCTCGGCACTTCTAAGCGCAATTTGCAGACATTCCTTTGCTCTCTTTTGGTCACCTCGGATGACCGCTATCCCTCCTTTAGTAGGGATCTTGATGGTGAGGTGATAAGTAGAGCAAACGGCCCGAACTGTGTTGAGCCAGTCTCTCCCCAGGATGATGTTGTACGGGGACCGAGCTTTCACCACAAAGAACTCGATCATCGTATTGGAGCTTGTAGGCGCTTTTCCCACCGTGATTGGAAGGCTGATAATACCTTCAGGGCGGGTGTCCTCCTGGGCGAAACTTTTCAGAGGAAGCGGAGCCGGACTGAGCCGAGCTGGGTCCACTTCCATTTTATCGAAACATTCCTTAAAAAGAATGCTGACTGATGCTCCTGTATCCACAAATACTCTGTGGATCAGTTTGTTTGCCACTCCGGCTTGAATGACAATAGCGTCTTGGTGAGGAGAGATGGCTGGGACGGGATCGGCATCTGAAAATGTAATCACTTCGTCTTTCTTCAGCCTTTTATGTGTTGGCTCCTCTTGATTGGAACCTCTGCGTTCTGCTTTTAGGGACGACTTAGTCTTCCCGGCAGGGAGAGCATCAATAGTCTGGATTACTCCATCATATTGCGGCTCGTCGTCGTCTTCGGGATCCTCATGCCTTTTCGGATCCTGAGGATTGCAGTTCGCACCTCTCTGCCTTTTGTTCTTTTTCGGCTGCTTGCTTTGGTATTTTTTTAACGTTCCTGTTTTCACAAGAACATCAATACCTGCAGCCAAATCTCGGCACTCCTCGGTATCGTGTCCGTGGGCTTGATGGAAGGAGCAATATTGATCCTGAGGTCGCCGCGCGGCCGATTTCGTCATCCGCCTTGGTTTTTCGAACATATCGGAATGTAGTTCGAAAATTTCCGCTCTTGACTTGTTTAAGGGTACGAACTGAGCGGGCGGCTTCTCAGGATTGAGACGTGGTCCCAATCTGCCTTGTACCGGTGCCCTTTGAATTCTTTCAAAAGGAGTTCGGCGAGGAAGCCTCTGATCGCTATGATCGGGCTTCTTTTCGTCTCCTCGGGATGAGCTGTCTAAAGACCGTTTCGACGGTCTGCCTCATCCGCACGAGAAAACTGGTCCGCAATGTCCCACATCTCTTGAGCTGTCCGCGGACCGCACTCAACGAGCTTCCTGTAGAGAGCTCCGGGCAGGATTCCATTTTGGAATGCCGAGATGACAAGCAGATCGTTGAGATCGTCTACTTGCAGGCATTCCTTGTGGAATCTTGTCATAAAGTCGCTGATTCTTTCGTCGCGACCTTGACGAATGGAAAGCAGCTGAGCCGAAGTGATTCGGACTTCCGCTTTCTGAAAGAACCTCCTGTGGAAAGCATCCATTAGATCTCGGTAGGATCTAATGCTGCCTTGAGGAAGGCTGTCGAACCACCTTCTGGCGTTCCCGATGAGCAGCTCGGGGAACAGCTTGCACATGTGGACCTTGTTGAGACCCTGGTTCGCCATGTTATATTGATAGCGTCCCAAGAAATCATGAGGATCCACGAGTCCGTCATAGGTTATCGACGGAGTTCGGTAGTTCCGCGGCAAAGGAGTTCGGGTGATATCGTCCGAGAACGGAGTCTTTAATGCTCCGTACATGGCGAACCCGGCATCTCTTCGGTACGGAGGAGATGGAGTTCTCCTGTGGTTCCGGTACCGAGGAGGAACAGGAACATGTCGAGGTTGAGGATTCTTTCTCCTGGAAGACACGTCACTACTGCGGTAGTGACTTTCATGCCTAGATGAGGAGGGAGAATCCGTCGTTGTCTTCTCCGGCTGTTGGCTCTTCTGCAGGAAGGTTAAGAACTCCTCCTGCTTCTCGGCCAAGAACAGCTTGACAGCTTCATTTAAATCGGGCTGCTGGGAAGACTCGGTGCGATGACTCCTGGAGTGGCTTGTTCCTCCTTCGTGAGAACCGGAGGTAGATGTCTCCCGAGGCCGTTTTTCAGACCTGCGAGCTGGACTAGCTTCCTCACGGTTATCACGAACGGTATTATGGGTGTTATGTGATCTGGTATGCATTTTTTTGGGGTGGAAAAAGGGTCAAAAATTCGCTTTATCACAAATTTGGTTCTCTGTTTCCCACAGACGGCGCCAGTGATGAGTCTGCGAATTTTCGACGGTGTTTGAAGAATGCTGGAAAAACGCAGATCACGACACAGAGATTTTACGTGGTTCGATTTACTGAGGTAAATCTACGTCCACGGGAAGAAATGAGGGCAGAGTTGTATTGCTTGATCTGTTTTCTTACAGCTTACAATACAGACTTGATATTTTGTATTTTATCTCTAGAAAGCGAGAGAGTCTATTTAGAACTTAACCTATCTATCTGATCTAGGTTCTATTTATACATTGAACCTAGATCGTGGCATGCAGCCATTTACTAGGTAGTGGATGTCGTGGAGATCGTGGCGATCTTGCATGGGTCCACTATCCTGCATGAGTTAATGACTGCTTGACACCACTAAATAGATCGTGGGTGGTGGAGGTGGAAATCCTGCATGAGTCCACTATCTCCTAGTTCGGTCGAATACTGAGACCGAACTGCTGAATTATGGCCGAGCAGCTTTTGCCGATCTGAGAGTAGAGCTTGATGCCGACCTGAGAGCAGAGTTTGATTGGTTGGCTTTTACCGAGCTGTAGGCTGGGGCCGAACTCTTTGGTTGTGCCGAACTGAACTCTGATACTCTTTAGTCATGCCGAACTGATACTCTTTCTTGGGCTTTAGGCTGATGGGCTTTACTGCTGTTGGGCTTGTTTAGTACGTACTCCATCAATAACATCATTTATATGATTTTTCTTTGTTACAAGAGATGGTAGAGCTATAAAGAAAATACTAGCTCGAAAATATGTACTTAATTATCAAGCGATCGCTCAATAACAAGTTTTGTAACCTAATTAGTGGCTCCTCATGCAAAAAAAAAACCTTGTATCCTGACCCGACGATTAGCTTTCCAAGTAATGTTATAGTATACATGTCTCACTACCACGAACCGATTTTTATCACACACCTCAAATATTTAAAACGAGACTAAAGCAACTTACATCTCCTCTATCGAAGTTGATCATAAATAATGCCATCTCTTCTACAATGAAGAATATAATCTTCAAACACATTTTTATTTTATTTTTTAGCTAAAGTAAGTTATAAACAAAACCTTTTGAAAGTTTCAAGATATTAAGGGTCAATATCCCGTAATTAAAATGCTAGCCACACTAGGTTCGCATACTAATTGTTGGACTAGTAATTAAAGTAACGTTAACCTAATAATTAAAGTAACTTTAACCTATAATTATAATGCTAGCCACACTAGGTTCGCATATCAATAGTTGGACTATTGATTGAAGTAAGTTTAGCATATAATAAATTAGAGTGTATCCGACAAATATAGCATCTTTTGTTGATTTTAAGAACTCTCCACATGCGTTCTTCGTCCAATACAAGATTGGTTGTGTTCTAAATATTACCTTATTATCATTCACATAGAGAGAGAGTTGTTAATCATGGCTGCTTATGGAGCTCTGGTTTCTCTTATGCATATCATAGATACCCTCGACAAACATCCTTCTCCTCCCATTTCTATCAACCAAAAACATGTTCAATCCCTCACTCAAAACATTACCTTCTTGCAGGAGTTTCTTGATTGCTATATTTCCCCTTTTGCTGATAGCCACGATGCTGATCCATTGGAGCGTCGCATTGCTGATGCAGTTTACGCGGCTGAGGATCTTATCGAATCCCATATTGTTGATCAAATTCACAGTGGATCCACAATCGTTGAAGATCATGACTTCTATCACAATCTACAGAAAGTGATAGAAGAAATGGATCTGATCAACAAAGAGGTGAAGAGCATTGCTGTTGAAGCTCAGACCAAGCAGAAACCCGTTGCTGCCTTGTCGGCGTCTTCTCCCACTATGAAAGAGAACGTGATCGTGGGCTCTGACGAGGTGTTTCTTGAAGTTTTGGATAAGCTCACCAGTGATCAACTCAACCGCCAGATCATCCCCATCACGGGGATGGGTGGAATTGGTAAGACCACTCTTGCCATGAAACTATTTGAGAATGCACTTGTTAAGGATCGTTTTGATATTCGTGCTTGGACTACAATCTCTCAAACTTATAATGTTAGAGAAACACTTAGAGACGTTCTTTTTCGAGCTAGTGGAGGAGATTCAAGTAGTGATCTGAATGAGAATGAGTTGGGACAAAATCTGTACCAGTTTTTGTTTGGTAGGAGATATCTTGTAATAATGGATGATATGTGGACCATAGAGGCGTGGGAGAAGATAAAAAATTTCTTTCCTGATAACCAAAATGGGAGTCGAATAATCGTAACAACTAGGCTGTCTGACTTGAGTTCTCAGTTGAACGAGACTTGTATAATTGGCATGAAATTTCTAGATGAGGCTAGTAGTTGGGATTTATTTTGTAAGACCGTGTTCGGGAAAGTAAGTTGTCCAATTGAGTTGGAGAAGATTGGAGAGAATATTGTAGCAAATTGTAAAGGACTTCCTTTATCAATTGCTATAATAGGAGGTCTTTTGGCAAAATCTGAGCGCACAAAAGAATGTTGGTAGGATATAGAGAAAAATTTGAATTCAATTGTTATTAATACTAATGATGAATTTTGCTTGAAAATATTGAGGATGAGCTATATCCATCTGCCGAACTATTTAAAGCCATGTTTTCTGTATCTGGGTGTTTTTGAGGAAGATTACCGTATCCGCGTGTCAATGCTCGAGCAGCTATGGATGTCTGAAGGATTTTTGAAACCAAGGAGTGGAAAATGTTTGGAAACACTTGCGCAAGAGTATTTTAAGGAATTGGTTGATAGAAATCTCGTTTTAGTTGATGAGTTGGGGTCTACTGGAAACGTTAAGTATTGTAAAACTCATGATTTGTTGAGAGATTTGTGTTTGAAAGAAGCTGAAAAGGAAAGATTTTACCACGTCGTAAGAGATGATCCTCCGGCCA
Organism: Salvia splendens; assembly: GCF_004379255.2. Taxonomy (NCBI): domain Eukaryota; kingdom Viridiplantae; phylum Streptophyta; class Magnoliopsida; order Lamiales; family Lamiaceae; genus Salvia; species Salvia splendens. The sequence continues at coordinate 26,950,440 of NC_056050.1, read as the reverse complement.
GTATTAGCGAACGTCGAGTCGTTCTTAAAACTGCAGGGTTGTTAGCATCTTTGTCACATACTCGTTCAATAATATGTCAGTATGACAAAGCAGTACCTGAGGATGGCAAATTTCTACCGTCTCAGGATCTTCGATTGTTGAGGACATTCAGGGCAAGTGATAATTATGATAGTTATTTCCTAGAAAATGTGATTGAATTGGTGAACTCACGGTACCTTGCTATCAGTGTTCATCATGAGTCCAGATTCTCTAGTTCAATTGATCTCCTTTGGAATCTGCAGACATTGATTATTTATTCATCTTTTGCGAACAATCTTCATGCACCAAATGAAATATGGAAATTGCATCAACTTCGGCATCTTGAATTTCCGGAAAAATTGATTCTCCCAAATCCTCGTAGTGACGATAGTGACATTGTCATTATGGAGAATCTACAAACACTCAAAGGAGTTGAGGATTTGTTATTGAATGAGGAGGTGGTTAAACGAATTCCCAATGTGAAGAAATTGGATTTAACATACTATTCGGATCAAAAGGAGGGACAAAACTGTCTAAGCTATCTTCAATGCTTCAGTAAATTGGAAAGCTTACGCTGCAGCACCCTTTATCAAAGTGGTGACTTTTTGCTGAGGATTAATTTCCCCAATTCTATCAAGAAGTTGGTTGTTAAAGACCTTTATAGCACGAAGTTTGGCACAAAGTTGGAAGACATATTGCCTAAAATCGGTTCGTTGCCTCTTCTTGAGAAGCTCGTATTTAAAAATGGTGTCTTCAAAACAGGCAAGTGGGAAACAATTGAAGGCCAGTTCCAGAAGCTCAAGTTTCTAAAGTTGTCGGGTTGTAGTGGTCTAGTAAATTGGATTGTGTCAGACAGCTCCCACTTTCCACTTCTCGAGGAGCTTAGACTCTATTATTTTTCCGAACTCGAGGAAATCCCATCTGAAGTTGGAGAAATAGCAACGCTGAAATCGATTTGGATGTATTGGTGCAGTGAAGCAGCTGTGGCGTCAGCGAAAAAGATAGTAGAAGAACGTGAGGATCTATATGGAGAGCAATTAGACCTTTGTGACTGGTAGAGTTAACATTGGACTGCAAAAGTGGTAATAAACATGCATTGTGTTTTTATGTAATTTGTTTTCAATCTTTTTTGTATTTGATAAACATTGGACTGCAAAAGAGCATTTACATATGAGCTCATATTTCTGTCAGAGTTGTTTGCTTGCTCTCATTGTGGACTGATGGGGTACGAACTAAACAAGCCCAACAGCAGTGACGGCCCATCAGCCCAAAGCCCAAGGAGGAGTATGAGTTCGGCATTACCAAAGAGTTCGGAGGAGTTCGGCATTACCAAAGAGTTCGGCCTCAGCCTACAGCTCGGTAAAAGCCAACCAATCAAGCTCTGCTCTCAGGTCGGCATCAAGCTCTACTCTCAGATCGGCAACCAAAGCAGTTCGGTCTCGGTATTCGACCGAACAAGGAGTTAGTGGACCCATACAGGATGTCCATCACACCCACTACCACGTGATGTCAGTTCAGGCCACGATCGTAGGCCATGACCTACGCTTCACCCACGATCTTAGGCCATAACCTACACGACATCCACGACTTAGGGTGGTGACGCAAGCCATGATCTGAGTTCATTATATAAATAGAACTTAGATCTGGTAGAAAAAGGTTAGAATCTCTCTAGAGAAATAATCATATAGCAAGTCTGTGTTGTAAGCTGTAATTCGCAGATCAAGCAATACAAACCTGCCCCCATTTCTCCCCGTGGACGTAGATTTACCTCAGTAAATCGAACCACGTAAAATTCTCTGTGTCGTAATTTATTTTTACGAGCATTTATCATCATCAAAAATTCGCGGAATCATCACTGGCGCCGTCTGTGGGAAACAGAGAACCAAATCTGTGATAAAGCGAATTTTTGACCATTTTTTCCACCCAAAAAATGCATACCAGATCGCAGAGTACCCGCATTCCTGCCCGGGAGAACCAGGAGGAAGCCAATCCATCCCATAGGTCTGGAAAACGGCCTAGGGATAAATCTACCACCCGTTCTCATGGCGGAGGAACAAGCCGCTCCAAAAGCCGTCACACCGAGTCTTCCCAGCAGCCCGATTTGAACGAGGCTGTCAAGCTGTTTTTGGCTGAAAAGCAGGAGGAATTCTTAACCTTCCTGCAAAAAAGCCAAAAGCAGCCGGAGGCGAAAACGGCGGATTCTCCCTCTCCCTCCATACGAGACAGTCACTACCGCAGTAGTATCATGTCTTCCAGAAGAAAGAATCCTCGGTACCGGAATCACAGGAGAACTCCATCTCCTCCATACCAAAGAAATGTCGGGTTCGCCATGTACGGAGCATTGAGGACTCCGTTCTCGGACGATATTACCCGAACTTCCCTACCACAGAACTACCGAACTCCGTCGATGACCTATGACGGACTCGTGGATCCTCATGATTTCTTGGGACGCTATCAATATAACATGGCGAACCAGGGTCTCAACGAGGTCCACATGTGCAAGCTGTTTCCCGAGCTGCTTATCGGGAACGCAAGAAGGTGGTTCGATAGCCTCCCCCAAGGCAGCATTAGATCCTACCGAGATCTAATGGATGCTTTCCACAGGAGGTTCTTTCAGAAAGCGGAAGCCCGGATCACTTCGGCTCAGCTGCTTTCTATACGTCAAGGTCGCGACGAAAAGATCAGCGATTTTATGACGAGATTCCACAAGGAATGCCTACAAGTAGATAATCTCAATGATCTACTTGTCATTTCGGCATTCCAAAATGGAATCCTGCCCGGAGCTCTCTACAGAAAGCTCGTGGAGTGCGGTCCGCAAACAGCTCAAGAGATGTGGGACATTGCGGACAAGTTTTCTCGTGCCGATGAGGCAGACCGTCGAAAACGGTCTTTAGACAGCTCATCCAGAGAAGACAAAAAGAAGCCCGGTCATAGCGATCAGAGGCATCCTCGCCGAACACCTTCTCCACTAAAGGAGAGATAGCGGTCATCCGAGGTGATCGAAAAAGAGCAAGTGTGTTCGCAGATTGCGCTTAAAAGTGCCGAGCAATCAGTTCGGCACCATCCAGCATAGCAATCACAGCAGCCGGAATCAGAGGCCGGCGAAGTGACCGAAGTCACACCGGAGCCGAACTCGATGGTGTACGGCACTGAAGCCGTGATTCCGGTTGAGATCGGCATATCCAGTCCCCGAACTCAATTTCTCCTCAGAAATGAATGGTGACGGACTAAGAGCCGAACTACATCTGGCCGAAGAAAGAAGAGAATTGGCCTGCATAAAAGCAGCCAAGTACAAGGAGCAAGTAGCCCGGTATTATAACCAAAGGGTGAAAAAGCTGCAATTTCAAGTGGGAGATCTCATCTTGAGAAACAACGAAGTAAGCCGAGCAGAAAAGCTGGGCGAACTCGAACCCACATGGGAAGTTCCATATCGGGTGTCAGAAGGCCTCGGCAAAGGGTCTTACAAATTGACTCGTGTCAGGAGCACAAGTACCCCGAACATGGTACGTTTCCAACCTCAAGAAGTTCCATTTGTAAGAGACAGTCCGGTCAGTCAGTCTTGTGTGTTTTCTTTGTTTTTTACTTGTTCTTGTCTCTACGTGCGTTGTGTCTGTCTATGTGAGTGTCGTCTCTTACAAATAAAACTGAGGTATCTCGTTCTTCAAAGGCTGATCCCCTTTTTAGAACATACAAGCCCACGATTGTGTGTCAAAGCTTCTAAAGAGGATACAAGACCACAATTCAGCTTAAACAAGCAGTTCGTCTGAAACGAGCTGCAACAAGCCCACGATTGTGTGTCAAAGCTTCTAAAGAGGATACAAGACCACAATTCAGCTTAAACAAGCAGTTCGTCTGAAACGAGCTGCAACAAGCCCACGATTGTGTGTCAAAGCTTCTAAAGAGGATACAAGACCACAATTCAGCTTAAACAAGCAGTTCGTCTGAAACGAGCTGCAACAAGCCCACGATTGTGTGTCAAAGCTTCTAAAGAGGATACAAGACCACAATTCAGCTTAAACAAGCAGTTCGTCTGAAACGAGCTGCAACAAGCCCACGATTGTGTGTCAAAGCTTCTAAAGAGGATACAAGACCACAATTCTGCTTAAGAATCAAGCACTTCGTCTGAAACGAACTGCAACAAAAGTCCGATTCTCGCGATAAAACTTGCCTGAATTAGGACAAGGGAAAGTCCAATCCACGCGATAAAACTCGCCGAATTAGGACGACCAAGTTCGGTCAAAGCAGTTTACCTCATAAGACCGAGGACGACCATGTCTAGTCAAAGAGGTTTACTGCATAAGACCACTTCGGTTAACTGGGAAAGTCCGATCCACGCGATAAAACTCGCCGAATTAGGACAAGGGAAAGTTCGATCCCGGCGACGAAAATCGCCAAATTAGAACACAAAGACGAGTCCGGTCAAAGATGTTTATTTCATCAGACCCAAGACGAGTCCGGTCAAAGATGTTTATTTCATCAGACCAAAGACGAGTCCGGTCAAAGATGTTTATTTCATCAGACCAAAGACGAGTCCGGTCAAAGATGTTTATTTCATCAGACCAAAGACGAGTCCGGTCAAAGATGTTTATTTCATCAGACCAAAGACGAGTCCGGTCAAAGATGTTTATTTCATCAGACCAAAGACGAGTCCGGTCAAAGATGTTTATTTCATCAGACCAAAGACGAGTCCGGTCAAAGATGTTTATTTCATCAGACCAAAGACGAGTCCGGTCAAAGATGTTTATTTCATCAGACCAAAGACGAGTCCGGTCAAAGATGTTTATTTCATCAGACCAAAGACGAGTCCGGTCAAAGATGTTTATTTCATCAGACCAAGGACCAAGTCCGGTCAAAGAAATTTACTTCATAAGACCGAGGACAAGTACGATGAAATTTTTTCGCTAAGCTGTAAATACAGTGTTAGAAGCGAAAACAAAATTTCATTTATCAAATCTTGTTCAGCATACAACTCCGCTACCCTACAAAATGGCGTTACGCTATTACAAAGGACTATTCTACTGTCCAGGGTTGCTGAAGTTAAGCCACCTATCTGCAAAATCCTCTGGAAGCCGAGTTCGGTTGTTCCGAGCAGATGAAGAATAAGCAGGTCGACGAGATGCTATCCTCGACCCAACGCCTCTTCCCCGAGCCCGAGAAGTCCTAACACCTCGGCGATGAAGAGTCTCTGCAATAAGCATCTGCTGATCTTGCTCGCTCATAGTCACAACTCCTCGGCGAATTTCAGTCCGTCCCCGTCTTGACGATTCCGGTTGCTCCTGAGCCCGTTCTCGTCTTGACGTTTCCGGCTGTTCCGGAGTTCGTTGTTGGCTGGGAGTAGGATTTTGAACAAGGGAACCAGAGGTTTGATCTGGAGTGCGAGCATCTGTTGGCGCGATATGCCGGAGGAATCTCTCAATTGAGGGACGCCGGGCAAGAACAATGTCATACCGAGAAGCCCAGCGCCGCAATGATTTCACGACTTGTTGGCAAGCCGAGCTCTCCAGCGCATTGTTCCTCCGGAGCACATTATACTCCTCCCACAGTTCGTCAACTCGTTCCTGAACATCTGAGATGGTCAATCCCCCGCGCACACGGATGTAATCCTCGTACGCAGTCCTCTCAGCAATGGTCGTATTCAGCTCGGCCTCCAGATCCTTCTTATCGGACTCTAAGTCCTTATTATCGGCCTCCAGCTTCACTAAACGAGCCAGAAGCTCGTCATTCTTCGTCTGATCGGCTATAGCTCTTCTCTCAGCTTCGTCTAAAGCCGAAGAGTACAGCCGTTTCCAGTGAAGTATCTCCATCTCCTTGAGTACAAAGCAGCTATATTAGTTCGGCAGCTGTACCGAGCAGATAGTAAAATACAACAGGAATAAAGGCGAGTACGAAAAGCTATACGAAGACAAATGTAGAGAATTTTTCATTCACAAGGAAAATTTTTTACACTAGGGCTTCAAGGCCATTTTACAAGGAAGAAACTAGACTAAGAGAAGGGAGACGAAATCATACTCCGCCTGCTTCGTCTCCGGCTCCTCGGTCTGGTACAGCTTCCTTCTCCTGGGCTACCTCAGCCTCGGCCTCGCCTCCTGCCGGCCTCGCCTCCGCCTCCTGATCGGCCTCCTTCTCCGGATGCCCGGCCTGATCGACTTCGGCCTCCCGCTCCAGCGGCTCGGCCTCACCCTCTCCGTTGTAAGTCGAAGCGGGTGAAACGGGTCCCACGGAGGCAAAGATAGCCTCCAGGTTCTCGTCCCGATCAGCTCGACAACTCCGGACTCGGTCTGCAGAAAGCAGGACCGAAGATGAAGCGAGCTCCTCAAGGAGCGGCAGATTCTGAAGCCGAGCTGCTATCTCTCGGCTGTACAGAGGCAGCACGACGTCGGCCCCCTGCTCGCCCTTATCGGCAATTAGCCTTACCAGGCTACCGACAAAGGCCGAGAACTGGCTGCTCAAAAAGAGTTTCTCCGTGTAAACACGGAGAGCCTCCCCTTGGGAAACCACGGCAGCAGCATCGCTCCGCTTCGCCTGCTCTCGCTGGATGACGAGCTGGTTTTTGGCAAACTGAGCTTCATCCTGGGCCGAAATCCTAGCAGCTCTGGCTTTCTCAAAGTTCGCCTCAGCCTGCTCGGCCCGGTGACAAGCAGCCGCCAATTTCCTCTGCATCTCAGCATAGTCGTGGGACGCCTTGGAGAGTTCGACTGCGACGAGCTTGGAGAGCATATCGTTCCTCTGAAAATGGATAAGGAAAAAAGTCAACAGAGGGCACCAAAAATACAGGACAGAAGCCAAGCCAAAGAATCAAGGAGACAATTCACCTCGGCGAAGTCCGTGGGCCATAAAAATGGCTCACAGATATGCTCCGAAGGAGGCGCCAAGACCACGTCTTTCTCTGGCGCCCTTGGGGGCTTCTGGGTCTTCCCCTTCTTGCTTGCCGAAGTCGACTCCGGCTTCTTTGGACCCGAAGAGGTCTTTTGCCTCTTCGGATTCTTCTCGGCATCAGGCGCCGAGCTGGTAGCCTTCTCTCTCTCCGGCTCCACAAGCTCGGAGGACTTTCTGATAGCCTTATTCAACATGAACACTGCCAAAAAGCAAGAAAGCAAAGTCAGATTTTCTTCGTTAAAGCAGTAGAGCATAAAGATAAAGAGAAATCCTCACCCTCGGCCTCTTCGTCCGAAGACGAGATGTCGAACACGACGTCGCCCTTGACGAGCTCAGACTCCGTGTATTGTTTCCTAACTATGGGAATCTTGTTGAGCTCGCCATCGAGCTCGTCCAACGGTTCAGGCCGAGGGTGACGGATAACGGACTCCGGCCCTCTCCAGGGAAAACTAGGAGCCGCGGTCCTATCATAGTAGAAGAAGCGATTTTGCCACTTCGGCCACTTCGTTTTACAAAAGGCCCTAAAGGGCTGTAAAGGGATCAAGTAAAACCAAGACCCCTTCCTCTTAAATTGAAAGAATTTAAGGATCGCCTTCAAAGACAAATCCCTTCCTAACCTACGGAGTTCGGCAGCGAAGGCCGACAAGTGCCTCCAAGAGTTCGGAGTCACCTGGCCTAAAGGAAGCTGAAAAAAATCTAGTAAATCTATAAAGGCAGAAGGGAGGGGGAAACGAAGCCCGCATTCTAAGCAGGCCTCGTACACGGTGACGTAACCCTCCGGCGGGGAGTCAGCCCTGTGATCACCGTCAGGTACCACCGCCTTCCCCCCAGGAAAAGAGTATTTTTCGTAAAGGGATATCACAGTATCCTTACTCAAGATACTGTGAAAATACTCTACGGTCTTCTCCCCGGATTCTTTCCGGCTAGAAGACCCCTTACCCCCTTTCCTAACGCTACCCGACTCCGAAGAAGAAGAAGAAGACATTTTTCTTACTTTTTGAAAGTGAAGAAAGTCTGAAGAAGCTCTTGAAAGCGGAAGAAAATTTCTCGAGAAAGAGAGAGTATAGAAGACGCAACAGCAAAGGTGTTCAAATGAGGAAGAAAGAGCATATTTATCAGATTCGGCGAAGATTTCAAAATCGTCGCACCGTTTCGAATCCCACCTTTTCAGGATTCAACGGCCGGATTTTACTGTCGCATTTAATGCAGTCACATGCAAGGCACGTCCCCTGACGTCAGCCTCCCCCGTACCTTTATCCAGAATGCCGAAGTGACTCGCTTCGCCGAAGTGATTCACTTCGTCTTTCGGGGGGGGTAGTGATGGGGTACGAACTAAACAAGCCCAACAGCAGTGACGGCCCATCAGCCCAAAGCCCAAGGAGGAGTATGAGTTCGGCATTACCAAAGAGTTCGGAGGAGTTCGGCATTACCAAAGAGTTCGGCCTCAGCCTACAGCTCGGTAAAAGCCAACCAATCAAGCTCTGCTCTCAGGTCGGCATCAAGCTCTACTCTCAGATCGGCAACCAAAGCAGTTCGGTCTCGGTATTCGACCGAACAAGGAGTTAGTGGACCCATACAGGATGTCCATCACACCCACTACCACGTGATGTCAGTTCAGGCCACGATCGTAGGCCATGACCTACGCTTCACCCACGATCTTAGGCCATAACCTACACGACATCCACGACTTAGGGTGGTGACGCAAGCCATGATCTGAGTTCATTATATAAATAGAACTTAGATCTGGTAGAAAAAGGTTAGAATCTCTCTAGAGAAATAATCATATAGCAAGTCTGTGTTGTAAGCTGTAATTCGCAGATCAAGCAATACAAACCTGCCCCCATTTCTCCCCGTGGACGTAGATTTACCTCAGTAAATCGAACCACGTAAAATTCTCTGTGTCGTAATTTATTTTTACGAGCATTTATCATCATCAAAAATTCGCGGAATCATCATGGACCTGAGTGAGGCCGGAGCCGAGGGACTGAGAAGAGGGAGAATGACCGGAGATTGGTGGCGCCGTGGAGGGAGTCGACAGCGGCGGCGGAGGGAGATTCTGGATCCTGCCTCTATTGACTATTATTCTATTTAAGCAGAATCATCATTCAGAAGAAAAAAAAATCAATTAGCATCAATTGACTGACTTCTTTTAATTTTTATCTACTATCAATTTGGCTTTTCCCGATTGAAGAAAATAACGTTGCACTTTGATATGATATACTTGTGCTTGATGGTTGTTTTTTTTCTTTCCAAAATCAATAAAATAAGCCATTTAGTAGGAAATATTAACTGAAAAATCAGATTCCGTGACAACTAATAAGTTTTCGGGTTAAAATCGGCTAAATAAGATTGTTACATAACATCATTTATATTATTTTTCTTATTACAAGAGATGGTAGAGCTATGAAGAAAATACTAGCTCGAAAATATGTACTTAATTATCAAGCAATCGCTCAATAACAAGTTTTGTAACCTAATTAGTGGCTCCTCATGCAAAAAAAACCTTGTATCCTGACCCGACGATTAGCTTGCCAAGTAATCCATAATCGAATTAGTGTCACAGTATACTGTATACAGGTCTCACTACCACGAACAGATTTTTATCACACGCCTCAAATGTTTAAAACGAGACTGAAGCAACTTACATCTCCTGTATCGAAGTTGATCATAAATACTGCCATCTCTTCTACAATGAAGAATATAATCTTCAAACACATTTTTATTTTTATTTTTTGGCTAAAGTAAGTTATAAACAAAGTTGAGCAACGTAATTCTTTTCCGAAGCACCGTGTGAGCTGATAACATCACACCACACCACACCAACTATGGCTCAGTCACCTCATATAAATACACGCTTATTCAATTCAACCTTTCCTCTCTTTCCCGTTTCCCCCCTCTCCTCTCTCTCTCTCTCTCTCTCTCTAAAACCCTCTGATTTTTTCTCTCTCTCAAAACATACGCAAACAAAATCAATGAATAGCGATGTTTGCGTATGCCCTAGCTTCAGCAGCTACTCATCCGATCGATTAGCAGAGATCGCGATCCGAGTCGCTGGCGACGACGATTTCGAATTCGCTCTGCTATGCGACGATAATCATAAGGAGGTTTCCGCCGCGGAATTCCTCCACGACGGACCGGTTTTCCCCGTATTCAGCCGCGATTTGATACAGATCAGCGGCGGAGCCGAGCAATCGGAACCGATTCCGCTGAGAAAACTCTTCGCCGAAGAGAATCGCGATCGCGCGCCGTCGTGCTCCTCGTCGGAGGAGGACGAGCTGGAGAGCGTTCCGGCGGCGGCGCTGCGGCAGTGCGAGAAAAGCAAATCGACCGGATCGGCTTCGAGGCGGCGGTGGAAGATCCGCGATCTGCTGCTGCTGCGGAGCAGGAGCGACGGGAAGGAGAGTTTTGTGTTTCTGACGCCGAAGCGCCGAGGAGAGAATCCGACGCTCCGAACGCCGGAGAAAGGACGCGGCGGCGAAGGACCCGATTCCGCTGCGGCGGCTCATGAGGCGTTTTATGCGAGGAGCAGAGCGGTGAAGGAAGGGGAGAAGAGGAGATCGTACCTGCCGTACAGGAGAGACCTCGTCGGTTTTTTCGGTAACGTGAGTTTCTCGCGCTTCTAGAATAATGCATTGATGGATTGTACTTCCTGCTTTTATGGTGGTACGCCAATTGGGCTTTTTCTGTGTATGGGATGATCTACCAATTTCTAACGGGAAATGAAATATGTAATGCATTTTTGTTGCTGTGAGGTTTATAATTTGATGAATTTAATCAAACTGTTAAGCTTAAATTGTTGTAAATCAGCATGGATTACGAAACTTTTCTTGTCCTTTCTACATTAACGTAGAACTGGGAAACAATAGAAACTGTTTCGATTTTTTTTTTAAATGGGAAAAATAAATAATGCAAATATGCAATCATCAGAAATGATGAAGGTGAGACAAGCGTCGGTGTACACATAAGTATAATTTAAAGAAAGTCTGGGAACTATTAACAAACTTATTAAATTATCCCAAAATATTTTTTTTTGCATTTTGAGAAAGAAAGAAAGTAGTATATGTCCCAATATGATAAAAGAGCAAGGCAATGATCAGGTCTGAAGAGCAACTATAAATAAAGATGCATAAATAATCACAAAGTTAATTAGGATATTATCGACTATTACGCCAATAACGTATGGTAATAATATCTATATACACAACCAAAGAAAATATAACAATAGAACACAGATGATGTAACATTTCGATCTCATGAAAAAGTAAATCCCATTTTGCATCACAATTCGTTCTCAGATAACAAATCCACATGCTGCTTTTTGAAAAAAAAAATTGAATGCACTACAAGAGTTATAAAGCTTAAATAGGAATGAGAAATATAAAAACAGAAATATGATTAATTTTTTCACCACCTGTAACAAAAATATGATTAAAAAATTTATTTCATGCTACAAGAGTTTAAAAGGTTAAAATTTGGTAAAACTCAAATTCAAATTCTCGAGCTTTCATATTCATCACTATCTTTGTCAATCGAATAACAAAGTCTACCACAAACATGAGTACATGTTGGAATGGAATTTCTCCTAGATTATAAAAGTAAATAAACTTTTTTGCATTTTTTATATATAGACAAAGAAATTTCTTATGGAGATACAAACGTTCGAAACTCTATATGTTTTGTCCTAAGTTTTACTTTATGTTAAATGTTAAGTGCTGTATTCATTTGTGAGTATATGAAAATATGAGAGAAAAAGAAAGATGGGAAAATAAGTAAAAATTATTATTATTCGAATGATCACATTATAATAATTATCAGTAATTGGAGTGTAAAGGATGAAATTTTTTCATACGAGTACATAGTAACGTGAAGAACGCAAAACTAGTCAGAATATAAATATCCAAATTAAATACGTGAAAATGAAGTTATTTCACTTGTGGAAGAGTGAAAATGTTATTTATAATTATTTCACATGTGAAAAATGACGTTTTCCAGATTATATATGTACATTCTTTAGTCATAAATTGGAATAATAATTATTCTTCTTACTCTGCATCAATGCATTACTTAGCATATTTGCATCACATTAATTAATATTGGTACATATACTTATTGGTAGATTGCGTGTGATTTGTGAAAGAGTGAAGAGATTATTACTGAATTGATGGTTGGATGAAGCAATGTAGCATAGTTAACTCAAAGCCTTATTTAAAGGGGAAAAACAACCTAAGACTTTATTTTTATATATTTAGAGCTTTATATAAGTCGTCTATTCCAATTCATAATCTTCATATAGTCAGAGATATCTCAATTCGCAAGAGCTTTAAGTTCAAATACAAAAGAAATTTTTGATTAATTGTTTTTTACTTCGTAAACTATTAAATCCTATTATATGATGTGAATCCCCACGAGTCACCACAGCGAATTAAACACTGTGACATATTTAAATCCATTCCAACAAGATGGCACAATCATACTAAGCTCACATAAATATTTGATTGAATCATTTCTTTTGCTTGACAGGCATTTTCCTTCTTACAAACCCAAATAAAATGTCAATGGTATGTTTAACGTTTATAGTGTATGGATAAAGTTAGTCACTCCAATTTATGATTAATTGTTCTATTCTTACACACAAAACAATACAGTAACTCATTTTTAAAAAAACCCAAAAACAATTATCGTGTTACGTAAGAGACGATAATATGATCTACTTGCATTAGATAATTTAGAACTCTTCTCAACTCAATAAATAATTCATAGTTTAGGGCTTATAATAAATTAATAATATAGTATTATCTTTTTTCTCAAAATATAATTAAAAATATAAAATCATGAAACACAATTAAATGACGGTAAACACACATAATGTCGATAGAGGTGAAGGTAAGAATTCCTTTTCTCAAAATTTAGAAAACGTGGATGAAAAAAATGGCTGTTTAGTGGGATTGAGTGGACATGATTTACATAATTAGTGGTGAAGAATAAGATATATTGCTGTCAGATAAATAGTTAATATCTTTACTTCATCTTTACTTTTATTCTATATTCATGGTTTCCTCTGTCTACATCTGGATTTAACCACCTATATTGCCTTCAACTTCAACCCTTTTAATTCTCCATTAACAAGTTAATAAATCACAAGTTAATAAATCTATGTGACCAAATTTTGTACAGCCAAAAACTGGTTTATTTAAGAAAAAACCGATTTATTTATGCATTTAATTAAAACATATGGGCGCATATATAGTACATGGAACGTGCATAATATTGTGGTCATATATTAATTATTTATGTATAATTTTTTTTCTTTTTCGGAACCATAAAATATAATTAATGCATACTTTAATTCAAATTTGAAAAGTAATATAGAGGTAATTTAAATATAAAAAAATTTGAAAATAAGGCCGAAGACTAATAAGTCTTTTTAACTTATCCACCAATTACATCTATAATTTTAATATATAATTAATATATCAAAATACTAATAGTATAACCTTTTTTATTGTACAAAATTTGATTGTTTACTCATCACTCATTCATTAATCGCTACAACCTTTTGTGCTAGTACATATTTTATGTGAAAAACGATGCAACAGCAAAAAATACGTATGCCAAAAAAATGTAAATTAATAAACTGAGCTTTGAATTTTTGTATAATCTATAAAATTAATATCACTTTTTTAGATATTAGAATCAATTTTTAATGTGTAAACCAAAAATCATAACGCTAATCATTGACGAACCAAGAACAATGGCACAAATAGTACTTATATAGAGTATTAACATATTAACATTTATCTCTATATAAAACACTAAACTAAACTATACCTTATATTGCGAAGAACGTGATAATTTCAAGTACGTATATAATGACAGAGAATCAGAGATCAACTTGAACTTTTCCATGTTATCACGATATTTTGGGTTAATAAGGATAATATAATGAATTTTAATCAAATATAAAAATGGATAATATAACTCTTACATGTTCCCATTGTTTCAAAATCTATCTAAATACCTCTATTCTATTTCATTCTCTTTTTTTCAGATGTTATAAATTATGATTAAAGGTTCCAATTTCCCCTTCCATTTATTTTTATTTTTTATTTTATGGACATGAAAAATCAATAAATCTAATCTGCAAGAGTAGAAGCTGTGGTTTACTTAGCTTTCGCTTTCATTATCCTATGGTTTCTCATGCATGCATTGTTTCTAAGTTCTAAATCAACCAGTCAGCTAAAGAGACTACATACCTGTGGCCTATTGAAGCAATGTCGACCGTCAACGGCTTCCTCACTCCACCCACGGCCCGTCTATCGAGACGGGCAGCGGCATTCCAGCCCGTTGCCTCAGCAAAGCTCAGCTCCTCATCCCCTTCTCCACCGCCCAGCCTCATCCGGGACAAGCCGGTTTTCGCTGCTCCGGCTCCCATCATCCACCGTGCTCCGGTATAGTTTCCCATTTCAAGAATCAATTCAAATGCGACAAGAATAAGATGAAGAACTCATATTTTATTTTCGTGTTCTATTTTTCTGAAGCATTTGAAAATTTTGATGCAGAGAGAGGAGTTGGGAGAATACTCATACGAAGAAGCCATAGCTGAACTCGAACGACTACTAAGGTTTAACTATATTTAAATGGATATTGGTACCTAAAATCACAAATTTTGGTTCATATATTTGATTGCAACGTAACCCTTGTAGTAAATCTCCCACAAATTTGGTTTCTTTAAATTATAACCGAACTCGTGGGAAATTCACTAAAAGCCCTAATAAGTACATGGTTTTTACACCCAAATTTTGGTAGTGATGGGGTACGAACTAAACAAACCCAACAGCAGTGACGGCCCATCAGCCCAAAGCCCAAGGAAGAGTATGAGTTCGGCATTACCAAAGAGTTCGGAGGAGTTCGGCATTACCAAAGAGTTCGGCCTCAGCCTACAGCTCGGTAAAAGCCAACCAATCAAGCTCTGCTCTTAGGTCGGCATCAAGCTCTACTCTCAGATCGGCAACCAAAGCAGTTCGGTCTCAGTAAGAGTTCGGCCTCAGCCTACAGCTCGGCAAAAGCCAACCAATCAAGCTCTGCTCATAGGTCGGCATCAAGCTCTACTCTCAGATCGGCAACCAAAGCAGTTCGGTCTCAGTTTTCGACCGAACAAGGAGTTAGTGGACCCATGCAGGATTTCCACAACTTCCAACACACCCACTACCACGTGGCGTCAACTCAGGCCACGATCTTAGGCCATGACCTACACGACCTCCACGACCTAGAGTGATGATGTAAGCCACGATCTTAGTTCAATGTATAAATAGAACTTAGATCTGGTAGAAAGGAGTTAGAATCTCTCTAGAGAAATAATCATATAGCAAGTCTGTGTTGTAAGCTGTAATTCGCAGATCAAGCAATACAAACCTGCCCCCATTTCTCCCCGTGGACGTAGATTTACCTCAGTAAATCGAACCACGTAAAATTCTCTGTGTCGTAATTTATTTTTACGAGCATTTATCATTATCAAAAATTCGCGGAATCATCACTGGCGCCGTCTGTGGGAAACAGAGAACCAAATTTGTGATAAAGCGAATTTTTGACCATTTTTTCAACCCAAAAAATGCATACCAGATCGCAGAGTACCCGTATTCCTGCCCGTGAGAACCAGGAGGAAGCCAATCCATCCCATAGGTCGGGAAAACAGCCTAGGGATAAATCCACCACCAGTTCTCATGGTGGAGGAACAAGCCGCTCCAAAAGCCGTCACACCGAGTCTTCCCAGCAGCCCGATTTGAACGAGGCTGTCAAGCTGTTTTTGGCGGAAAAGCAGGAGGAATTCTTAACCTTCCTGCAAAAAAGCCAAAAGCAGCCGGGGACAAAAACGGCGGATTCTCCCTCTCCCTCCATACGAGACAGTCACTACCGCAGTAGTGTCATGTCTTCCAGAAGAAAGAATCCTCGGTACCGGAATCACAGGAGAACTCCATCTCCTCCATACCGAAGAAATGTCGGGTTCGCCATGTACGGAGCATTGAGGACTCCGTTCTCGGACGATATTACCCGAACTCCCCTTCCACAGAACTACCGAACTCCGTCGATAACCTATGACGGACTCGTGGATCCTCATGACTTCCTGGGACGCTATCAGTATAATATGGCGAACCAAGGTCTCAATGAGGTCCATATGTGCAAGCTGTTCCCCGAGCTGCTCATCGGGAACGCCAGAAGGTGGTTCGACAGCCTTCCTCAAGGCAGCATTAGATCCTACCGAGATCTGATGGATGCTTTCCACAGGAGGTTCTTTCAGAAAGCGGAAGCCCGAAATACTTCGGCTCAGCTGCTTTCTATACGTCAAGGTCGCGACGAAAAGATCAGCGACTTCCTGACGAGATTCCATAAGGAATGCCTACAGGTAGATAATCTCAATGATCTACTTGTCATTTCGGCATTCCAAAATGGAATCCTGCCCGGAGCTCTCTACAGAAAGCTCGTGGAGTGCGGTCCGCAAACAGCTCAAGAGATGTGGGACATTGCGGACAAGTTTTCTCGTGCCGATGAGGCAGACCGTCGAAAACGGTCTTTAGACAGCTCATCTAGAGAAGACAAAAAGAAGCCCGGTCATAGCGATCAGAGGCATCCTCGCCGAACACCTTCTCCACTAAAGGAGAGATAGCGGTCATCCGAGGTGATCGAAAAAGAGCAAGTGTGTTCGCAGATTGCGCTTAAAAGTGCCGAGCAATCAGTTCGGCACCATCAAGCATAGCAATCACAGCAGCCGGAATCAGAGGCCGGCGAAATGACCGAAGTCACACCGGAGCCGAACTCGATGGTGTACGGCACTGAAGCCGTGATTCGGTTGAGATCGGCATATCCAGTCCCCGAACTCAATTTCTCCTCAGAAATGAATGGTGACGGACTGAGAGCCGAACTAGATCTTGCCGAAGAAAGAAGAGAATTGGCCTGCCTAAAAGCAGCCAAGTACAAGGAGCAAGTAGCCCGGTATTACAACCAAAGGGTGAAGAAGCTGCAATTTCAAGTGGGAGATCTCGTCTTGAGAAACAACGAAGTAAGCCGAGCAGAAAAGCTGGGCGAACTCGAACCCACATGGGAAGGTCCACATCGGGTGTCAGAAGTCCTCGGCAAAGGGTCTTGCAAATTGACTCACGTCAGGAGCACAAGTACCCCGAACATGGTACGTTTCCAACCTCAAAAAGTTCCATTTGTAAGAGACAGTCCGGTCAGTCAGTCTTATGTGTTTTCTTTGTTTTTTACTTGTTCTCGTCTCTACGTGCGTTGTGTCTGTCTATGTGAGTGTCGTCTCTTACAAATAAAACTGAGGTATCTCGTTCTTCAAAGGCTGATCCCCTTTTTAGAACATACAAGCCAACGATTGTGTGTCAAAGCTTCTAAAGAGGATACAAGACCACAATTCTGCTTAAGAATCAAGCACTTCGTCTGAAACGAACTGCAACAAAAGTCCGATTCTCGCGATAAAACTTGCCTGAATTAGGACAAGGGAAAGTCCAATCCACGCGATAAAACTCGCCGAATTAGGACGACCAAGTTCGGTCAAAGCAGTTTACCTCATAAGACCGAGGACGACCATGTCTAGTCAAAGAGGTTTACTGCATAAGACCACTTCGGTTAACTGGGAAAGTCCGATCCACGCGATAAAACTCGCCGAATTAGGACAAGGGAAAGTTCGATCCCGGCGACAAAAATCGCCAAATTAGAACACAGACCAAAGACGAGTCCGGTCAAAAGATGTTTATTTCATCAGACCAAAGACGAGTCCGGTCAAAGATGTTTATTTCATCAGACCAAAGACGAGTCCGGTCAAAGATGTTTATTTCATCAGACCAAAGACGAGTCCGGTCAAAGATGTTTATTTCATCAGACCAAAGACGAGTCCGGTCAAAGATGTTTATTTCATCAGACCAAAGACGAGTCCGGTCAAAGATGTTTATTTCATCAGACCAAAGACGAGTCCGGTCAAAGATGTTTATTTCATCAGACCAAAGACGAGTCCGGTCAAAGATGTTTATTTCATCAGACCAAAGACGAGTCCGGTCAAAGATGTTTATTTCATCAGACCAAAGACGAGTCCGGTCAAAGATGTTTATTTCATCAGACCAAAGACAAGTCCGGTCAAAGAAGTTTACTTCATAAGACCGAGGACAAGTACGATGAAATTTTTTCGCTAAGCTGTAAATACACAGTGTTAGAAGCGAAAACAAAAACAAAATTTCATTTTCAAATCTTGTTCGGCACACAACTCCGCTACCCTACAAGATGGCGTTACGCTATTACAAAGGACTATTCTACTGTCCAGGGTTGCTAAAGTTGAGCCATCTATTCACAAAATCCTCGTGAAGCTGAGTTCGAGCGTTCCAGGCAGCTGCAGAATAAGCAGGTCGACGAGATGCTCTAATCGACCTGCCACCTCTTCTCTGAGCCCGGGAAGCCCTAGCACCTCGGCGGCGAAGAGTCTCTTCACGAAGCATTTGTTGATCTTGCTCACTCTTAATCACAGCTCCTCTACGAACTTCAGCCTGTTCTCGTCTTGACGTTTCCGGCTGTTCCAGAGTTCGTTGCTGACTTGGAGTACGGTTTTGAGCAAGTGAATCAAAGGTTTGATCTGGAGTGCGAGCATCTGTTGGCACGATATGCCGAAGGAATCTTTCTATGGAGGGGCGCCGAGAAAGAACAATGTTGTACCGAGAAGCCCAGCGCCGCAATGATGTCACGACTTGTTGGCAAGCCGAGCTCTCCAGCGCATTGTTCCTCCGGAGTACATTATATTCCTCCCACAGTTCGTCAACTCGACTCTGAACATCTGATATGGTCATTCCCCCGCGCACACGGATGTAATCCTCGTACGCAGTCCTCTCAGCAATGGTCGTGTTCAGCTCGGCCTCCAGATCATTCTTATCGGACTCTAAGTCCTTATTATCGGCATCCAGCTTCACTAAACGAGCCAGAAGCTCGTCATTCTTCGTCTGATCGGCTATAGCTCTTTTCTCAGCTTCGTCTAAAGCCGAAGAGTACAGCCGCTTCCAGTGAAGTACCTCCAGCTCCTTGAGAGTTAAGAATACAAAGCAGCTACGTCAGTTCGGCATTTCAGCTTACCGAGCAGGTAGTAAACCACAACAGGAGTAAGAGAGTACGAAAGGCTATACGAAGACACAAGAGCAGAAAGAAGAATTTTTTCATTCATAAGAAAAAAAATTTTTCTATACAAGGAGGGCTTCAAGGCCATTTTACATAAAGGAAGAAACTAAACTAAGAGAAGGGAGACGAAATCATACTTCGCTAGCTTCGTCTCCACCTTCTCGGTGAGGTTCAGCTTCCTTCTCCTTATCTGCTTCAGCTTCAGCCTCTGCCTCCTTGCTCTCCTCAGCCTGCTCGGCGCCACCGTAGCCGATCTGCTGCGTCTCCTGATCGGCTTCCTTCTTCGGATGCCCGGCTCGCTCGACTTCGGCCTCCCGCTCCAGCGGCTCGGCCTCACCCTCTCCGTTGTAAGTCGAAGCGGGTGAAACGGGTCCCACGGAGGCAAAGATAGCCTCCAGGTTCTCGTCCCGATCAGCTCGACAACTCCGGACTCGGTCTGCAGAAAGCAGGACCGAAGATGAAGCGAGCTCCTCAAGGAGCGGCAGATTCTGAAGCCGAGCTGCTATCTCTCGGCTGTACAGAGGCAGTACGACGTCGGCCCCCTGCTCGCCCTTATCGGCAATTAGCCTTACCAGACTACCGACAAAAGCCGAGAACTGGCTACTCAAAAAGAGTTTCTCCGTGTAAACACGGAGAGCCTCCCCCTGGGCAACCACGGCGGCAGCATCACTCCGTTTCGTCTGCTCTCGCTGGATGACGAGCTGGTTTTTGGCAAACTGAGCTTCATCCTGGGCCGAAATCCTAGCAGCTCTGGCTTTCTCAAAGTTTGCCTCGGCCTGCTCGGCCCGGTGACAAGCAGCCGCCAATTTCCTCTGCATCTCAGCATAGTCGTTGGACGCTTTGGAGAGTTCGACGGCGACGAGCTTGGAGAGCATATCGTTCCTCTGAAAATGGACAAGGAAAAAAGTCAACAGAGGGCACCAAAAATACAGGACAGAAGCCAAGCCAAAGAATCAAGAAGACAATTCACCTCGGCGAAGTCCGTGGGCCATAAAAATGGCTCACAGATATGCTCCGAAGGAGGCGCCAAGACCACATCTTTCTCTGGCGCTCTCGGGGGCTTCTGGGTCCTCCCCTTCCTACTTGCCGAAGTCGACTCCGGCTTCTTTGGACCCGAAGAGGTCTTTTGCCTCTTCGGATTCTTCTCGGCATCAGGCGCCGAGCTGGTAGCCTTCTCTTTCTCCGGCTCCTCAAGCTCGGAGGACTTTCGGATAGCCTTATTCAGCATGAACACTGCCAAAAAGCAAGAAAACAAGGTTAGTTTTCTTCGTTAAAGCAGTAGAGCATAAAGATAAAGAGAAATCCTCACCCTCGGCCTCTTCGTCCGAAGACGAGATATTGAACACGAGGTCGCCCTTGACGAGCTCAGTTTCCGAATACTGTTTCCTAATCATAGGAATCTTATTGAGCTCGCCCTCGAGCTCGGCCAACGGTTCTAACCGAGGATGGGGAATCACGGACTTCGGCCTTCTCCAAGGAAAGCCCGGAGCCGAAGTCCTATTATAAAAAAAGAAACGGTTTTGCCATTTCGGCCACTTGGTTCGGCAGAAGGCCCTAAAAGGCTGTAAGGGGATCAAGTAGAACCAAGATCCCTTCCTTTTAAACTGGAAAAAATTAAGGATTGCCCTCAGAGACAGATCCTTATCTAGCCTACGCAGTTCGGCAGCAAAAGCCGATAAGTGCCTCCAAGAGTTCGGAGTCACCTGACCTAAAGGGAGTTGAAAAAAATCAAGAAGCTCTACAAAAGGTGGGGGAAGAGGAAAACGAAGCCCGCATTCTAAGCAGGCTTCGTAAACGGTGGCATAACCCTCCGGCGGGTCGTTAGCCCTATGATCATCGTCGGGAACCACCGCCTTCCCCCCAGGTAAAAAATATTTCTCGTGAAGGGATATCACAGTATCCTTACTCAAGATACTGTGAAAATACTCTACGGTCTTCTCCCCGGATTCTTTCCGGCTAGAAGACCCCTTATCCCCTTTCCTACCGCTACCCGACACCGAAGAAGAAGAAGAAGACATTTTTCTTACTTTTTGAAAGTGAAGAAAGTCTGAAGAAGCTCTTGAAAGCGGAAGAAAATTTCTCGAGAAAGAGAGAGTATAGAAGACGCAACAGCAAAGGTGTTCAAATGAGGAGGAAAGAGCATATTTATCAGATTCGGCGAAGATTTCAAAATCGTCGCACCGTTTCGAATCCCACCTTTTCAGGATTCAACGGCCGGATTTTACTGTCGCATTTAATGCAGTCACATGCAAGGCATGTCCCCTGACGTCAGCCTCCCCCGTACTTTTATCCAGAATACCGAAGTGACTCGCTTCGCCGAAGTGATTCACTTCGTCTTTCGGGGGGGGTAGTGATGGGGTACGAACTAAACAAACCCAACAGCAGTGACGGCCCATCAGCCCAAAGCCCAAGGAAGAGTATGAGTTCGGCATTACCAAAGAGTTCGGAGGAGTTCGGCATTACCAAAGAGTTCGGCCTCAGCCTACAGCTCGGTAAAAGCCAACCAATCAAGCTCTGCTCTTAGGTCGGCATCAAGCTCTACTCTCAGATCGGCAACCAAAGCAGTTCGGTCTCAGTAAGAGTTCGGCCTCAGCCTACAGCTCGGCAAAAGCCAACCAATCAAGCTCTGCTCATAGGTCGGCATCAAGCTCTACTCTCAGATCGGCAACCAAAGCAGTTCGGTCTCAGTTTTCGACCGAACAAGGAGTTAGTGGACCCATGCAGGATTTCCACAACTTCCAACACACCCACTACCACGTGGCGTCAACTCAGGCCACGATCTTAGGCCATGACCTACACGACCTCCACGACCTAGAGTGATGATGTAAGCCACGATCTTAGTTCAATGTATAAATAGAACTTAGATCTGGTAGAAAGGAGTTAGAATCTCTCTAGAGAAATAATCATATAGCAAGTCTGTGTTGTAAGCTGTAATTCGCAGATCAAGCAATACAAACCTGCCCCCATTTCTCCCCGTGGACGTAGATTTACCTCAGTAAATCGAACCACGTAAAATTCTCTGTGTCGTAATTTATTTTTACGAGCATTTATCATTATCAAAAATTCGCGGAATCATCAGTGGAATACTCCACATTAGGCCAAAGGTTGTGATATATGGACCTATAGTTTTATCTAAACCTTATTCTTTATCAAATCTCACACAAAGTTTCCTATTTAAAAGCTACTCATTTCATTTTTTTTCCTCATAACGTTAAGTGTGTGTAATCAAATATTTTTTGTTACCATTACATTTCAGATCCAAATAATCTTCATATGATGGAATGACATTGTTCATGTAGTGTTAAGGGAGAGCTAACACCTGCTGCGGCAGCAAAAATCGATCAAATCACGGCCGAGCTGCAGACAGAAAACGGCAGCGCCACTCTTTCGCCCTCCGTTGAAAGATTGAAGACCGGCTTCCTCACCTTCAAACATAAGAAGTACAAGTAAGTTACCAAATGAAAGCATGCAAAGAACAGTCTAAAGATTATGAATTCTAACTACTTTTTGGTCTCAACATTTCAGCTTAAGACCGGGATTGTACAGCGAACTCGCCAGAGGCCAGACTCCCAAGGTACATATTCTCGAGTCTTGACTCGACCCATGTGGTGTAAATTATTCATATCGATCAGTTATCCGCTGTAGTATATGATCTTTGCATGCTCGGATTCACGCGTGTGCCCATCCCATGTGCTGGACATCCAACCGGGGGAGGCGTTTGTGGTTCGTAATGTTGCTAACATGGTCCCTCCATATGACAAGGTCTTACAAATAAATACCAGTTTCATTAAATCGTAAACTTCTGCTTTGACAGTCTATGTAACTCTGTTTCTGCTGCTTCAGACCCAATATTCCGGAGCAGGCTCTGCTATAGAGTATGCTGTCCTGCACCTCAAGGTGAAACTACGTAAATACTTTTCGGAATTATTTTGCCATTTTCAAGATTAGTATGAGGCTTTCAGTTGGTAGTAAACAAGGCAACCAATCTCACAGGTACAAGAGATAGTAGTGATGGGGCACAGCGCCTGCGGTGGAATCAAGGGGCTCATGTCCTTCCCATACAACGGAACATACTCAACGTTAGTAGCCTGCTTTCTTAGTTATAATTAAACTTAGGCAGAGTAACAGAATCAGAAACAAACAGAAAGAAAATCATCTATATACTTCTTACTTGTATAATTTGGTGACTAATAGAATCATTTGCTTGAGTTGTTTAGCGATTTCATCGAAGACTGGGTGAAAATCGGCTTACCTGCAAAGGCCAAGGTGACAGCTGAGAATGGAGACACAGCTTTTGGTGATCAGTGCGTACTGTGTGAGAAGGTAAAAAAACTTTGAACTTTCACCAACAATGGCAAACATAAATCTTGCAGAATTGTGGAGAATTAATCATTTATACACTGCTTTCTTTCCAACTGTTACAGGAGGCAGTGAATGCGTCGCTTGAAAACCTGTTATCGTATCCATTTGTTCGACAAGGAGTGGTGAACGGAACTCTCGCCCTCAAGGGTGCTCATTATGATTTCATCAAAGGAGGTTTAGAGATCTGGGCACTCGATTTCAGCCTTTCCCCACCTGTATCTCTATGAACCAGTTAATATCGCCCTTGCTTTCCCTCAATTTGACTGGTAGTTTCTACTGCCAAATGCAAGCCCAGTGATTCCTCGTTTTGTTGTACAGTGCTTCCTGCAAAGCACATTTAGTAATGTAAAATTGTACATCAGTAATAAGAAATTCAATTCCTCTACGAGTCCCTAAATCTTCTCGTACTGCAGTACCTATACCGAGAAAATTATGTATACGTTGAAGTCAAACATACAATGATGGAAATAAGATTAGGATTAACTAGTTTAGTTTCAAGTAATTTGAGATGAATATAATCTAGTACGACTGTAAGAAACTGAAACTATAATGCATCTCCTTCACAAGGATTATAGCTTTAGAGTACAGGGATAGCGCTTGGAACAGTAGCTTCGCTCCGTGATTATGTACAAAGTTGAGGGCTAAATATTAATTATTTACAATGCTTGTCACATCAGGATGAGTCAGGCTTTGGTTCAAGGATTACTGGGATCTTTTCCAATTTATCACCACGAAGAACTTCTACTTCCACCTGCAAAGTGAAACATTTGAAAATGAAGTTAGTCCTCATAGTTTTCTTACTTTTTCATCTTTTTATTGCTTCTTAATGGTTCATTCCAAACACTCTGAACATTCCTACACAGCATCCTTTTGTACTACAATATGCATACACCGTCGCAAGCTTTTAAACGATGATTGTAAAATATTACAAAATTCAATAAATGAGATTCCGGTTTCTACATATCCAGTATTAGGTAATAAAGACCACAAGTTCTCCCTGGACATGCTAAACTTTTAGACAATGCATAGTAGCGGTAACTATTAATACTTACCGTATCCCCGACTTTGCATTGGTCAAGGATTCTGTACAAATCACTACCATTTGCAACTTTCTTTCCATTAACGGATGTAATTATGTCACCTAAAATAAGTCGCCCATAGGCATCGCGTTTTGTTGATTGAAGACCCTGCAACACCAAGAATATCATAACATGATTTTAGAGTCACCAGATTTTATAAATCCTACAAAGCATAATGAAATTTCAAACCAAAATGTATGATTTAGAAATTGGACATACTGCTTTGCCTGCTGGCCCATTCGGAGGAGCGTCCAGGACAAGAACCCCGCTAACTCCGAGTTGCTCCACCGACTGGTCAGGAGCAAACTTAATCCCTAAAATTGGTCCAGTGACTTTCCCAAACTTGACCAATTGATCAACAATACTGCTTACCTGAACACGGAAGGAAAAGTTACAGTTAAAGTTTATATAGTAAACCATTAATATGACATCGTGTTACAACCCAATACTTGGATAACGAGCTCAAGAAGGACAAAGGCCTAACTAAAGCAGTCACTCACTGTGTCAATTGGAATAGAAAAGCCCACTCCAGATGAAGCACCAGAAGGAGAATATATAGCTGTGTTTATCCCAATAAGATTGCCTGCACTGTCAATCAACGGTCCTCCACTGTTGCCAGGATTAATCGCAGCATCTGTCTGGATGACATCCTGGATTGGACGGCCAGTTGCAGCTGAGCTGATTTCTCTCCGGAGCCCACTAACAAATCAGAATAAATTTGTTAGAGACTCTGATTCAATACGGATACAAGATTAGCCAGTTTATGATACGATCCCACATCGGTTTCATATGAAAGTGTGGAATAGCATATAATAGGGAGTCAACCCTTTACCTTTGACCATGGTTTTGGGTTAAGTTAGGGCTTCCTATCTTATATGCTTATCAGTTTACTGAAGGCCGGCATTATCTAAAGGTTGGATAACAACTAATACACATTAATATATATAAGCTTCAGTCGTTCTCCAGGTGTTGACAATCATGATAGAGCAAAGTAAACAACGTAATCTGGGATACTTTGGAAGTTAACATCTATATTGAGGTGCTGTAAACACTATTAGCATAAATTTTCCAGTGTGATAACTATATGTGTAATGTTTTACAAGTACTGTTAGTACCTGATAACACCAGTTGTAAGCGTATGGTCTAGTCCAAACTGCCAAGGAGACAAAAGTAAAACACGTATAAATTGTCAGCAAAAGGTAAATGATAGGTACAGTATGAAAGAAGCTTTCCACTTCAGTGCCAATAAATACCCATGGTGTTCCTAATTGAGTCACTCCAAGAGAATAACTATCAACAATGACAAAACATGACAAACTGAAAGGACCACTGTATAGTTATAAAGACATTTAAGGGGGGAACTTAATAAAAGGATAGAACGTCTATGAAAAAAAGGACTAGATTGGAACTGTGGGATCTGTAAACTTTGTCCAACAGTATCAATCAGATGAAAGCATGTCATTCGGTTTATAACAATGAGAATGATGGACTGCTCCAGAATGGGAGATCGAGAATGGACTTAGTCAAAAGCCACATTCGAAACTTTCAACATGTCTATGTTTGAATCTGTATATTTGATAAGAAACCAGAAAAGGCATAATATAATGAAGACAATTCAGTGGGAATTGCACTTACAGGATTTCCAATTGCATATACTTTTTGACCAACAAGCAAATCGGCAGATACACCAATCGGTATTGGTCTCAACTTGCCTTTTGGTGCCTCAATACTCAAAACTGCAACATCTTTATCCTGGTCAAACCCAACAACTTTTGCATCGTATGTACTCTGATCTGAAAGAGTGACCCTGAACACAACCATCAAATCATCAAAACACTTAAATAGTAGTACATCAAAATGGACATATTTTATAAAATGGCAGACAAAGATTACACTGATTCAAGGGTGAACTTGGCCAACGTACTAACCATCAATATGATGGAGCACTACTATTCAACATAACAACTTTCTCATGTCATCACTCGTCCCAAACTCTTACCACAGGTCGCAGAAAGTAAGTTAGTAAGTCCTACTTAGAGATCGCATCTTGAGTATGAACCGTACTAGAAACTACATTATACGAAACCAACTAGGTAACGAAAAACAAGCCTAGAAGGAAACAATTAATTAACTGATTCAATAACTTTGTTGTTGGAAAGAACTAAGTAATCAAATACGGGTCCATAAAACACAAGAGAGGTTAATAGTACTTGAGATCAGATGCACCACGAATCACATGATAATTTGTGACAATGCGACCCTGCGTGTCCCATACCAAACCAGATCCTGATCCTTGCGGAACCTCCAACACATCCAACGTAAATGCATCCTGCCTAAAACAAAACGCACACTATGAGTTCATATATCAGCAACTAATTCCAAACTCAAATCTGTTGCAAACTTAACCTATAACATACACAAATGCTCAACGCCCTAACAATTGCAAAGTCTACTATATTAAGCAGCGTATTTATTCTAAATCATATCGATCATTTGAGCTGCACGAGAAATATTTAGTTTGTAACTTCCCTACGATCAATTTGCTTTGACTTACTAATATATTAACTAGGTAGTTGATTAAGAACAAGCGGATGAAGTAGCAAAGATACTCCAATGATAAGGCCTATTAAAGCACAGATAATAAACAAACAGTATTAAGTTAGTTAAAACTGACTATGCAATTAACACATCCAAATCTAGATATATACATAATGTGAAAATCTGAGTACCTCGCAGCTAGATTAGTAATGTAAACCACAGAAGGAGTATTCTCCTGAAACAGACGAACTGTAGCCAACTCATCGGACTGCAACTTCCGCGGCGTAGTAACAACGAAAGCCGACGCCGAATCAATATCGGCGAAGAACAGAGCCGCCGAAAGAGCGACCGATGTGCAGAGCACGAACAGCGAGTCAACGAGCTTCTTCACTCCATTGCCGGAATCGAGCTCCGACTCGGAATCGCTCCGAGCAAACTCGGCGCCGAGAGCGGAAACGACGATCGGAGCGATCAAAGTAGCTCGGTTGAGCTGAGGAAGAGATCTCGCGCGCGGCAATTTGCGGATTAAATTCGAGCGCGGTAGTTTTGGAGAGGTAGCGAAGAACGTGGAA
This sequence comes from Salvia splendens, assembly GCF_004379255.2. NCBI lineage: Eukaryota > Viridiplantae > Streptophyta > Magnoliopsida > Lamiales > Lamiaceae > Salvia > Salvia splendens. Next base: position 26,922,836 of record NC_056050.1, on the reverse strand, counting down.
GCGAGTGCAGCTGAAGACATTGAGGAGTGAGAGAGGGAGTTGGATTTCGGTAATTGGTCAAATTCTTCCTCTCCGTCCACACTCTCCCTCCAGAATTTTATGTGGGTGAGTTTTTTCGTGGGTGATTTAACGGTTGCCATAGTTTTGTAAACTGTTGGGTATTTTATTTTCGGCCCATCTTCATGAAGTTGGGCCTAAGGTAATCAATAGGTTATAAACTGAAAAGATAATTAAATATTAAAAAATTTGCCTTTGGAAGATCACCCCTTCTCGGCTAGAACGTGATTTATGTAGTTTTATTTTGTGGATTAAATTGAGAAAATAAAGTGAGAGAGGAATAAAGTATACATAAAAGATTTTTATTTTGAATAGTAAGTCATCTTGGATGGGATAAACTTGAAAGGAAAGTAAGTCATTTTTTTTTTTGAGACGAAGGAGTTTAATTTTATATTGTAATATACTGTATAAATCAAAATTATGAGATGTGTGTGTAGTTCTTTAGAAAAAAATCGTGTAAATTTGAAATTGGCTAATATCTCATATAGCATGTTAATATGTTATGGAGATACTAAAGTCCCTTTTTGGTCCTAAACATATGGCGATTTTACGATTTTGCTCCATAACATTATCTTTTGAATTATTCGGTTCCTCACAAATAAAAATGGGTCACATTTAATCTGAATTGGACGGAACTGTTAAAATTTAACAATCAACGAATTTTAATTAGATTTTGACCGGATTAAGTTAATAATTGTGTTTTATTAATGTCTAATATCTAATTAACCCAATTAATTCAGAATCCGGTCAAAATTGAATTAAAATTCGTTGACGGTTAAATTTTAACAGTTCCGTCCAATTCGGACTAAATGTAACCCATTTTTATTTGTGAGGGACTGAATAATTCAAAAGATAATGTTCTTGACCAAAATCATAAAATCGTCATATGTTTAGGACAAAAAAAGGTCTTTACTCTTATGGAGATGATCGAATTCGGACTACTATCATTGTAGCATATATTCTAGTCATATGTAAGAAATGCCACTTGTGAACTCAGACGTATCACAAAAATTGGTCGCAATTCAAAAATGGAGTTAAATATATTTTTGCAATTGTGTATTACATTATGATATACTTCCTCTGTCCCTCATTAATTAACACCGTTCGATTAGACACGAATTTTAAGAAATATAGTAAAAAAAGTTAGGTGAAATGTGAGTCACGGTTTTATATACTATTAATTTTATAATAAAATGCGAGTTGAATGTGATATTCATTACCAAAATTCCAAAGTAGTACTCATAAAAAATAAAAATGTCAATTAATTGGGGATAGATGAAAAAGAAAATTAATATCAATTAATAGGGGACGAAGATATTACTAATCCTTATCATTAGAAAATACTGAGATAATAATTTCCAATTGTTCTAATTTTCACATGATTGTAAATTTTTAATAAGTCAATGTTATTATGGCTAACTAAAGTGGTAAATTGATGATATTGTGGTTAGCTAAAGTAGCAAATTAATGACATCGTGATTAGCTAATGGAGTATATCATAGATATTCAACTACGTCGTAAAAGCCATATATATACATAAAAAAATACCTTATTTCAGCTCCAACGCTTTTAGTAAACCGACTTTTAGTAATCAGCTCCAACGCTTTTAGAACTACTAGCCAGCTTATTTCAGATATCACGCTTTTAGCACTACAAACCACCTCATTTCAGCTCTCAAGAACCAACGGTGGAGATCTGCTGAGAATTATGGCAGATCAACGGTGAAAAACTTGATCAACTTTTTTCCATTCATAAAGCCATTTCGACGGTGTCGTCACTAGAACTAATTCGCTCGAAAAAGATCCCACTCCTCTGTTCTTGTTGCCAAGGTAATTCGAATTCTTCGATTTTATATGTTTATTTTTCGCATATTTGTGTGAATTATGAAATAAATTTTCGTTTTCATCACTATTTGATCTGATAATTAGGGTTTTGATCTGTTGTTGTATGGTTTTAGTATCGCTACTACTGTAGAGTGTTGGTCTTATCGATTCATATCGATTCAGATAATATTTGTTGTTATTCCGTTCGATTTCGATCATCAATTTGATCAGTGATGGCGGTGTAGACTTCCAACGTGCTTTCATTTTCCTTTCTATTTTTTGTTTCTGTTTGTTGCTGATTAATCATTTGCTGGATTTTTTGTTCCGATCATGATAAATTCTGCCACATGTTTGTGAGTTATGCGTGGAATTTTAGCCTCTAAATGTGTTGGCTGTGGTGATTCTGATGATGTTATTATTTTGATGAGAGCTTATGAAATTCCTCATTTTCTGGCTAATGTGGATTTTATTATTGTAGGTTTTGATTTAAATGGCTGAAAAGAAAGCATCCATGAGGAAGCCAGTTTTTGCCAAGGTTGATGAGCTGCGCCCCGGCACGAATGGGCACAATCTCGTTGTGAAAGTTTTGAGTTCGAAGATGGTATTGCAGAAGGGTAGGCCAGATGGGCCTCAAGTTCATCAGATGCGGATTGCTGAGTGTCTGGTTGGGGATGAAACGGGGGTGATTTTGTTCACAGCTAGGAATGAACAAGGTATTGTGCTTTGTGCTTGAGTGATGGGAATGGTATGTGTTTGTCATTTTATAAGTGAACTCTTATAAAATTATCATCATGTTTATGCTGAGCTTAAAATGGTGGATTTGTTTGTGTTCGAATTCAATATCTCGCCTCGTGATCTCGATGGGTTACATATCAATTTGGTAGATGGTGCCAATAAAAGGATAAAATAATCACAATTCACAACTCATAAGGTACATGAATTTACGCCTATGTGTGTTCATATTTTGCTAGATGTTCGCAAAGTTTGAATGTGACACAATGATATTTGGTATTTTACTATTAGGACATAAGATAGGAAAATTATATAACGATTAATCACCGACTAAATATGTTCTTGTACTTTTCTTTTCTAACCATACACGTGAAAGGTCTCATAATTATTGGCCTTACCCCCTTCGTTACGAATTCATGATCTTGATGTGAGCTCCAATGGGCAGTGGAAACCATGAAGCCTGAAACAACTGTAATTCTGAGAAATGCCAAAATTAACATGTTCAGTATCTTGTTTTGTGATCTTGATAGGGTTCTTGTAGAACATATTTATGAGATTTGGCGGTTGTTTTACATATCAATTTGGTCGATGGTTCCAATAAAAGGATAAAGTAATCACAAGGTACAGTGATACATGACTTTGCTTGTGTATGTGTTCATATTTTGCTCGGTGTTCACAGAGTCTGAATGTGACAACGGTATTTGTATTTTACTATTAGGAATCAAAATAGGAAGTGGATACCACGACTAATCACCGATTGATCTGGGCTAATAGTTTGTTGGTCCTGTCCTTCTCTAAACATTAAGTGCAGTTTTGTCCCCACTACGTGAAATGCCTCATCGTTATTGACCTTATCCCATTCGTTACAAATCCATGATCTTTGATTTGAGCTCCAATGTGCAGTGGAAACCATGAAGCCCGAAGCAACTGTAATTCTGAGGAATGCCAAAATCGACATGTTCAAAGGCTCAATGAGACTAGCTGTGGACAAATGGGGGCGTGTGGAAGCAGCGGCCGATCCTGCCACCTTCACTGTCAAAGAAGACAATAACCTTTCGCTGGTTGAATATGAACTAGTAAACATCGAGGAGTGAAGCTGCCAGTATCCTCCTCTGCTTAGATTGATGCTCATAAAGAAATGCTGGGGAATGATGTGTGTTTAGGAGACTGCTTGTTGTTTTTGTGATGAAGTTCTGGTTTAGAAAGAAGCTCTTCTTGAAGCCGTCTGTACGAAAGAAGATCATAAGTATTACTTGATGGTAAGTGCATTTCAGCTGGACGTAAAAAGCAGGTATCATCGCACGGTCCAGACTTGCTTTAGTTTGTCTATCCTAAGGGCATGAATTCTCTGTAGTCAAGAAATCATGTCTTCTTTGTATGGATCAAATGAATAATTTGGTACTGCTTCATAAAACGAACTACTTCTACAATATGATGCTTATTCTATACTACATAATATTATGAATATTTTTCAAATTGTTGTCCAAGCCAAACTAGTATTGTCAATGCAGAAACCTCTGTTTATTCTTTGATCATGCCAAAGAAATTCTCTTCTTCGAATAAATTCCAAGGATTGAGGGCTTCACCGAGACCGTTCCTTTTTTGTACCAGATTTAAGAAAATGGTGTTTAGTGAATTAAGTGTAAATGCATTAAAGTATGAGAGATAATAGAATTGAGAACCGAATAGTTTGTCTTTGAATAACGATTTTGTTTAATTCAAACGAAAATGATGCAGAAAAGTGTCTACGGGATGTTCGATTTTGTAGATGCTAATGTGCGAGTAACAACGAGTCTTCCTTTATGTGGCAAGTAGTGTCGGATTCCGGGGATGTCGGGGTATATTCTAACCTTATGATTATTGTTGGAACTTAGCTCCCTAAGTTAATGCCCTATTTATTTCCCATGTATCAAGCCATGTGGTGATATTCTGGCATTTAGCTATGTTTCATTGAATTGGGCACTGTTGCATTAGTCATTGCTCCATCTCTAGGACATGGGATCCGACATTGAAATGTGTTTCGCACATGCAACTCCAAAAATAGTGGACTCATGTGGGGTCAGGTCGATAATCTGTCATCAGCCTATAATGATCGAAAAACTCTATTAAATTCAGTCTTTTGAGTTGTCACTGACACACCAAGAGTCTGTTCACTTTTGTTCTTCATTTGCCATCCGCTGTTAGTGACAGTCACGGCACCGCCTCTGCCTTCGACACTAGCGCACCTTCTTTGTTGTACCCAACCCACAAGTTTTGTTTCCATGATAAGTCGTTTGCTCCAAATCTAAACTTTGCTTCTATTTTTGTCTCAAGCATATGGACATAAATTTAAATCATTAAGAGGACTGACTTTTCTTTTTTCTTTCAAGACTAGGGCCCTTTATTATTTGTCGATATCTAAAAGGGTGGAACAATTGATCAAAAAATTTAAGATCGACTATTTATATATTCCTTGTCTATAACTAATTGTTTCATTTTCAATTTTCGGATATTCACAAAAATTAGCCATGTTCAACTTTTTTGTAAAATTTCTCAATAATGAGGTGAACTACATTTTCATTAATAGCGTTTCAAATATTTTCTCTCTATTTACCTCATATTTACCGATTTTAAATTAGGAATCGTATGGGTAGAGGGAGTAGAGTATATATGAATATTAATGGATGGTTTTCATTTATTTTCTTCTGACTTTTCAAACCTATCAATAAATGTAACTTCTTTTTGTGGGTCGAATGATTAACCTTTTTGTTAAACGGGTTTAATTAAGTAATGTGATATAATGGGTGGGCTTCATTTATTTCCTTCAAATTTTCAAACCTACCAATAAATGTACTTACTTCTTTTTGTTGGTCGAATGATTAACCTTTTTGTTAAACGGATTTAATTAGGTAATATATGTGATATAACAATGATTGATTCATGAACTAAACAGCACAAAGGTCTGGTTCAAAACTGATATAACATCAATTCAAATTTGCAGCGTTGCAGCGTCACCTCAACACTATTTAAACATTTAAGTTTGAAACTCCATCTTTATAGCAGCACTCCAGTAGTTAATTTAAAATATCCAATTTTTTGCCTAATTAAACTTCTACTTATGTTATGTATATCTAAGTCAAACTTTTGAGGGATAATATTTGTAATCAAGTCTCAAGAATATGGTTTACGTTAGTATAAGTATAATTTATAGTATGACGATAATTACGCCAACTTAAGGAGCATTTATAATTTGAAAACATACCATTTTTTGGGTTTAAGGAAAACCATCAAACATACCATTTTTTTGGTCAAGTTAAACATATCAATTTTGTAATACACTGTATAAAATTAGATGAAACAATTCCCATGTCTACTAGCACCATTATTTGTCTTATTTATTGTTTGTTCTAACACAAATTGATAGTATTATTTTTATTTCTCTCTAAAAATAATCAGTAATAATTCTCTATTCAGCTCCTAACACAAATGTTACGACTCCAAGATTATTTGACCGAATTAATCAATTTCAACCTGACCAATCGGGGCTAATTTTTTTATTTTAATTTTTCAATTTTAGTTGCAGAGATTTACTATTCATCGTCCTTATATTCATCGTCCTTCGATTTGTATATTTTGTACTGATTTCTTTTTAAAAACTCAAAATTATTTAAAATTGATCCAACAGACCAATAGGATTATTTCCAGACGTGACGGTGTTGCCCTTATTTTATTACTGTGCTCACTGTTCACTGCTTCACCTTTCACCTGCTCGATAAAATAATACGGCCACAGAGATGGCAGATTTGACTATTGGGAGAAACTCAGGGGCAGATCCGTCATTTAAATACTCCGGCCGCTGGTCACATGATTATACGGACTTGGATCCCCTGCTGTGGTAAAATGCACATGGATGTAGCAGGGACGTGTGCACATCACCCTCCATTTATTTTTATGAAGTTATACAATTTTCTTTTATTCACAAACCAATAGTGGTGATGTGCATAGCATCTCTGCTATGCATTTTGCCACAGCAGGAGATCCAAATCCTGATTTATATTTTGGAAAATTATAAATTACTATATTCACTAACAAAATAATATACTACCTAGTAAAAATTAATAATATATTGCATATAGATGAGTCGATTTCTTTGGCAATAGAATTAGTAGCAATTTAATTACAATTTCATAATTTTCTAACTAATTTTTTTAATGACAAGAGATGGATTAGAATTTTACAAATTTTTGTGATATTTTTTTAATAACTTCTGCTAGTTTTGGGAAGCAAATTTGCCTTTTAGTTTTGAGACTCAGAATTTGGGATTAAATTCACACTGTCTTTTAGTTTTTCTATTAAATTTGCATGCCTTGCAGGTAGGGCTGGCAATTTTTAATCCGACACGATAATCCGACACGAATCCGCACGAAATTAACCCAACACGAGCACGCACGTTTAGGATTTGGGTCCTTATAGGGTCGACCCAATAAGAACCCGGAAATTTTGGGTTGGGTTGGATTTGGGTCGGGTTGGGTTATCCGTTAAGAAAAAAAAATTATTTTTATTATATTTATTACTAAAAATAATATATTAATTTTTAATTATTTTTATTAATTGAAAAATATTATAATTTTAATTTTATTAGTAAAAATATGATTAATACGGTTATCAATTATTTTTTATGATAAAAAAATATTACTGCATACTTAAATTTTATTAAAAAATAATTATTTTAATTATTTTAACTTTATTAGTTAGATTTAATTTTAATATACTTTAATTTTATTATTTGGATTTAAAAATTATTTAAATTACTATAATTATTTTAATTTTATAATATCTTATTTTATCGTGTAATATCAAATTTTAATTATATAATATCATATGTCGGCCACTATCGTATAACATATATATTGTGTAGTAACTTACTATTAGGGATGTCAATCAGGCCGGCCTATCGTATAACATATATATTGTGTAGTAACTTACACTTACTATTTACTATCATTAAAAGATGACCAATATTTTTTGGATGACACGAAATCCGCACGAATCCGACACGACCTATATTTTTTTGGATGACACGAAATCCGCACGAATCCAACACGAATCTGTTTGGGTTGAACCCGATAAGAACACGATGATTTGGATTGGGTTGGGTTGGGTTGGGAGTTTGGGACCCGATAAGGTTGGGTCGATATTGGGTTGACCCGATAACAACCCAATCCGCACGATTTGTCAACCCTGCTTGCAGGTATGAAATCGAGGTATGCAAAGTTTGTCATTTTTCTTTATTTTTATTCTTTTCTAGCAAAATACTAGAATAGATCAAACTATCCATCAGGATATTTCAAGAGGCATGCGAACCTTTTATTTTAGGGGGCTTTTACATTTTTATCTTATTTTTAAAAAAAAATTGTCACAAAATACAAGAATTAGACCAAATTATTTAACAAAAAATTCAATTTTTTTTATTCGTTTCCTTTATAAAATACAAAGACCAAACTACCCAACAATCTATTTCAGTTTTTTTAAAAACTGAAATTTCTTATTGAACCATTCTTAGAGGAGTAGTATTTTATAAGAGAAAAAAAAAATATTCCCATTATAGAGAAAAATTTAGTAAAATTTAATAAAAAAAAACTACTACCACCAGTTTAATTACTCCAAAAAAACTTCTATTAATTTAATCCCAAATTCTGAAATCATTCTTTAAAGTTTAAACCCGCCCCTTTCCTCTTGCTTACGATATTCCACTCGTTTTACAGTTTCACACTTTGCATAATACTCACTCACACATATAAAGAGGGAGAGATTCTTGCTGCTGTCATTGAAGATTTAACGACTGCGGAGGTCTACAATAAATACTTTCACCATTTTCACGCCGTTGCTGCGGCCACAGTTCGATTCCTTTCCTTATTCTCGTGGTAATTACTCTCATCTATCAACGCATTTTAGGTTTTGACTGCAAATTATTGAGGTTGATGGTAGTGAATGCGTGAGATCTTAACGCAATTGTACTTAATTCACCTGTGTATCTGTTCGTTCGTACCTGCATTTTGCTGCTGTCGAATGTTTTAAATCTTCTGTGCTGGATCGCTGTGCTAATTAGAATTTGTTAGTTTGCTAGTGGCTGCATTTTCGTTGTTTGATTAGTTTCTTTGCCTTTGGCTTGGTGTGATTTTGGGGCTCGATTTTGAGCGATCTGCTTGTTTTCATTTTTCTCTGGTGACATACTGCGTAGTTTTCATTTGTTTTGATGGGCTTAGAGGAAACTGGATGTGAATTAGGGTTTTGAGGGAGGTTTTTAATTGAGTAGCCTTCGTTCTTATACTTAAGAGTCCTGCAGCTGCAGCATGAGCTTTTTTGATCTAGTAAATTTGCTGTCTGTAGCTAGATTCTGATGAATTGTTACTAAATTGAAGATGGTATGCAACTTAAGAGTTGATAAGCTCACTGAATCTTCTGGAAATTTTGGGATGGGCATCATCATGTAGTAGTAAAATTGGTGGTGAAAATTTCCTGGTTCCGAAACTTGTGTAACTGTGTTTGCATCATACTGATTAGATTGCCTGATTATGAATTGATGTATATTCAATTAGCTATACCATTTGAACTTTGATAAAACAACATCCTCTTTCATTTATTGTAAATTAGGCTTTGTTGTGATTAGCTGGTAAATAATATGGGGCGGTTGGGATAGATATATTATCAAGAAACTGAGGAACACAAGACTTGAACTCCATTGAATTTGTAGCCTCAATTTTAGTTGTTGCATTTGTCTCTTTGGTAATTCTATGTAGCTCGAACGTCTTGAGTACTAGTGAGCTCGTGAACAATCAGACTATCAGAAAATAAGTCTAGAAATTAGAGTGATTCACCTGATGAACTCTGAAGAAGCAGATTTTTGCTTTACATGTCGGTCAATAGTTCCATAGTCCATACTGCTTACCACATGACCTGAATAGTTATTACATTTCCACCTGCTGTACCTTTTGTCATTACTAGTTTGGATTAAAGTTCCTGGTAGCAATTCAAAGTTCTGACAGAGATATCTATTAATTTTTGTTAGCACTGTCATTAAAATTTTGGCTTCCTACATATTGACGTATGATCAATCATATTTCTTATGTATACTTTTCTGAAACTCCACTGAATTATTATTTGTTATTGCTTCAGGCTTCCATAATGTCTGAGATAGCTGTCAGAGATAATAATGTACCCGACTCTCAGAGGATAAATGGAGGCTTCAGTAATGGAAAAGTAGTAAAAGCTCAGGTTGAAGGTGTGAGCGAAAACTCTGAAGAAATGCAAAGGAAAGGGATGGCTGCAGTTGTTGGTACTTCAGCTAAGATAGATGAAACAGAAAACTCTGAAGCAGTGGTAACCAGTATAGAAGTAGAGTACATTGAGTCTGAGGATTTGAAGGATGTAGAAGACGTGGATGATTGTCTGAAGGTAATGGCGTTCTCTACCACTCTTTACGGGCAATGCCAGTACTGTGTTTCAGTGGAAGTGAAGTACCGAGATGTCTCTATATCACAATGCCATTTTTGAATCTTGAATATTTGTTGATACTTATCTTGCACTCTGGTTCTAGGCACTCTTGTCAGGACTTGGCTCCAAAGACTGGGTTACAGTGTGTGATGCACTCAACAATGTTCGTCGATTGTCTATATTTCACAAGGAAGCTATTGTTAGCATGCTGTAAGTATCATATTCTATTTGTTTTTGTTTTGGAAGAAAAATGTTATCTCATTTTTTTAACTGCATTTGCTGAGCTGCGTATTGTATGAATATTGGTTCTTAACACCAGGGAAGAAGTCATCTCCTTAGTCGTGAAATCCCTAAAGAATCCAAGAAGTGCTGTCTGCAAAACTGCAATTATGACTGCCTCGGACCTTTTTAAAGCATATAACGACAGCATCATTGATTCATTGGATCCTTTGGTAATACATATTCTACTCAATTTTTTGTATTTTATTTATGCTATTACTCTCCACCTGTGCTTCTTGTGAACAGTCCTTTTCTTAATATCATTTCTTTATAGATTTCAATTGGAGTATAAAATTTCCATTTTTCCTTTTAGCTTGTTCAACTTCTCCTCAAATCTTCACAAGACAAGAAATTCGTTTGTGAGGCAGCTGAAAGTGCATTAGTAGCCTTGACAAGCTGGGTTTCTCCTGTTCTGTTGCTACCCAAGTTGCAGCCTTATGTTACAAATAGGAATCCTCGAATTCGAGCCAAGGCTTCTATCTGTATTTCCCGAAGTGTCCCAAGGCTGGTAAGAACTCTTAGACATGTTTTTATTCTCAACTTTCCCTATAAATTTGTAAAAGTCCTTCTGTGGCACCTCAATTATCCATGTGTGTGATTATTTGCAGGGAATGGACGGAATTCAAGAATTCGGGATAGACAAACTGATTGTAATAGGCGCGTCCCAGCTCAGTGACCGGCTTCCCGAGTCCAGGGACGCAGCTCGTGCTCTGCTGTTAGAGTTGCAGTCTGCTTACGAAAAATCTCAAGCTCCAGAACCAACTGCTGTACCCGAGCAACCTCAAGTCCCGAAACCTACTGCTGCACCCGAGCAGCCTGCTATAGTATCTTGGGAGGACTTCTGCCAATCAAAGCTGTCGACTTTAAGTGCTCAAGCCGTCCTTCGCGTTACCAACTCTGCTAGGGAGGTAGGCTCATAGCATAAACGAGGTTTAGCCGGTAATATTTTCCCCGGTCCATCGTTATCGTCGTGGTGAGATCTAAAAAGTCTTATACTTGTATATACCATGAAAGTTTGCAGTGTCTTCGGAGAGGGATGAGATGAAGCACGTATTTGTGCTATAGATCCTATGATTTTACGCGTGTGGCGAAATTTAAGACTAGCTATATTCCATATTATTGTGTGTTATTTTTTCTAATGATTTTTGCTTTGATTGTATATTTGTTATGCGGAGCTATGGTATATTTTTCTTTACTGTTATATTTTAAATTCTACTATACAAGTAAAAGTTTATTTATGTTTAGATGAAAGTTCAGATGTTGGTTGGTTGTCAACGTCACGTTAAATTTGGTGACCGCTTTCTGATAAGAAGAATATTGATTATTCCATTGGCAATATAGGTAATAAAGGAAATTATGGGAAAAAGTAGTACCTATGAAAAAACTAGAGGATAACATTCTTAGAAAGCTGCATTATTTTCATTATTTTGAAGATTACTTCTCTTACTCCCTCCGTTCCATAGTAATAGAGTCATTTTGTCATTTTGGTACGTTCCATAGTAATAGAGTCATTTCCCTTTTTAGTAAAAATCAACACATTTTTCCACACATACTTTACTCTCTCTTACTTTTTTCTCTCTTCATCTCTCTTCCTTTTTTTCATTTTCCACTTTATTCACCATTTACTTAACTCACCTAACACAATTTTTCTTAATCTCCGTGCCGAAAAGAAACACCTCCATTACTATGGAACGGAGGGAGTATTAAATAAGAATTCTAACAAACACGTAAATACAAAAATTAAGAATCAAATTAATCCGAGACGAACGGAGTATTGTAATCCTTCCGTTTCATTTCAAGTGATTCGTATTTCTTTTCTGATAGTTCCAATTAAAGTAATTCATGGAGTATCATTTTTAGTAAAAACTAACATCTTTTTAATATTTTTATTTTCTTTTTGTTTAACTATATTTCGAAAATCTCATGCCCAAAGGTATATACATTTTTTTGATGAAGTAAAAGTAGAAAAGGATAATTTTATTTATTTAATTTAATTTATGGTAACAAAGAATTTCCCCTTATATAAGAACTGTATTACTGTACTACCGAATTAACACCGAGAGAGTCACACAACGCGAGAAAGCGACAGCTAGATCGCATTAGGGTTTTGCATCTTCACTTCACACCTCTCTCCCCGCCTCATGGCGTCGCAATTGCACGAACCACGCCGCAATCCAACCGGAAACTCGACGTTTCACCCGACGAATCCGAGGAATCCGCATTCTTCCGGCGCCGCTGCTGCTGGCCGTGGAAATTCCGCCGCTCCAGCGCGCCGAAACCGAAGGATTGGGAGCGAATTTCGACGTCTGATCAGAGCGATCGGAGGTGGTGGAGCGGCGGAGTGGAGGCGTTCATGAAGGTGAGGGAATGGTCGGAGCTGGTGGCGGGGCTGAAGTGGAAGACGTTCATCCGGCGGTTCAATCGAGCGCCGGCGCGGGCGAAATTCAACTACGATCCGTGCAGCTACGCGCAGAATTTCGATCATGGAGAGGGGCAGAACGGCCAATTCGACGACGGCGGTGCTTTCCTGGACTTTCCGTCGCGGTATGCGGCGGTTCCGGCGCAGAGTAGCATGTTGAAGGACGGTCACTAATGTGCGCCGCCGGGAGTGTTATCGGCGCTGACATGGCATCCAACCGGTTTAATTACTTGTAATCTTGTAGATATCACACACAATTGAAAGATTTTATCAATTTTATTTCAGTTTTCAAAATTTATTGGTTTATTTTATTAATATTTCAAATTTTCAAGCATTCAAACTCAAATTTTTTGTATGATTATTACTCCAAAAGATAATTAAAGTAAATATGTAGTAATGGATCATCCTATTGCAAGAGTCAACCATCAAAATAAAAATTTGATAATTAAACTTGATACTACAACTTTGAAAGATGAAAATAAATTGTAAAGATTGAGGTAAAATTAAAACAATAGTTGTTTCCATTGATTATATAAGTAATCAAATGGATATTTAAGTCGGCCGAATTTCTTTAAAATAATTATTCTCTCCGTCCACGATCATTAATCAATTTAACATAAAATTCGCATTGTTCACTACCAGAATTATGGATTTGGATCCTCTACGGTGCACGGCACTGCTGTGCACCTAATAAAATAATTTTTTAATAATAAAAAAAAAATATTTTTTTAATGTGTTGTGAGGTGCACAGCAGTGCTGTGCACCGTAGAGGATCCAAATCCCAGAATTATTGAGTGATGATGGGAGTATTTATTTTGGCAATAATACACTTGCTTCTATGAATAAATGTATCTTCTTTTATATATAGCGTGCATTTTACTAGTAGTATTTAGAATAATTCCTTGTGCATATTGTCGTTGCGCATGCTTCTTTAATTTATTAATATTCCAAAATTGCATATTTCACTATATCAAGTTTCTCCCAATTTCCCACTAATTTCACAACTTTCCAAAACTCTATTGAAAATTGAATTAATTGATTTGATCCTTGCTGAATAAAGGTTTTTCGAGGTAAAAATGCACCCAAATTATTATGATAGTCAGGTTCCAAAAATTAATAAATTGCTATAAACATTGTGTCATTACAACTTTGGGCTTATCGTTGTTAACGGGCTAGTGGGCTTTCCGATGAGCTAACCAAACTTAATACCCACTTTTTTGAAAAAAATCTCTTTTATTAAATATGATCGAAAATGATATTCTCGTTGTCATGAATCACGAATTCACGATTACTCGAATATTAAACTCATTGACAGGAGGATACGCGCATTACATTCATCCAACATGGATATGGTGATCGTTATTTTTACAATAATCTCTCATTAAATTAATACTTACTTAGTTCAATTTAATCGAGTATTTTATATTTTCGATTGTTATTTTAAGTTTGGTAATACGACGTTGTTTTAATCACCAAATGATCTTGCCACAGTTTTTTCCGTCCAACAACTCGACTCTAATTTTCCCCAACAAAAATTTATTCAAATAAAATATAAATCACAGTTTAAAGTACCTAAATTAAAATAAATAGATCAAAATAAGGAGTACCTACTTTGAAGAGTGAGTATACAAAAATGCCCTTTAGATTTTCGGGGGTGTTTTTGTCCAAAATTTGGGACAAAAAGTGAAAAAGCATCTGACGAGCAATTGGTATAGTATGGGATCGCAAATTATATTTTGCAGGTATAGACAGCAGATGTTTGTCGCATAAAGTATATAGCATAAAAATGTAATTCACTCTTTTAAAAATAATTTGGGACCACAATTTTTCTATTTTTTTTGGTTATGACCTTATTTTTTACCTTTAAATCAACCGAACTTAGGCATTTTTTCAGTTGATTTCCACAAAATACATATAAAATATAGAAATTGTAGGCCCAATATTTATGACTACTGGCTCTTCATTACCAAAATATTAGTGGTAACCATATGATTATATAGACATGATTGAAAATGGGAGAATAGAGACCTTTACAAAGAAAGTGAATTTCTTTGTGAAGTACTGAAGAATACCCTAACCATTATTTATTCAATTTCTTTTATTTCTAAATTAAATAGAAATTGGAGTGTTAAATAGTAATGAAGTATGGTTAGATTTTATTTGATCTGTGTCCGCGATTTAAAGTCACATTCTATTATAAAATTAATAAATAAAAATGGTGTTCATATTCCATTAACTGATTTTTTCATTTTCTTCACAAAATTGAACAATTCGTTAAAACCCGAATTCATGTTGAATCATAATAAAACTATTAATGGCGGACAGAGGGGGGTATCTACTAATTTTACAGCTTCAAAATATGAACTTGTAGAAGTCAGTTATCACACTTAATATAAAGTAGAGATATTTAATATTTATTTTATGAGTGAACTGCATCAAATACCCCTAACTTTTGCACTTCTTGCAACAGTGATCCCTAACAAAAAATATAGCACCAGAGCGGCCTAACAAAAAATACAATCACAAACGAGGTTTTTCCGGATGATAACACCCTCAGGCCCTTAAAGAGCATTCTTAGCAAATTACCCACATTAACATAAATTGTATACAATGCAAAATAAATTAATATAAATGCAATCCGTCTACATATAAAATGCAAATAAACAACCTATATCTAAAATGCAAAACTGAACAATAATAGATGCAATCTGCCGAAATTCATCTATAGCTTCTACAAATGTATATTGCATTTTTCTGTATACAATATTACATTTTTCGTGCCACGTGGCAGCACATGATTGGATGTACATTAATAATTTAAAATTAGTTAGCATATTAGTATATCCCTACTACTATATACGCATTTACATCCTTAACAAAATAAACAATATAAATAAAAATATAAGTATTCAGTACAAACTATAAATAACAAATGAAATATACGATTGATATAAGAAAATATGTCAAATTTAAAAATAGTAAGGAAATATAATTAATTCTTAAGCACCTATATATGTAGAAAATTTTAATTGTCTTTTTCCTTTTTAGTTTGGAACAGTTATAGATTTCGTACATCTTATAGTATAAGCCATAAATTCTACAGAGAAAATATAAATAAATAAAGAAATACTAGTTCGAATGAAAGTGTGTGACACATGAAAAATAAAAAAATAAGTAAAATATCTTATTTATGTGCAGCCCATCGGACTAGCCCGAATTAAACCCTTAAATTTCCAACCAAGTAAACAAATCTATCAAGGAGTTCGGGCTATAGCCCGGTTCCTAATTAAACCCTTAATTTCCAACCAAAAAATCAATTTCACCAAGGAAATTATGTTCAAACTTCTAGCTAGACATAGAAAAGAGAATCGAAAAAATTATACTGTATTAAATTATATCAAAGTATATGATTGATCAATTTTCAAAGCTTTATTCTACATTAATTCTTTCCCTTTTTGGGATAAGGCTGCAAATGTACAAAGATACTAATTTACATATTCCAAAATTAAATTAAGTAAGTGGGCCCACGGGAAACAAATAGTTTATCAAAAACATTTCTACACACGTAGAATGTCTTAATTAAGTTCTTAACCATTCAATTCTATACACATATTATACCACACATATAATAAGGTATCGACCTTAATAAATACAAGTAATTTAATTAATAACACTCTCTCATTTGTTTTCCTAGTTTAGCCTAGGATTATAAGTAACACAACTATAAAGTACATAAATAAGATGGATCGATGCAGGCCATTTTATCAATTCTATATTTGTTTTATCCATCTATGTGGTGTAGCATCCACGAGGGTATTATCGGATTTGAAAATTGATTTTGGTGTAATGTCGTGACTTTTAAGAAATGTTAAGAAAAATGAGTGGAAAAAGTTAGTGAAATAGAGATCCACTTGTATATAGGAGTATTAGTTTTAAATAAAATGTGTGTGCAATGAGTTAATGGAAGGTGGAACCTTATTACTATTTATAGTAAAAGTGAATCAGGACTTCTATTCGTGGACGGATTAAAATGACAAAACGAGACTCCTATTCGCGGACGAAGGGAGTAATGTGTTATGGTGTACGATGAAATGTGATTTTCAATTGGAAGACATACAAAAGAAATCCTATAGTATAAATTGGTGGAAGAAATGGGTGATTTGGTATGTCGTTTAAAAAAAATACTACCTCCGTCACATATAATTCGTCTCAGTATTCCATTTTGGTCCGTCCCATATAATTTGTCCCATGTCACTTTTACAATTTTTTGTAGTGGGCCTCATATTCCACTAACTCATTCCTACTCACATTTTATTATAAAACTAATATATAAAAGTAGGATACACATTCCACTAATTTTTTCAACCCACTTTCCATTACATTTCTTAAAACTAGTGGCGGGTCAAAGTGACCCGAAATATCTGGGACGGAGGGAGTACAATATAATTATACTATTATATTCATGTACAAAATATATTATCTTAAATATTAAAAAAAAAATACAACTCCTCGTTTCAAATTACTATAAACAATTGAAATACGCAAAAAGGTGAGAGTCATCTACCAAAGTAGTTCAGTTTCTCCATTTCACTCACTCTCTCAAACCCTTCTTCCTCTGCTTCTCCTTCAGATCAGGTTTTGATTTCTTTAATTTCTGAATTCTGTTGTTCTATTAAGCCATGGTGTTATCATTTGTTTGAGTTTCCGTCTCTGTTTTGTTGTGTAGCTCATCATTTGTTTGAGCTTTTTTGTGTTATGTTTCTGTTAGCTTATTATCTTCTGTTTGTTTGAGCTGTCTCATGTATTTTTGAACAATTTTCAGTTGATTGAGCTCATATTATTGTAATTTTCAGAGTTTTCTTCTCCGATTACTTGATGATATGTTGAATTTAGTGAGTAATCTTCTGGATTTGTTGTTGGTATGTTGAATTGAGCTCGTTGTGTTGACATTTATTTCAGCATTAAGTTTCTGTTAGGTTATTTTAACATTCAGCTTCTATAGAGGTTGAATTGAAATCATTGAGTTGACGTTTAGTTGAATACTTTTTTCGTGTATGTTTTTCTTTTTGTTCGACTCATTTATTTGATCATTTGGAGTTAGTAGCAAATGAATATTCGGTGTAAATCAGCTGTGAGTGAACATATTTTTTGAGTTTTTTCTTGTTGAGTTTGTAATTGAGTTTCAGTTTCATTTGTTTCAGATCTGATGTGGTTTTTTTCTTTATGTGATAGTTTCACTAAAAGGATGGTGAGACGTTGGGAAAAAGTCAATGTTGATGGTGGTCCCATGCCGTTGAGGCACAACCATAGCTGTAACATACTTGATGATACTGTGACTAGAGATGACTTATGTATATTCGGTGGTGTGTGTGATGGAAAGACTTACAATGATCTGCATTTTTTGGGGACTTGTAAGTTTTTTTAGTTTTAATCATCATCTCTTTCCCTTTATACCATGAATTTTTTTCATTGAATATGCAATTCAGTTTTAATGGAAAGACTTATTGAATATGCAATGTTTTTTTATTGAATATGCAATTCACCCCTTTTCCATATTCATTGCTCATGTCAGTAACCAACACTTAGATTCCACTCACTGTTGGAGGCGTTGCTCCACCTCCAAGAGAATGCCACAGTGTAGTATTTGTGGGTAGAAAACTCTATGTATTTGGTGGATTTGACAAAGATAATAAGGAACTTGATGACCTGTATGTTTTGGATGCCGGTATGAACATGTTTTACAAAGTTATCACCCTTCCACTTGCATTCTTTATTGTCATGTTTTATTTGTTATTTGCAGATGCTTCCTCGTTGGAGTGGAATCAGTTGTCAGCCACGGGTACTCCTCCAAGTACATTACACACTCGTGCCTGCAAAGCTTGGGGGAACAACATAATCGTTGTTGGTGATGTTGATACTTCTAACATGAGCCATTCGGATGTGCGCATGCTTGGGGGAGTACCAACAACGATTATCTTGTTCCCCCAAGCTTTACAGGCACGAGTGTGTAATGTACTTGGAGGAGTACCCGTGGCTGACAACTGATTCCACTCCAACGAGGAAGCATCTGCAAATAAAACATGACAGTAAAGAATGCAAGTGGAAGGATGATAACTTTGTAAAATATGTTCATACCGGCATCCAAAACACACATGTCATCAAGTTTCTTATTATCTTTGTCAAATCCACCAAATACATAGAGTTTTCTACCCACAAATACTACACTGTGGCATTCTCTTGGAGGTGGAACAACGCCTCCGACAGTGAGTGGAATCCAAGTGTTGGTTACTGACATGAGCAATGAATATAGAAAATGGGTGAATTGCATATTCAATAAAAAACATTGCATATTCAATAAGTCTTTCCATTAAAACTGAATTACATATTCAATGAAAAAAATTCATGGTATAAAGAGAAAGAGATGATGATTAAAACTAAAAAACTTACAAGTCTCCAACAAATGCAGATCATTGTAAGTCTTTTCATCAAACACACCATCGAATATATATAAGTCATCTCCAGTCACAGTATCATCAAGTGTTACAGCTATGGCTGTGACTTGGTGGAGGTGGCAAGCACTTGTTGTTCTTTGGCGATGATAAGTTATCTACCCACCCCAGAAACACTGATCAAGCATATGCACTACGCGGTTTTCTTTTACAAGACATCTATTATAATTTTCCTAGCATCACTATTTTTACCCCAACTTTTTTTTCGCTCAAAACATTTGGGCTTTACGATGTTCAGTCATTACGTAATCTTTAGGAACATTTTTCTAGTTTTAAAGATTTTGTAATTTTGTTCAACCATTTAAGTTTCCATTAGGAACATTTTTTTACTTTTACTATTTCTTTCGGTATTCAATCCACATGCATCACATTATATGATGCAGGTTGATTATTGGATTCATTCATGTATGATAAAGATAAAGTGGCAATTTCCTTTTTGTGGATTACAAAATCTGAATCTTAAACCTTGCTTCTTGCAAATTTAAATTGATGAAATGTTTTGTTGTGACATAATTTCACTTTCATTAGTTAGAAAATACATGTAAAATATCAACCCTGACCCGTCGAGCTACCTGGGCCAAAAAGTTTTCGAAAACAACTCTCATAAAAAATAAAACTTAAAACAATAGTAAAAATGATTCCAAGGTTGCTAATTACTATTTCCCTCTCACATTAAGGGTCATATTTTGCCATTTCGGTCCGTCCTATAATAAGAGGCATATTTCACTTTTATCATAAATGGTAAGTATACCTCACATTCCACCAATCAATTTTACTCACATTTTATTATAAAACTAATATATGCAAGTGAGACATATAGTCCACTAACTTATTCAGCCCAATTTTCTTTATACTCATATTTCTTAAAATTCACGCTCACACTAAATGTGACACTTAATGTGGAACGAAGGTAATATTATACTATAATATTACAAAGCAGGTCCGCTGCTTCTTCTTAAAAAATTTCTCCCTCCATCTCATGTTACTAGCACTTTTCATTTTAGGCAGTAAATTTGGGATTGATTATTTAATGGAATTAAATTAAAATTTTAAGTGTAATGTAACATCAATTAATAAATGAGCTCTTAACTTAAACTAACATATTAATTAAATATATTAATTCTAACTTAAATTATAAATAGTGTAATGAGTTTGTGACGAGTCAAAAAACAATAGTACGAGTAACATTGGACGGAGGGAGTATAAAATAACTAAAAGATAATCAAAATCTCGCCTCCGTAGAAAGATGGATCCAAGAACTAAAAAATGCGGTTGGACAAGATATTAATGTACTATTAAAATATATATTATATTAATAAAATAAACATTAAATATCTCTACTTTATAGTGCGGTTGGACAAGATAATAATATCTTAATATATATATATATATATTATATTAATAAAATAAATATTAAATATCTCTACTTTATATTAAGTGCGATAACTGACTTCTACGAGTTCATATTTTGAAGCTGTCAAAATTAGTAGATACCCCTTCCGTTAGCCATTAATAGTTTTTTTATGATTCAGCATGAATTTGGGTTTTAACGAATTGTTCGATTTTGTGAAGAAAATGAAAAATGAGTTAATGAAATATGAAGACTATTTTTATTTATTAATTTTATAATAGAATGCGACTTTAAATCACGGACACATATAAATAAAATCTAACCATACTTCATTACTATTTAACACTCCAATTTCTATTTAATTTAGAAATAAAAGAAAATGAATAAATAATGGTTAGGGTATTCTTCAGTAATTCACAAAGAAATTCACTTTCTTTGCAAAGGTCTTTATTCTCCCATTCTCAATCAAAATTCAAAATCAAAACATCAACATCTTCACACACTCTCTCTCTCTCTCTCTCTCTCTCTCACACACACACATCAACTCTTCACACCCTATTTTCTCCATAATTTCACTCTCCTATTCTATCTCTGCTCACTCGTGTGAACCAGCCCTCATTCTGCTTGCCTCAGCTGTCTTTATTCTCAATTGGGTATGTGCCATTTTCGCTTATTTCCGTGAAAGATTGCTTTTTTAGGCAGTAATTCATCTCCAATTATTGAATTTTGAGTTGATTTTGGTAATCACATGTCTTGATATTTGTGGGCTTTCTTTAATTTTTTATCTTGTAATTGTAGATCTTAATTATTTGTTAGTTTATGTAGTTTTGATTCAATTTCTACTGTTTATTGGTTACTTTATGTAGTTTTGAATCAATTTCTATTGTTTATTGGTTAATTTGTGTAGTTTTTAATCAGTTGGTTATCTATTGTTGTTGAAGATTTCTTGATTCCTTGTCTATGTTTGTTTAGTTTGATCCTATGCTTCATTTCCCAGTGTTGTTTTGTTCAATGCTTGATTTATTTAGTGTTAAATCACTTCACTTGTTTAGCTCTGTAGTTCTGTTTTTGAAACCATATTGATTCTGTCTCATTTTATGCATATTTTAAGACAATGTCGCAAAGCTATGCGGTCGAGCTCTACTTCGATCCCGCGCTGGAGAATCAGGTCTTGAAGGCGTGGAACGTGCTGGCTCGTCGCCAAATCAGCACGCAGCTGATTGAGATCGAGTCGAGGCCACACCTCACCTTGTTCTGGAGTGACTTTGTTGATGTTGCCAAGTTAGAGAACGTGCTGAGATTGATCGGTTCGAAGCAGGAGCCTCTGCCTCTGTCGTTCTCTTCGATTGGAAGCCTCCCGAACGACAACAACGTCCTGTTTCTTGGCCACACCCCGTCTGTTTCGCTCCTCCAGTTCCAATCGCAGCTTTGTGATGCCATGAGGAAAGAGGGTGTGGAAATCGGGGAGGAGTACCGGCTGGACAAGTGGATTCCTCACTGCCTGGTGGCTCAGGAGGTGCCAAAGGCGCGTATGGCCGAGGCGTTTACTCTCTTGCGGGATTTGAAGCTGCCAGTTAGTGGATATGCGATGGAGATCTCGTTGGTCGAGTACCAACCCGTTCGTGAGCTCTTCTCGTTGACTCTGGGTACACACTATCTTAGTGAGGCTTAATGTGATGAATTTTTCCGTGCTTCTAGAAACTTTTCGTAGATTGGTTGTGACAATGGTACATATAGCGTCTGATTAGGATTTATTGCAGTTGGCGGCCGTATGAATCTCATGAATTTTATGTCAGCTCGTACGTGTAGGACTCGTTTATAAATCTTAGTTAAACTCGTTTGAGAGAATGCATTTGCCATGTTTATCGATTTTTTTGCCTCGGATATATGATCTGAACTGCAATTGCTTCTTAATGATGCATCTATACATGTTTCTTGAAATGTTGTTCTTCGCGATGGATCATCACTGTGATTGACACGAAGAGACTTAAAGAGGAATAGTTGCAGGCTAACATACCTCAAGAGGTTCGATCAGGTAATCTATATGAATTAAAGCATGCATCTATGATTCGAGTCGTTGCAAAGTTGAGATCTTACATAATGCTAGATAGATTCATGGTGAGATTATGAAAGCATTACCCACCGGGGCTCCCTAGCTTCGCGTTTTTGTTGTGTCTGAATTCGTGATGAAAAGAAAAGAGTTCAATCTAAATCCATGATTGTGCACACTGTGTTTGATCCTTATCTTCCTCTGTTAGCCATTTTTTCTTACAATTGCGCTCTGTTTCTTGAATTTCTGGATTAGAAACATTCCGATTTCTTGGTGGTGTTTACGCGTTATTAACGAGAAATGATCATAGGTTATGTGTATGCATTCTTGATCAGAAACGAGCGAGGTTCTTCTTGAAAGGATATACACGGTCGTTTCTACGTTTTCTTGGTCCGTTGATCATAAACGATCGTTGTTCTTCTTGTTCTGTTGATCATAGGTTATGTATATGCATTCCATGAGATGTGTTCTTTCTTGATTTGTTCTTGCTCTAGAGAAAAACACCATTGTTGCTCACATCATTTAGTTTGATACTATTATGATATATAACCATGGCGCTTTATTTGTGTTGTTAAAATTTCTAATTGAATTAAGCTTATATTTTCAATTGATCAATCGATAATATTTGGTACGACGAATGTTCGGATTGAATCGACGAGCATGATTCAAATGTGTTGTTAATTTTGAACGGTGCCGTCCAAAAATGACTAATTCCAACTAATTTTCAAATGTGCTGAACGGAATAATTCAAAATGTAATATTGATGACTAAAATCGTAAAATCAGTCATTTGTTTAGAATCATAATTAGCATTTACTCTCACAATAAATTAAACATAGTTTAACAAATGCACACTTCAATTTTATCCAAAACTTGAGATGCCAAAGAAATGTTTGGAATACATTTTTGAAGTTACTTCGAAAAAGCAATTTTCTTTTATGTCTAGAGACGACTTGATGAATATGAATCCATCATCCATGTAATGTGATTTTAATAATCCTTTCATCTCAAATCTAAATATGTAAATTAGATGTAACAAGGCAAAGTTTGCTTAATTTTTGTGAACCAATTTTAATCACTAAAACAAAATTAATCAAAACAATTCTCTTACCTAATGTATGTTCTAATATATCCAAGCTCAATATTCAGTCAAGATTAATAAACTCAATAGGTCGAGTCAATTATTCTCATATAATCAAATAAATGAAATTAATCGAAGATTAAATATTAACCAATCACATGGAAATAGTGGATAACTATAAATAAGATATAATATGAAAAAATTGATAAATAACAGAAGCTTTGCTTTTGCCGCTGAATCGCCATGGCCACGAATCTCCACTCTTCTCCCCCAAACAAACGTCTCAAAACTCTATCCCCAAATTCCGAAATCCCCATCGAAAAAGGCAAAGCGAAATCCCTAGGCGATGACGAGCCTCCGCCGCCGATCGCCGGAGATGAATCCGCCGATTGCTGCGGGATTTGCTTGTCGGAAGGTGGAGCCAGCAGGGGGCAGATTGAGTGCTGCGACCATTACTACTGCTTCGTCTGCATCATGGAGTGGGCCAAGGTTGAGTCCAAATGCCCTCTCTGCAAGCGCCGCTTCTCTACCATCCGCCGCCCTCCCAAGCCGCCGGTTTTCGCCTCCGAGCGCGTCGTCCGCGTCCCTGTCCGCGATCAGGTAATTTTTTTTGTCGATTTCCCTTAATTTCCGGTGGCTCCACTTGAATGAGCTGATCGTGTAAAAACACACTGCAAAACACTAAAATGTGAATTTGTTAGTGCGTTTATTTGGGGGGAAAATTGATCAGTTTACAAGCCAGGTATGATTAGAAAGAGGCGTTTGGGGAATTAGCTGATCGTATACACACACTGCAAAATACTGAAATAGTGAAATGTGAATTTATTAGTGCGTTTATTTGGGGAAAAATTGATCAGTGTATAAGCCAGGTATGATTAGAAAGAGGTGTTTGGGGAAATAGCTGATCGCATAAACACACACACTACAAAACACTGAAATAGTGAAATTTGAATTTATTAGTGCGTCTATTTGGGGGGAAGAAAGTGATTAGCATAGAAGCTAGGTATGATCAGAGAGAGGTGTTTGTTAATTTGCTTCTGAATGAGCTCGTTCAACGCCACACGATGGAATGAGAATTTTAGCCAATTTCCCCCTCTTTTACATCTGATTGTGGGTGACTGTTACCTACTGTAAACCTTCTCTGTATGCAATGGTGATCTGATATTTTAAGTTATTTTTGTCATTTTTTGCAATAGCTAAATCTTATTCTACACTTATCTGTCTTTTGATTCTTTCACGACTAGTTTGGGTAAAAGAGTTGGAACATCCCAAGAAGTCCAATTGAAGTGTGATACATGTTCTTAGAGATCAGTACAAAAGTATATGTTAATTGTTTAGTATCCACAAAGAACATACTTTATGAGTTTATGTGCAAGATAAAATGGAAAGCATTGAGTTTGAACATCCAAATTTGACTAAATTGGTCAGAGTCAAGAATCTACCTAGCAACTCCAGTTTGTTCTTTTTTTCTCTTGTTCCTTTTCCGATTGAGATGTAGTAGCCCATGATTTTGTACTAACCAGCCATAAAAACGACTCAACTATAATTTAATAGATCTAAAATAGATAACCTTTTTAGATGCCAGAATATTGCTTACTTTTGGGTCCATTTCTGGATGTTGCTTCTTGTGAAATAGTAGGTAAGCGCCAAGTTTCATTAAACCAATTCATTAGTTGCTATAACTAGTTATTTGGCTTTGTGTCGTTGTCTTTGACCTCAACTTTAAGCATTTTGTTGCCTTGTTGGTCTAAAAGAACAAGGCGTAAGCACTTTAAGGGAATCATTGTTCCAGAACTATAACATTTTCGTGTCTTTAGAGGAATAAGGAATCTTCTTTAAAGGAAGTGTGTGATATAGTTAAGTTTAGAGTTGCTTGGCGGGCCTCAAATCACAAAGTTTGTAAGGCCCTTCTTTTTGTTGGTTATTGCTAGACTTGTGGAGTAGTTGTATTTGCTGTTAGGCTGATCTAACCTTTGGGAATTTCTTATCCCCTTGTATTTTTTACCTTTTGTTTTTCTAATAAAATTCATTTCTTATTGAAAAGAAATCCTTCCCTATAAACTTCAATGCCATGTTTTGCAAAGCACTTCTGAGCTAATTCCAGTTAATATGCTTTCAGATTGAAATCTGTCTTTTGTAAGTTGTTTAGTAAAAGTGCATCCCCAATTCCCTATATTGTTGATCTTGGTGTCACAAAGAATATTTTTATCATTTTTCTTACATCGTGGTTCATTTCCTAACTGCTCTTTAACATTCTTTCAAAAAAGAACTGTGCAACCACATGATATTTCCTTTACCAATAAAAAAAGAAGGAGCCTCTGCTATTCATGTTCCTACTATTTCATGTTCAATCCCTCTATGGTCATGCAGGCTTGTCATTATTCTGGAAATTTGGCAAATGGCCCTCGAAATATGTATTCCGAAGCTAAGTGTGCTACATGTCAGGGTGTATCAGATGAAAGCCTCTTACTCTTGTGTGATCTTTGCGACGCTGCTGCTCATACGTACTGTGTTGGCCTAGGTTACACAGTTCCGGAAGGTGATTGGTTTTGTCAGGATTGCGCACTTCTGAGGGAGGAACAATTGAAGAGTGAATCAAATATCGATCCTGATGTTCAAACGAATGTGGCATCGGTTGACAGAATATCTACAGAGGAACACATTTCTATTATGGATATCGTTCGAGAATCTCCTGGCCATGCACCTCGGAGTTCTGTAAGGGTCTCATCATATCATTCTGATTTGCCACTTAGTACTTCTAATGATGGAGTTGTTACGAGAAACGGCATTGAGCGATCAAGTTCAACAAGCCATGGAGTTATTGGGACGCAGGCACCAACGTCGAATGCTAGAACTCTACAACATTGTCGTAATCTGCATGATCGCATATGTGCATTGCGTCAAAACTGGAATGGACTTCGAAGTGGCGTTTTTCATTTCTCTTCCAACCGAGGCAAGGGAAATATTTCCCAGAATTCTGTGGCTTCCAGAAGTGGAGACTGCGTGAATCAGCAATCAATGGCTCGGTGCAGTTCTCCTGATGTAAAGAATGACCGAAGAGACCATGAGATACAGAAAGCCTGGGAGATGTTTGATAAAGCAAAGTCCAAAAGACGAGACCGTGAACGATCCAATATTGTGCCTCAAGCCTCAAAATTTCAGACAAGAAAACCCAACCCCCCTAAAAGTGCTAATTTTGTGAGCAATAGATCAGTATCACTAGATAGCCAACCTAATGGAGCAAAGGATTGCTATGCACAACCATCTTCATCTTCTGGAAAAGGAATGCAGAAATTGCATGTGGTGAAGGAAGTCACCTATAGCCGTGATGATTCAGTAATTGGTCATTCTGGTGCACACCAAGAATTGAGATCTTCTAAGGAGACTCCCTCACACGTGCACAAGGCTAATATAAGAAGCATGAAATCACCAGCTACAGAAACATTAGGAGGACCGCGTTGCGTCGGATCAGATGCATCAGGACGAGTTGTTCCAAATTTCGATCAGGTTAATGGGGTTAATCACGTGTCTTCCTCCCATAGCAAGGTCAAACATGCGAAGGAGAAAAGGGATTCGGAGAAAATTTGTGTTGACAGCCAGCAATATAATGCTGCCAAGAGTGAGATTCAATCCATAGTAAAGCTCAACTTAAAACTTCAGACTAAAGAGGAGAAACTAGGTATGTCAGCAAATATGTTCTACATTTCCATTTACCAGATGCTTCATATTTATAATAGTCTTTTCACATCACCAGCTTTTGGTTGTTATCGTAAAATTGAGGTTTAACCTAATTATGGTTTCTTGGTATCGTCAAACGACAGATGAAATAAGAAAAAATACATTCTTTAAGTAAAATTTATTCCCTCTCCAAACAAACAATAACACCCCCCCCCCCCCCAAAAAAAGAGAGTCAAGCCAATGTATTTTTCGCATCAGCCCTGGTTTTCGCTTATATTATGCAGAATGCTCTCAATAGAATGATAACCTAACCACACGAAGTACACACCCCATTGGTGTCTTCACATGCGCTATAAGTTGCTCTCTTGATCAGAACTTGTGTTGAAAGCTTTCTTTTAGTTTCTCCAGACTAATGTGGTTAAAGAAATTATGGAATTTTAAATATACTGACTATCCCAGTGTCTGGTACTCGCTCTCAACTCACTAGCATGCATAATAAGTAATAACTACATTCGATTCCCTTTCATATGGTTGATATATGTTGTGTGAGTTGGATGTATATAAAACCAGCTGTACTCTCGACAGATGTGGACGCATTCAAAGAAATCGCGAAACTTTCCACTCATTCCATACTAGCTGCATGTGGTTTGGAGCATCCACGGCCTGGTTTGCCTTCAATTCCAGGTATCGTATGCTCCCATCTCAGCAGTGTCGAACAGAATCAGAAATCTAGTTTAATGCCTTGTTCTTGCCGAGAATGTTTCTATGCATTTGTGAAGGATGTTGTCAATTGTGTTGTGTTGCAGAAGAAGGAAAGAACTCACAAAAATCCATGATATCTTCATGTTTGTAATACTAGTAATTTATCAGATGTCATTCTTGTAAAGTAGGTGTAGCTAGTAATAATGTACTTGTATTCTCTCAGTTCATGAAAAATAAAGAGTAGTATTGGTTTTAATTGATTTAAGTTACTACTCCTTCCGTCCCAACTAAGTTGAGTCAAAACTTTTGGGAACGAAGATTAAGAAATTGTGTTGAAAAGTAGAAGAGATGAATAAAGTAAGAAAGATAAAGAGAGAGTAAAGTAAGTGATGAAATAAAGTAAGAATGATTTGATATTTTATTTTTTGTAAAAAAAAGGAAATGACTCAACTTAACTGAGATATCCCAAAAAGGAATATGACTCAACTTAGTTGGGACGGAGAGAATAATATTTAACATGAGAGACATGGAATTATAAGAAAAGATAGAACTTAGAAGGGTCAATGCTGATGTTGATGAGTTATTCTAAAAAAATGAAATAAAGTGAGAAAAAGAAGGAAAAGGCAAAGATGGCCCACTTATTGGATTTCCCATCTTGACCACCACGTGACTCCCTCACGAGATTGAGAGCGACCCACCGCCCGTAGCCTTTCAATCACGTGCTCTTAGAGCGGCCACTATAAGGTGGACGCGGCTATAGCCGCGAGCGGGGCGGAAGCGGGGCGGTAGGCGCGGCTATTATAGTGGAGGGGGTGTCCGCCGCGAGGGTGGACGCGGCTGGTGGGGGGGAGGGCGGCGGACGAGGCTTCGCCTATAGGCGCGGCGCCTATAGTGGCACGAAGATTAGCCGCGGCGGTTGCATGCGAATTTTTTTTTTATTTTTTTACACTTCAATTCACCTATAAATACACCTCACTCCATTCATTATTTTCACACCATTCAAACACAACATCTATACAAATTTCTCTCACTACAATTTGGGGTCGGAAATGAACAATTTGTGGAGAGACAACTGGAATGCTCTGATTCAACAGGTGCAACACCAGGCCGCCCAGGAGGTAGACAACTGGAATGCTCTGATCACATAAAACACTGCAGGCCGATTTGATTGAATAAGTGTGGGCACGTAGAGGAGGAAGTGGCGTTGTGTAAACTTGGTAGTGATTTGTACTAGATTCAATGTAGTGTGTGATTTTAATTTTAATTTAGTGTGTAATTCTAATTTTAATTTTAATTCTAATTCGTATAGTCGGCTTCTTCTAATCCACTAAGAGTCCGATAAATTTGTTCTTAATTACTTGAAATATTATATAATGAAAGTTGATTATAAAATTTGGGGCTATTGGAGGTGTCCACTATAGTGGCGGACACAAAATTTTGGGGCTATGGACAAAAAATTGGGGCTATGGACAAAAAACTGGGGCGGGGCTATTAGGCGTGTCCAACTTATAGTGGACACCCTTATCCCCCAACCCTTTATTTATTCACCAATAATTATTTTGGTCATAAGACTCATAATGATTGTCTCTAAAAACTGTGATATTTCAGAATTTATGAAAAAATCAATTTTCAATTTTTTTGCTTTATCCCCCGTCAAAGACTTTCTTTTAAAAAGACAATTTAATTAAGTACTACTCCATCCGTCCGTGAAATATTGTCCAGTTTTGATATTTCGGTCCATTTGAGAAATAGACTTTTTTTAATGTTGGTAAATAGACTCCACTTTTCGCTAACTCATTACGTTCATATTTCATTATAAAACTAATATATAAATGTGGGGGCCTATCTATCACTAACTTTTCTTCATATTTCTTAAAATCTACACCGAGTCAAACATGGACAACATTTGGCAAACGGAGGGAGTATATCTTTCCTCCTCCGTGTGAGTAGAAGTGACAATTTTGTGGACACATAGAATCAACAAGTGTTTAATAAACTGAGAGAACATAAAGAAGAATCGGTAGATAAACCAAAAAATAATAAAATGTATGAGATTACAAAACGACCCCTTAAGTTCAACGCCTTCAAAAAAAAATACGACTCAATTACAATAAAGTATTATAATGAAATCAACCAAACTTGTATAAATTAAATCATATCAAAATGAATAATCAATTCAAACATAACTATAAATTACTCCATAATAGTACAAATTGGACGGGCCCTAGGTTAATGGGCTCAATCCGGGTCGGGTATAGCCCAATACCTTTTCATCACCCCATTTTCCTTATTGGACTATTAGCTAAAGGTCTATTTCCAAAGCTTGAACTCAAAGATAAGATAATTAGATAAGCGCATGGCTTTTCACTTGAAGCACCACCACACATCCACCTTCAAACACCTCCGCCCCGCCACCCCTCCGCCGCGGGGACGCATCCGCGTCCACGCAGCTCTAGGCGGCCGAGCTCAGGAGCTCATCCAATCCGGCGCGGTCACTCCCATCCCGCCAAAAGATGCAGCCGCGGCACTGGAGTCCCGCGGCTACACCTTGCTGGACATCCGTCCAGAGTGGGAGAGGAGCAAGGCACGTGTCTCAGGATCGATGCACGTGCCGTTGTTCGTGGAGGACAAGGATAATAGCCCCGTCACGCTGTTGAAGAAGTGGGTGCACTTCGGTTACATTGGGCTGTGGACGGGGCAGTTGTTTACGATGATCAATCCGAGTTTTGTTCAAGAAGTGGAGGAGGTTGTTCCGGATAAGGATTCGAAGCTGCTCGTGGCCTGCGGGGAGGGACTAAGGTACGCGTGAGATTCCGAGTCCTGGGTCCGTTGTTTTAATACGAAATTGGTAAAGTATGTATGACTGGAGAAAAAACTAGTTAAGGTAATGTTAGGGGATAATGATTCTATGTTGCTTGAGGAATGTGGGCAGGGACTAACGTGCGCGTGAAATTTCGAATCCCAAAGCAACTGTTTTAATGTACTCTCTCTGTCTCCTAAAAATGGAGACTTTGGGAATAATACGGGGTTTGATGCATAATTAGTAAAATATGCATGAGAGAAAAAAATAGTTTAAGTTGTGATAGTGGATGCTGATTTTAAGTTGCTCGTGACATGTGGGGAGGGACCAAGGCACGCGTTAAATTCTGAATCCGGAAGCTACTATTTCGCGCACTCCATCAGTCCCCTGGAAATGGTGATTTTGGGGACGACATGAATTTATGCGAAATTGGTAAAGTATACTGTAAAAGTAATTGAAGTAGTGTTAGTGAATAATGAAAACTACATCCTTAGTAGTTTAATTTGTGGTTAAAGGTTTTAAAAAATATAAACTAGGCTGATTATGGGATGGATTAAAATAGCAAAAAGATTTTTGGGATGAAAAAAAGTAGTACTATGTACAATGAATTCTCTTATTTTGGATTTTCATGTATTCCATTCTAGAAAACACGTGATTAGTAAAGTTATGTGATTAAATTTTCAAATTTGTTCATGTTCTCATGATTTATACCGAGAAAGAGAAAATGTAGTTAAAATATTAGCTATTACCATATTTGGTATGTGAGAAAACTTACTTTGTTTATTGATAACATGTCATGCACATAAAGATCTTTGATGGCTGTTGCAAAACTGCATAACGGAGGATACAAGAACTTGGGGTGGCTGGCCGGAGGATTCGCCCGGGCGACCGATGGCGATTTTCCGGCCGTCGAAGGCAGTGAGAAGTTGGAGTATGCCACAATTGGTGGTGCATCTTACTACTTCCTTAAGTTGCTTCTTTTGTTACAAGCTGTGGGGAAGAAAAATTGAGCCCATGGTATCATTTGGAGTTACATATTTGAAACATTGAATTGAGAAAAAAAAATTGCCTGATTCATGGAGTTAAATTTCCATTTTATTTCATTCTTGGCATTGGATTTAATGAAATAAAATAAAAGATCAAGTTCGTATTTGGAGCCTTCATATTTACTAAATGGTTGAAAAGCGTTGGTTCATATAAAGACATTCCCTCCATATAAATAATACTCTATTCATCCATTAATAAATGTTAGACACAAATTTATAAGAAATTATTATAAAAGAAAATGGATGGAAATGTTAACAGAGTGTAAATTCTACTTTTAGAGTAGTATTAATTTTATAATAAATAAATTAATTAAATATGAAATTTATTTATTAAGAAAATGAAATATATAATTGAGCATCATAAAACGAGCTGGATAAATAATCTCTCAATCTTTTTCCATGGCTAATAATTTGGTCACGCGTCATATTTACAACTTTATTAAAATACTCCGTAATAAATTTTTGGGGGATCCATTTGATATGAACAATTTATTTTGTGATTATTGGTAATGTTACATTTTTTATTCGATTATAACTGAGAGAGAGGGTGGTGGGACCCACCGCACGCGAAGACTGGCAGGGCATGGACGCACGTGATTCTATCCTCTCGCCTCACGTGTCTCATATAAATCCACAAATATTTATTCTTTATAATTATGCCTATTTAATGAAGGTATAGTCTCTTTTATTGTATAAATTAAATGAGATTTATTTTCTTTTCTTCAAAAAGAGCATATTTTCCCTTCCGATTTAACTCTCCGAATAACAATTTCACAAAAAAAAACACTTCAATTAACTTGAGATGTATAAAATTTCATTCTAGTTATTCACAACATATTATTATATTTTACTCTAAAATCGAACTACCACTCACTTTTTGAAATGTCTTGTCAGCATTCCATTTAAACCACGAACAACCCCATTATATCCCCGATTTTATTTAATTTTTATTATTTTTAAAATAAATATGAACAATAAATAAATTGAAATTTTTTATATTGCAAATTCATAAAATTAAACTTGCACTTCTATAAGCTAGGATAACACACGAATTATAATTAGAATTTCTAATGATCGATGCTAGTAAAGAAAACAATCCTCCAACATAGTGTCCCACAACCTTCACGTAACCTTAATTGTATAACTAACCTTCGTCACATCCAATTAATTAGAACTCACACCACAACCCAAGCTTCTCTTACATTATATTCCCCTCAACCAAAATCATGACACTCTACCTAATTCATTTGAAAAAAATAATACCCATCATATTATAACTTATTCATAGAACACTTTTCTATGAATGTCTAGCTTTCTTAAAGTCGTGCGAGTTCATTGTTTTTTTTTTAAAAAAAATCTCATGTCTTAGTGTTTTTATTTTTACTAGTGGTGCCCTTCGGCTTGTCTAGAACGTGATGGAGGTTTTTTTAGCTTCATATATGGTTGGTATTTTTTGTCGATTGCGTTGGTAAACACTCGCTCACTACCAAAGTACTTTGAGCATTTTATGCAACATACACAATAATTCTACTCACTAAAACGATTGCCAAGTGAAAAATCTTTTTTCATTTGTATAATATTACTAGTATATTTTAGTATTTACTACTCTCCCATCTATCAGCAGTAAGAAGTCTTATTTGAGTTTGATACGGGTTTTAAGAAATACTACATAATATCCCGTTTTTCACGGATATTACGCCACCTGTCCTTATACGTAAATTGTGTTTTTGTGTAAAAATTAATGTTATTATCGTAAAAAAGAAATAATTATATTTAACTGATCCCTAAGCTGATACGATACCTCTGTAATGGAAGAGAATGTCCATGTTTTAGGGGCAACTAACACCCTTTTCTATTTCTTACTATTTTAATATAAATAAATTTGGATTTTGATTATTTTATTTATGGTTAACTTCAACTCTTGGTGTCACCATTTATTTAATCTGCAGATTAGAAGGGTATTTGATTTCATCAATTTTAATAGATCACTTTTTAGTAGTATTATCACTTAAATGTTGGCGACTTATAATATAATGGACTTTTACAACGGAATTGGAAAAATAGTTATTTAAATCTCAATTTTTGTTTGGCATCTTGTATAGTCTATAATTTTCAAATACTGCAAATTAAATCAAAACTTTATTACAATGTGTAATTGTTTGAAAAGAAAGTCTAAGTCGTGATACCCGAATTGAGATTTGAGAGTTAGAACTAGCGTGAGTCAAAGTTACGAACCCCAAATGACGAACACTCTAAAATTCAGATGCTAGAGATGCAAATGATAAAAAAAATCCTCAAAATTGATTAAGAAAATGGAAATCAAATCGATTCAAGCCAACCTAGCTAGACGATATCGTGTTAAGTGTCCGTGATTTTTTTGAAGTCATAAAATTCAGTTTTCACGCTGTCACCAATTTCACTGGAAAACTAGTCTCATGCGATCATACATATTGCTGTAAAGTTGTGAATGATTCGCATGATTAAAAATTAGATTGAGCAGAAGTTGGCAAATACTTATGATTTAAATGAAGTGTAGTTTTAGTATTTATAATTGGAGATGTTCTTATTTATTTTTGTGGCAAGATTGTGACTAGCTAGTGACATGGTTGTATGATGAAATGTACACCAATTAAGGTGGGATAGAGAATATATGCTTATTCCATTTTCTCATAGGAATGAATGTACGAAAATGACATTACAAAAATATTTCATCACATATAGTTCGTCACGTTGCATAAATCGTAGTAGATGATATTTTGCAAAATATAATTGAAATGGATGCGACTTTATAGCACGTCACAACTCACACAACACGAGTCTTGCATAAAAATATCAGTGAGATCAGGATTGTAAATAATGAAAATATGTGTTTTAATTGCTTCGATTGATTTGAACCATTGATTTTTTTAAAATGTAAATATTTACATGCATTGAAAATATATTTATTAATAACATTTACAAATTGAAGCAAAAAATTGAGAATAAGAATAAATTTGGTATTCAATTAAAAAATAATCCTATTTTTACCCCATAACTCGTGTATGAGACATAGCTGGATAAGTTTTATTGAATTATTTATTTTTTCTGTGGTCTGTGCATGAAGGAAGAAAAAAAAGGAAGCAACCTATAAATTAATTATATAAATTAAATATTGAATATATAGTTAAATAATAATATGTGGATAAAAGTGTTATGAGCCATGTTCTAGCAAACTTTGATTCTAAGAAAGTGTATTTATTTATTTATGCCAGGCTGTTTAGGGTCTAAGTTTCTAACCCTATTCCATTTATACCATTAATTAAATTCTAAAGTATTTGTTTAATGTGAAAGCTTAGCTTTATTGTCGGAATTAAACAACCGTTTCTCCACCATGCTTTTTTTCATACAATTGCCTAATTATTGCCGCACAAGATTCCATACAAAGATTATAGTACTATTATAAACATATTTCTATTTTTAAAATTTTTATTATAATAAGTAAAATATTGCTTATTCCATATATATTGATTTCTTCATCTCTCGAAAATTAGGATATAGTACTACGTAGTAAAATGATTATTAATTAACCAATATAGTATTCTTTGTTGAATTGTTTATGGCTAGACAATTTTTCTACTGCAATTTATATAATACAGAGTAATTCTTTAAGATAATGAGACATACATAAGCTTTTATAGCGACCGTTGCAAAACTTTGAGTGTGAACCTGAGCTGAACGACCATCCGTGAGATCTTGGTTGTAGTAACAAAAATTTAAATGATTTCTTATGCTTTCACTATGATACTATGAATTCATTCACAACCATTATTTGTTAGTTTCTGTGTTACTTACTTTTATAGCGACAATTTAGCATATTGCTGAACAACTTGTGTTGTGTGTATTCACAACGTTACACAAACAGATGAATCACACACTATATAGAAGATTCTGCAACGTTATGTCACCGAAGCTACTTTGCACAATGACACTGAAACGTAAAGAGAGACTGAATTTACGTGGTTTACCAAAGTTGCGTTGGCTACGTCCATGGGCAGAAACGAAGAACAGATTGTATTTAGATTGTTTTCAGATTACAGAGTTTTGTGTCATACTCATATATAAATAGGCACACGGGCGACGGGCTAGGCCCAATATAAATATTATGGCCTAAAACAGAAACATATCCCCGTTCAGCTAGCGGCATAATGTACAGATTCAAGGCATACTAACAGCTACTTGCACAAAGTTCCATATGGTATTATGACATATCCTTATTATTTTTTGACTTTTGTTCAAAATTGATTTGGATTCATTTATCGCTAATTCGGTATTATGTACTGATTCAAGGCATACTAATAGCTACTTGCACAAAGTTCCATATGGTATTATGACATATCCTTATTATTTTTTGACTTTTGTTCAAAATTGATTTGGTTTCATTTATCGCCAATTTACCATACATATATTAAAGGTAAGCCTAGTAAAATTTTGAGATGTGTCTGTCTTTATATCTATAGATATAAAGACAGATATAGATATAAAGACAGATCTTGCTTCAATGAGTCTGAGTTCGAATCTCACTGTTGTCGTGTAGTTGCTTCCATCTCTCGGGCACAAGTGTAAGGCCTTTGGAAACGGGCTTCTGGCAGCCAGTGGATTAAGGCCACCCCTTAACAGGCTACCACGTTCCCTGATTGAACCCCCTCACATGATGTCTGACCGGAGTGTGGGGGCCGCCAAGGCACGGAATCACCTTTTTATACCTCAACAAAAGGTAGATAAAAAAAAGGATAGAGAAGAGAGGGGAGCACGTGGGTGATGGAGGCCCCGTATTCCGGTGTAGAGAAAAAGGAAGGAGGTAACACGTGACTTTTCTTCTTTCCTACCAAAATATTCCTACTATATTTTGCTCCCTCGCACACATACTTGCACACTCATATCAATTTTTTGTTTTGATTAGTTATTTATTTTTAAATTGAAAAATGAAATTCTAACTTATTAATCTAATTGAATCAGATTTATCTGTTAGGTTTAGGGATAAAAAAGTACTATTGTTTTACAGGTTTAAAGATTACATAAATTCTTAATTCAATTGACACGTAGTTTTTCTCGTCTAATCAGAATTTGAATTTTCGTCTTTGTTTTCATTTTTGTATTAATTCAGAATTTGTATTTCATTCTTAGATATGTTATGAATTGTTATGTGTGTGGAATTTTTAAAATTCATTATAAAAGCATTGGTGGTTTAATTATTACACTCAGCATGGCATCTGTATAGAGTAAGAGGAAAATTTTAATCCCATAAATTCTGTTTCTTGGATTGGTTATAGTAAATGGTACTACTATTAGAGTGACCAATTTGTTAAATTGAATAGGAACGAATCAACTGAATATTGTTGGACTAGGTGAATTAGGTATAATAATTAATCTTGAGACAATGTTAAGTAAAAGTCATGATAATTTAATTCCATGTGTCCCTCAATTACTGATTCAAATATTGTAGTAAAATGTAATTTTTTGAAATATAATACTATCAACGAAAAAAAAGAAAAGGTCGGAAATTGGATTTATTTAAGTTGGAAGACAAATGAATGGTACATAAGATATTAAGATTAGATAAGACAAGTACTTGAATTTCGAAAGCTAGATTCTGAATTAAAATCATAGGATTAAGTAATAATTATGAGTTGTTAATTCTTAAACTATTGTCAGATTTTGGATTTAATATGGAAGGCACTGACAAGAAATAGGATAAAATTGTGAATTGGGATCTGTGCAGTAATGATTTATGTTTGGGGTTTATTAATGGAAATGTTTAATTAAACTAATCTTCATGTCAACGACGTTAAGTGTGATTGTAGGTAATTGCCGTGTGTGTAACAGCAGAGAAGTGGCGAGTCACGTGACGGCAATTTTGAGGTTGTATTATACTCCCTCCGTCCCATTAAATATGCAACAGTTGAGAATCGGCACAGATTTTTATATAGTGTTGTTTTGTGAGTTAATGGAGAGAGAGTAAAGTAAGAGAGATGAAAAAGTAGAGATAGAGATGTTTTCATTTTAGGAAACGTTTCATTTTTAATGGGACAAATTAAAAAAGAAAACGTTTCATTTCTAATGGGGGGCGACTCCTCCTTGCCTTGACCTCAAATGGGCACTTGCACGTGCACGCCAATGATAAAGCTCGGTCGCATAGCATTTATGCGTCCGGGTGTAAATCACTTCTGATCGATGTAGATTGACCTAAAAGGGCGAGTGTGGAGATGCAAAGCAGGAGACTCTGTGTTATTGCATGACAAAAAACTCAGTTGCATACTCGCATAGTACTCCCTCCGTCCCGCACTACTTGCACTTATTTTCTTTCTCGGCGTCCCAAGTTATTTGCACTCTTTCCATTTTTAGTAACAATTTATACCTACAGCCGTAATTGTTGACTATGTCTATCACTCATTCCTTAATCTCTGTACCCAAAAGGAAATGTGCGAGTAGTGCGGGACGGAGGGAGTATTTATTATATAAGCACCATGATGAACACAACGACAACATATGATGCACTTTGTGTATGCACTCCGGGAATCTATTTATTACAAGTTGTGGATACTCATTAGTGTGGATAATTATACTATTCATAAAATAATTTATCGTTATTTCATTCTAGTACAAATTTTTTTTATCGAGTTTCATTTTAATACTTTTTGCCATATTTGTTTAAATGTCGGAAACTTATTGCGCTTTTTGCCATCTTTGTTTAAACGTCAGAAATTAATTGCTTCAATGGATACAAAATATTTCACCAGATAGAAAAAATTACATTATTATTTTATGTTAATACTAAAATTTTCATTATTGTTTCACCAGATATTTTTTGTATTAAATTTTCACCAGATATTTTTTATCCTACATCAAGTTGACAATATCTAAACACATAATATGACATTATTTTAAAATAAAAAAACAAACGAATAAAACTTTTTACGTGATTTATTTAAACTCAATCTTTTAATACTCCATTTGTCCCACTTTAGGAGTCTCATTTGAGTTCGACACGGGTTTTAAGAAATGTAAAATAAAGTTGGTGAAAGAAGATAGTGGAATATGAGTCCTACTTTTATATATTAGTTTTATAATATAATGTGAATGGAAAAAAATTAGTGAAATATAAGCATATTACCATTTATGATATATTTGAACTGAGACTTTTAAAATGGGACAGAGAAATTCAATAACATTACAACATTTAATACTAAAAGTGTAATTATCCCTAACTTTGACATGCGATTTATAAGAATATTTAATAGTAATGTGATTTATAAGAATATTTAATAGTAAAATTTAAGAATATTGTATAGTGATAGCATCATAAATATGGCTCAAACTCCAACATGATTTATTTAATTAGGAAACAATGGTAAATCGGGATCAACAAAATCCCTTACAAAACTCCACTTCCCAATAAAAATACCTAAATTAAATAATCTGTCAAACGCCGTTTACACCGCCGTAACGTCGTTAACTAAACGCCGTTTATTCCCAAAATACGAAAACGAAGACGAAGCACTAAAAAGCCCCACCACCATTTTCTGCTTACATATACACACACATATATAAATATTTAAATGTGTGTTTGTGTGTGAAATGTGAATAATAAAACAAGGAGACTTCTCCATCCACAGATGAGAAAGTTTGTAGAGAGAGAAACGCACATCCATCTCTCTCTCTAAAACCTCTCTGTGCCTCCTTTTGTTAGGGAATTGTGTTTGATTCGAGCTGGACCTACCACCGATCCCCCGCTTAAAACCACTGTTTTCCAGGATCTGGAGCTGAATTGTGCGTGAATGAATCTCGATTCAAGTTCAGCGCCTCCTTTTTTGCTGCTTTTTCATTGTTTTTGAGCTGAATTGCGTGTGATTGAGTTGAAATTGTGTCCAGCTGCAGATTCTGTGAAGGAGGAGGAAGTCATGCTGATGATGTTCATCTGAATTGGAGCTGAATTGTCGGAGAGGATTTGTTGAGAGAGAAGCGGCGAATGCGCCTCCGATCTTCGGCGGATCTGATTCGGAGCTCGAATTTTATGCGACAGAAAAAAAGTTGCAGAAGTATACATGGAATTGCCGATTGGAACTGAAGGTAAAATTGCGAATTCGTAGCTGAAATTCTGGGGGGAATTGGATTGGTTAGTGTGATTGTTTATATTTTGGGGATTTATGTGATGATTCAGTTTTGTCGCCAACAGGAAGAAAGGCGACTCATGATTTTCTCTCACTGTATTCGTCGTCAGCTGCACATAGCCAACAAGATCCGTCTCCCTCGCAAGGTACATACATTATTTTTTCGTCGATTTTCAATCTCAATTTCCCAGGAGAATTTTCGTATTTTTTTCTTTTTGCATGCTGCAGTTATTTATGATTCTTCAAGCCTTCAAATCCTCTGGAAAATTTTTATGAGATATGGAAAAAAGCTTAAATAAATAAATAAATCTCGTTCCATATTGTACAAGCTGTCCGATCTTATTCATTCTCTATCAATTCAAATATATCTTCCAAATTTGACTATCAAACAGTATATTTTCTTTATATTTGAGTAAATTACAAACTTAATTATATTACTACTACTTTTTTTTAGGCTGATGATGATGGGCAAAAACCTAGGTTGTGTGGTTTAAAATTGAAATTAATTGGAGGAAGAAAATGATATGAAATGGAAAAGTAAAAGAGAAAAAGGAATCGGAAAAAAATAAGTGAAAAATTGGTGGGGCAGCGGTAAAATAAGGGGATTAATATTGTTGGTGGGGAAAAGAAAATAGGAAATTATATTGCGAGGGCAACCACGAGTGGCGCAGTAAATGCACCCGTAACCCCATCGGCGCATGTTAGATCCGGGCATTTGTCT
Organism: Salvia splendens; assembly: GCF_004379255.2. Lineage (NCBI taxonomy): Eukaryota > Viridiplantae > Streptophyta > Magnoliopsida > Lamiales > Lamiaceae > Salvia > Salvia splendens. Next base: position 26,881,969 of record NC_056050.1, on the reverse strand, counting down.
TTAGGAGTGGGCCATCCCTTGGATTGGCTGACATTGCTAAATCCAAAAAGGCTCAGGTTAGAACTTACTTAGTGATGAGCTCATCTTCCTCCCATTTTCGTCAATTCATAATTTCACAATTTTTTATTTTTATTTTCTCATTAAATATTTCTAGGATATGTGTATGTGTGTTGAATTGGGTTGATTATTATGCACGAACTGGTTTATTTATATTTTAATTAAAAAAAATTATGTTGGCAGTGAATTTTGATCTGTATAGTTTAAACTGTACATGTTTTTACCCCATTAATGGACCCAAATAAGGATTCAGTTTTGATTTTACTGCAGTTATAACTTAGAGGACTTAAATATCACAGACAGAAAGTGTAATAACTCAATTTTAGTGAAAATTCTTAGTATTCATGTGAAGACAGAACGTACCAAGATATAATCTAGTAGTTATAAATTAAAGATGTGAACATTATACTTTTTTTAGTTTTTTCTTTCCATGGAAAGGGCATTTATTTTAATGCCATCTCCTCTTTCACGTCAGATATGTACTATAACAAGTAAAGATGATAAAAATGTGTTATAATGAATTTAGGAATAAGGGTGTGTGTGAAAAGGAAAGAATTCATGAGTAGGCATGGCAGATGTGTAAATATCTTGTAATCTGCTAGGCTTCATGGATGCATTTCTATTGAAGATATATTATTTCAAAACATCAGCACTTGAATCATAATGGTTAATACTTTTCAATTATTTATACGGAAACTGTAGGTGGCTACCTTAAAACGCACGACTTCTTGCAACCGTTGGAATGGGTGGGGAAGCATGTGACAACGACGAAAGAAGATATTAAAGCTGGGGTGGCTGCTGTCGATAGGCCTCCAGCTCCAGCTCCTCCGGCCTCGGGGGAGCATCTTCTTCCCGGTGGCATTGGGACGTACAGCATCTCTTATTTCAATCGAACGGTGTTAAAACCTGAGGGGGGCTTGTTTACTCAGCCGAGTAATACGACCAGGAATGACGAAACCTCAAACTGCAGTTCTCACTCAGGAGGTAGTTTCTCTCTATGGGATGAATCTGCGGTTAAAAAGGGAAAGACAGGGAAGGAGAATAGTGTTACCGAAAGACATATTCTGCGAGGTATGTTTAGTTACTTTTGGTTGGTTACATTCTTAAAATGCAGATTCAGTGACTACTTTTCAACAAGAAACTGTTACATTTTTTAGCTGGGACTCTTGTGAATATAGCTGTTTCAACTTGTACTTACTCACTAGTTGCGTTCCTTCTTTGGGATGAGAACTTGTTACTTCATAGTTAAGGTTATCCAAGCTTGGTGCAAGATGGACATGTCCATATAGATATTGGGCTTCCAATTTATGTCATGATTTATATAAGGAAAGATATTTGTTCTTATTCTCTACATTTTGTTAAACCATGCTTGTAGGTGTCCCTGGCCATCAACAGTATTAGATTAGATAGGACTCTATTTGATCGCTGTGAAAACACTAGTTTGAATTTTTACTGATGCTGGTATTGCTCATGATTAACAGAAGCAGGCGTTAATGTGGTTGGAGGGAAATGGGTGCCATTCCTCGAAAAGCCATCACAGTCCTCTTCTAACCATAAGCACGCCGCCACAAACTTCAGCTGTTTCTCATCTTCGCAGTCAGTGACTTTTTATTCCAGTTTTTTTTTTCCTTTCTAGTCTCTGGCCATCACTGTTTCGAGCAATTTTTTTCTGATCATATGACTACAGTAATTTATAGTACTAACTCATATTATTTGGACCTTATTGTGTCTTCTCAGGCCATCATCATCTCAGAAGAACCAGAGTTTCATGGATATGATAATGACATCAGCTAAGAATGACCAAGAAGACGAATATGATGAAGAAGAAGAAGAGTTCACCATCAAGAAAGAGCCATCACCCCACTCGAAAGGTTTGTTTTTCTCATTTAAAATAACTGTGTAAACTGTCTGCATTATAATAATATTCATATTTTACAGGTAATATGTCTGTGAAAGTTGAAGCAAAGACTATAGATCAGAAGCCTAATACGCCACGCTCTAAACACTCGGCTACAGAGCAACGAAGGAGGAGCAAGATTAATGACAGGCATGCTTCTCAGCCCTCACCATTTAAAGTTCACAAAATCTATTCACGTCGTCTAGAGTATTATAACAACCTATTATCTTAATGTCCTGAAATTAGACTTATTTTTAACAAAATTTATCATGTCTCTGCTTAACGTGATTTCCAGTTCCATTCCACATTCTCTGTTCTTATTTCTGAAACTAGGATGTGTGTTTGCAAGTTTGTTACTAAATGGAATTTGAATTCTCAAACATATTTCTTGAGAAGTACGCACTATTATATGTTTTTAGGCAGAAAAAATATTATGAATTTGTTGGAATACAATGTTTAATCCTTTTGGAAAGTAGAAATATTCATCAGAAGTTTGTCACAAAAACATTCCTGCATCTCTAAAAACCTACATTCTAAGATAGTTTTTGGTGCTCCGCAGATTTCAGAGACTGAGAGAGATCATTCCTAATAGTGACCAGAAGAGAGATAAGGCATCGTTCCTCTTAGAGGTACGCGCAGATAAAAAAAATCTGTCTATATTAAGAAGGAATTCATCAACTTTCAAACTGAGGTTGTGTACTACGTTTACAGGTTATCGAGTACATTCAGTTTCTACAAGAGAAAGTAACCAGATATGACAGTTCCTATAACATCTGGAATCATGAGCCATCCAAAATGATGCAATGGGTAAGTTTATATTAATAATTCAGCAATTGCAATTCCTAAATGGCTTCCTCCTCTCTATTTCTGTGTTTTAACAGCAATTACCATTCCAAAATTATAGTGTTTGCATATCATAATAACTTGATTGCTGACTTTCTAAACTTTTTAGCAGAGGAACGAAGGTTATGTAGAACGTGCGCGAGGAACAAGCACTGATTCAGCTCCAGCGACAGTTTTTGGCAAGAAGTTCGATGACAGCAAAGCTCCCGTCTCCCCCAGCCTGCCAACCAGCGGTCAAAACCTAGTAGACTCAGACTTGAGCACTGCAACTACATTGAGAGAAAGAGTGGTTCAACCACCCGAGTCAACATCAAAGCCCGCGACACTTCATTCGCCAATGAACCCAAACATCTTCACTCTTGGTAGTAGGACAGCAAGCGTTCCAGCTTCCCCAATCTCACCAAAACAGGCATCCGGTGTGGAGAAAACTATGACATGGCCTCCACAGGAACTGACCATTGAAAGTGGCACGATCAACATCTCTAGCGTTTATTCCCAAGGGTGAGTGAGCGCTCTTAATCTGCACGTCTTGTGGAAACGATATTTTTAAAACCTCCCGTTCTAACTTAGCACGTTCGACATGCCAGGCTGTTGAATACTCTCACACAAGCTTTAGAGAGATCCGGAGTGGATCTATCGCAGGCCAGCATCTCAGTACAAATCGACCTGGGGAAGAAAGCAAACAGCATCACACATTCTTCAACCTTCGTCTCCAAGGTAGTAGACGTCTTTCTTTTCTTCTTCTCCTTACCTGTTGATCAAAACTCGAATAGCTTGATAAAACCATGATCATGGCAGGATGATGAAGTCGATGCCACCTTACCTCGTTCTTCAACCGGGAAGGAGCCAGGGCGTGCTGCGAAGAAACTAAGGACTAGCTGAAGCCTGGTGCAACGGTATAGTATTATTCTTTTAGTAGTTGTATTTGTTCATTTTTTCGGGTTCCGTTTTCGACAGAGCGGTAATGCCCGATTCAGCAACCATTGTACATGTGCTTTTTTGTTATTTTCTCCATGTTTTTCCACCACTATCTGGGATATACTAATACACATATCTCAGCACACAAAAATGTTGTCTTTTTATGTACTACTATTTGTATGCTACTCTATTTATCATATGAAAGAGGCTTCCATTATGATATTAGGTAGCCCTACTTTTGATTTCAAGTCTTGGTTGGTTATTAATTACTCTCTCTGTCCGTGATTACACGTCTTACTTTTACGTGGCTCGGTTTTATCTCAACAGTGGTTTATAGATTTTAGTCTTAAACATTTGATAAAATTTGTTGATTCTTCGACATGCGGTAGTTGGACCCATGGAAACACGAATCTTTTGGTAAAGTCGAAAATTCGTTTGGAATTTTTTTGTGGGACTGATACAGACCAAACGGGAGAACTCATCCCAAAAGACTAGCCTGATAGGAGAGAGAGTCCATTTAATGTGGGAATTGAGTCCGTAACAGGGACATTTTTAAGCAAAACGATTGGTACTTCTTCGGCATTTGTCTTATGATTGGGATATTTTCGTTAAAATGTTAAAACGATGGGACAAAATGTAATATTTACACTATTATTCCTATATATTTATGAAATGAATACTATTATTTTGATGCATACAATATTGAGTATGGTATATGGCTCGTGGATAATTTATTTTTATAATAAACACAACTAGGCATTATCATTGGAAAATGGTGGAGCCTATTTATTTTGAAGTGAAGGTTAAAAATCATTAATTTATTCTCCTTTAATCGAATTGTCGCAATTTTTGAATTAGTTTAGTAACGATTTTCAATTCTGATCCAACTTTGGTGTACTCTCAAAGTAACCATCCCACTTACACCTAATTTAATCATCATATCATATCTTTTTGCATAAATTTATATGGAAATTTATTATGATTTGTATACTCGAGGCTAATTTCTTGGATCATACAAATTATATTATTTTCCACACTGAATTTCAAGCAAAAACATTTTCTTCTTGGGATCGATCAAGTTAAATTCTCGAACAAACACACTATCCTATTTAATTAATTTGCACAAATTTATTTGATCGTAGAGTGGTCCACTATTTTTTCCATTTTCAATTAGATTATAGTAGTAGATAGTAGTATTTCTTAAGAATATTTGAAGGTATAGAAATGTGATTGGTGATACAAATTTATCACAAATAGCAAGGATTTAGTAGAGATAATTAAAACAAATTTTGATTTTCTTGCTCGATAAATCTTCGCCACTTGGCGTCACGCATCCACCTTGTTTGAATGAATTTATTTAGATAAAATTAATATAGTACCTTACTAATTCTTGATTATAGGTTCAAATTCTGTTTTTTAAACAATTTAATTTTATTTATTGCAAGTTGTAAAAGCCAAATCATGATAAGGATATAGGTCATAGAGCCCAATTATAAAATAATAATAATAACTGAAGATTTTGATCAGCATTAATTACCGGATAAACAAGGCCAATAATTTTATAGTCTACTATCATCCTCAATTATTTAGCAACAATATACAATTATATGAGCATGATATTGCACTTCTCCCTTAACCATTTGTCCTTTCTTTTTCTTTTTTATTCTAATAAATCGCCGTCCTCACCATTCGAATATAAATATTTTGCTTAATTATTTTAGATGGCGCAATAATCAATGTATGTACATTGGACAAAGTTTTGAAGTTTTAGAATATATACCTATACATGTTTATTTTAATAGCTTCACTATTCAGTGTATACACATTGCGTCTATATTTTTGAATTCTCTTGAGTTATAGGCTTAATAATTATGTAGAATGATCATAATATCTAATACTACTATAGTATTTACATGTGTACATATGTATAATGCACTTTAGAATTTTTAAAAGATCTTAAATGGAGTATTATGATGACATTTGCCATTCTTTGTTGCTAAAATATTCAAATTTAATAATTGGAAAATGTCAAGCTGACTTTTTTGTATTGTTTCACATGAAATGTGATCTCATACTCGCTAGATGAAAGTCCATGATGAATCTTAGCAACATTCTCTAAATGATGTTGACACCTTTTGAACTAAAATTATTAGTCAAACTAGAGAATATCAAAATAAATAGATGTGGTTCAGGAAAAAAACAAAAAACAAAAAGATCCCAGATCACAAAAATTAAATGTATAAAATATGTAACAGTCACACACAGTAAAATTTTACATTACAAAAGAACAAGTCAAGAAAGATCTTGAAAAGAATAAGAGAATTATGAGAAAAATGAGATAGGAAAGAGGGTTGAGAGTTTGGCAGTAAAATCAAATCTATATTTGCTTCTCTTTGTGTACAAATGCAGAGGAGTTGATATAAACCCCATTGAAATGAGAGGGTAGATTTTCTCTATACAAGAACTGTAATTATTGAGTTGGATAAAAAGAACTACTTCATCAAGCAGCACTTCCCTAACCCCCTCTTGTGGCCTTTCTGCAAGTGCCCTTCCCAATCGAAACCCGCCTTCTAAAGGTCGATCTTCTCTGCTCTCGATCCATCGCACAGCAGCTCATTCGTGTCAAGGTTTCAAATACTAGTCAGTTCTAGTGGTTCGTCTTCACTCTGCGTTTCCAAACACTCGTAGGGGTTGGCGTAGAAGTAATCTTCTTCTTTAGGTCGGTCGGGAATCACCAATCTCTTGGTCGGGTTTCCCATGCGTGCAGCGTGAGCGTCTTTGACAGCAGTAGAAAACTGATCCCAGTTCAGTGACCCGGAGTTATACCTGTCTATCAATTCGACTAGCAGCTTTCTGTCGAGCAAAATGGTCTTCTTGTATCCAAGATGTCTAATACCCAAACGAAAAAACGCAACAGTCTCATCAAAGAGTTCAACAGATCTATAGGCATCGTATAAAAAACAATGATCACGGATGATACCTGCGATGCCCTTCAACGACTTTAGCCATATTTCCATCGTACGTGGGAACAAAGATATCACTCTCCAGGGAAACAAGATAATCAAGAGCCGCCATCTGAGACGAGTGATTCTGGAAATACCTAAGGTCGGAAGAGTCCAACAATGTTTCCTTCCTCACCTATTATATATAGACGAAGGAGATGATGAATACATCAAACCATACAAGTCACAACTAATGCTTATAACAGAGTTGGTATATTCCTCACCAGATTTGGATACGATGCTCTGAGACTAGAAAGTCTTCTTTCTCCTCGATAGATTTCCCCAGCAGCTATGTAAATCTGGATATTACGATCTATGTCCAGTGCCCGTAACGTGAGGGCAGTTTCTTCAGGTGTCAAAGGGCATAGACCTTCTCTCCTTTTCAGATCAGAATCTATAACCTTCTCTTTCCACCACGGGTAGGCGTATCTTTAAAATAATGTGCAAGTTAGCTACGAGCCTACAACACACAGAGTATTCTGGTACTATAACAGACATTGGTGAAGTATGAACCAAAGCATTACCTCATTTGTGTTAGTTCCTCCACCTCGTCCGCACCACAACCCTGTGTACAACCAGAAAAGGCTAGCATGTCCATCTCGTATCTCAGGTGAAGCACGATGAATGGACCATTTTGCCTAAGAATTGTAATGACTTTTCTGCCCAGTTCCTCTATCTGAGGTGTAAACCTCAAAGCACCAAAATTAACTCTGCAACGGAGCCTCTGAATGTCCATAGGCTGATCGTTATTGGCAAGCCGAGCATCTGTTCTGTTCAAATGGACAACTTTATATTTCTGGATCAGTGCAAGAATCTGCAAGCAAGAAGAAGGAAAGATGAATAAACTTGTAATCTGGAAGAGCAGAAAACGAAGAGCAACACGGACCTGATTGTGATAGTACGAAATATCTGACCAACTAACAGGGGGCATGGTATAGATGATCCCTAGCTCTACCCTCCTCTTGACCCTCGGAGGCAGCTCCTTGAGTATCCGAACTTCATCTCTCAAGGATGTAATGAAATGATCGACATCAAATATGTCTTCAAACTCACTGCAAACACTCAAAACATCTCTATTTAGGCCGGCGAAGCATGTTTTCAAGACTCGTGAATGAAATAAGCAGCTACTGAATAACTGAATGGATATACATGTGAGTCAGCAAACAGACCTAGGATCATTCCAGAATGAAGTCTTATCAAGTTCAGGAACTACCAATGTAACATTAAGATATCTTGCAATGGCAACCATGTCGCATATCTGCAAGCAAAAAAGTCGAGGTTACACAGCCATTCGAGGTAGAAGGAACCTAAAAGCCTAAACGAGGTCCGTAGAGCTCAATCTCCGATCATGTCAAGGTTCGTTACCCACCGCAGCCCGCATTTGATTAAGCCCTCCGTTGCACGAAACCATCAAGTAACCGTTGTTCTTGTAAACCCCTATCAGAAACACATGGTTTTCGAATCATAGATCAGCACAAGATACTCATTCATGTGGCAAGCATTCTGATTTCTGATTCAATTCATGAGCATGAAGGCGATAATCAAAGCACACTAACAACAATCAATTCACTAATGAAAGAAGAAAACAGTTCATCATCTCTGGAAATTAATTACTGAACAAGTTTTGTGAACTAAATCCATTGAAATTAACGACCTCCACCATAACTACAAAATCAATAAATGAGGCACAGCAATCAATGCACCATGGAATAAAGCACAATCAAGCTCCAAATTCATCAACAAACGCATCCACACAGAAATAGAAAACGCAACCGTTAAAATCCCTAGATTCAAAGTCCCCTTTTCCATCAAATCGAGATAAAACACAACCGACACTCACTCTTTGGAGGCAAAACCCTCGCTAGATGCGACTGAGCATCCAAGGCGGCGGCCGCCGCCGACTCCTGCGAGAAGCAAGACGGCCAGCCCTTCAAAACACGAAGCCCCCGAGTCTCGCTCAATGCCGTCAGCTGAACTAAGCAAGTCCCCAGCAAAATCGACGTAGTCGCTCTGATTATCCAAAGCTTCATCCTCGAACGCGACACGACGCCGCTGTTTCTCAGCTTCTCCAGCTTGTCGCCAGCAAACGCCGCCGTTTTGAGCCCCATTATCCCCCACTTCCGCCTCCGCTTGCTCTCTTCGCAGTCCGTCAATCTACACATTCCTTCCAATCGCCTCTCTCTCTCGATAAACTACAATTTGCCTGACCACTTCGTTTATGCACAGTTTGCACCAAAATTGGGGAAGTCTGATTAAATTGCTGGCAGATTCAACTATATAATTGCTCCAGCAGACGGAAAATCGACGGAAAATGATTAAATTAGAGGTGCATTACTGAAGTATGGTGACTGATGAGTCGATCTTCACCAGTAGATCGACGAAAATTGGAGGAGGATTTAGAAAAGGCGAAGGTTTTGAAGAGGATTGCAGTGAGAATCGGTGGCGGGAATGCGGCGGAGAAGCAGCAATGGAGGTTGAAGGGAGGAAGCTGCATCTGAGGGCAAGCTCCGAGCTGCGATATATAAGGCGAAGCGATATTGAGAGAGAGAGATGTAAGTGCGTGTGTGTGTGTGTGTGTGTGTGTGTGTGTGTGTGTGTGTGTGAGAGAGAGAGAGAGAGAGAGAGAGAGAGAGAGGGTGTTGGTGAATTAGTGTGTGGTGCAAATCAGAGGAAAATGGAAATGTTGTGTGAATAAGAATGAAATGTCGACCTTTCCCGATTTAACCTTCCACGAGGCTCTAATCTAATGTGCTCGCCTCCACACTACGTTTTTGTGTCATTTACTTTGTTTGCAATTAGAAGAAATCTCGGTTTGCCATTTTAATTAGGATTTCGGTTCATTTTTCCATTAAATGGTCTACTCATAATTTATTATAAAAAATGAGATTCACATTCGACTATTTTCTTTCACTAATTTTACTTTATATTATTTTCGTCTCACAATATGAGTCACATTTGTATAGGCGTTGATTTTAAAAAATGTAAATAAAAATCGGTTGAATAAGTTAATGGACTACGAGTCTCATTTGTATATATATATATATATATAGGGATGTATTCATTTCCTTTTTGTATCTTTCGTTCTTTGTTCTTTTTAATCTCAGCCCCACGATTTTGTCATCCGACAGTTAGATTGGTGTCACGTGTCATTTAATAATGCAGATTTTCAGTTGAATAATGCACACCGACTAATAATGCACCATTATAGTGTAATAATGCAGATTTTCAGTTAAATAATGCACACCGACTAATAATGCATCATTATAGTGTAATAATGCAGATCACCTGGACCGTTGATGAATGAGATCTAACGGCCCATATTAAAAAGAATAAAGGATCTAAGGGATGAATAGGAGAATAACGCTCCCTATATATATATATATATATATATACATATATATATAGGATTGTGATCAAGATAGAACCATTCTTAAACGTAGAACAAATGCCAAACGGAGGTCGTTAGATCTTTTAATCCAATGGTGTTGATTTGCACAGCACCTTCCCATTACAACAAAAACTATTATTAATGGGTGAATGCAGAGAAGTGAAAAAATAAAGCATGCATGGACTCTTCTTCGTTTCATTCATTCTTCCATCAACATGTGAGTTTTTTCACATGTTGAGTCCGGAATGTCGTGAAAACATAGTCTAATATGTATGATTTTTAATCTTGACCGTCATTTTTTCCTCATCCAATGAATAAAATATGTAGAGTTCTACGTTCTACACTTAAGAATGGTTCTATCTTTAACACAACCCTATATAGGATATATAGGGATGTATTCATTTTCTTTTTGCATATTTCCTCCATTTTCCTTCTTGATCCCAGCCCCACGATTTTGTCATCTGACGGTTAGATTGATGCCACGTGTCATTTAATAATGCAGATTTTCAGTTGAATAATGCACACCGACTAATAATGCACCATTATAGTATAATAATGCAGATTATCTGGATCATTGATGAATGAGATCTAACGGCCCATATTAAGAAGAATAAAGGATCTAAGGGATGAATAGGAGAATAACGCTCTCATATATATATATATATAGTTGTGTTAAAGATAGAACCATTCTTAAGTGTATAACCTAGAACTCTACATATTTTATTCATTGGATGAGGAAAAAATGACGATCAAGATTAAAAATCATACATATTAGACTATGTTTTCACGACATTCCATACTCAACATGTGAAAAAACTCACATGTTGATGGAAGAATGAATGAAACGAAGAAGAGTCCATGCATGCTTTATTTTTTCACTTCTCTGCATTCACCCATTAATAATAGTTTTGGCTGTAATGGGAAGTTGCTGTGCAAATCAACACCATTGGATTAAAAGATCTAGCGACCTCCGTTTGGCATTTGTTCTACGTTTAAGAATGGTTCTACGTTTAAGAATGGTTCTATCTTGATCACAATCCGATATAATATATATATATATATATATATATATTAGTTGTATAAATAAAACGGGGGTGGAATAAATTATTGGAATGTGAGGCCTACTTATCATTTATGTTAAAGTGGAATGTGATTCTTATTGTGAGACAGATCGAAGTGACAAAATGTGACTTTATTGATAGAGGTAATATTTCTTAATCAGACAGAAATGACAAAAATGTGTCGAAGTCAACCAGGACTCTTAATCGGGGATGAAGAATATTAGTTTTATAATGAAATTTAAGTTAAATGAGTTAGCGAAAAATAAAGTACTATAATTAACTTTGATAGTAGTATAAGTTAAATGAGACTCATATTTGCAAAACGAGACTTATATTACCATAGTGAGGGAGCATTTTTTAATTATGTCATCTCACAAGTCCATCGAAAAAAGTTTTTTATATTTATTTTCACATTATATTGAATTAAAAATAGGTGTAGATAAACTTGTTAGGATGTTTTAAGGAAATAAGTGAATATAGATGGAATGGTTATATCTTTGTTTCCTTATGAAAAAAGAGATGAGAGTGAGCTGGATAAAGAATGAGAGATAAAAAAGAATTAAAGAATAAAAGTTGTTTCTGTGTTATGACGTTGTCAACCGATGATCATTCGATGAAAACATAATGTCTAGTGTTAGATAGATATATCTCCTGGTCTTTATAAAATTATTTGTTACCCTATAAATAATAATTCTGAATATGTGGTCAATGCAACTCCTAACAAATTCATACTATATTTAAGGTGGTTTTCAATTTTCTTTTCTAAATTTTATTATGGGTGAATCAAAATGAGTAAAGTCTCGTTGACAAGCAATATTATAAGCAGACACCGACATTATTAAACAATAACCGATCTATAATAAAAATAGGCAAAAACAGTTGATATAACAAAAGAAAAAGTTTTATCCTTTGCACCTCTAAAATTGTGGTAAAACATGATGTGCATTTATGATCATACTTTAATATGGTGAGATCTAAAGATGATACACATTGCCGCATTTGAGATAAATTGGTCAAAAAGTTTTAATACTACTACTATTTATTCATAATATAACTGGGCATACTAAAATGTACAATTATAATTTAAAAAATAAAATGATACTCCCGAAATATTCAATATCATTATAATTATTGATTAGTTATGAATTTTGTAGTATTTTATGTTTAAACATTCTTATGTACAGTATTACAGCATGCGCAGCGGTGGCGTCCGTCGCCACCGCCGTCCGCGTCGCTGGCACAGACGCCATCCGCCGCCACTGGCACGGCGCTGCTCGATGTATCGAGCACGTCCGTGCCAGCGGACGCACACGTGGCGCGCTCCCATTCGTCAACGGCGTAGCCGTTGCATTTAAACGTTTTTTATTTTTTTTAAAAAAAAATCGATTTTTTATTAAAAAAATCGATAAAAAAAAAATCACTTCCCAAAAAAATATATCCGTTTATAACCTTTTTTTACACCTTTTTAATTTTTTTTTCATTTTTTTTACCCCAAAAATACACACTTTCATCTATAAATACCCCCAATTTCACCCCAAAAATTCACATCAAACTACACAACTCTCATCATCATTCTCCAATATCCATTCTCATCTCCATTCTCTCATATCCATTTTCATCTTCATTCTCTCATACCCTACAACATCACTATGTCCGGCCAAGACGATAACCCTTCGGGCTCCCACGGTTGGAACCCCGAATGGTTCGGTTCACAACCGTTTCCTAGTCCGGAAACGGAATATTCGGCCCCTCCTCAAACCCAAGATTCGGGCGTTCCGGGTGGCTACCGTCCATACCCAATCGACGACCAAGGTGCCTCCGAAGGGTTCTACGGGTGGACACCGGAGCCTAGGCCTCGCGCCCCTTCCCAAATGCCGACTCCTCCATCTCGCGCCGGTGTCCGCACACTGTACTCACCGGCGGAGATGGAAAGATTGTTCAAGGCGTACTTGGAAATCTCCGAAGATGCGGTGTTTGGAACGAACCAATCCGGCGATCACTTTTGGTGGCGCGTCTCTAGCCGGTACAATGCAAACCGGCCGCCGGGAATGATCGAGCGCAACGAGAGTATGGTGCGCAACTGCATCGGCCGAGCCAACGAAGAAATTGGCAAGTTCAACGGCTATTTCATCCAGGAGTCCCGGAATGCCGGGAGCGGCCGAAGCGAGGTCGACATCATCACCGCCGCGCTGAGCACCTACCAATCCATGAATGGTAAGTCATTCAAATATCTTAACGTTTGGCAGGAGACGCGGACGCACCCGAAGTATAAGGGAGGCATAACATCCTCCTCTAGTGGCTCCTCCAAACGATCAAGGTCGGTAGCCCTATCCGACTCCGGCTCGGAAGAAGTGGCTAGCCAACTCGCCGGAGCTAACTTGGGTAGCCCCGACGCCGGACCGAGCGGTTCCCAACGCCGCCCCCAAGGAAGGAAGAAGGTGGCGGCCAACCGTCGTCGCGGCTCGACTCCCGAAGCCACTCCCGCTCCCTATGTGCCACCTCCACCCCCGAACAACTCGCTGTGGATGCTCTTAAGCCAACTCAATATGGTCGATAGGTCATCTATGACCCCCACGCAACTTGAAACACACGAGACCATGATAAAAGGTCTCCAAAAACAATTGGGGTTGATCCTGCCGGATGCGTAGTCTTATTAGTAGTTTAATTATGTAATTTTTAATTTTTAGGATTTTAATTATGTAATTTTTAATTTTAAGGAGTTTAATTATGTAATTTTTAATTTTTAGGATTTTAATTATGTATTTTTTAATTTTATTTATAATTTGTAATATTTATTGTGGTTTTTAAATGGATTTTAATATTATGGAAATGTTTTTGTTTAATTGAATTTTATATTAATTGTGCTCGTCCTTGCGGAAGAGCACAGTTGTGGGTGTTGTGCTCTTGCCAGAGAGCAGGCATGAATAGTACCGCCCGGGCCCACAACCGTGCCGCTGGCAAGAGCACGGTTGTGGATGCTCTTAGGATCAGCGGCGGATCCAGGTGGGGTCGAGTGTGGTCGGCCGACCCCACCACCGGCCACGGAGTGCCGCCGGAGAGTTCATTTCCTCAGCCTCCGACCCTACGCCGTTCGCGTCTCCGCCCCGCTTCACGCAGTGTGAGATGAGACTGAACAGAGGTAAAGGAAGGAAGTGAGGAAGGGAAACGTCTGGAATATCCTGGCAGATCGCGGCTGGGGATGCGCTTTCAATTTTTTTGCGAGGAGAGAAACGAAATTGGGTTCGGTGAAGAATGAGGAGAGAGAATGGATATGTCACATAATTTTTCTTCCCAATATTTACCTAGTTACGATGCATCAAGACAGATACAGTCCATGGCCCCACAATTTGACTAAATTTTGAAAAATTAAATATCTTAGTTTTCTAATTTTAAAATTTAATACTATGGATTTTGAGTTTTCTTTCTTTATTAAGTTGTATTAATTCTAAGAAGTGCATTAAAAATATATTCTTATCTAATAATTTTAATTAATTTTAAATATATATTTTCATATATCAATAAATCAACTTATCTAAATAAACAATATCTATGACTTAATTTCTTCTAATTTTAGTTTTATAATTTATATTTTCAACCTTATCATTCATATTACAATTATATTTTTAATTTTTAAAAATTTGAGCTGTTACAGAAAAAGTACACTCTTTTTGTCTCACCATAGGTGTCAGCGTATCCTTTTTCTTGTATATATCATTTTTCTTTAATTGCGTGCAACAAAAGTAAAACGCTTCACTTATGGCAGGACGAAGGAAGTACATTGTTTTCAGAATATCCATACTTGCATAAATTATTTAATTTAAATAATTTTTTTAATATTTATTATCTGATTCGACCCCACGATATTTAGTTTCTGGATCCGCCATTGATTAGGATTATAGTAAGCTTTGATTTTTCTAAATATGATATATAGTAAGTAAATATTAAATTTAAGATGAGCAAGGTATCGATCATTTAAAGTTTCAACATAATAGTTATAATTATCTACAAAATTAGTATCAAGAATTAGGCATTTTGGTAATATGGACTATAAATAAGTAAATGTTGGATAAATGAGTATATTTTTAGATAAGAATATTTAATAGGATTAGAATGTAATACTACATTATCAAAACATGGAAATGAACTTTAAAATTAGTCTAAAATACCACAAACTTTGCATTTTATTTGGTATTTCCCAAACTGACCTAAATAAGATATTTTTATCAAAATCTTATTTTACGTGAGCAACCGTGATACATTTTATGGTATTTTAAACTATTTTTTAAGTTCATAACAAATAGGATAAAAAGTTACGTAAAAAACGATATTGATTTAATTGTGTCAAGTATAATAAAAAAAACCTCATAAGTTAGTGAAATATGGTGATAAACATGCCGTGAGAAATACCAAACAAAGTCCAAAGTTTGTGATATTCTAAACTAATTTTAAAATTTATGAAAAATACCAAATTTTGGACAAAATTTATGATTTTAGAGACCAATATCCTAATAAATATATAAAAGCAAGAACAAGATGGATAGAAACATTGAAGCAAAAAATATTTATTTTCATTATATTTTCACATAGGCTAGCCATTGGTGATTGGTTTAGTTGTTGTTGGTGAGGTAAACCACAGCGGATAATCGCTCTGGCCAATTAGAACTGAATCTATGGGCAAATCAGCCAATAAATAGAGCCAGCTAAGGTCGACCCCACAATGATAAAGGATTTTGCACACGTGTCAATGATCGAGCGGGAATGGATCACCACGTGGCGGTATCAGATCACACGACAACATACCAATCATTGTCTGTCAAATCAAAGATACCGAAACCGACAATTTCTCCTGTCATCTCGCGCTACGATAAGATGATATAATGTCTTCCTTCATTTTATATAGGAATGTACTCGTATTTTATTTAATTCTTATTTAAATCTTCAAAAGTGAAAAACTTTTTAAGTAGATTAATGTATTAGTACTGTTTGGTAATGTGTTTATTGGAGTATATATTATTTTAAATAATAGGTGAATAATATTTCGTCCATTTATATTAGGAATTTCATATATTTTATGTATGAATTTTAATAAATATAAAGAAAAAAATAGTGAATATGAGTCACACTTTTATATATTAATTTTATAGTAAAATAAGTTAAATGAGTTCATGGAAATAAGGTTTATTTGCTATTTATAGTAAAAATGAAATTGAAATTGTCATTGATGAACAGACTGAAATAAGAAAACATTACACTTGTTGCCAGACGGAAATATAGTATCAAAGAAAGGAATCAAAATTGAAGCATAGAAATAGCTTCCGTCTCTTTCTTCTCCATGATGATGTTCTTTTTCATTGGCATGTATTTCGTATATTCTTAAAGGCATCGAGCTGAACTTAAATTTTATTCGTACAGAGATGATAACTGGAGAGACGATGAGATGAGAAATTGTGGGAGTGTCGGTTGGACCATAATAAATCAGTATGGATTTTATTTTGAGAAACTTAAACTGGAATAAATGATTCTATTTTTTGAATAAAAATGATAGAAATTAGGAACTACATCCATAAATACACACGGGCCCACCATGAATAATGATGCTTAGCCCAAATCTGAAAAGAACAAAATGCACATGTCTCATTCTTTATTAGTATCGTGTCTATTTTGGATTTGGACATTTAGTTTAGCTCTTCACGAGGAAATATAATAGAGATGACATATTTTCAGATTTATAAAGTGAATATATTTTATTTTATATTTGTTATTGAATTCAAGAGTTAGGATACTGAGCCTCGTAAATTGATGTTTTATTTTTATAAATTAGAAAGAAAAAAAAATCCTCGAGCTAGAATGCTCGAAGTGAAAATTATTCTACTTACGTCTAGTCGAGAAATTTGTATAGTTAGTAAATGATATTATTGCAATAAAGTTGTATTGTGACACCCCAACTTATCTATGTATCCCAGTCGTGCAGGATTATATTGAAGTAGACATTTGTAATAATAAAATACTATAGTTTTGGTCTAATATATATAAAAAACTATGATTTGTCAATTTTAACTATAGTTGCATTTACAAACATGCATTTTATTCAGTGTTTCCAGTTTCCCTTTGTCCTGATATAAAATGTCTTATTTTTATTAATAATGCATCGGCCGGCGAGGGAAGAAGAGTCGCCTATCATCGCCGGCGATCATGATTTTTAGAAAAATAATATTCCCTCCGGCCCACCATATCGTATTTCTTCCCGTCAATTATTTATTGTTTTGCCAATATATAACACAATTACTTTCTACTATCGATAACAGAGAGATTAACAATAAACCGTTACTCGTACAAGGTATGTCAACATTAAATCATTTCAAAGCAATCTTTCACCTCAATGTTTTGTTCATATCGCCTTCTGCATACATATTCATCATTTTCCTTCAACCTGTAGATTTCATCTGGTATCGCGGCCTACATTTCAAAGAATAGTTACGCAAACACACGACAAGGCGACGCGAAGAACTCGAGCGAATCTAATAGAATTAACAGGCCATGTTACAGAAGATCAGATCAGTTTAAACCTGAAACAGATTGTTGCTTATACATGAGCCGATGTAATTACAAAGAGTCGTACTGCAGATATCGGATCGTATATGGTTCTACGACGGTGGTATGGACAACAACACCTAGCTGGATATGGAGTAGCATTCTAGGATAGAATTCAAAGTAACATAAATTGAGAAACTATTCATTTATGAATATCACATGCATCAGCTAATATGGAGAAACATTTTTAGTACTGGAAAGTTGCACATTCCAAAGGCCCTTTATTTAAATACTAAAACTACATAAGTAGTGAATTTTACCAAGAGAGCCTAGAATCTGAACAAGAATGAGACTATGATTATAGCAATGTATACTGCAGTCCCACATGTTTATTTCAGGCCATCATAAATGCGTTAGATGTTAATTTCATAACTAATTTTTTTTTAAAATGTGATGGAAATAAGATTATTATTATTCCTAGTAAATTTGGTGATGATAAATGTAGGTGCTACGAACCAGCCAAAAAACGCGGACAATTCGACCTATAACTCTCGTATAATAGGTCAAGGATGTGCATGAATTACAGATTACATCGACTATCAAATCCCAAGCTCCCCTCCCAACAATCCTTAATAATCCCAATATTATTAAGTAGAGATGTTGAGATCGAAAGAGGAGATGGGATTTACTAGTTTGATAAATTTTGGAACAGTTGAATTATGTGTAGCATCGTGATTTCTGCCCTTACCTTAGAATATTTTCGATACTCATCTCAAAGAAGCACCGATATTATTATGTCCGTGAGATTCTTTATCATCCTCCTAAAAGCATACAATAAAAATAACTGAGTTGGTATCAAATTAAGCTCAAAAGATGAGAGGCAAGCAAAATTATATGCAATTATGCATTATCTAATGACCAACTTTGTTGTTGAATTTGATTGTTAATGCCAAAAATAATGTCACAAACAGTGACCATTATAATGCCTAACACTTGGGCAAAGCTAGGCAAGGATAATGCTTGTAGAAATTTAAAAATTACTATAACAAGTAAATGTGCTAGCTTGATTGATGGTCTAAGGATAGGATGATAACAGCCTACAGCTAATTTTCACTTATTTGACAATATATTCATCTCTGAGGCTTTAGTCAGTTAATTTATGATCCCTTTTGTATTCTGTGATGATAGAGCAACTATACTCAAATCCATTTGAAAATCAACTTTCTCATGAAAAATATCTCATGGCAACACAATAATAATAGAGGTAAAAGGAATGACAAACAACTACTGCACTTACCTAGTTATAGTTTTTCAAAGCCATCATCATCTGAGTCATCATGCCCATCATCTGCGAAATTAAAAACACAATGAACATGCTATGGAAACAACTAAAACAAATTGTCATCGCTAATTAAGTTCTAACTTAGGAAAAACAGGATAGTGAAGACATGAATAATGTACAATAAAAAGCAGAGCTATAATGTGTTCACGTTGAAGTGTTTACCAAAGAAAAGAGCTATGACCTTCAGTTATGTGCATATAACCAAATTGATTTGCTATTTGCAAATCATCATGATAAATTTAACAATATGGTAGCTGGAGATCAAGATTTGAGAAGCTTAACAAAGGACAAAAATTATACCATATCTTATGAATAAAATTGATTAAAAAATGAAATACTATAAATAGTATCAAAAAGTGGAGAAATGTAATATAAAATCTGCTTGAACAAGGGTTGCATAGGGGCATCCACTATAGGGGCGGTGCGCCGGCCGCCCCCATGCCGCTGTCGCCCCGCCTAACTATAGTGTGGGTAGCGTCCGCCTCGGGGCGGACGCAATTTTTGGGGCTGAAGGCCCTCCGGCGAGAAGAGTGTGAGGACGCGCCGATAGGCGCGCCGGCCTATAGCGCGGCGGATTGGGGCGGACGAATTTTTTTTTAATTTTTTTTATAAATTCAATTTAATTTACCTATAAATACACCCTATTCCCTTCATTATTTTCACACCAGTCCAACGGAACGCAGTACCGTAGGGGATACTATTTGACAGATGTGATAAATCATCGGTGGCCCGTATTCGTCAAGACAATTCGCCAATCGGTTGGACCGCAGAAACAATATTTTGCGCGAAAACCAGAGGCTGCTAGGAAGGATGTTGAGCGAGCTTTTAGTGTGCTCCAAGCCCGATGGGCCATTATACGGTGCCCGGCACGAGTTTGGCACGAAGATGATGTCGCGAATATTATGTTAACATGTATCATATTGCACAATATGATAATAGAAGATGAATGATTTGCTGCAGAGCGCTGGACACCGGAAGATGGCGCAGTACAAGTCACGGTGTTGCCTCCGTGCCGATACAGATGGGTGTACCACGCAGTAATGAACATTTGCTCCAACGTTTCACTGATATGCGCAAGAGCACAGCACATACCACACCCCAGGCCGATTTGATTGAAGAAGTGTGGGCACGTAGGGGAGGTGGCGCAGCGTGAAGAACATTGTGGTTTTCTATTGATTAAATTTTCGTTGTATAATTTTTCCATTACTTTAATACGATGAAAATTTAGTGTTTAATTTTAATTTATTTAACTATAGCCATTTTTTTTCTAATTACGTATAGTCCGATAATTTTAATTATAATTGAATTAAAATAAATGAAATAAAATGAAAAGTGGCTAAAAAAGTGTCGATTATAGCTGCGGACACTTTTTTTTGTGGGCGCGGACAAATAAATTGGGGCTGTGGACAAAAAAGGCTGCGGGGCTATTGGAAGTGTCCGCCTTATAGTGGATTCCCTAACTAAGAGTTAAAGCTTACTAGGCTAAGCATATCGTACCTGGACCATCATCATCATTGTCATCAAGGTCTCCAAGAAGAAATACATCCAGATCCTTGTCGATGGATGCTGACTTCTGAGCACTGCTTTTGGGTTTTGACATCTCATCTGCTCTTTCAGATCTTACACTTGATGAAGTCCCCTCGACCTCAGCATCTGTAACATTTTCAGCTGCCTTGAGCTTTACAACTTCCATATAGTGTTTCTCATATCTAACAAAAATAGACATGTTATATTAAGAGCATATACACATATATTCAAGCCACAGAAACAGAAGAGACGTGGATACGAGTTCATAGTGATCTCAACACAACCTCATAATATCTGGAACCTAAACATAATCACACCAAAGTAATAAAATCATATGTACATTGTTTGTCAAATATGTTCCAAAACATACGATTTATAGATTTTGGTGTTAGATTTATATAAATCCACATAGATTTATAAAATATTCTTTTGATAAAATTACAAATATAAGATCTACAAGACCTATTTGACACATAAAAAGTTATGCTAATCTAAAGCAGCAAGAAAAAGCTTTAGAAAAGCTCAGCTTAGCAGTACAAAAAAGATACATTACTAGGGGCCACATATAAATAGGTAAATTAAATCAAATCAATGATCAAATGAGGTAAAGAGTTAAAGTGATACAAAAGAATAAATTACTTAGTATCGGTTTTGCATCTTTGCATTTGGTTTCAAAATTGCCAACTCATTACAAATACAGTCACTAATGTAAAATTTTCTTTTACTTACGCTGCCACATGACTGTTTACAAGAATGAAATAGATCTTCCAAAACTTCCATTCCTTCATCACACGTGGACATAGTTGATACCTTAGCTTTGAGATTTCCTGAAAGCAAATACAAATAGTTATGCATATGTGATTCGAGCATGATTTTAATTTTCATTTTCAATTGTAGTATTAAACAACGGCAAACTAATAAGGTTGGGCAGGACTACATGATGTGAGACAAACAATATAGAACAAAGAGTCATTTAGACCCCCTTAATAGTTCCACCACCAACCTACCTTGTTATCAGGTACAGAGTCAAAGATATACAGTATATCATTAGTAGCATCCATATTGTGCACTTATGAAGATATTGCTTTAAGGATATGTGATTAGCCCCCCTAACATGAACTCAAAGTCTAGGTTTGAAATGTCAGAGGATTTCAAACGAGAGTTGAAATAAAGATCGTATCATATATCCTAAGAGGAGCTTTCTACTTCCAGGCAGATAAAACATGTAGTTATCCAGAAGATTGATTCCTCCTATCCTCTCTCTCCAAAGCAAGTGTAGATTATATACATGAAGGCTCTAACCTTCACTGTCAAAAGAACAAGATTGGCATGCCTTTCTTGCCACTCTGTGAGATCTTGCCGAACATTTGAGACGGTATGAATATGAGATACTTTTGACTCATCTGCCATAAGAATGATACCAGATGTAAATATTTGCATTAGATGCTGAGATGCGTGGGTACTGAAGAATTATTGTTGGCATCTTAAAGAGATTAAGAGTTCTAAAACTACAAAGCATGCATATTATTCCAGAAACATTTATTCTAACTGAAACAAATCTAGTCCCAGCAACTCAAAGAGTCATTAAAGTGCCCCTATCTTCTTTTAACTAAAAGGGTTTAGAAAGTTCTTAAGATAGTTTCACTCAAAGAATGGAGGGGAATAACTAAATGTTAAGTAAGGAATAGTATCTTCATTTAGGCCAATCATATATTGAGTACATAAATAGAAATCTAAAAGAATACAGAGTCACAAGGGCATAACTATTGCTTTTCTAAGGATCTGATGCCCATCTACGGGGCCACCAGTAAACTTCTTCACACCGGAGGATCATATTCTCATGTTTTCGAAAGGGTAAAAGTTAAAAGCAGAGTTTTCATTTCATTAAATCAACCTTTTGTTGGACTTCTGTTAAGTTCCACTGTTTTCTCCTGTATCCTGCTGAAAATAAATTTTAGTACTTTAGTAGTTATCTGCTATAGGATCAGATTATACGTTTCCAGTCGGCATTGGACCATTTATCTGGTGACTAATCTTATGATGAGTTGATGACAAGTTGATAGTATATATCTGTGCTGTGCCCACCATCCTCCCTTCTCTCCCCATTTCTCATCGTTTCGCTATATTCACGCATATTCTTATCTTGTATAGCAATTGCATTTTGTAACAGCTATTGTTTTAGCATTGTCCAGAACGCATCTCAACAAAGGATAACAAATGCAGTATAATGCGAATTATGCGATTCAGACTGCATCAAATCTCGAAAACAGTAAACCATAATTCGATCACGCAACATAGAATGCGTAAAACTCAAATCAACAATCAGTAAGTGAATCAGAGAACAACACACCTTCAAGGGGGAAATCACGGAAAGCATTCGTCGTAATGCCTCTGACAAACTCCCTCAGCTCATCTGTGACACCGAAAATCTCCAGATCGGCGGGGCTGTAGGCCGCCTTCTGAGCGGAATCGACGAGATTGTTGAGAACCACGGCGGGAGGAGGAATGTGAGCCTTGATCTCGTCGGCGCGCTTCATAGCGTCCGCGGCGAACTCCTGCGACAGCTTCGACGCCTCCGCCGCCAGCTCCTTGGATCGCCTCGACGCCTCCGAGACGACGCCGGAGAAGTTGGTGGAGCCGAGCCCCTGCGTTAGCTGCTGCGATTTCCTCGCCGCCTCCTCCGCGAATGCGCGAGCTCTCAGCCAGAAATCCATGGCGAATCTGATGCGAATGCGATCGAATTGGGGAATTTTGCGATGGGATTGAAGGAGAGTTTTGGCTATGGAGATTGCATTGCGATATTTTGATGCTTCGATTGATGAGTAGCGTAATTTGTGGAACTCTATATATATACACGCTTCTTTTGTTCCCGGGAAATTAAAGTTTAATTTGCTCTATTTATTTATTATTATTATCGTATTAAATTAATTTCTCTATTTAAAAATTCATTTGTTTTTTACTAATAAATTTATTTATTTGTCTTATTCATTACATTTAAATTATGTCACGTCCCTTTAAATGAGTTGAAAATTTATATACGATGGAGAAAATATGTAAGATACTACAAGATTATTCTTTACCGAATGAAAGATTAAACTCGATTAGTATTTCACATTTTATAATGTTAAGTGTGATTTAATACTATTTTTTCTTATTTTGTATATAAGATATATTAATGAAGTTATTATTATGTGACAAAGATATAAATTAAATCACTTTGTGAATACAAATTAAACAAGGATACATTGCAAATAAGTAACTATTTATTTGATGGAGACTAATTATAAGATGGCAAATTCAAATACTACTAGTAAAAAGCTACATTGGTTGGAGAAATAATAATTATATACTCCTAATATTTTTATATGAAATCTCAAGTCAGATACTAATTACTATAAGTTCAAAGTTAGATTAAATTTTTAATATTAAAGCTAATCATTTTATATGATCACTAAAGGTTTGATTTGAGATCTAATTTTTCTTTATAATCTATATTTAAAAACCAAGAAAAGCCCAACAGCAACATTTGTTGGGCTTTCAAGAAAAAAACCATTAAATCTAATTATTTGGGTTCTATTATACAATAAATGTAATGGTATGATATTTCACACAAGCATTATGGGAAACAACTATCAAAATTTAAAATCAAGTGATTTTGAAATATTAACTTAATTAACACTATTGTACTACTCCATTTGTTAAAAATAGTGATGGATGGCCTATAGTTCAAATCAAACTAAAGCTTTAATTTCTTAATAAAATTGAATGTGATGTGATGCCACACTAGTCAAATTTTGATTATATCTTGAAGCAATAGCTCACCAAACATTTTACGATATAATATAATCATCTCTAAAAACATACGTTCCGTTTAGTACAGTGCTATATTAATTTTAATGTCACTACTTACTAGTATATCATAAATAATAAAAAAAATTGTCAAAAAATCACTAAATTTGATCAATTTATAGTCAATCTCGCACTTTAAAAATTAATCGTTTATATCATAACTTGGATTTTCAATTGCCTCATAGCAAAAAAAATCTATACTATTTTTTATGTATAGTTTGTCTTTAGACATTTTTCTACTAGAGTGTCTAAAGATTGACTTACAATGCAAGAAAAATTGCTTAACGCATAGTACTACACATAAAAAATGAAGATTGTGAATGACATGATTTTTTGGCAATGAAATAATTGAGAAAATGTTAAAATTATGATAAAATCGATATTTTAAAAAGTTTTAAGATATTAATAAGAAACTGGCCAATCTTATTTTATATTGCAATTTCTCTTTTTTAAAATGACTAATTATTAATTATGTACTTATTAACTGAGTCTCCATTCATTTCTCTGTTTTGAAAAATCCATGTATCTCAAATCTGTCATGCTGTTTCTCCAATTCAAAAAATATATTTTTTTTTCTCTAAGAGATAATTGAATAGTAGTGTAACAATCCGACTATTCAATTAATACCAATTGATAGCTCATGATTGAAAAGGGAAATCTTTAATAATCAAGGATGTACTAATAATACCGAATAATTTGAAGTTTAATTGATGGTATATTCAAAAATATATATTACTACTATAAATAAAATATTCCCGCCGTGGATAAATTAATTTGGCTAAAGATTTTTAGCCCCAAAAAGAAATTCAAAATTCAAGCCTTCGCTTTCAAAATTCTCAGCTCCATCTTCTGCTTGAAGAAAGAGGAAATTCAACTGATCGATCGATCTCCATTTCGAAATCAATGGAGGGGAGGATGTACGAATCTCAGCCGCAGCATTTGTTGGATTTGCAAGACAGCACTGGTTTCGGCGCGGACCCCAAGTCATGGCTCTCCGGCGACGACCTCAGCCGCACGTTCTCCTCTCTCTCCGCCGCCGCAGCCGCCTCCTCCGCCACCGGAGGCGTCGATCCGGTGCTCTTCAACGACCTCGTGGAGATGGTCCCTCTCGTCCAATCGCTAATTGTAACAAACCACGCCTATTTCACTTTGTTCCTCTTTTTTTCTTTTTTTGTTGCTAATTTGATGTTTTTTTTGCAACGGTAGGATCAGAAATCGAATTCATCATTTACACGGCGGGGTTCTGTGATCTACACAAAGAAGCCTTCTAGAGAAGCCCTCTATAAAAAGGTGAAATACTCCCCCTCTACTGTGTGTGTGTGTGAACTTGCAGTAGCTGTGCCTTATGTTGAATTTGCTAATTGAATTGCTTGTAAATTGAAGCAATTTCAAATTCAGTATGTATTAAGTTTGAACAGTATGAACTTCCAAATACTTATCCACAAAATGGAAGTGTGTTTGACTGTATTAGCTAAAATTAGTAGGTTGCTTAACTTAGTAAGTGGAATTTATATGAGAATCCATTCATATTTAGGAATTACCAGCTACTTAATACTCATGTCTCTGTGAATTAGCTAAAATTATTTGGTTGCTTAACTAAGTGGAATCTATATGAGCATCTGTTCATATTCTGTATAAACCAGACACTTTAGTTAGTGCTCATGTCTCTGTGAATTTGTTATCACTGTGATTTTAGCAGCTTCGACCCTTTTACTGCATCCGTATTGGGGCAGGCAATGTGGTGTAGGAGACTTCTTAGTTTTTGATGAGGTGCTTTTCATGGAAAGAAGAGTTATAACTTAACTTATATACTACTATACTAGTACTTAGTTATGGAATGACTGATTTATTGGTATCATTTTATATCCAAACTATACTTCTTGATGCTAGATGGTTGGTATTGTTTAAGACATAGCTTTTGGATGTAGATGCTAGGTGGTTGGTATCCTTATTTAGTACTAGTATTTGTTAAGATGTGACGGCTACAAAACTCTTATACTCCTCGAACATGAGGTGGTGCAGATGCCATATCTCCCGTAAAAATGGAAATGGGGGGAAAAACTAGCAAAGGAAGGAATGAACTAGAAAACATAAAGGAAATAAAGATAAAAGTAAGTAACAAAATGTTGAGTTTGTAGTTGTTTAGATGCTGACGAAGTAGTTTTGACAGTGCTATTGGTTGCTACAGGCACAGTTGGAAGAGAGAAAAGAAATAAGAGGAACAAGTTAAAAATCTGGACTGGAGAAAAACATTCAGAGAAGATAAAAGGAAAAAAATAATGAGTGGAGGGAAAAATTTAAAGGAAAAGGATGAAAAGAAAATAGAAAAGACAGTAGTAATATCTATTTCTCTTTTGGCTTCTACAGAAAAAAGAACAACACGGTTTTCCACTAATGAACTTCATTGCTTGAATAAACATAAAAAACTTATAGTAAGATTTAGTATCTAACTATTTCAGTAAGTGAACTTAGATCTTCTGTACATTTTTTCCTAATTGACTTCAGTTATTGACTATGATTTCGCCTAAAGCGTTAATTTATTTGCTGTTGTTGGTATATGTTGCAGACAGCTGGAAAGGGTGCCACTCTTCCTACAAAAAAGCCCAGGGACCAGGGAGACAGGAATGCAGCCAACAGCCAAGACACGGAAGACTTATCAGTTTCCTCGAGGTTGCTTCTGTCTGAAAAGGATAGAGAAGAACTGGTGGCACTGAGGGACCAAGTAGAGGATCTAAAGAGGCAATTATCAGAAAAAGACGAACTTTTGGAATCAGCGGAACATGTAAAGAATGAGATGGCTTCAGTTCAGACCAAATATGAGGAACTTAAAAGCGAGGCTGCAGAAAAGGACTCGCTAGTTAAGTCCACTCAACTCCAGCTTTCCGATGCAAAGGTATGGCCTTTGTTATAAGTTATAAAGTTACTGTTAACAGATATAGTAGTATATTATTGTGTTCTGAACCTTGCTGAGTTTATTTCTTGGAACTGGTTTTCCAAATTATCCTTCGTTATGGTGTCTTGGATGGCCATTCATTAACCCTACACTCTCTCTTCTTTTTAGATTTACGAAATTCATCAAATCTTATATATCCAAACACTGAACCTACTGTATACCTCTAGTAATTTTCAATCATATATATGGCCTTGAAAGAATGAAGAAAATTAGCAGCATGTAAAGATGCTTCATCCTTCCCATGATAAATACCAACTTCTTGATTTCTATTTAACTCGAGCTTCTTCATGGAAGTTGAATGTGACTAGGGTTAACATCATAAAATGTGATATACCTGTTATATGCTTGCTCTCAATATCTCTCTTTCTCACTCTGAATATTCTGTAACAAAATTGATTTTTTGTTCTTTTATTTTTGAATTCTGGGGGGAAATTTCTTTTCACAGGTTAAGCTTGCTGACAAACAAGCAGCTTTGGAGAAGTTACAATGGGAGGCAATGACTTCCAACAAGAAAGTGGAGAGGCTCCAGGAAGATTTAGACAAGGTGCAAGGGGAGATATCATCTTTTATGTTACTAATAGAAGGCTTGACAAGGAACGATTCTGCCATTTCTCCTGGAGATTACGAGGACAACTTCCTCTATCCTATTGATCAGAATCACGAAATTGTAAGTCAATCATCACTATGAACTTCGAACTAGAAACTAAGTTTCTTCTTACTGCACTTTAGATGCACTCGTGTTGCTTTCTGTTTTATTCTCTCCCACATTAGCGATTTGAGTCGCTTATTTCTGTAGTTTATGAATTATGATGCCAATTTCTGTATCAACGCTAATCTTCTCATATAATTTTGCAGGATGATGAAATGGATATGCAGGAACTGGAAGATGCAAGGGCAGCTTATATCACTGCTGTGGCAGCTACGAAAGAATTGCGAAACGAAGAATCTATTTTGGCTGCCGCGAGAGCAAGGTTTCATCTGCAGTCACTAGTGTCTCAACAATCTTAATATATCTAAATGAGTGATGATATTTATATTGAATATATATTTCAAGAAACTGTATTGCTGTATGTTGAGATGGTACTGTAATTGAACAATACATGGTTTTGTTAGTTTTTTCTCAAATGAAGAAGTGATTGTAATAGCATACTTCTTCCACCTATTTATTAAGTTGGCAATATTTAATATCTTGACTATTTTACTTTATTATTCTTTCATGGTGTATAAACTAGTGAATGTATATACATAATTTTAATAGTTAACTAATGGATGTAATTGTGATTTTAAAACTACAATTACAAATTAATGTGTACAAGTTTTGCTAACATAACTCGAAACTAATAAAGTAATACTCCGTATTAATTAAATTTAAAATAAATTATGTAATTAGTTACTAGTTTATAATGATAGAGAGACTTCGGAGTGATAAACGATCCAATACACAGTTTCTTAATACTCCCTTGCCAATGCCAATGCCAATGCGAGTGAGATGCGTATAGTAACGTGAAATTCATTTTTAAAATAGTAAAAATAAAAAAAAGTGTCAATTAATGGTGGATGGACGGAAAAGGAAAGTTAAACAAATTAATCGTGGCCGGAGAGAGTATTACTCCCCGTAGAGAGTGATCAATTGCTAACTCATCATTTAATTGCTAACTACAACTAATTTAAGACCATAGAATTTTGAAAATTTGTGGTCTCCAATTTGCCACGTGTAATCTTCGTTTTTATTAATTAAATCGAACAAGATAAAAAAAACTACCAAATTAGGGTTTTGGATGAAAAATGTCAATATAGTGTTTCGAAAATATCAACACAATGCTTTGAGAATGTCAACACAATGCTTTGAGAATGTTAACACATTGCTTATATTGACATTCTACATGTATTATATTGACATATTTTATATACTATGTTGACATTTGTTGCTGTACGAAAAAATTGAAAATGTTTGAAAATTTTCAAATTTTGACATCGGAACATATGCAAGTGAAATATCGTTAGAATCCTTATGAAACTATCTTTAATTTGATATATGTTATGCGAAAAAATAATTTAAATCGAGAAAGTTATATGCGTTTTAAAGTTATGAGATATTTTCAAAAGTTAGTTACAACTAGTTTGTTGTAAATTGACCTTAATACCCTTATTGACGTTTTTTTGATAGTATTGACGTTCCGAGGTAGATGATCTAGACCCTTAATTTGAATATCTAATGACTATTATTTAGTTGTAGTTAGTATTAAGTATTGAATTAGTAATATAACACTCCCCTACTCACCGTATAACCAAAACTAAATTGACCCAACAATTTTAAAAAATAATTTTGTTAAGAGAATGACAAGACTAATCCTAGTATAATTTCGAGATTAAATTTCAAATCCAATATATCCAACTACATAACAGCATTCTTAGAATTCAATGTTATTAAATTCATCAAAAGATTCAAAACCACGAAATTTTTTTCAAAAAAATGATATAAATGGGAATTTTTAAGTGATTAGTATGCTATGTAACGTCATCGACATTATCCTTTAAATAAAATATAACAAAACCTCCAACAAATATTGAAATGAGGCGCGAATGCATAGCAAAAAATTAGTGCACAATTTTATTTATTTTTATTTTTATTGTCCATTTGTTTTTATATGACAAAACCACAGAGAATCAAAAGATAATGCAAAACTGGAAAAATGCACAAAATTTGAAGCTTGAAGAATTGACGAACAGAATCTACTTCGCATGCCCTTTGCCCCAAGTAAAAATCCTCTCCTTTCATATTGCTTTTCAATTTGTATTTTGTGTTTCTGTTCATGTATATGCAGTTTTTTTTCATTCTGATTTTAAGCTTCTATTTTACGAAACCATGGATGTTCTTCCGGTGATAATTGATAGATTTTTCAACGGTGAATCTGCTAATTGGATTAGGATATGAAGAGTTACTGAGAATATTTTGAGACGACGTGAATGGATTGGTGTAGCCACCAGCGAAAATATATGATTTAGCTCTAGAGTTTCGCAAACAAATTTAATTGTTTCTGAGTAACGAAGGAATAAGCTAATTTCATAGCTGCATAGATGTAATGGCTGTCAGCTTGAGATATTTTGCAATCTGTTTTTGTATTTCGTTGAAAACACTAGATAAACTCGTGGCGTTAGCTCGAGATCTTTTGCAATCTGTTTTTTTATCTGACTACTTCTAATGTTGGGGTAGAAATGCAATTTAGCTTTAATTTTCCACAACGTTGCCGAAAACATTGAAATCTGGAGGTTTCCAATGGCAATGTTGCGATTCGGTAGACTTTTGCAGACATAATCGTAAATTTTTGTTAAACACTTTTGTTTATTTATCAGTGTTCCTATCATCCTATATGACTACACCAAGTTTTTGTTTTCTAATATTTTTTTAAGATTTTAGATTCAATTAGCAGCCCCATCAAATTTCTAAGTGTACATACACTATTGATTTCACCATGTTATGAGATGAAAAAGCATTTACGTAGAATTGGCCGTGCTAGTGTTTGAACGCTGTCCTCAGGAGATCTAATATCCTATATGCTCTCCAATCGTATTACGATCCTCCTTTGTGTTACCTTGTCTTAGTTTCTTGATGCAGTGAAGAGATCCATTTTCTTTGTATTGGATGTTGATTACACTTCAAAGCAGACAATTCACTTGCTTCTTCTGCTTGAGATACTTGCCACCTTTCAGTTTTGAAGTATCAAGTTACCATGCCACCACAGTTTAAGGAATTTCCTATTCCTTTTCTTCAATTCTACATTTACGTAGAATTGACCGAGAAAGTAGGAAGCTATACATGTGTAGTTATGATGTGTGCTTGTGTTTTCTCAGGGATGAAACTACAAAGGGGGGAAGGGTCTGCTATGGCGAAAAACTCAGAGAAGTTCTCAGTAGATTTCGTCCTAGGAGGGACTGCAGCTATAACAGCAAAATCTGCTGCTGCACCGATTGAGAGAGTGAAGCTTTTGCTGCAGAACCAGGGAGAGTTAGTGAAGAGAGGACACCTTCAAAGACCTTATGGGGGTGTTGGTAATTGCTTCAAGAGGGTCTACAGGGAGGAAGGTGTCTTGTCCTTCTGGAGGGGTAATCAGGCCAACGTTATAAGATATTTCCCCACACAGGTATGATTTTACTTCCTTTTTTTAATAGAAAGGTACTATAGTACTATTATTTTATGGTGTTGTTTCTGTTGTTGTAGTTTTTGGAAAGCTCTGGTACATTTTTCTTTAATGAATGAAATTATAACACTGCTAATTGTTTCATGTTGGTAAAACATAGATATTATTAAAGAATCTGGAATTTTCTTTATTTGGTCTCCAGTTAGGTGTTCTAAATTTTGCAGTGAATGAATCATTAAGTGTTTTTTTGGATTCCTTGGGGACAATTTCTTCCACTGCATTGTTCTATTCTTGAATAAACTCTCAGTTAATATCCTTTGTTCAAAAGTGCATTGAAATTTTTATGTAATCATCTCCCTCCCTACCCGTTTTGCATTAATCATTTGTGTATATGCAAACTGTTTGGTTTCAGACTTGCCTGTTTTTTAGGTTAAGAAAACTTATGTGTTAAAAATTCGTAAGAAAAACTAATGTCTTTATCCTAATTTTCTGCAGGCCTTCAACTTTGCATTTAAAGGCTACTTCAGAGGCCTGTTTGGATGCTCAAAAGAGAAAGATGGATACTTAAAGTGGTTTGCTGGAAATGTTGCTTCGGGGAGTGCTGCAGGAGCTACCACTTCTTTGTTTCTTTATCACCTAGATTATGCAAGGACTAGATTGGCGACAGATGCTAGGGAGTGCCGTATCAATGGGAAACACCAATTTAATGGGCTATTGGATGTTTATCGTAAAACCTTGTCAAGTGATGGAATGCCAGGTCTCTATCGAGGATTTGGGGTTTCAATATTGGGAATTACTCTTTATCGTGGAATGTATTTTGGGATCTATGACACCATGAAACCTGTAGTTTTGGTTGGACCATTTCAGGTCAGTGAATCTTACTTGTACTTGAATTTCTCCTTGGTGGGATTTGATTGCTATTGGTTAAGAATGATTAATGTGAAGATACTTGTTTCTTCTGCCAGCTATGGAGTTTGAGATAAAAATCCGCGAAGTTTTCTGTATACTTGATTCTGTTTTTATGTTAGTGAAACTTCTCTTTTCGCCGAACTCTTTTAATTTGAATAATAATCAAATAACCTAAAACCGTAGCTGGAATTGGAGAAGGTCACTCCTCTTAATTTCAGCGAGTTACGTGCTAAAAGCATTAACTTGTCTGAACAATATATTTTGAGCTGTAATATGTATTTATAAATTCCCTGCTTTACTTTGGTTCTTATAAACTTGTTCAACTAAGAACTGAACATAATCCGAACATTGCAGGACAATTTTGTTGCTAGCTTCTTCTTGGGTTGGAGTGTCACCACTGTTTCTGGGGTATGTGCATACCCATTTGACACTCTACGGCGGAGAATGATGCTCACGTCTGGACAATCAGCCAAGTACCATAGCGCCAGGCAAGCGTTTGTTGAAATTGTTCGTGTTGAAGGTTTTTCAGCACTATATAGAGGAGTCACAGCGAACATGCTACTAGGTGTTGCTGGGGCAGGAGTACTTGCTGGATATGATAAGCTGTACAGAATTGTAAATAGACCTAAGTATAGCTTAAGCTCTCAGAAAGCCTTCAAATGAACCCCATATCTCTTATAGTAATTAATTCTCACGAGTGTTACTCAACTTGGAGGCCGTTGTTGAAAATATGTTGGTAGTTACAAAAGTTGAGAAAGTACGCTGGATGCAGCTCTCAGCCATCAGATTTCTGATTGAATCTCCTTGACTGCTCCCTCTTACAATAACTTGGTTCACTATTGCTGAATCATAGATGAATATAACGTGTAGCGATTCCCTGGGCAATCTTTGTTTTCTATGTACAGTCTTATGATGCAAAAGAATATTGATTTATCCAGCCATTCTTTGTTTATCTTCAGTTCTCGTATTCCATTGTGTGGACATTATACTGTAGGAAGCTCTTTTAACTGTGGCATAAGATATTTAAATTGCAAAACCATTCCTCCCTTTTTCTTTTGCAATTTTGCATTTTTGCAGTTTGAATTTCCTTACTACAGCAAGCATGGTGCAGACACTTTCACAATATGAAAATGGCACTGTTATTTATCTTGCTATTGTTACACACTCTTAACTATTGACTGATACCGATGGCATGGTGTGTTTACAGGCGTGGACCAAGAGGGTTCACAGCTTATGAATAGCTCAACAGCTTGGAGATAACTTCAATTTGTTTATCTCTGTCCTTAAAGCATATTTGGTAGATTAGATAACTCATCTAGGGATGGAATTCTATGAACAAAAAGGACATTTTTGTTCATAGAATTCCATTGACATTATTGTTCATAGAATTTCATCCCTAGATGAGTTATCTACTCTACCAAACATGCACTTAATTTGTTAGTTATCTTTTGAAGAGTCCCTTGTTTCATAGTCTTCTAGTTTATCTTTTTTCTTTCGATTAGGATATGTTTAGGAGTCTTGTGCTAGTAGTTGTAAGCGGCTAGTCTGTGGCCTAACGAGAGGATTATTGTTACTTTCAATTTGTGTTCAATTCTGGTTAATTCTGTGTATGTCTTGCAAGCATTGATAGTTTGTTTCACCGGTCTGTATTCCTCGCAACACTTGTGCTATGACTAAACATGCTCAGATTAGGTGTAGTTTCAATTCCTTTCCTGCTTTTCACTTTAC
Source organism: Salvia splendens (assembly GCF_004379255.2). Lineage (NCBI taxonomy): Eukaryota > Viridiplantae > Streptophyta > Magnoliopsida > Lamiales > Lamiaceae > Salvia > Salvia splendens. The sequence continues at coordinate 26,847,825 of NC_056050.1, read as the reverse complement.
TTAAATATCTCTCTTTTTGCAGGACTTTGTAGACTTCGAATATGGACTTTGACCTTGATATGAGGTATGTGTACGATAATGTAATCCAATTTAATTAAACATTGCATTGTTAATCCTTGGAAATTTTATGACAAAAATATAGTACACTATGAAATTAAATAAGTTGTCATTCTGTTTTAGACAGTTGGTTGCATTTGGCATTAAAAGCACTTTCCTTCAATGGTACACATGTGTTGAAGCTCCAAATACGAATGTGATATTGAGTGAAAGGAAGGAAGAGAATAACTTGGAATAAGAATTGGACTCGATATAAAGTATAAACTGAAGCTGAATACAGAGTATTGTTCTCTAAGTATTCGACAAAATAGCTTGAAAGACTGAAACAAATGAATGAAACCAGTTCCCCGGAGAAGCCAAATGATCCTCTCTCCGAGGCCTCGATTCTACACCACCAACTATTTGATCCCTCTTCGATGCTTTCTTCCAATCCTCCACAGAATATATATATATATATATATATAGGGTAGTGTTAAACTCATTTTCTCCCCTTAGATTTAAGTTCCTTCTTAATCTGGACCGTTAGATCTCATTCATCAACGGTCCAGATGATCTGCATTATATTACACTATAATGGTGCATTATTAGTCGGTGTGCATTATTCAACTGAAAATCTGCATTATTACACTATAACGGTGCATTATTAGTCGGTGTGTATTATTTAACTGAAAATCTGCATTATTAAATGACACGTGGCATCAATCTAACCGTCGGATGACAAAATCGTGGGGCTGAGATCAAGAAGGAAATAAGAGAAAATATGGAAAAAGGATTTGAATACAATCCTATATATATATAGGAGTTTACATATCATTTTTTTATTCTAATTTATTCCTAATTATTAGTTCCAATCCCATGAAATCCTACTTAAACTAGGAAAAAATAATGCATAACAATATTTCATAGTCAACTCTTGTGCTTGATTTTGTTCCTAATATTTCATAACAACAATTTGCTGCTGAATTTATTACTCATATAATTAAATCATTTCACTTCAAATCTTCTTCTTTCCAAGCATGGTGATTGATATCACTGTATTTCGTTGAAGCTCCAAATATGAATGTACTGATATCCTAGGCCAGAAGCCAAAAGTTCTTGAGATGTTTGGTATTAATAAGAAATCCTCCGATTTTTCTGTTTCTCCTTCTTACTGAGAATGTCTTACATTCAGCATTCTGGATGCAGTAGTCCACGAATCCGCTCTCGTTTCTCTTGTATGCCCAAAACATCCGTAGTCGCCCTAGAAATGATTTTTTTCTTTGTCCAAGAACCAAATACGAGACCCTTTCCTGTTTTGCTTCTTCAACAATGGTCGCCCCCTTGTCCACCCCTTCCCTGACTGTCATCACCACACGCACCTGTTTCATTTTGAACGAAAGAAGCTTATGGTTATTAGTAAATGCCTCAGCATCTGATACATTTTTGTGTGAATTGAATGCAGATTTCATCGTTATAATCTGAATAGCTTGACTGCTTGAGTGAAAAAATCATTTGGTTTACTTTCTACACTTACCTCAGGTTTTTTTTGTTGACATATATTTTTGCTAGTGTTCAGAAGATCGTATGCCTTTGGATCAATCTCCCTGTTCGTATTCTCATCTGCAACACGGTATATTCATCGCTCAGTTAAATACTGTCTAAGGTTCAATTTGGAAGGGAAAAAATACCCGGTGTCGTACTTATTCTGGCAACATGTAACAGAACAATCGTGTCGTTGCTCTGGAGATCCTTGGACAGTGCATACTCGAGCGCCACTCTAGCTTCATGGCTGTTATCGACAACGACCATCACCTTGTTCCCAAACTCGGATTCGGGGTTGAAGCTGAACTCACTGAACCAATCTGTCTCACCTTGTGCTTCGATAAAGCTTGCGATGGTTCTCTGGTCCTGCTGAGAAGGCGAACGGGCAGGGGTACACGCCACGGCAGGGTCCATGTTGAAGCCAGGTACCTCTCCTCTCCCAGTTTAGTTCATCTCTTGTAAGAAGCACCTCTCTCTGTCTCTATTTCTCAAATCTTTCTGTTTCTGTTCTACTCAAACTTGTGTGTGGAGAGTCTCCTTTAGTCTTATATACATAATTAATTATGTTGGTAACTATGTGTTCACATACTAACTACTCTATTATGTTAAAAACTACCTCCATTCACGAAAAATAGTTCTGTTTTTCTCTTCATCTCTCTCTTATTTAATCAATCTGGCTTTAAAATAAGTGATATTCATATCAATTATCATAACTATATTTGGTGGATGGAGGTAATATAACACAAAATCTTTGTGCGTGTGCGAGGAAGATGAGTGAGATTACAATTTGTTTTTTGATTTTCTACAATATTTTGCTCAAATTCATTATTGCTCTTATCGAAGGTTTACTAAATGATGTGTGAAATTGCATACATAATGTAGAATGAATTTAATTTTGTAGCAAAGTTGTGTTACCTAATTAATTGTTGGGTAGACGTGCACATGGTCACCACTCATTTAGTATTTCATTTGTCCCAATCAAGCTTGGTATAATTGTTGCCAAAATAAAATATTAAGGCTATATATTTTGATGTATGTAATGATTGTGACTATTGTTTCTTGAATCCTATCTTTTTTTATTGCAAATATGATGAAATAAATTCCCGTTGTTTAGTAGGATTTCAGGGATATTAAAGTAATCCTTGATTCAAATTATGTAGCAACTTTATTTGTGAATTGTGATAAAATGGTTTAGTTCACTAGATTATGCATGTAGTGTTTGAAAAATTCGTTGTAAGAAAGCATTACAATGAAATTGGAAAGGTAAGGGACATAAATCACATCGAAAAGCAAAGATGGCAAATACTCAAAATATGAAATATAATTTCACGTATCCAAGGTTTTAAGTATAGATAATTTATGTGATTTACTATTTTTATTGTAAATACGTAAAGAGAAAATTTTCGACATGAAGTATCCAATAAATGTTTTTTAGAGATGACTATGATTATGAGAATAAACTAAAATTTTAGAAATTAGGATTTCTTCTCCCTTTCGTTCTTTTTTCTCTCAGGTTCAGGTTATTGCATCAAAATCAATAATGTATATAATTGATAACATATTTTACTATATGAAAAACAAAATGCTTAAATTAAGAGAGCTAAAAAATACTTGTTCACGAGATAGAAAAATAAGAACACACATACAATTACAACCAACAACAAATAACAAATCGATATTTATATTATTACAAAAGAAAGTAAAAAAAAAAAATCGATAGCTTTGCACAGAAAAATTAACTCGTATCAGACTCCAACCACTCTAACAAAATGTTTCAAGTTAATACCTTTTGCATATGTATTGACAAGTTATAACCTCTTGGATCGGAAAATAATGATTAAGTTGGTTGTTCTAGGTAAACCAGTTATAACAATTAGTCAATTATCGAATTGTAATGACATATTCTCTCTCCGTGTACGAAAAATAGTCTCATTTTTTTATTTCCAGCTGTCCATAAAACGTAGTCTAATTTCCAAAAATAGAAAATTTCTCTTTATTTTCTCTCTTACTTTCTTAATTTCTCATTAAAACATGTGTCATTCACATACCGGTCTGTTTTTCGTGGATGGAGAGAGTATATTGTCGTGATAATGACTAATGATCTACCCTATGCCACTTTTATTACCCCTTGATTAAACTTTCGATTCAAGATGATCCACCACTTTTTAATCAACTGATTTGCTTCTTAATGAGACAAATCAATGCCAGATAATCGATGCTTAATATAATAATAATTTTTATTATTCAATGGTGGTCCAAATTCATTTTTGCATGGTCATTTATGGAACTTAATTGAGATTTCAAAATATTCAAAAAGTATATCGATAGAAAAATCTCTTGATGTACAACAGAGCTCTCTAAGTGCAACATTTTTAATAATGCTAATTTGCTATTGCCTAACTAAATATAGAAGAAATTAATCTAAAAAAAAGGAAAGCAAAGACATAAAAAATGACATCACACATTTTCTCTTTTGGAAATCAGTGATAACATTTCAAATTATTTTCTAGTGTTGGAATTTACTTTCTCCTCATTTTACCCGAAATGTATGGAAATTTATTAAGTCTACTGATGGAAAAATCATTGTATTATGGTGTTTTGGGGACCAAACTTATTCTCTCTAGAAAAGAAGATCTTGTCTACGTTCAAATCTTGCAGCTATTTCAATGGTGTACGTGATAAATTTCATAAATTTAAATGAGTAAATGAAAATGAAAAGTTTATAGGGATGTCACTCGAGCCAGTCTGGAGGATTACGAGCTAATTGAGCTGAAATTTTATCAAGTTAAAAATTTACAACCCGCATGTTCGTGTTAACCCAACGGACTAATCAAGCTACAAACCGTTAATTAAAATTATCGTATATTTGTTTATTAATTGTAAGGATTCTAATTTCTTATAAATAGTACTCATTTACATCCTTAACAAAATAAACGATAAAAATAAAAATATATTTAGCATAAATTATAAATAGAAAATGAATATATACGATTGATATAAGAAAATGTGTCAAATTAAGAAAAAAACAAGGAAATATAATTACTCACTCCGTCTGCCATTAGCCCATTAGGAGTCCCATTTATGGGCGGCGCGAGTTTTAAGAAATGTTAAGAAAAGTGAGTGGAAAAAAGTTAGTGGAATAGTGGTCTCACTTGTATATATTAGTTTTAAATGAAATGTGAGTGAAATGAGTTAGTGGAAGGTGGGACCCTATTACCATTTATGGTAACAGTGAACCGTGACTCCTATTCGCGGACAGACTAAAATGAAAAAACGAGACTCTTATTCGCGTATAGAGGGAGTAATTCTTAAGCACCAATTTACATAGAAAATTTTAATTCTTTTCCCGTTTTAGTTTGGAACAATTATAAATTTCGTACATCTTTATAGTATAAGACATATATTCTCCAGGGAAAAGAATGTAGAGAAATGATTCGAATGAAAGAATGCAATATAGAAAAAAAAAGTAAATATATTTATGCGCAGCCCATCGGGATAGCCCGATTCCTAATCAAACCCTTATATTTCCAACCAAGAAAACAATTTCATCAAGGAGTTCGGGCTAGCCCGATTCATAATTAAACCCTTAAATTTCCACCCAAGAAATCAATTTCACCAAGGAAGTTATGTTCAAAATTCTAGCTAGACATAGAAAAGAGAATTGAAAGTATCAAAGTATGTATAATAGATCAATTTTCAAAGCTTTATTCTAAATTCTTCCCCTTTTTGGGATAAGGCTGCAAATGTACAAAGATAATTTACATAATCCAAAATTAAACTAAGTGGGCCCACGGGAAACAAATAGTTTATCAAAAACATTTCCACACACATATTTTAAGTTCTCAACCATTCAATTCTATACACATATTATACCACACACATAATAAGGTATCGACCTTAATAAATACAAGTAATTTAATTAATAACACTCTCTTATTTGTTTTCCTAGTTTAGCCTAGGATTATAAATAACACAACAATAAAGTACATAAATAAGATGGATCGATGCAAGTCATTTTATCATCCTATATTTCTTTTATCCATCTATGTGGTGTAGCATCCACGAGGGTATTATCGGATTTGAAAATTGATTTTGGTGTAATGTCGTGCCAGCGTTAGCTTCGCCGTTTTCTCCTTCGATTGGGTAAATCTCGTTCCTGTGAATACAACAGAAGCAGAAAAAAGATTGACAGGAGCTATATATTCTAAAATTTATTCAAAAAATTATTTTAATTGATTGGTTAATTGATAGGATCATTTGAGTAATATGGAGTATTAGACAAAAATTGAATGCATCATAAGACTCTTCAAAAAACTGGCCGATTTTGCCTGTGTCCGCCTATGAGTAGAATAGCATATAGTAGTAACAATTAGGAGCCTATGATATGGACTTACTTATAAATGGTCATTCTTAAATTCACAAGTGATGTAATTTTACTTCTATTAACCAGCATTCTTGATGAGGGTAAATAATAGAAATCCGATGCGGTTTAGTTCGGATCAAATTTTCACATTTCAGATATTTTTCTCATCCCTAATACATGTAAAACTTAATAAATGAAGTATAAATTTTGCCCATTTCAAAATTAGGTTTATCGAATCAAAAAATTTGGACCTATATTTAGAAAAAAAGAGGGTTTTAATCTATGCAAAACTAAATCTTAATAAAAAAACGCAGAATAAAATTATACGCAGGACATTTTTAGGTTATTGTTAGTTTATTTTTAGGTCATTTTAAAAAAAGATGACCTAAATATTTAGATTTGGGTTGCATTTAGAAATGCATCCAAATATTTAGATTTGGCTGCATTTTTTTATTTAGATTTTAATTATTTTTTAATTATAAAATTTTAATTATTTTATAATTACATTTGATTCCCTCCCACCATTTATAAAACAAAAAAGTACCTGACCGTACGTTAAGTTCCAACAAAATCTAGTGTAATATAGTACGAACCCTAGACTGCTCATCAATGTGACAACCATATTTTAGACCAACCCCTATTTATTTTATTTCTTTTCAAAAAGAAAGTTATAGACTTTATAGTATACAACATTTATTGAATTTACCTGATGTTCAAGGTACCCATATGCTGTGACTGACCAAAACCAGAAGAGTTCAAGTCATGGTTTTGCTGTTGTTCCATCGCCGCCGTCGTTGCGGCCGCTGCCGACGCCGCCATCTCTTTCTCTCTCTCCTTTATCTGTATATACATAATAACTAAAATGCTAAATTTCACTACAAACAATGACTAGCTATACATACATTAGGTTTATAAGCTGGATTTTGCTCTTTTAATAATTTGTGTTCTTTTCAAATAAATATCTAAAACTTATTTGAGTCGGATTGCACTTTAGGTTTTTATATTACTTGAGTCATTTTCATTTATTATGACGACAAATAATATATTTAATCTCTTTTAATTTATTATATCTCCTAATTTATTCTATTACTATTTAATCATGAAACACACCATTCTTAAACCATAATGTTATAATATTACCTTCTTGGCTAGGATGTTGTTTTGCTCCTGCAATGCCTTGTCCTGAAACAATGCAGGTTTGCATCAGAGAATCATGTGATTGTATGTGAAGAAATATAGTACAAGCTTTTGGTCAAATTGAATGTGACATTTAAACTAATTAAACTCATGTATTGTAGAATGAAACTTCAATTAAACTTTTTACCTCAAAACTTCTACATTTGAATCTCTTTCTTTGGTCAAGAGTGGTTTTATATGAGTTGAGTTGGGGTTGGCAAGAAACATCTATTGTACATGAATGCTAGAGACAATTTTTATTGCTAAATACATCTATAAAAAAGTAACTTGATGTGAAAATTAAAGTAATTTGAGCAACAATTAATTTCAGCAAATTTTGGACTTCCGTGACTAGCCATGAAATCTATGTAATTTAGTTTGAAAATACATGAAATGGCGTTATTTTTGACGTTGTATTTCTTAAATTCGACGTTGAATAATAGTACGTGCCTAATAGGATAAAATAAGCCCTATAGATCTGCCAAAGAATAACCACCTTCCATGGAAAATTGACACTAATTCTTAAAATTTATGAATTTCAAGACCACTTTCAAAGTTTATGAAAAATACTAATTTCCCTTGAAATATTAATAAAGACCAACATCATTTTTTTTCTTAAATTTCAATAGACTCCTTGAGGAATTAATTTTGTTTACTCATATTATGTAAATCTAAACATTTATTATTAAAGCATGCATGGATTTTATCTCTAACAAATAAACATGGATTCGTTTCTTACCTTTTTCTGGAGCTCCGAAATGGACTCATTCATGAGTTGGTTCTGCAGGTAAGAATTTAGAACATATAATAAATAAATAAATTATACTCCGTCCTGTCTTATTTAAGGCGATTCCTATGAATACAAGATTAAAGAAGTTGATACTTAGTGAGTTAAATTGAAAAAAATAAAGTAAAAATTATAAAATAAATAAGTGAAGAACAAATGAAGCATTAGAAATAATCAAATAAATAATTAAAATGAAAGTAAAAATATCTATGGTCGCGTGCTTAGTGGTTGTGAGCTTGTGATAAGTAAGCAAACGTTCGTGTGCTCATGCGCTAAGCACGCGGCTGATGCGCGACTTTGTGTTTGAGCACGCGAAACGATTTTTTGACAAGTGGCCACCCATTTTCAAATTTTCATTTACTTTAAAACCATTCTTGACACCTTTGATTAGACATATAACCCTGACCTCATAAATACATTCTTGACATCTTTGATATGACTATAACTTTGCTGTCAAATATTTAATTTTAATCCATAATATAAGTATTAAATACAGTATTAGTAGTAGTTCTTTATTCCAATTTCCAAGGGAACTATTTATGTCCTCTTTCATTTTCTCTCTCACATAATGATCTTATTTTCATGTTGATGATTTAGCTACTAGGGGAAGCTACTTTTCACATTTAATCAAATAAATAATTGAATATTTTTGTTTTCTTTATTAGAGTTTTCAATTACGTATTCTTAATGAAATGCTATAAATTAAGTAAAATTAATTCAAAAATAAAATTGCAATTAAAAGCCTTGAGATATTCCAAAATTACCATACTATTTTATCTATTTAAACTAATCATAAAAGTAAACAATTAATCCTTTAGTATGTTCAAATAATCATTGTAATTGAGAGAGATACCCATTATTTACTATTCTTTCTAATCTATATAAGATTTGCACAACACGCTTGTAAGTGGTATATGTAATTAACATCGCAATCCCAACAAATAAAACTTAAGCCATATTATAATGAAAGTTTAAGAATTTACATTATACAGTATATAATTTAATAATCTTTTATCATATGATGGATTAATATTGCCAATTTCCAATAAATCAGATAAAATATTAATATTAATATATTATAATAGAAAATAAATTAAGTATCCTTGTACTTAAATATCACTTGCAATTTTCAATGTTTGGTTACAATTTACAAACAAGAAACACATATGGAATATATAGCATCAATTATCTTTCATAATTATGTCATTATTCCCTTCTTGAAATATCATATTTATTTTTCATCATATGACTTGAATGTAATTTTCAATTTTAGAAACAAAAAAGGCTGAAAATTTACCTTTCGAGTACGGATATGTTTAAGAGAAACATCAAGTTGATGTTCCAAGTTTTGCAGCTCTTTCATGCTTAGAGAGTCCAGATCTTCTCCCATATAATGACTTCAAATAATTAAATAAATAAAATAAAACTGATTGTGTTTATATAGTAAAATTAATACTACACATTATAAATTAATTAACCAATATATATGAATTAATTATGACCCACCTCTGGTTTCTCTGCAGAACCTCCACCCTACCCTTAAGCTTAGCATGCTCCAAAGTCCAGCTTACCTATCAAAGTCAAAGTATATATATACCATGTCACATTATAAATAGAGGAATGTTATAATTCACACATTATCTGACCATTTTAATTCATGTTTAGGGTTATTTATTTTATTTACAAATTACTTACAAGTTAAAGATTAATATGTTCATTTTACCTATAACTGCCAATAAATGAATAAATAAATCTAGAATTTCATGTTATTTATAAATTGATACCGGCAATAAAATTTTTAAGGTATTTGAATTGAACTAAATGTATAAAACAAACACGCAGTGCAATGTACACTGAGAGTGGTGCTTACGGATGCTACTCATGTAAATTATGCAACATAGCTATGTATAATGAACGAATCGATCTATGGTTGTTGTTACTTAATTTGGACTAGACAGAGTAATGCTCAAGAAAGATGCACAAATAGGATATTTATCATAACATTATTAATATGAAAAACTAAATTTATAGATTGTAGAAAAGTGATTCTAGTATTTATGCATAAACATAATGGTATTTTAAAGAATGTAACACTTTGCTTTTCAATAATGCAATGATAATTTAGGTTTATCTATACCGGTGATTCAAGGTCGGGCTCTTTTAGCTGCCTTTCAGCATAAGAACATCTTTCATATCTTTCAAGGATCCTTTCCATGCTACAGCCAATGAAAACAAGAGTTAGGATTTAGAGCCAAAATTTTAATTATTTTAAATAATAATATAGGAGTACATAAGATGTTTGCAAATAAAATTACTTTTTGCAATTAAATCACAACTTTATTAAGTATAGTGCAACACAAAAAAAATAACAGCTAGTAGCATCTTTCATCATTCACGTATATTTATTGCATTTATACAATTATCATAAAAGCTTTACTCATAGCAGTTACAAGTAGATCACTTTGAATGTGAGGTAATAAAATAAATACTCATTAACAAGTTCATACAGACAAATATATATCCAATAACGAAGAATTCCAATGTACTACTACCAAGTGGAGTAGTAGTTTGATATAACTACTAATTAAAACTAAAATATTCACTCAAAGTATAATAAGAATAATATATTAGTAATTCACATAATTACAATCACCTTATAATTTCAAATTATTATCGAGCAATAAGCAATTCATTATAAAATACTAGTATATATTTACAATCACCTTATAATTTCAAATTATTTTAAAAATCCAACATAGAAAGTAAATTGCAAGTATGAGTGTAAAAAATGTACATTTAAAACTCATATTGTACTTTTTTTAGTTCATTACTGATAGTAATTCTAAATTCAAATTCACCTAATTAATTTGGCAAAGAAATAGTATTAAAGAGCAACAAAAAAAGTCAAGTTAAACTAAAAAAATATGAATCTTTGATTGTTTCAGGAAAAAACAAAGTGAATAACTAATTTTTAATTTAAAAAATATAAAATATTATATCATGCTAGTTATAATAAAAATTCCAATGGGGGACAGTGCCCTAAAACATTTGTATATTAGAAAATCTGTATATACAAAATCTAGTAGTATTATAATTTTAGTATACATGCCTTCTCAAATATTCATATAAATTTAATATTTTAGAAATAATTAAATTCATTCTTAAAGCTTAAGTGAAGTCAAGTACTAATAAACTTCAAGTGCATTTTCTTAAAAAACCATGTATTAAGCAAAATAAACATGGTTTAATTTGTTGTTTTGAATTTCTCAAATCCAAGATAAATAAATATATATATACTTGTTATGCTTGGCATAAATTCCTTCAAATATTTTTACTAATATATACACCAATAAACCAAACAAAGCTTGAATTTTATGATGTAATAATGAGTGTTATTTAAAAAAATGAATATATAGGAATAAAAGAAAAATGGCACAAAAAACGATAAAAATGAAATGAAATGAAAGTTTTGCATGAAAATACAGTCAGTCTGCTTTGTATCAATCAGAAACTCAGTAGTAGTATTTGGTTATAATGTACTTACATAAAACACACACACACACACACAAAAACTTTACTCTGGATACCTTCCAACAAAACTTTCAATTATATATCTATATCTATATCCTAAATCAACTTCCAAAACTAAACAAAATACAGAAAACAGCAAAAGAAGGTAACTAGAATAATGATTCACAGCATTTTTCCCCTTTAGATGCATAAAATTTCCATACATACATATAAATTTGTGTGAGAAACAAACTGCATTAAAAAACTCAAACAATGAATCGAACACCGCAGAATACATATATGTGTGTGAGAGAGAAACAAACCTCATAAACAGTAATGAAGCAAACGCAAATATATTTAAAAAATCAGTTAAAAAATCAGTTAAAAACAGCTGAAACTCCAACAATCGATCGAAAACCCTATAAGTGTGTGAGAGAGAAACAAACTGCATAAACACAAACAAAATCAAACATAAAAAACTAATTAAAAACACCTAAAACTCAAACAATCGATCGAAAACCCCAAAATTTTAGAAATAAGTGTGTGAGAGAGAAACACACTGCATAACGAGAAAGGATAATCAAAATCAGCTAAAACTCAAACAATCGATCGAAAACACGTGTGTGTGAGAGAGAAACGCAGCTAAAACTCGAATCAATCGATCGAAAACCGCATAAATTGAAGAAAAAAAACAAAAACAAAAAATCATACCACGAATCAGTCGCGTATTCGAAGAGCTTCCCCTTGGTGGAGAAGACGATTAATCCGACATCAGCGTCGCAGAGGATCGAGATCTCATGCGCCTTCTTCAACAATCCGGATCGGCGCTTGGAGAAGGTGACCTGGCGATTGATTTTGTTCTCGATTCGCTTCAGCTGAACTCTCCCTCTCCCCATTTCTCTCTCACTCTGAGTGCGTGTATGTGTGTGTGTAGGAAAAGAGGGGAAAATAGCGTGACCTACTTATGTGTATATATATATATGTGGATGTTATATATATATATGGGGAAGATGATGATGAGGAGGAGTTGCTCTCGTTTTTACCGTTTCCATGTACATGCTCTGTCGCACTCCCCACCACTCAGATATTTTTTTTCCTCACTCATTTTAGTAAAAAAGGCCACATATACATACATGTATAATTACTCCTCATTATAGTATATAGTTAATCTCTCTCTCATAAAATTACATGAGTATATACATATATGCGTGTAAAAAGAATGCACTTGTTTGTTGTTAATTTGTTGGTGTGTCTCTCTCGGTACCTTTTGTGAGGAGCATTTTTTTGTATATATGTACATATACAAGGAAGAATTGTCAAAAAAATTAAAAATTTTGGTCAAATTATGGTTTGTCTCGTAATTTTGATAATCAGTTGGGTAAGCTATGACTTTAACTCCCTTTGTCGGTGAATATGTGTCTCGTATTTCTTTTTTTAGATGTCTGTCATTACATGTCTCATATTTCAATTTGATAGGTCCGACGGTTGTCTTTCCCCGGATTTGTTTTGCTTGTTTCTCGTGAACTCTTTGATGCTATGTGTTTTTCTATGATGCACGGCTCGCCTTCTTGTGGCTTGATCATTTTAATTTTTTCGAAAAAAATGTCTCAATTACCTTCGGCCGGGAGTAGTACTATTTAGTTTAGTGGATCTTACCTTCCTAATAACTCATGCACTCATATTTTATCATACTTGAATATATAAAAATGCGAGTTTATATCACTAACTTTTTAATCCTTTTTTTGCTATATTTATTAAAATTTGAACCTAGTCGGTGTTGGACAAGTATTCACGGACAGACGGGGTTAAGTTTACTCAATTTTCCCATGGAAGTATTTTCTATTTGTAATATGCCGTTGATTTAGGTCGTACGTGTTTCCAATTGATAACGTGGTTGAGTTACTTGCAATGTTCGTAGAAAAAAAAGAGAGAAGATAAAATCACTAGCAAAAATCGCTAGCAACCCCGTTCACATTGAATTTTTAAGATGCCACAATACATACAATTCCATTCAAATTAGACCCTATTGATTATTGAAGTTTCCATTCAAATTTGAACAAAAATCACAATTTATTCGGGCAATTTTCCTCTTCAATTAACCGGAATGTACTTTGTTTGTCACTCACTGTATGTATCTCGGTGCCTTTATGAGAAGCATTTATTTGTATGTATATGTGTGTGTTGTGTGTGTTTTGGAATATATGAGAGAACAGTACTCAGATGTAGACGACAGCGGTTTTCGAAAACCGGAGGTGGTTTTATGAAATCGCTGTCGCGCTCTGATTGGCTGAGGAGGTGCGTTTTGTCTACGTGTCGTACTTCCATTTCATGCGACCTTCGTCTCCGTACGGTGCGGCCACGTGAGCTCTGTACGGTCGCAGAATATTTCTCTGACTTTATTTCCTGTATTTTAAATTACGACAATTATTTCATTATTTCGATTTTGATTAGTGGAAATTTACTTGACAATTACTCAAAATAAAGTCGTGAAAAGAAAAGTCTCAATGATCCTACTAATTAGCTTTTGCGGTATACCTTATTGGTTTATAGCATTAGGTTTAGGGACTAATTATCAATAAATTTTTTAGGTTGAATTATAAATGGTTTAGGGAGTAAATATTGAAAAATAAAAATCTTTGGGCACGATTTACAAATATTGTACAAGTAATCACAAATACAAATGAATAAACCAAATACTCCCTTCGTTGTATAGCAGTGAAGACATTTCTTTCCGGCATAGAGATTAAGAAAATGATGTGTAATGTATTAAATAAAAAGATAATAAAGTAAGAGAGATGACAAAGTAGAGAGAATAAAGTAAGAAAGAGAGAAAAATAAGTGACAAAAAACGTGTTATTTTTACTAAAAAGGGAAATGACTCCACTACTATGAAACGTACCAAAATGACAAAATGACATCCACTCCTATGGAACGGAGAGAGTAATTGTTTAGCAGTTCGTTATAATTTATTGGGGCTGAATAACACTGATGTGAAAATCCGAATTCGATCGATGTGGATATATATTCTGATTTATTTTGTAGATCGTGATGAATACTAGGCATTAGAGCACCCGCAACGCGTGCCGCCGGCGTTCCGCGTGCCGTTCCGCCGGAACGGTTTCGCCGCGGAACGCGTTGCGGCGCTGCATTCCGCTCCCGTCCCGTTCCCATTCCGTGCCGGGTGCCGACGGCACGTAACGCGGCACGGAACAAGCCGCCACGCGCCTGGGCGACGTGGCCGATCCCCGTGCGTGCGTGCTTCCCACTCGCCGGCCCGCGAGTGGGACACGTCAGCAATGACGCAATAATTATTTTTTTTTTATAAACATCGAATTTTTTAAAAAAGTTTTTTTTTAAACGGTAACATTACCGTTTTTTTTAACTTTTTCTTAATTTTTTTAATTTTTATTTTATTTTCTTATTCTATAAATACACCTAATTCATTCATTTTATACACAACTACACATCTATTCTTCCTACATCAACATCAATTTCTCTCCAATTTTCATATTCTATCTCTTCAAAAAATGTCCGGCGACGGCAATTACGGTGGTGGCGGCGCCGGAGGGTGGGATCTCAACGCGTTCGGCGATTGGGAGACCATGTACAACACACTTGGTGGTTCTGGGTCATCGACGCCGGGCACGCAGGGGTCGGCGACGCCGGGTGGGTACCAACCACCCACTTTCGATGTGGATGCCTACGCTCGAGGCTCCGGCTCGCAGCTTTCCCAGGGTTTGTCCCAGATTCGGGAGGATATCCCCGTTGAACCCACTCAGGGAGGAGGCCGAGGCGGTGGAAGCTACAGGGCTGCGTCTGAGGCACCCGAGGAGGATGAGGAGGAGGAGCCGGAGGATCTGGGCCGGCATCCCTACACCAACGAAGAAACAAAGGCGGTGTACACCGCCTGGCTCACCGTCTCATATGATCCCATCGTCGGCAACCAACAAGCCGCCAAGTGCTTCTGGGAAAAGGTCCGTGATGTCTACCACGAGACTAAGCCGAAAGGGGCCCGGAAGCGCAAATATACAATGCTTCGTGCTCACTTTGGCCGAGTCGATTTACAGGTCAAAAAATTCTGCGGGATCTACTCCACCGAAGCGGCGCACTACCAAAGCGGAGCTTCGGGCGCCGACATACTGAGGGCGGCTTTGCGCGCCTTCCACCAGGACACCGGTGTACAGTTCAAATATGTTGATATTTGGCAGCTCGTCAAGGACGAGGAAAGGTGGGCCGGTGGTGTCCGCTCCAGCTCGGGATCAACCTCAAAGCGGACGAAGCACACGACGAGCGGCCAGTACTCGTCTGGTGACGCCGATGCGCCCAGTGATCGTGACCCGCAGGAGGTTGGGGTTACGGCCGCCGAGTACGAGGGATCTAGCCGTGGGCGCCGTCGTCCGCAAGGGACGAAGGCGGCGAAAGCGGCTAGAGCGAGGAAGGGCCGAGGAGAATCAAGCCAGTCGGCCTCGGGATCGGGCTCACAAGGAGGCTCGAACACACTTATGGTGGCGTACATAACCGCCACAATGGCGGACACTTCCCGCTTCTCGTACGCCCAATACACGGCCTGGTGGAACGGAATTGTGCATATGGCAGGACTACTTGGTCTTCCCCCTCCCCCTAAACCTCGACCGCCTCCGGAGGATGATTCGCCGGCGGAGTAGTTTTTTTTATTTTCCCACGTTTAATTGTGTGTTTTTTATTGTGTGTTTTTTATTTTTTAGGATTTGAATTGTGTGTTTTTTTTAATTTTTTAAGTTTAAGTTGTAATTTTTTTTAATATTGTGTGTTTTTTAATAAAGTATGTTTATTTTTTAATAAAGTATGTTTGTTTTTTAATAAAGTGTGTTTATTTAATTTAATTTAGTTGGAAATAAAAATAAAAATTGAAATAGAATGAATAGTAATTTAAGGAACGGTTAAGGAACGGTTAAGGAACGGAGGGTTGCAGGTTCCGTTCCTTAGTTAAGGAATGGAGTAAAAAAGTACAGTGGGGCCCTCAAATAGTGGTTTAAGGAACGGTATAGGAACGGTATAGGAACAGCGTTGTGGTTGGCCTTAGAGTAATATTTTGATGCTAGAAAAAAAATATTTCAATGATATTTTGATGTTTATAAATCGGGACGATCTCTCATGCATTTTGCAGAATAAGGCGGTGGGAGGAGACGACAGTCGTTGAAAAACTCCTTTCGATTTAATTAGTAAATTTTATTTTGTGATGCATTTTTATTTCTTGAATTCTATAATGCTTATGTGAAATCACCTAAAATTAGATTTATAACTTCATGAGACACTTTTGGAATTTTCATTTATGTAGTGAGATCACGTATTAATGTTAGTTGGTTAAATAGACTGTCCTAGTTTAGTTATACATAATGAGTCTGTAATTAGTTGTAAATTGTACATTATGGTGATTAACATTTATTGTCCTTGGTCGATTAATAACAATAAAATGAAATAATCTTCTTAGTTATGAATAAAACAACTACATAGTTTAAAATTTTAAAAATAAATAATTAAAAGAGCAAAAAATGAAAACATTTAAAAATACAGAATTAGTAATAGATATTTGAAAAATATAATAAAAAATAAATAAAAATTTAATCTTAGAATTAAAAAACATAATTAATTGGATTTTTGAAACAAGTAAGAGAATTAAAAATGTGATGTGGCGAGCCACGATTGGTTGCCTTCACAGCGTGCTTAAGCATGCATCAACATAGAGGAAGTGCACGCTTTAGCCATCTGTTGTGGCATGTTGAACGGATAAACTTTAAGCACTCTGATGTAGATGACTTAATAAACTAAATATTTTATTTTACCTACATCAATACATTATAATATAAAAGATTATAAGTAATAAAAATAAGTGTATTAAGTCATGAAATTGTAAATAGATTAAGTCAACCAAAGGATACTTGTGGGTTATCTATCAATGAGAGATGATTAATTAACATAATATCCTCTTTAATTAATCTGTTTATGTAGCTTGTAGTTTATTAGTAGTATCTACCAAAGTTGCACTTTGGGATCGACTATTTGCCATATTCATATTGGGCACAACATTACGGCATGAAAATGCTAGCACGTAAATAGATCTTTATATTTCGATTGCAAATGCATTTCTATTCATTTCATTCGAAAAATAGAAATCAAAAGGTCACTATAACCATAAATGTTTTTTTTAATGTTCCAAAAACATGATCTTAGCCCAAAAGTGACTAAGATCTAAACAATATGAAGATGCGAAGTAGAGGTCCCACAAGTCGAGATCATCCATTCTATCAAGTGGAAAAAAAGATGATTAAATACACTAAAGGGAGAAACGAAAAAAGACCAAAACCAACCACCAGAAGAGTTAGATCAACCCACATCTCTACGTCGGAAACGGAAGTTAGGATATCCTAGTTGGTCCATCCTAACTAGCGCCTTCAGGTACCGAGGCGCAAAGATTGGATCAAAATATGTGAGGTGTTTGGTGAGAAAAATCCAAAAGGATAGTAGTACTAAGTGGTGAGAAAGTTAGGAAAATAAATTGATACATGTGGAGTCGAAGGAGTCGAACGATCCCATCCTGCGACAACTCCACCCCAACTCTCTGTGAATGTGGTCCACTTCCGATCTTTGTGAATATGGTCCAATCCTGGGTGCCTCTCCATTTCTTCTTCCCGTGCTTTCTTTTATGGTCATCTTTGTTTGCATTAAAGATTAATAATAGTAATTCCACAATTACCTCTGTGATTGCTCGAATTCGATCTATTTGATGGATGAGAAGCCTCTTATCAACTAAATTGCACCTTATCATCGTTTCAGGTCGTATTTGTTATTGTCTGTTGTGTTTAGCGATCAACATGTGTCTTTTTCGCAAAATAGACATAGTATACTTTATTTTTCCAACCGAATCCGATATATCATTAATAGAACTTTTTTTATCACCAAAAATATTTGAGCATGCCTATATCACTTAAAAGTTCCACAAAAAGGTGTTACAATGATCACAATAATTTGCACAACATGTCGAAAGTGATAATCAAGGCAAAAAATTCATGACTTTTTATAACAATTTAATCTATTACAAAATTGAAACAAGAAAAGTGAAGAAAGTATGGTTTGGGTACTTGGATTTAATTGGGTGACCAATTTAGTTATCATATATTTAGATGATGCCTTCCTTTCTTAGTCGTTTAGTGTTGGGTCCATTGACTAAATTTCACGTGAAAGTGTGTACTTTTTTTATGTTGTCGACATATCATTTGTCTGCTCAATATTTGCAACATTTATTTTAATGCGTTACACAGTTGTAATGTGACAGTTATCTCTATTGTCCTAGCTAATGTTGGTAGCAAAATTTATATAATTTAATCATGCATTTTAATGCTTTTGTACAAACTGGAGAGGGCACTCTAGGCCCACTTTGCCTGTCACCAACTTACCATTTACATTTCTTCTATGTAGGTCACAATTTTTTTTCGTTTGGGGATATAGAGAGGATTGTGATAAAATAACAATCAAATTTTAAATAATACTCTATGTAATATTCAAGATGACCCACCTCTTAAATTAGATGTGATTTTTAAATTTGTTGAGTATGGTAACATAGAAAGAAAAATACAGTTAAACACTTCCATAACGAAAATGCAGTTGAGTACTAAACTCCATGTTTGTTTCATTCTTCAAGAAAGACTCACCAAGAATAGATTGTTTTAAAATTTTTGGAATTAAAGATTATCGATGTGTATTTTACAATAAAGAGTCAGAGACTATAGAACACATCAATTTCAGCTGCAAGTTCTTTAGCAGACTTTGGTAATATTATTGTGTTTGTTGGAACATTTCTTCTTCGTCTAGCAAACTTTTGACGAGTTGTAGATAACGATGTTGTATGTCGTCTCATAGTCCATATGGTCAGTAAAGCAACGATTACTTTGACGTCTTCATTCTCGACGTAGAATTAGTGCTATAATTTTTCCTCTTGGGGAACAACTTACCGACGACTTGAATGACCTTAAATTCGAACGACCGATGATCCGAATGACATCTTGATCATGTTTGGTGTTTGAACCAAGTGTTGTGTTGATGCTGCCTTTTTGTTGTGTGTGGCTTTGACCATTTTTTAGCACACTAAATATAGAAGTGACAAACAATTAAATTGCATGGTTTGTAATAACGTACATTAAGATAATTGGTCATGCGTATTTTAGGTTTATGGGTTATGAACTTTCCAATTCAAGCAAACAAGCTGTATATTCTAGTTTTTGCAAATAATTATTTAAAAATTATAATGGAAAACTATATTAAAATGTGGATTAATTTGTATTTCTTACCTAAATGGTGGTATTTAGAGCAGCGGTGTGTTAGTCCATGCTCTAAATCACGCATCGGCCCGCTCTATGGACGTTATAGGCACGAGCTTTGTTGCACAATCAAAGCATACCACGTGACATAAATTAATTGAATTGAAAATTGTAAATAAGAAATAATTGAAAGTAAGCTACAAGAAATATGAAAAGTAACTAAATAATGCAATGCTCAATTGAATTAATATAGCTTAACTTTTGTGATTAGTATATAAACATATGCTAATTGTGTAATCTGACGATGAGAAAAAAAAGAAAAAAAAAGTAGATTTGTAGCAATTCGATAAAGTAATGAGTATAATTCAATGAAATCTAATTATCAATTTTAATAGTACAAATATTCATAAAAAAGAAGAATAAAAATGTCTTAATCAATTTGACCGTATCAGGATTGACGTATCTGATATATATATATATTTGTACTACTCGAGTAAATATGTGTCACACACATAGTAACATAGTAGGAGTAATATTTTTTATAGTTAAAATTTAGATATATTTTAAAAATTCAAATATAGCTAATTTTCACTTGTTAAAAGTGGGGTGAGCACAAAATTTTAGAATTTAAAATGACCCACAAACTATACCATGGTCGTTTTGAAAATATAACTAAACGACTAATTAGATTTTACGAATCTTAAATTAAGTATTTGATCATACTTAGATTCATCATTGTTCTATTTTTATATATTAAATCATTCAATAACTGAAAACATAATTAAATGTCATTTTTATATTTCAAAACTATTCCTATTAAATATTCTAGATTTATAAATATAAATCATTTTCTCTATTGCATTTGGAGATATCAATATATCATGCATTCTGTTTTAAATAACTTGTTAGGATGACGCATGAATACATGATGTACTCCATTACTTTAGTAATTTAGCTTTCCTTCAACAACGATAGAATCGAAATATACTTTTAGTATTAAAGCACATAGTTTGAACAAAAATATGAATAGACCCATTTCCAAAATGCATGCTCTTATTTGCACACATAATTTGTTGTATGCATATTCATTTTTGTTAATAAATTCAAAATTGTCAAATTTTCATTATACCAAGAATCATTGGATGACTCTTACGAGTATTCGCATGTTTCATACCTAAAGACAGAGATCGAACTGCGGATTATTTTGTTAAAGATGGATGAAAATAGATGAAAATTACGTTATATTGTAATATTACAATTTTTAATAGATGGTGCAAAGGTTGAAAACTATAAGCTCAAAATGATAGTACAAGGAAAGAATAAAATAAAAAAGCATTTAAAAAAAATATGGAATCGGATGATATCGGACTGGGCCCTTCAGGATATATCGGGCCTCGCAACTAATAAATAAAGCCCAGATTTCCACTCTTTACAAAGATGATAGAAATATGAAAGCAGTGAATGAAATAACGCCACGTGGAATAAATTTTATTTGTAGCACCAGCTGCTTTTTTTGAACCACTGAAATTGATAAATGTGAAGATTCATTTTGTTGAGAGAAAAAAAAGATAGATGATGATGAAGATGATGATGGCTTCCTCTGCCAAACCATATTCACCTCTTCTCATCAAATCCATGGCTTCCAAAACTGTCACCTCTAAAAAAGTTTATCTCTCCCCCTCTTGTTTGACATAATGTGTGTTGGATGTGTGGTCTAATCTGATAGTATTGCAGGGCACGGTGGCGTCGAAGCCGAAGCTGCTGACGCGGGTCGAGCAGCTGCGCCTCCTGAGCAAGGCGGAGAGGGCAGGGCTGCTGTCGGCGGCCGAGAAGTCGGGGCTGTCGCTGTCAGCGATCGAGAGGCTCGGCCTCCTCTCGAAGGCGGAGGGGCTTGGGGTGCTCTCGGCTGCCACGGACCCCGGGACCGCGACGGGACTGCTCAACCTGAGCCTGCTCTTGCTGGCATCGGGACCTGTGTTCGTGTTCCTCGTGCCGGAGGACTACCCATGGGAAATCGGCCTTCAGGTTGCGGTTGCTCTTGTATCTATAGTTGGTGGCTCTGCTGCTTTTGCTGCATCAAATCTTGTATCCACTTTGCAGAAATGAGAAATCTAGTTGAGATTCAATTTCATGTGACAAAAAATTTCACATTCATACATAATTAAGTTGTTTCAGTAAAGAATTGGATGATCCAAGAATATCATTCTTCAGTATCAGAATGATCAGATGTAGATTCTGTATCCGAATGCAACAACAGAGGGTTCACTCTGTTTGTGTTCGCTTCCAGAGGCGGAAGCCCCTCATCTTCATCGCTCGAACATTCTTCTTCATTGGAGGCGCCTTGCTTTGAGGTCTCCTGAGGCGAGGATTTGAAAATCTCGGGCCATTCGGGTGATTTTTGGAGGAGGGGGACTTGGTCGTGGTAAAGCACCTGTGTGAGAATGCCGGCCACCTTTCTACCGGATTCGATGGCCTCCTCTCTCCCACTTTCGTCGACAACTACAAAGTTCCCTCGTTTGATCCACATGCTTTTCTGGAATTTCGCGGGGAATATAGCGAGTAGATGTTGCCCTTTTGCATCCATTACCTTCGGAGATGGAGCTAATCAGTATAATGAATAACATTCAATCTAAGAAGTAAAGACAGGATTAGACAGATCTGTACCTCAATAAGATTAGAGCCCCTCAAATCGACAACCTGCATTATGTTTTGCCCGTGTTGAAGTGCCATCATCTCTTCCTCGACTGCTCTCTTGAGATTCTTCCTCCCTCCTTTCATTTTCTGTGCTACGCTGCACAAGATTTCAGTTTGTTAATATCTCTATATGCAGATGGATCATTCAAAATATCCACAATCATCTAATTCATCTTAGAGCAAATTCATAGCACTGAGAAACAGAGAATAAACATTGAGATGTACAACCAAGAAGAAAATGACAGCCCAGCACCTAATGTTGCACCATAGAATCAGCAAAAAAATCAATAGTCAAGACAGATTTCCACCACGCAGCTGAAAACATAATAAATCGTTGAATAGTGTTTAGCTCAATCAACAAAAGCTAAGATCAGAAGAGTCGCCTATGCTAGCATGTCATGGAATAATTAAAACATAAAACGAATCTCTTTTAATAAAATGGATTGCACAAGACTCAAACAAATTAGAACCAAGAAAGACAGATAAATAAAGCTATAAATGATATGCTAGGAATATGTAGGTAAACCAAACTTTGCTACTAAGGAAGTCAGATCACAGGGTGATATAAGATACATGACCATTGCAATTCCCTTCTTCATCTACAAATGAGCCTAGGTTGGATGTGACAGCAGCATTACTAACTTGAATAAACAGTATAGCATCAACAAATATAAATCTCTACATGAGGATGCTGATCAAAATTTGACATTTTGATACTATCCACGAAAATTAGTCTCTTTCAATTTATAGATACTAATTTGTACATTCAATATACGAATTTTTGATGACGGAGGTAGTAATTGATGTTATCTCATACCAGCAAACTCGTTTTCTAGAACTAGTAATTGTGAATAAGAACTCATAATTTGACAACAGAAAAGACCTACTAACAGAGATGCTAATCCTCAACATCAGTATTACTAACTTGCTAAAACAGCATAGCATCAACAAATATAAATCTCTACACGAGGATACTAAATATAATGCTACTAACTTTTTTTGACATTTTGATACGGCCACAAAAAATAGTCTCTTTACATTTATAGATACTAATTTGTAACATATTCCCTTCAATATACTAATTTTCGAGGACATATGGAGTAATTGATGTTATCTCATACAAACAAATTCGTTTTCTAGAACTAGTAATCGTGAATATGAACTCATAATTTGACAACAGAGGATACTAATCCTCAACATCAGCATAAAAGCTGGAATGTTCACAACCAATAAACGACCTAAATCAATATGTAGATTGAAAGTTCTCAAGCATTTTGAAACAAATTAATCAGTCCAACGCTAGTAATTAGATAAAGTTAGCTCTAAAAAGGCCAAATTAAAACAATCAACTGCATTTATTCACAAATCAGAAATATATTCTCGTAAATTAGCTTTGTTTTGCACAATAAAATAAGAGCGATTGGGAAAGCGAACGAATTTGAGGAGCCAAAACTAGTGCTCGTGTTGGCGAAAATTACACACCTTTTTTCGAAAGAGAAATTAAATTAAGCCGATGAATGTCGAGCTGAGGATTGTGAAAGTGATCAAAGAGGCGGCGATGGCTGGACGGCGGCGGCAGCGGCGGCGGGTGTTGGACGGCTGACTTCGCTGGAATTAAGAGAGGAGAAGAGTATGAAATCTGTATACAGAAATCCTTTTTATAGTAATGTTCTCCCTCGGGCCCAATAATCTTTGTTTGGATAAATGGGCCCAAAATCTCTTTTTAATGGGCCCAAAATGATCGTTTGATTGAATAATTGGGCCCAAACGAATTTTCCCCTTATTTCCATTATTAAAGGATTTTTGAAGTATAAGACCATCCACATCGGTTCATCCCACAGCTCCCGGATCGGCACACCTCCGAAATGCCAACCTACACATCGTACACCCGATCCGTTTCGTTTTTCCCCGTTGCGGATGCCCAAATAGAATTTCATGTGTTTAATTTGGAGTTTTTTGAAAAATTAAATAGAAAGTGAGTATTTTTTTTTGCAAAAACTTCAAAAGTAATGTACAATAAAAAATATAGATTAATGTGTATTATGTTAAGATTATTGGTGTTATTATTTCGAAAACTAATTTGTGTATGAAATTTGGTTTAATACATATAGTTCGAGAGGTGGAATCAGTGGCGGATCTGCATAGAAACAAATGTATAGTACATCGATGTCGTTTTGAGTATTTTATATTACAAATTATTTATTATAAATCAAATCATGTGTCTTAAGTTTTAATCTAAAAGTTCATTATCAAGTATTCATACTTTATTCCTCATTCATTCACACTTTCACAACCTATCATCTATATCCATAGTCCATAGTCTATTTATTCAAACTTCCACAACTTATTCACAAGAAAAGAAACAGAGACAAGAGTAGTAATTAATTCGATAAAAGAAAAAGAAAGCCGATACTCACACTGTTGTTGCTGCATTGTGTCGTTGCTGACCGATTATGTAATTATTTATCGCATCCCAAATCAGAAATCCCGAATCAACGCATGCATTAATTCAGCCTGAATAGTTATAAAAGCAAGATGACAAAAGAATAAATGATATATATGGTGATGGGAATGAGTCGATGAGACTGAAAATACTTCAAGTGGCAGTTATATAAAGATGATGACAGTCTTCTAAGCATGCTCATTGTCTCTCTTTAACACACACATAGATATGATGATTTAGTCTTTGTAAAAATGAAGATGATTTGATTAGTCGACTGATTTTAAATTAAATATATGTCTTCGAAAAAAAGTACGTTATAATATGCTTTAGTAGTTTGACATGATTTTTGTTTATGAAATTATAATTAAATATGATAAAAAAATAGGAATATATATATATATATATATATATATATATATATATATATATATATATATATATATATATATATACATACATACACACGAAACTGGAGAAAAGTAGGGTTGTGGATGAAAGAAATTAAGATAGCAATGAAACATAGTAATAAAATAGCAATAAGTAGAGACATCAGCTTTTTAGAGTGAAATAGCTAGGGTTTTCCCCACACCTAGCTAGATTAATCAATCCCAATAAAACTTTTTAAAGCATGCAGTAGCAGCTCGCATGTGATTATCATTTATGCACATTTACAACGTATTTCACTTTAAAAAATAAAATAAAATAAAATAAAATTAAAGACGGATATTACTTCGTCATTAATTTAATTACCGAGAAACTACCTACGATGCATATCTCTAACGGATGTTGGAGCAACCTAAGTTGGCGATAAGATGATGAAGTGCAGTTTAATTGGTCATACGCTTCACCTTCACTAGAGAAATCGGGGATTCGAATCACCATGGAGTAAATAGAAATCATTATCGATTCCCTTTAAAAAAGCCAAAGTTGATGACTAAATTGGGTATATCGTGTATTATAAGCCTAAGGAAATCCCTCTTAAGGTAGTTACTAAGTTTATTTAAAAATACTTTATACTACAAGATTGTTTAATTTACCATTGATAAGATGCTATTTTTTAAAGCAAAGTTAATAATAAGCTATTAAAGTTTTGGGATGGTTAAACATTAAAAAGTTGATACTTATTGTGACAAAGTTGTAATAAAAACTAACTTAAATTGATAGGGTTTCAATTCTTTTTTGCAATGTTCAATATTCACATATAATAAGCTCATCTAATAACCAAGTATTGATTATTCTTCTAAAAATGGTTATGAAATCCACAATTTGAAACCCAAGCCACCCAAAATACTTTCTCATATATGAAAATATATTATTCACCCAAAAAATAATGATACAGTAACATTGTAGTATATACATGCATAAATAAAGCTTACAATTTTAATTACTATGAGTAAGCTGACTTCAATTCGAAGATGACAAGAGCAATCAAGATAGCTACATCTTCGAAGTTCGCATATGCATAAATGACAAAACCAAATGAAAGTCATCATATGTATATTCCAATAACTATAAGAATACTTTATACAATATGTGTATAGGGTTTGGTTATAATTAAATAAATGGTTTCCACCAAGCTGGTTGAATATTATATTTTTTTTAATAAAATAGTAGGAGTATTAATGATTTTGTAGTAAAATTTTATGAGTGTAATTATACTCAAAGTCGAGAATCAGCGAACAGAGGCTGCTAAAAATGGTGATCTAAGCAACACATAAAAAACGCAGAATGACAAAAAAACAACACAAAAGCTAAACAAAAGACAAAATCGCAACAAACAATGCGTAGTATTTTTTTGTAATAATGTGAAAGTTGTAAATTAAGTTCGTTAGTGTAATCGATTGTTAGTAAAATTGACAAATTCAAAATTGAAATTTTTACCACCTAAATGACCCGAACATTGAACGCTGTCTTCGTGATCTAAATAAAAGTAATAATTACTTTATACAACTAAATTTATTTTATCCATATGTACATTATATAGTGTAATGCATATATAGAAATAAATATTGTTAGGATGAAATAGGTCCACTAATAAAGTATGCTTGGTGAGCCACAAGTTGTGACTGTACAATTCTTTAAATATTCTTGGATCTTGTGATAACATACCAATATTAATGCAGTCACACTCTTATCACTTTATTATCTTATTTCCTTTTCATCAAAAACTTTCTTTACAGAAATTATTTGATTCTCTCTCTATCTCTAGACTATATGCTTCTTTTTTGGCTAGCTTGACATACTTTCTAGGGTTTCACATTGGTGTTGTACGTTTTAACCGTCGACATTAATTAAAGCTAATTATGCTATTATTAAATAAATATGTACGTGCATGTCTATTATTGGTATATAGGTAGCTACTAAGTATTATTAACTTTACCCAAATAGGGTTTTCATAGTTTGAATTAGCTTCAACAATAATTAATATCGCTTGCTTAAACAGCTGAGCTTAAATTTCCATATATAACATCCATGTTTGAGTAAAATATGTTAAAAGTAGTTCATTATTCTAATAAACAATACCCCTTCGTTTGTCATTGTTAATTTATTTTTGAAATATGCATTTTCATCTTATTTTTGGAGTGATGTTAATCATCCACATTATGACTGCCCACACACTTTTATACATTTGACAAATTTGAAAAAAAAATAGATTTCAGGTTAATTTGTGATGTAAAATTTAAAATTTATATTTTAAACTACTACAATAATAGTTTATCTACATAATATTAGTGAAAAGAATGAGCTAAAATAAATTAGTAGCAATTGAACATTAATTAAAATTATTAGTAACTATTATTATTATTTTATCTAAAATAACTGTGTGGCAAGCCATAATGCGATCACATAATTTTGTTATATTTTTAATGTTATTAATTATATGGTGTAATAAGAAATTAAAAAATAAAAGGGCACGAACAAATTAAAACACTTGTCAAAGAAAGAGAAATGCCACTGTCACATGATCTAAAAAATAATTTAAAAATGAGTGAGAAAAAACAGATTTTCTGAACTTCCATTCTGTCTTTTTTCTTGCTCTAGTCGATATCATTGACATCAAACATAAATACATTGCATGGGACACTGTTTGTTGCTGTTCACTTCTTTTTATTGGTATATATACAATTTGTCTTGTATATTGATATGACATGGAGATTGCATTCAATTATTGTCAATATATTTTTTTTCAGTTGCAGATATTAAGATCAAATTTCATGTTACAAAACCCACAAATTATGTTTGAATAAATAGCAATAATTGGAGTTAATTTTAAATGGTCAAATAATTTGAATAATTAATATACTACCAAAGACATATTGTCATTGCAGCAGCAGCATCACATGCAATTAACCAAAGTCTGAATGCATGCAGTAAAGAGAAAAAATACTTTTTGAATATCAACATTTTGTTGCAGTATTTTGATATCCATAATATTTAATTGACGAAGACAAGAAATTCATGTTTGTTCCCAATATTATTGGCAACTGATAATTAAAAGCTGAATTTCTGACAAACCAACAACAGTCACAGCTAGTGCAATAGTAAACAAATTCATGTTACCCTATCTTCACCATGCATGTGGAATTCATATCATTCAAACATTTAATTTTCAACCTCAAATTTCATTTTCCTAATTAATAGTACTAGTAATTTCATCTACTGCATTGTTTGAATGAAAAACTACTATTGACCTTTAAAGTAAAAGTAGAAAGAACTCAGTACACACGAAATGCTACAATAATAATCTTGTAAGTAAAATATATCTAAGGATATGTACAAAATACACCTCTTTGAAATACAAAGATATGGTATGAAATTAAGATTATCTCTGCAAATCATTGTTTCTATAGATACTTTCAGCTTATTATATACAAGCAGTGAATCTTAATTAAGGCATATTATGTAGTAATAACTTAATTTCAACCTCTCAAAAAACCTTGATATATGTATGCATTTCACATTGAAAAATGTGAAACCATAACTATAAGCAACAAGTAATATGTTGAATCAAACTACCAACACTTGTCTGATCTTCACAAGTACATAGAAGTGAAAAGGAGAAATGTCATGCAAATTAAATTAACTAAAAACTCCATATAAAGCTAGCTAGCCATATACATTATACATAATTCCCTATATTAATTTCTGTTTATTTCAAAAAATTTAAAATGATCAATAATGTCTTCATATAGCCCTGTGACCGTAGTGACTCGAACACAGCCTATAAATGGTTGAAATGGAAGTGTCTTACCAACTAAATTGTGCATCGTCGTCTAGATTAAAGTCAGATTAAGACTATAAACTAGTATGGATGATATAAATCAAAGAAAATAGTAAGAGAAAATTATATATACCTCCAAAATAATTCCATATATCTCACATGACTCATGTAATTCAAGAGAATAGATCCAACTTCAATTATTGATTACATCAATCAAAATTAAACCCTGACAAA
The DNA here is from genome assembly GCF_004379255.2 of Salvia splendens. Taxonomy (NCBI): domain Eukaryota; kingdom Viridiplantae; phylum Streptophyta; class Magnoliopsida; order Lamiales; family Lamiaceae; genus Salvia; species Salvia splendens. Next base: position 26,818,524 of record NC_056050.1, on the reverse strand, counting down.
TGTGACATTTAACAAACACATACAGGTGTAGTATTTAATCACACATTAATTCCAAGTATAAATGTATATCTCTTGCAAAATCAGAAAACAAAACAAAAAAAACATACAAAAAGGCAGAAAAATAAATCATATTCCTTACTGTATATGTAGCATTTGTATAGCTGCAAGAATCCCATTTCCTTCCCAATTGTGTGTGTATTTGCATACATAATCAGCCATCTTTGGTCTCCGATCTCCCGGCTTCACCATGGTGCGGCTGAGCAGCCGGCTTGAAGGCGAAAGGCCTCGTGAGGTGGAGGGCCGTCGAGAAGCCGGGATTCGGCTCCATTGAAGGAGGCAAGTAGGAAGGGAAAGAGGGGATGTTGAAATAGAGATGAGTGTTTGAAGGATTATTGATGATCATGTTGTGATGTGATGATGATTGGTGATCTTCTTGATTTGGCAAAGGATTGATGTAATTAGGTCCAAATTGGGAGATTTGATCACAATGGAAATAAGGGTTTTGAAAATATTGGGATTGAGGGTTTTGATTCACTTGTCCTAATGGGAAAAGATTCTGTGCCACAAATCCCCCAAAACCCTCATTTTGGCTATGATTCTCTTGCTCAATCCACTTCTCCTTCTCTCTCTCATTGTCAATTTTGATCATCCCTTGCTTGGAAGCTAGGAATTGGGAGAGGGATGAAGGTTGGGGTGGGAATTCTTGATTAAGGTTAGGGAAGATTCCTGGGATGGATGGGAGAGGGGGGAGCTTTTCGATGTCGGATTTCGTGGCGTCGATGAGCCAGTCGACGACCTTGCTCGGCTGGCTGAGGCCGAGCTTGTCTTGGAGTTCGTATAGCTGGACGGCCGTGGGGACGGAGAGGCGGATGCGCCGGTCTCTCAGCCCCCGGACCGTGCACACCTTGCTGTGCCGGTCTTTTCCCCCGAAGGCGCGCGAGACGCGCACTATTCGGGGGTTTTTGTGGGTCGACGACCACCGCGATCTCGTTGTCCCTTCTTGCTTCACCCTCGGAGTCAGATCTCTCTCTCTGGAGTTGGAATTCATGCTTGGATGCCGACGTCGTTGTCCATCATTCCTCTGCAGGGTAAAATCTCAGCAGATCGTGTCAGCAAGCAGAAACCATCAAATTAGGTTTTCAAAAAATTGTAAGAGGAAAGTTTTTTAGGTCATTTTCTTTTCTTTGAAATTAAACAAGAAAAAAAAAGCTAATTCTTGGAAGTGATGGACATATACGATATGTGTTATGTGACAAATATAGTCACAATTTTGAAAGAAATAAAAGAATTTCAAAAATAACTTACAAAAATAAAAATTAAATTGAAGAACTCACCTTTTGTCATCATCTAGTGGATGATCAAGAAACTAAAATAATTTGCTTTCTTTGTGAGTTGCAAGAAACTGTCTCAGCTCAATATTCTTGAAGAGGAAAAACCCTATATTTTGAAGGAAAATATTAGGTTGGGGATTTAGGCAGAGAGAGAGGGAAGATGACGATGACGACGACGGCGATGGTGATGGAATATTTCACCAGTCCATGTTGCAGAAAAGATAAAGGTATGGTGCAATTGCAACCATGTGGCGTGGGTGCATAACGACACATATAAAATCTGGTAATAACCTAAGAAATTAGGTTGTAAGAAATAATAATGTGGGAAAAAAAATTAATTTCAATGACTTATACTTTCATGCTGCTGATATTAATGATTCTTTGGTATTGATGGACTTTAAACTTGCATCATCAAATTAAATGGGACCAATCTAGCTAACACCAATTGCTTTATTGCCAACTACAACTAGCTTTATCAGCTGCGATATTTCTTAGCTTGAATGGAATGTATTATTATACATTCCAATCAGAGAGAGAGACTTCTTTATACATCATATTGTAGATCACAAAAATCAAAGTGTAGCTTTAGCATATCTCAATTTTCAAATCTAGAGATATTTGATGATATATTCCGCACCGTTTCTAGAAAAATCGACATACGTTCTATTTTCTTAGTGAGAAGTTTAGATTATCGAGGACCTACATTGAGGTGTGGAGGATAATTTTCAAATCTCGCACAACGAAAAAGGGATGCGATGAGATAGAAACAAAGACAGGGATGTAACAATCATCTTTGGTGATTAATCAACAATTCAAAGTGTTTTTCTTGAGTGTTCTTGATAAACCAGCGTTTATATATAAATACCTCTTAAAGCACTTGACCCGTTTGGATCACATTGAGACAAATCGAAGTAGATATCGGGAAGTGACAAGATATCTTAATTAACAAGCATGTACACTTAGGGGGTGTTCGGTTGGCAAGATTAAATCTCATGATTAAATATGTTTCATATTTGGTTCATAAGATTGAACCCTTCAACTTAATCCTAGATGGATAGTCTCATGATATTAGTCATGGCAACCGAACGCCACCTTAATGTCCCCCTAATTAATAATCTTTGGGTGAATAATAGGAAAGAGGGAGATGCATATATATATATGCTGGCTATGTATTTTATTGGTAAATGAGAGTTAGGGAATGGTTCAATCAATTTTATTGTATGATCATGAGGGCTTATCAAGATAATTAATTAATCCCCTTCAATAAATTAAAGAAATGAAATGAATAAATAGGTATAGATGAGTAATTGAAAGATGATGTGGTGGATGAGATTATTGATGTACAAGTATAGTAGAGGAGGGACCAATTTTATGGGAGGTTCTTTAAAGCTTCTGATTATTTCTCAGAGGACCACTTTTTAATTTTGCAGTGAGATTTGCTTATTACTTTCTTTTCTCTTATTTTTTTCCTTTCACGCTCTTGGCATATTGGGGAGCAAAAACATTGTGTTTACAATGATATAACTGGAATATTATATGATTTCTTTTATAAAATAAAAAGTTCAAAACTCACGAAGTCCAAGTCCAAGTCCAAGTAGTACGCGACACAAAAAAAGATTACTCAAGAGTGTAAACAAAAGATCCTTTAATTGAAAAATCTTGATCTTTCAATCCCAACTTCACTTAAAATCTTGATCACTGATCTTGGCGAAAAGGGGAAGCTTGGGCACCACCCTCTAATCCAAATACCTAAAATTTCATAGTGAAACCAACCACTTTCTTAGAATAATTATAATTTAATTTATTTTGACCAAACCTGTATTTATATCAACATTATAAACGCATTTTATGTTTATTTCATGCATAACATGTTAGTAGTTCTTTTATGTTTATATGACCATCTTTACTAAAGGCCCACAGCTATACATGAATTAATGTTACTCTAATTAAAATTGTTATAATATGTAACGCACAAACTACAAATCATGTTTTGTCTTAATCTTGGTAATTTGTTAGGAAAAAATATACTAAAAAAAGCCCTATCATTTGAATACTTTTGACAAATGTGTTCAAGCACCAAAACTCTAGTAATAATAAGTCTATTCATATGCACCAATCAAGTTTTGTATATGACACTCAACTTCTCATTGCTAAACTATATCATCAATTCTCACTACAATCTTTTTTTGTCACTATATTTATCACTCATTTGCTCAAGTTCCCAGTTTGATTCAAAACCTTGAAATATCATTTTTTTTTCAAATATTCCAAATGGACCATGACATGAATGTAAAACGAAGATATCCACGACGTTTCGATTAATTACAAGGGAAATTAAAATTTTCACTCGAATGAAGTAAAAATGTATGTGTGTGAGTTCATTAATTAGTTCCGGTTAAGCGCATACACTAGTGATTAAATGCATGTATGATTAGGTTAGTTGTGTAATGCTTTAGCTTTATAGGCATTATCGATAAATGAATTAAATAAATGTTAATTATATTATCAACAAGTACTACGTTTTATTTTATTTTATGTATATATATTTACGGATTGAAATGTTTAAATTGCACTTGGCATTTTATTAGTTGGATAAAAAGTGAGAATTTTTTTTTTGTCACATAAAAATTCGATGCAACGATATACTGTATAATTTTAATAAGTCCAGTCATATATATAGTCAAAATTATAAATTTTACTGTAAGACATGTTTACTCAAATTAACATGTTTTATTTACTAGATATTTTCATAACTAATTAATCAATGCTGTTTTTTTTCTTAAAAAAATTCTAAAAAGTTTGTATGCTAAGTTCATTAAAGTAATATGATCTACGATTAATTAATCTAATCTCAATAATTACAAATTAACTAGTAGCATCATTATCATGTCTCAGTGGAATCAATTAACTAGCTAGGAAAATAATAATTGTTCTCTAAATTTTTGGTATGAAATGGTTCTGGGTGCACGCCTTACTAAACTTGCATTAATTTTTTTTTTTAAAATAGTTATGTTCAAGTTTAAAATCGAACTTAATTGTATCCTGCAAATAGTTAATTACACCCCAATAAAAAAAAATCGCAACTTAATTAAGGTTGATGAACAATTATATTTATTGGACATAAATGGCACTGGCAATCAGAAATTTTATATTTCTAGGCAATTTTAGTATAGAAATTAATACCATGACGAAATTAATAACTTTTCCAACTTTTTTAGTACTTGCATAGTTGCACAAATAACATAATTCAAGAGAAGTAGTATAACATTGAGGTGGGCTAAAATCAAGCCCTACCACCATTACTAATAACAAATTGAATAAATTAGGTGATAGAGTACAAATACAAACCAACAAAATTAGGTCGTACACCTACACTAACTAGTATACGATACCATAATATTAAAAGGGTATGATATTATTGTGAAACAATTATGGTCTAGGAGTACAAAGAATAATTGTTTTGAGATGGATTAATTAACAATGTTTATTCATTTATAAAAATTATATTGACCACATATTTTTATTATACTTACATAGTACTAATACTCAATATTTGTATTTTATAACAAGCTAAAAGAATCCACATAAGAATAAGTTTAAAAAGGTTTTTTCTAACCTTTATATTCGATTATAAAAAAATGTAGGAATCCAGTAAATGGTAAATCTTATAATAATTCAAGTTCAAGTTGCTTGAACATCATCTCTTATTTGTTCAATAAATAAAATGTCAATGGTCTTAAACCATATATACAGAAGAAAGACAAATGTAATGGTCTTATTCATGAGTTTCGTTTTTGTTTAGTTCATGTTGAATTTATTTGTTTTTTTCATATATTTATTTTGATTTATTATCTCAAAAATTGTATTGAAATAATTAATTGTAAAATTAATAACGTAATAATATTTTTAATGTATCTCAATCGAGACATGAATGAGAAACCTAACATTCTGTTAAAACTTCAATTTATCCTCATACATTTTCGGGTAAGCTTATAATTTACAGTAAAATGCTATTTATTTGATGTCCCATTTTTGGTTTCATCAACTGAAAATCTTAATTTTATTATAGTACATATATTAAATAGTAAAGGACAAATTTGGTCTTAACATATTGCAATTTATTAATTTTGGTCTAAACGAATCTAACGGTAAACGAATAAAAATAATTATGTTAACGGTAAACGAATTTTGCACAAATAATTATAATTTTTTAGTTTTTAGTTAATTAAATATTAGACATTAATAAAACACAATTATTAACTTAATCCGGTCAAAATCGAATTAAGATTCGTTGACAGTTAACTTTTAACGGTTCATTCAAATTCAGACCAAATGTGACCCGTTTTTATTTGTGAGGGACCGAATAATTCAAAAGATAATGTTTTGAACCAAAATCAATAAATCGCAGTATGTTAAGAATCAAAATTGACCTTTAGTCTGTATTAAAGCGTGTGCGTGAGTTTCGAAAGGTCGCAATTGCATTCAGAAACTGCAGAGAAATGAATAAGAAATAATGGGTGATTCAGAATTTGTATTTATCGTCACTTGCAGTTGGACTCTGCTTCACTGTCATAACCCAAATCTGTATAGTCATTTAGTACTACTATTTATTTCTTGCCCTTTTTAAATTTTTTGTATCTTGAAATTCGACAGCTCACATTATACTTATTATAACAAGATTAAGTCTGAAAGTGTGTCACATGAATTCGAACATGCGTACTTTGATCTCATACATTAACCATTCTATATCGCTAGATTAAACGTCTCATAGATCACCGGGTTAGGGCTCTTGGGTGCAGTTCATTCTAACTTTTCATACTTCAATAATCTCCCACTTAGAGACTGAATTCCCAAGTTTCTGTATCTTCTTCCGTTTATCCCATACCTACCTAGGATTACCGAGCCTTTATCTTCAAATTCTATTCTTACTGCAACCATGTCGTCTCCTTACTCGTCCCCGTTTTGGAAAAAAAACGGCCACCCTTTGCGTAGGTTGTCATTCCGATGGCTTCGACTCGGCACTTCACTCCAACTGCTCGTTTTCTCAATTCTTAGTCTTCTTCTTCAATCTTGATCCAAACAACCTCCAACTCTATCAGTGCTCGACAATGTTTTAAAGTAGACAAAAACACCCAAACGCAACAACCCAAAATACTACTAACACGAGGCACAAACACGGCACAATAATAGCAAAAAACACAAGAAAATCATGTAACGTGAGCATCTATCAACTCCCCCAAACCGAAGACCAAGTTCGTCTGGAATAATGAGAAGAATAAAATGTGTGCATCAAGACAAAAATAACAACAAAAAACACAAGAAAATCATGTAAAATGAGCATCTCTAGACTCCCCCAAACCTATGACCAAGTTCATTCTCGAACCATGAGAAGAATCAAACAAGTAATCGCGAAATGTGTGCATTTTAACTCATAAATGCCTCGAGATGGATTTTAATCAAAATCCCCTCAATCAAACACATTGAGCAACTTAAATTAGTCCTGACAATCTAAACAAATGAAGCTTACAAGCAAATATCTATATCATTGATACGCATATCATCAAACAGTCTACCTAGGCAGGGGCTCGGACCAATGTGGTGTTAGGCAGGGTAGAGGTGGAGATGGTTGAGGCTGCGGGATGTAAATACAATCCTCGTGTATATAATCCTTCTGTATGCATAGATTGTTTGCTCCAACACGTGACACCCATTTAAACAGCTTAGATAACATCTATAAGCATCAAATGGGTGCCAGATAGTAGATAAAACAGCATTTGAGATATGCACACAAAGACTACAGTCGCATCTCGCAACCCCAAGGATCTCTACCTCTACCCTGCCTAACTCCACATTGGTCAGAGTCCCTCCTAGACAGGTAGACTGATTTACAAGGGTAGAGATTTAAGAGATGCTTAATAAAGCATAAATCAATTATGTACCAATGAATATAAGAAGCCTAGCAGTGATATATTTGAACTTTCGAGATTAGTTAGGCTAAAAGCTCTCAACACAACAGCCAACTTTAAGACCAATACCAGAGATAAAGCAAAAAACTAGCAACAGAAATGTTCAAATCAATTGGGAAAGTAGAAGACATGTGAACAGCAAGAGACTGGTGTTGTTGCTATAAGGACAATCCTCGGCTAGTCATGCCACGAGAATCAATATTCATAAGTATAGAAACTGATGCTTTATGACAACTCATACATACCATCTCACAACCAGAGGCAGGTCTAAAGAGTATGACTCAAACTTATTCCATAGACCAAACTCATGCACTTGCCTTCTCTGATTCAACACCAGAATCAGCTCCCTCCTTTTCCACCTTGCTGGCGTCAACCTCCGCCTTTTCTACCTTGCTAGCGCCAGCCTCCTCTGTGCCATCACGAGTCAACCCAAGCTCATCAGCAAGCTTCTCCCAAGCCTTCAATAATTCCAGAGGGAACTTCTTGTTCATAGTCCGAACCATAGCTTTAGCCTCAACCATACGCCCCTTTTCAGTTAAACCCTTTACCAAATACTTCAATGTGTTGAAATCGGGAATCTTGCCCACCCTCACACTCTGCTTGAAGATCCTATATGCTTTCACGTACCTTCCTGCCTTACACGAATGGAACACCATAGTCCTATAAGTGGCAGCGTTCGGCCGTACTCCTTTCGCCTGCAACAGATCGGCATATACCTTCTCCGCTTCATTCATCATCCCATTCACACAGTAGGAAGTGATCAAATAGTTGTAGCTAATCGGATCAGGATTTATCCCCTCATTCTGCATTTCCTCGATTAAAGCTTTCATCGATTCCGGATTATCATGAATATGCGAAAGCCTCACATTGTAAGACCCTGCATCCAATTTGATCCCCTTCTCTTTCACCATTTCATCCCAAAACGCTTCGGCCTCGTCAACCCTCCCAATCTTATACAATGCGTGTAAAATCGTGCTAAACGACACTGCCCCAACCTCAACCCCCTTCTTCTCCATTTCATTCAGCGTCTCCTTCGCCATCTCCGGCGATTCCATCTCACAAAGCGCCTTGATCAACATTCCATACGAGAATTTATCCGGCACTAAACCAAATTTTTCCGAAAATTCATTGAAATAAATAGGCACGCGATCATAAGCCTTGGAGTTAATACAAGCTAAGAGGAGAGCATTGAAGGATAGAGTCGAGCGAGGGGTACCGAAATCGGTCATCTGATTATAGGTAGCGACCGCATTATCGATCATTCCGGCGACGCCGTAGGATTTGATGAGAGAGGAGACGAATGGCTCCTCGGTGATTTGGGGCTTGGATTTGTTCGATTCGAGGAAGGCCTCGATGTCGGAGAAGCGGCGGGATTTGACGAGGCGGCGGACCGCCAGCTCCTGGATGTGGCGAGCGGAGGCCGGCGGCGCGGAGGCGTCATCGGCGGCGGAGAAGGAGGAGTAGACTTTGAGCGCCTCGTCGGGATCGTATACCTTCCGGAGGCGCTTCTTAGCTCCGGAAATGTTTACAATTTTGGCGGCGGCGGTCTCGGCTTCGGCGGCGGCGGCGGTTGAGAGGTGGCGGGAACGACGGAGAGCGAGGCGGAGAGACATTGCAATTTAGGGTTTATGAGTGAAGTGAGCCAAATTGAGGGTTTTAGGATTGACGAAGTAATAAAAGGGGGAATATAATCAAGACTTAAATTAAGAGTTGATTAATATTGAGGTTTATATTAATATAAAATGGACTCAACTAAGATATCCCTTTAATTTATTTTAAATTACAAAATTTAGCATAATATGAGATATTTTAGAAACTTAATTAAGATAGTAATCTTAGATAAAAACACTCTATATTAAGAAATTGTTAACTACAGAAATATTTATGTTTCATACTTATCGAACATCAATACATCATATGAGTATTTGTTCATTTAATCTATAGTATTATTTGATTTGATTTATATGTTTAATATCCTACAAATTGTTATTGACATTGCTATTTTACAAACTAAAAAAATCAATTTATTTTATTTATTTAATTTTAGAAAAAAATAAAACTATTGAATCAAGATGAGTAAAGTATCATTTATTTAATATAAAAACAATAAATAAACAAGCCCATCGACTCTAGATGGGTAACGAATTGTATTTTTGTAATTCACATCAATGTTGGAATGTTTACATACCATTTTAATCTCAAGCACACAAATGAGACTACCATAACTAGTAAAATCAAATAATCAATAGTCTTCTTGAAAAAATTTGAAGTTGAATGTTAGTCTTCATAGTTACTCTATAATCAATAAAAATCAATATATCTCTACAATCCATTATGCCAAGTTCCTATGTAAGGTAGAGAATGCAGAACACCAGCAAGCTCAAGGATGCAAATCACTTTCCAGGGAGTTTCCGGCTACCTCGTTTGGCGATCGAGCCGGCAGCCTCTCCACGCACAATCTCATCGATCAAATCCTTAAAAACGAGCCGCTCAATGTCGAGAACGACCCCTGAAACATCAGCATCAAACCTCATCCAGTTGTCCGACTGGAGCAGCAGGTCGTGGCCGAAAATGGCTTTCCACCCGTCGTCCTCTTCACCCAAACTGCACATTGGACTCCTCGTCTCTAGCTCTTCAATCTCGCGGCACAGTTCTTTCAGCAGATTCTGAGTATTCAACGCCCTCCTTGCTAGCTTAACCGGGCTCTGCCAAGGCTTGGATTCCGGACCCAATCTTCTTGCGAGAGTCTCGTTGACAGCATCAAATATTAATCTCCTCCGCAGCTTTTCGTTTGTTTCCAATGACGACCGGGTTGTGGAGTTGAAGGACTCGTCTTTGGATGAAGCGCTCGCCTTTGTCTGCTCCAAGACTAGGAACAACTCGGGGTTTATGGGATTGCCGGATTGATGAAACTGGAAATCCGTCAGGTTTGAGCCAAGGTCCCGAAGGAGGAGGCCAGAAGCTAGTAAGATCTCAGAGATGTATCTGTGGTCCGGGTTCTCGTCGTTCTCACACAACGAGGCGATGTAGTCTGTCTGCGCCTCGTCGTGGCTGGAGTTGACCCTTCTGAGCTTCTGAACTAAGTTATCAATGTTCAGAAGTCTTTCCCTCATGTAGTCAACTGCAGAGCCAGAATCCGTGGAGCTGGAAACGAAGCTCACCGTTGAGCTCCGTTCCACATCGTTCGAATCCCTCTCGTTAACTGCGGGTTCAACCAATATCACTAGTTACTATATATGGCAGCTTACAAGAAAACACATGCATTATAAATTAAAGATATTACATTTGAGGGTCTTCCCTGTGTACTTCACAGGAGAACGAGAGTCGTGTGCGAACACTGCATTGTCAAGAACCGAGACGGGGCTAGAGAACTTGGGAGGAACATAACTAGATTCAGCCTTTGAAGATGAACTATCGAAACCGGTTGCCCCCGGAGATCTTTCAGAGCTATTTAATTCGACATTCGACTCAACAGAATCTTCAATTTCACAGAAGCTTGAATTTCTTGATTCAACGCTGACGTCGCTCAGCTGATCATCGCTTTTCTGAGGAGAACTATGCTTTGGTCTTCGTGGTCTTCCACCGCGAGAATTGGACTCTGCCTGTTGCTTGTTTGGCTGCCTTCTTGACTTGCTTGAATTGGGAGGGGTGGGAGGTCGAGACCTTCTCTCCGGTTCGAGCTTCTTCTCTTGCACTCTCGGGCCGACTGATCCAGAGATCTTACCCGACCCTGCAGACCCCTCTTTAGCCTGAGTGGTCCTTAGAGTTCTGTTGTTTCTCATACCGACAGAATTTGGAGCACTCTCTCGTTCACTAGACTTCGCCCTGCTGTTGTTCGAACCTTTTCTTTTGTCAGCAGATATACCAGATTTCTCACCTAATTTAGCCGGTTTCATGACCACGATAGGAGACTCGTGGTTTTGTGCAGCAACGGCCTTTCTCTTTGCGACAGCAAGCACTTTATCAGCCGGTAGTTTTCGCTGGTCTACTGATCTCGAGAGCCCCTTTGGCGTTTCCGAGAGTCCCTTTACTTGCACGGCTTCCAGTATCTGTTTAAGTGCTCTAAGATCCTTCCCCGACTCCATGAACTTGAGATCTCCCAATCTCTTCTCGATCTCACTGTAAACAGAAGGAAACACGGTAGGCGCCTTTGCACTTTTGGATGCTGGTTTCTGGGAAGTCCTCGTCCCGTCGTTATGCTTCCAAGGTGCTGGCTCAATGGGAAGCCGCAACACAGGTTTCACTGAACCATCAGAGTTCATCCATCGTGGCGAGATGGGCTCCTTCCACGAGTCCAAACCCATCAGCTTTGCAACAACGCTCGGAGGGCGTGACTGAACCTTCCCTTGGACCACACCCACACTCCGCATCGAGCTCTTCCTACTGTCCAATGAAAGTCTTGGAAGGTCTCTAAGCTTCAAAGAAGAATTGGAACCATCTCCGTAATAAGAAAAACGAGTGGCGTCTCTTGATATTGAAAGGGACGATGATCTAAAAAGTGCTCCGGGCTCATTGCTATAGCGAGGCACTTCTTGAAGCTTAGTGAGAATTCTCAGAGATTCCTTGACATCAGCAGACGTCTTGTCGCCACCATCACTGGTTTTTGATGACACGAATGGAACTGCAGCTCTCTCAGTAGGCTTGGCTTTCATCGATAAACCATGAGTTTCCCTATAAATCGACTCCTTCACCAGATCTCGAAGGTCAAGACTGTGTCGCCTATACTGGGGCTGCACGATCATTGCCGAGTCACTTGAAGGTGTTTCGGGAAAAATCATTCTGTCAAACGATCCAGCTTCCATCTGGGCAGCTTTGTTACAGTCTAGAGAAGAGAACGACGATGAACGAGATGAAGAAGAGAAAGATGCCATTGATGATTCAATGGAGTAACTTCCTCGGTCTTGCATATTCTTGTAATGATTCTTATCCTGCAGCATCAAAATATCATAATATCAATTCGACACGCACACAATTCCATCCTCATACGAAAAATGCTTAACCGAAGAGTCTATCTATGTCTAGCTATTCATTGGCACCTTCAATGGTTGGTGGAAGAAACGAAAATTCCACAGGTTCGGACAATTTATGAGACGATGCAAATCATGTCACATATAACTATTCGAACCACGATATGAAAGGTGCGATAAAATGATACCACAAATTCGAAGGATGGTCACATTTTCGTATCTAAACCATAAGATACAATAGAGCTAGTGCATTTTGAAAACCATAGAAGACCTTGCGCAAGCAGCAGCCGTGATAAACGGACGAACAGACACTTCAATTTCCCTAATTCTATTCGAAATTTATCATCATAATAAACTGAGAGGCAATACCTGTGATGAGGACTTTGAATCCCTCTGCAATGTATCACTACTGCTGATGTGGGAACTTCCTGAACAAACACCACCACCCGATGCTAAGACATCAATCCGCGACAGCACAAGCAAATTTCACAATAATGCAAGACGACATTAAGAAGACAGATTAACAAGCATTGCATAAGCAAAAACAACCATTCAATAGAGCATTAACAGTAAGAAAATCAAACCAAAATGTATAAAGCAGATAAACAATTATGTTATCTTTCCTAAAACAACACTGCCACAAACACCACCATCCGAAGCTGAGACATCAATCCTTGATAGCACAAGATAATTTCACAATAATGCAAGACAAGATTAAGAAGACGATTCCAAACCAAAATGTGTAAAGCAGATAAACAATTATGCTAACTTTCTTAAAACAACACTGCCACAAAACACCACCATCCGAAGCTAAGACATCAATCCGCAACAGAAGAAGCAAATTTCACAATAACACAAGACGAGATTATGAAGACGATTAACAAGCATCACATAAACAACAACAGCCATTCAATATAGCAATAGCAGTAACAAAATCAAACCAAAATATAAACAGTTTTGATAACTTTCCTAAACCAACTTCCACAAAGAAAAGCTTTACCGGGACGCGGAGGCAGCCTCTTAGTGGTGTTTCTCAGCATGTGTTGACGATCAAACTTGTGAAAGATCCCATTCATACACCCTATCTGCAAATCTTGTTTTTCATCTATCAAAGAATGCAAGAACTGTGCTGCCATCTCTCTCCTCAATAATCAAACAAAATGCTACCAACTATGCCTAGTCATCAACAGCTCTGCAAAACCAGATATATTCTCCAAAAAAGCCAAACACCTCCAAAAAAGTGAATAAATACAAACAGTTGGTGCTCACAGGAGCAATCTTCAATTCCACTCAATTTGTCATTTCATTAAACAATCCATCTCCATCAACGCAACGCACAGCTCAAATCCATCAAAATCCCTTCAAAATTCAGCTCATTGAGCTCAATGTTGAAAAAAAATCAGATCTTTACCGCCAAAATTAGAAAGAAATGTGGCAGAATCTACAGATAATCGAGCTCCCTAACACGATTTCAGCCAGTGCGTTTCGGAATCCGATGAGAGAATGTGTTCGATGAAATGCGTGAGTGAAATGTGAAGGAAAAAAGAGGGAAATTGCGGAGAGCCGAAGCGGTCAGGTGTTGAAAGAAGGTGTGGGGTACTATGATTTATGCGTAGAGGGAGGCATGATGGGAAAGAAAAGGTAGGAACATTTGAGGTGAGTGAAAAATATAGCAAGTAGCATTAAATTGTGAAGAATTGAAGGAGGGAGGAGATGAGTAGGCCAGCTCAGCAGCCGCCATTAAAACTGTCAACATCTACAAATGATTTTGTCTTACAAAGAGGTTTAGACCATCCACAACGCGTCTCGCGCTGGGCTCGCGTCTCGTCTCGGAGAGACGAGACCCCCGCGAGACGCATTGCAGCGGCCATCTCGTCTCCAGCTCGCGACCGGCTCGTCGCGTAGCTCGTCTCGGAGAGACACGAGACGAGCTGTCTCGCCACGCGCCCGAGACACGTGGCACGTCCCCATGCGTGCGTGACGCCCACTCGCTGGCCCGCGAGTGGGCGTCGTCACTGATGACGCAATAATTCATTTTTTTTTTTTAAAAATCTATTTTTAATAAAAAAAATTTTTTTTTTTTTTCAAACGGTAATATTACCGTTAAATATTTATTTTCATTTTTTAAATTTTTAATTTTTTTACTCTATAAATAATTCTATTCCATACTCATTTCAAACACAAACACACATCTATTCCTCTCAAATCCTCTCTATCACTCCAATTTCCATCTTCAATCAACTCAAACAAATGGATCCTTTTGAGCAAATGCGCCAATTAATGGAACAATCACTCGAAGAAGATCGACGACGAGAGGCGGAGGAAGCCGCACCACCCCCACGACGCTCCCGGAAGTACATCAATCGGAACCGGGAGGAAGCCGCCGCACGGTTAGTACGCGACTACTTCTGCGATAACCCGATTTGGGGAGATACCTATTTCCGTCGTCGTTTCCGCATGCGGAAACCGCTATTTCTCCACATAGCGAATACTTTGGCGGCCAGGGAGGAGTTCTTCCGAGAAGGGTTCGACGCGGTCGGTCGTCCCAGCCACACGACGCTGCAGAAATGTACTGCAGCCATCCGGCAGCTTGCGACTGGACAAACGGCCGACATATTCGACGAATACCTGCACATCGGAGACAGTACTGGGCGCTTGTGCTTGCTCAACTTCTGCAGAGGCGTCCGGGCAGCCTTCAGTGACGAATTTCTCCGGAGGCCAACCACGGAGGATTGTCAGTTCCTCCTCAACCTGCACGAACAAGTGCACGGATTCCCCGGGATGCTTGGCAGTGTCGATTGCATGCACTGGCAATGGAAGAATTGCCCGGTGGCTTGGAGGGGTTCCTACATGAGCGGCCACAAAGGCACCCACCCAACCGTTGTACTCGAGGCCGTTGCCGACTACCGACTTTGGATCTGGCACGCGTACTTCGGGGTCCCTGGCTCGAACAACGACGTAAACGTGCTCCAACAGTCCGACCTCTTTACCGAAGTTTTGGATGGTAAAGCGCCGGCCATCAACTTCGTCGCCAACAACCGACGGTATAAAATGGGGTACTATCTCGCCGACGGCATCTACCCGAAGTGGCCGACCTTCGTGAAGACGTGCGGCAGGCCAGCGAACCCAAAGCAGGCTCTTTTTGCGCAGAAGCAGGAGGCTGCGCGCAAGGATGTGGAGAGGGCGTTCGGGGTTCTCCAAGCGCGCTTCAACATCATCAAAGCCCCGGCTCGTTCGTGGTTCATGGAGAGCATGGTCGACATCATGTATACGTGCATAATCTTGCACAACATGATTGTCCGAGACGAAGGACCCGATGCCGGAAATTGGTTCGACCCCGAATCCCCCAGAAGCTCAACTGCAAGTAGTCCGCCGCGAAGTGGAGCGCATCCATCTATACAAGAACGATTGGCTATTCGGGCAAGGACACGCGACTCTAGCGCCCACACCCAACTCCAAGAGGATCTAATTGAGCACATTTGGGAAAACTTTGGCGGAGAATATTAAATTATGTCATTTTTATTTTTTTAGAATTTTAATTATGTCTTCGCTTTTTTAATGTTAAGTTGTAATATTGTTTTAATTTTAATAAAGTGTGTTTGTTTAAATTGAATTGGGTTTTAAAAAAAATTATAAATTAAATTGAATGAATAGTAATTAAGAGACGGTATAGAGACGGTTAAGAGACGGAGCGTTGCAGCCTCCGTCTCTTAGTTAAGAGATGGAGGAAAAAAGGACAGTGGGGCCCTCAAATAGTGCTCAAATAGTAGTTAAGAGACGGTTTAAGAGACGGTATAGAGACAGCGTTGTGGATGGCCTTACCCTCTCCTTACCAATGACTGATTCAATTTTCCAATTTAGATCCTCTATTACAAAGTAGTAAAAGTACTATAAAAGAGAAAAATATTTATAGTATCTTCAATTATTAGAAATAGTTTTATATGTGGATGATGCAAGTTTTAACGGGTAATAAATAAAATATGAAAAAGAAAAAGTGAATATGAAAGAAAAAAAAGAAAAAGGTTGAGAAAAAGTTTTCATAAATAGAACAAGTCTCTTAATTGGTGTTTTCGATATTTTTGGATTGTTGATTTCGATTTTCTTTTTAACATTTTATTTGATGTGAAATTGAGAATTTTTCGTTGCTATTAGTAATTGATGTTGGCACCGGTGACGGGTGATGGTTAGCCGCGGAAAAAAAGGAAGAGTGAAAGGGATAAAGGAATATTGATTTCGAATAAAAATAAAAAATCAGTATAATCGTCAATCAATTTCACTATCAAATGAAAACAAATTCAATTCACAGTGATTCAATTACTGCATTCTTTACATGTCAATCATGTCTCTTATCATATGGCTATCACTAATATTTTGGAAATGATGACTTAGTAGTTAAAAATATTGGGTTTGACTTTGAATCTACAATTTTTATTTTTTTATAAAAATCGACTGGAAAAAATGCCAAAGGGTTGTTGGAAAAAAACAAAAAATAAGGTCATAACTAAAAAATAGGAAAATTGTGGTCTTAAATTATTTTTAAACGATGTATAGTGTTTGACATGGTAATGTATTTCAATAGCAAAGTAGTAACTGACCCATTACACTCCAATTGAAATAAGAATAAAGTTTGGAGAGACAAATCACCAGATTTAATTTTTATAACAGATGTTGACATATCACCATCTATGATTCTCGATGTAGATTTCCTTTGAATTTTGTAATGATTAATCGACAAAAAATGTTAGTTAGAAATCTATATTTTTCATAAATTTTGACTAAATAGGTAGTTAATTGGTTATGATCTGGAATGATATTGTGTACGTGTCTAATTATGATACTACTAAATATAATTAAAAAAATCAATTTATCTATATATACAGGTTGTAAATATTTTTACTTCGAAAAAGATAACATTATTTTTATTTTTTAATATAGCTTATTTAAAAACATTAAAACAAAAACCTTATAATTTAAAAAATTAAAGAATCGTTTTTATTTTTAATTATTTTTGTAAATGCTAATCACTCTAGTTATGGATTGCTAATATTTATGAGAGAGGTTGGTTCTAGTTGAATGTTGATAGATCGGCTTTAAATTTCAACGATGTGAGTGGTTATTGTTATTTAGAGGATTGTATTGGTTTCTTTTGAATCTCGATCAGCAAATTTCAGTGATGTGCATAGTGATAACAACTTGTGCATATAATGATGAGGTAAAAACACATTTTAAGAACAAAGACAAAGTAAATTGATAACAAGAGAAACTACAAGTATCGAGTACGTAAACTTGATTCGAAGTGCGGTCATCTTGGTCTATTCCACCAAAGATATACAAACATTTGTCATCATCAATGCACTTGCAAGTGTAGCCCAGTTCGGCATAGGACCGCCATCCACTAACTTGATTCGAAGTGCGGCCATCTTGGTCTATTCCACCAAAGATTACTGACGGTTGTCATCATCAATGTAGTTGCAAGTGAAGTGCGGCCGTCTTGGTCTATTCCACCAAAGATATACTGACGGTTGTCATCATCAATGTAGTTGCAAGTGTAGCCCTGCTTGGCCTAGGACCGCCATAGACTTTCACTTTCTCCCATAGCATCACCATGCTCAAAATTTTTAATTTTCTCCCAGAGCATCACCATGCTCGAAATTTTTGATTAAGATTAAGAGTTATTCAATTTGGTGAATGTTATCTATTTAATTTTACCTCGTTCCCGCATTTTTTTTCTACAAAAACCTTTGTTATATCATCAATTGAAAAAATAACTATTAAAAAAAACTGAAAAAATATCCAAATACAAGAAATTAGAAAAATAGAAAATCTTTACCAAAGGGTGGGGCTAACAAATAAAAGTTATTCATTTACATTTGAATGACTAAATTAATACTCCACTATATGATATTCATGTCCAAAGCATAAATCTATCATTTTGATAGATCTATAGCAAAAGCATTAGAGGCAAAAAAATGTGACTGTGTTTTTCTTCCAGACAATTCCATCACTGAGAAGAACAACAAATCCCCTCTGAATTCATTCAAATCGAATTCAACAAAAGGAACTGAAAATAATTTGTGGAGTGAATAAGACCGTGACTATTATATGGAATAAGAGTATAAGACAGTGACGTATTACATATTGTGAATACAATAAAATTGGGCTGCTGTTTAGGCCCAAAAAAAAACCCTACTTGCAGCAATAAATGATGGCTAAATTTAATCAGTAATTGAGATATTAATTTTAGTAAACTAATTTTCCACATTGAAATCATTTTATATACTGTAGTATTTTTTTTAAACGACATACCAATCACTCATTTCTTCCACCAATTTATAGTGTTTCTTTTTATGCCTTCCAATTGAAAATCACATCTCATCGTACACCATAACACATTAGTTCAAAACTCATCATACAAAAATCTATCTAACTTACATTAAACTAACCATCCATTTACATACAATAAAACTTTTTTAGAGAAGAAAAAAGAAAAAAGTTAAGCAGGGAATCGAGAAACCAAAAGCAACAGTTGAGAGATTGTTGATGCTGGTGCTGGTGCTGGTGCTGGTGCTTTACGATAACTAAACTATTAATCTATGGTGGGCAGTATTGTGGTTTACGCGTGAGGCTTAGGGATCAAGACTTACATAGTTCATGATTGATGGCTGCCAATATCTGTTTCTCGGGATGGTGTGGAGTTTGCAGCGATAACCTTGCGATAGTAGCCCCAGGAAAGATTTTTCTCCGTTATAGGCCTCTGGCCGAATGGGTTTTGCTTTACGTATTCTTGAACATTTTCTGCTTCGGCCAACCCCTCTAAGTAAACACGGAGATCCCCTCCTGGTCCTACGAAAGACAAAATACGACATTTGGGCCTCTGGCCGAATAGGTTTTGCTTTACATATTCTTGAACATTTTCTGCTTCGGCCAACCCCTCTAAGTAAACACGGAGATCCCCTCCTGGTCCTACGAAAGACAAAATAAGACATTTGTTTGTCACGTAATCCCTATGTAATAATGAGTTGCATAGATTATGAGTTGCATAGATTATAGAACTCACCTAATGAATTGTCCCTTACATCTCTGAACCGGTATGAGTAGGGGAAGACATATGCATAGTTACTTTCGTAGGTAATCTGTCATCAAAATCATGTACAAGATTGGACCTAATGTTTTACGTTATTTCCTGGGAATAGAAAGAGAGAAACATAAGACGGTTGTTTTACTGTGTTTGATAGTGCAGACTTTATTTTTGCTTTTTCTGGAAATAGTAAATATCTACTCCTTTAAATTTTAAATATATATCATTATAATTATTGATATATGACCACAATATCCTCCAATGTATTTAAATATGTATCAATTTTGTGGGTTTTGTACTCCACTAATTTTATGAAATTTATATTTTATTTATATTGTATATATTTAATGAAGGTAGTATTTCAATAAATTTTACCAACTAGTTATAATATACTACTACTACACGAAATGAAAAAGAATGAAATATGCATGGTATTTTTGTGTGTATTAAGTAAATATTCGAACCGGGTAATATGAGTAGTTGTAAACGACGTGCTATATGTGACGACGATCAACGAGTGTGTTAGAATGCTCGCAAATCACATCTATATTATTCATGTATTACATTAAATCGGTATATTTTTGGCATTATTGTTTTTCAGATATTAACTAAACATGATAACTTTATTCTCTAGCAAATACACTCAACAAATAGCATAACTTGAAGTGGAGCAAATTTTCACACATAATTTTGACATTAACCAAGTACTAACATTATGCCTTCAATATGTCAAAGTCAGCTACACTAACTAATACTCAAAAGTTTGAAAATTCCAATCTAATAAAAATTAAATATTTAAGCACTGTTTTCTCATGGAATCCCCTTTACAAAAGAACGAAAAATTAATTTAAATAATTATTTTGCGAATCAAATTCTTTGTACTTTATCGTATCAATTAAAGCAATTTTTTATTACATCTAATTTTATATTCTAGATATATTTTCATTTATAAATAATAATCCTAAGAAGAGACACAAACACTATCTCTTTTCAATATATTCAAGATAATAGTATGTTCTAAATCAACTAGTAGTATAAATTTTTTAAAGTGCTATCAAAATGGCAAACATAAATAGTTTCAGAATGAAAGAATGATTCGAATAATGGGGATTATTGTTTCTTTTATATTTTATTCTCTATTAATTTCCTAAGAATTTATTATCTAAACTAGTATATTATACAATTAAAAATCGGATTTGTCGTTTCTTATATAACTAATCGCATAGTATTTCTTTTTAAATGATAGTAGTATAATTTTATCAAATTATTGGTGGATGAGTTCATTTGAATTTTTAAATTGCAGCTGTGTTCCATTTATATTTACAGTTACAATATGGTACTTAATTAAAAAAATCAACTTAATCTAACGGGAATATATTCAAATTATCTCTTTTAAATACAATGCATGTGGCGTTAGCTTTCATCTCACACCTCAGTTCACAGCTATCTCTCTCTCTCTACATTTGATTGCAACTTCTCACTGTAGATCTGAATTTCGATCTAGGTCAGTCGTCTTTCTGCTTCTCTCTCTTGCTATTTTTATTCATTTGAACCGTATTTGCTGCAATTTGCGTTTGTTTCAGCTGTTTGTTTCCAGATCTACCGTTTTTGGTGCCGATTTTAATGTGACAACATTTTGTGGAAACCGCTGTCATTTTCTATTGATTATATTTTAATTGCCTATATTTTTGTTTAATTTTGTTATTACTAATGTTATCATCATTATTTCGTTTTTCGCTTTTTTTGTGATTTGGTGGATCTCTTTCAATCAACAGTGATGATGTAAATTTATTAAAAGTTGTGTTTATGAGCTGCTAAAGTTGATTTTGCGGAATAATTGTAATTGTGGACTACTGATTGGTGGAAAAGCTGAAGCAAAATGGGAAAAAAATCAAGCTGTGGAAAAAATAAGTTTTAGGGATTAATGTTTGATTCACAGAGTTCGGTACCAGTTTTGATTGGTGTGAAGATAAATAATTATGTATAGTTGAATGTAAAGTTGTGCTGTTTCATTTGTCATTTGGTGGACCTCTTTCAATCAACAGTGGTAATATGAAATTATTACAAATTGTGTGAGCTGCTAAAGTTGATTTTGCTGAATAATTGTAATTGTGGACTACTGATTGGTGGAAAATCAGAGGCAAAATGTGAAAAAATTCAAGCTTTGTGGAAATAATTAGGAGTTTTAAGGATTAATGTTTGATTCACAGAATTCGGTACCATTTTTTGATTGATATGAAGATAAATAATTGTGTATATAACTGAATGAAAATTTGTGTTGTTGCTTCATTTGTTTATTTGTTTCTCCTGTTAATACTGTGTTTATCATGTTGAATCCTGTCATCTAATTGGTAAAGGAACTGATTGAATCTCGGCCGGTTGCTCGGTGCAGTTCAGGAATTTTGAGAGATAATGGGTCGTGGAGTTAGCAGCGGTGGAGGTCAGAGTTCTCTGGGGTACCTATTCGGAGGCAACGAAGCTCCTGCACCAAGACCTGCTGCAACCACTGTGGAGGCGCCCGCGCCTACTAGGAATTCAGCTCCTACGAGGAATGCAGCCCCACCAGCAACTGCGGTGAAGCCATCTGCTGCAGCACCATCTGGTGGTGATGCCCCCAAGCAGATTCCAGCTGGCATCCAAGGCAGCCAGACAAACAACAACTATTTCCGCGCTGATGGTCAAAACACCGGCAACTTCCTCACGGTATATGTCTGCCTCTGTTAACATATTGTGTCATTTAAGTTAGTATTTTGTTAAGCTTTCTGTCCGTGTGCAAGTGATCCGGGGATATACTTGATTTGGGTTTGCTAGGTTTCATTTAATTGGAATGCTCGTCATCTCATTGCACAGTAGATCATTTTTAGACCTCTTTGTTCTCCTTCAAAGCTTTATGGTTATTGGCTTGTTGCTTAGTTGAATTAAACCTGCATAAATTTTTGTTTGAATCACTATATGACACATTCCCATCAAATATAATCTCAGCTTTGGATTTGTTGCTTCTTACTTTTAATTTGATGCAATTGATGATATTTGTGGGGGGTGACGGTGTCATTCTTGAGAGGTTTTCATCTGAAAGATGTGCGATAAACTTTGTTTGGCAGGATCGACCATCCACCAAAGTCCATGCTGCGCCAGGAGGCGGATCTTCGCTGGGATATCTTTTCGGAGATGGCAAGTAGTATCTTCGCCCCCTTTACCAATTCAAAGATGAAATTGTCGTTTGCTGTGTTTGCTTAGTTCCCATCTGATGTAGGGAGCCGGCATCTAGTAGCTTCAGACATTGTGAATTGTAATATAATGTTATTTTCCGTTTCCAAAATCGAGTGTTGCTACTTCCCTTGCTCCTCGAATGAAGAAGTTAATTGCTGCTGTCTGGATGCTTAATGGCAGATTATTCACTGTAATAGTTTGCTTTTCATATTGAAATGTGACTGTGTTGATGAGTTTTGAGTATTAAGTTTGTCAACATCGTAAAAAAATTACTCCCTTCGGTCCTCCATAAATTGGATGAGAAAATCATTGAATTGATAAAAATATATTCATGTAAATGAATGTTATCTCCGTTCACTCAGAGACTTAGTTCACGCGTGAAACTAGAATGAAGCGAAAGTTCGTGAATTTAGAAGCACTCGTCCCGTTTTAATATTAGATCCGGCACGAGTTCAGCTCGAGCAGGGAATGCGAAAGAGCATAAAATTGGCAAAATGCAACTCATTTCATAATTAAAATCTCATAGCCACTGAAAGATAATCCAATAACACAAAGAATCTAGACTATAATGAGTTAGAAATCTCAGAATCGACCAAAGCGTCCTTCCTCTTCTGCAGCCACGCAACGGTAGCCACTGCTGCTCCACCTAAATGAGCGGATCCTGCAACTTCTCGGTCACCCTGATACGAAAGAAGATGACAACGCTAAATATCAGAGATTCAGAGCAGCAAAGGACACAAGTTTCAGACAATGAGACAATTACATGTGCTAGCATTATAGCATGAGCGGATGGAGGACCAGCATTACAAATACGCGTTTCAACTATTGAGTATTACGACGATGAATCGAATTTCAACGGTAAACGTACCAGCAGTACCCTCAAAATGTCCTTGCCAATGATAAGAACCCCCTAGCAAAACATTAGGAAGAAAAATGAGTGGATCAACATTTTTCCTCTAATTTGTTTTCATATAGAAGTCTTTCTTAACCTTAACTGGTATAATGAAATCGAAAAAGATGGTCTTTTTTGGAAATAGAAATATATAGAGCAGCAATATCGCAGTCGTAGCACCACTTGCACCCTAAAAAAGTGAGGGACAGAATCACTAATGTTGTAATCGCAGTCTCATTTTCAGCCAGTTTCATTCATGCTTAAAAGAAGATCTATCATGGCAATGTTTCACGGGGAGATCTTGAAAGGGAAAGACCTCATAGATCAAGAAGAAAACAAGACAAAATTGATTAGAATAGTGTACCAGTGCTGGAGCCATCGAGTGGGGAAAACCTCGCTTATCAATCTAGGCACAAAAAAGAATGAACAAGAATAAGACATCATTTGCAAAATTTGTTAGCAAGTACTGCACAGTTGACATTACTCAACAAGCATGTTATTTAATAATGTCAAGTTCACATAATTTGGTCTATTCTATATAACGTTTTATGATTTGAAACATATAAACGGGTTGTACCATGGCCGTGGTCCCAATTTCCAGACGAGAAGAAACATAAGAGCTCGATAGAAGAAACTACAAATTTCAACGAATTCGACAGCCTCACCTTGTGGAATAATGGTGCTATGAAAGCCTTATATGCCACATAGAAGATCGAGCCAGCAAGTGCACCAGTTAGATACAACTTCAGCAAATATTGCGGTCCTAAACATCTTCCTATGTGTGAAATGAGATTGCAGTCAGCTGAAATACATCACTACAGAATAACCCTAACAAAGAAGAACTGAAAATCAAATAACGAAAGCCATGTCATCTTACAGCTGTTCCAAAGAAGTAGAGTGTGATCATATTTGAAATAATGTGAAGCTGGTTTATATGACTGAAAGCATTGGTAATTAGCGTGTGCAGCCGGCCACTTAGAATGTTGTCTACAGAAATCTGAGAAGTAAAAATAAACAAAATAAACACTTCTAGTGTCACCTTCTTTAAAAACTCACATGCTATGAACAACTTACCGTGAAATTCTTCACCATAAACGCAATGCCTGCAACCCTCCATAGTATAAAGACGGCAACATTTGTCACCATCAATCCTAGCACAACTCCATTGGTTGTAAGCCTTCTCCTATAACACGAAAAAGAATCATGGTTTTCTTACTCATATCACTTCAATGCCTATGCAAGATAGCATCAAGAAGGTCTACAATAAACATTCACATATACACATTTTTTGGGTACACAGCTAAGAAACTCAACTGAATCATTGCCATCACCTTGCACAAGCCAATCCCAATATATCAAGACTAGACAACTACAAAAAAAACAGTAACTAGTAGCTTCACTAATGATGAAGAAACGGTCCAGCAAAGTGATGTTTGAAGTTTTCATTGATGTCTTCGTCAAAACTATTTTCCTTTCAATTGAGAACAAAATGAGGCATGTCTGATCTCACCTATAAATCATCTTTACAAATTAATTTTACTACAAAACTCAAATAATAGTACACCATAATTTCAGCAAATGCAAACTGAGAAAGAAACACAATTCACCGGGGAAAATCTCCATCAATATTAGAACAAGATCTAGCACTCCCTTCCAAAAAAACAAAAACTAGTTTGCATATCATACATATATATGGAGAGAGAGAGTACCAAAGGCGGTGGTAGAGTGAAAAGGAGCTGAATGATCTTCTGCTACAATGCTTAACAGGAAATCTGTGTCGCCCCTGCAAAAGTGCGTTTGAGAAAACCCTTCTTGCAAGAAGGGAGCTGGGAAAAGCCCCACTGTGGATCGTCCCTCTAACTCTAACGCCATTGGGACTGCACATTTTCCATAAATGGGAACTCAAAAGAGTGGAATACTCCGAGAAAGAGCGTTGGTGAGATAGGGGATTCAGGAATGACGATGAATACACAGATTTTGGCCACATTAATTTGGTTAAACGACCGTTTCCAACGATTTTAGTGAGCTGCCTTCTCATTTTTTTCACTCTGTTAACTCTCTGTCTCTCTCTCTCTACTATGTATGATTGACAAAGCAAGCAATGGATTTTAAATAGAATTTCAGAAAGTGATTTAAACCTCTAAAGTGCCATGGATAGATAGGTAAAACAATTATAGCATGAACAACCAAGCTAGAATGCATGAGTGTCAGAGAGAGAGAGAGAAAAAATAAGGAGAGATCTTATTATAGTTAAAACAACAGGAGATTTCGGTGTTGGTACAGAGAGAGAAACACAAAAAATGAAAACTGTGCCATCAAACCAAAATTTGACGCCGTTGAGCATGCTATAACTAATACAATTGAAAACAACTTTTGGTGTTTAATTCGAGAAACCGCAGTTGAATACCAAAACGGAAACATTTAGTATGATCACACCAATCAAATCATCTTCACAAATTATTTCACCAACAAAACCCTAATTAATTCAATTCCACAATTACAACAAATCCAGACTCAAATTAAATCTCTTTTCACAATTCACGAGGAAATTCTCTATCAATATTGGATTAAGATTTAGCATTCTCTTTCCAGAAAAGAAGAATCGGTTACCAGCGGCGGTGATCGAGTGAAATGGAGCTGGGTAAACGCCGAGCTGCCTCCGCATTTTTCAGTCTCTCTCTCCCCCTCTCAATACACTTTGGCGCGAGGCTTTTCTGCAAACCATTAACGGTTTGAATTGATGAATTGGGCCTTCGGCCCATCATCCATGGGTTCAATGTATATTCCAAGCGGCCCAATTAATCTAACAATGGGTTTAATTTGTTTGAAGTGATAGTATATCTTTTATTATGGTATAGTAGTACTAAAATTCAGTGTCGGATCCAGGAATTTTATAATGAGTGTACGATAAATAATTAAAATTACTTAGAAGTATAAAATTCAATCAAATTTATATTCTTTAGTTATTAAATTTTTTTTTGCAATAAGTCCCTTCATTGTGCATAAAAAGTATTATTTTTAGTGTTATTACATGAAAATAGTTCACTATTTTAAACATTAGTTAGGGACCATAAATAAACACCAATGAACTGAATAGCCAGAAATGCTACAGTTGGGTCTCTATCCTTGGTTAATGCCATGAAAGATGAGTTATTTACCACTAGGCTATTTAGACTTTTGGGGGTATATTCGTAATCCTTTATTTTTATCTGTATCCGCCACTGTTAAAATTAAATATGCTAGGGCGATTTGCTAGAGTAGATAACTCCCTTATCTTGAAGTTATCTTATCTAAAATATGTACTTTTATTGTAATTTTGTAAGAGTATTAATGATGCCTACATTGTGGCATGCAAAAGTATACAAATCAATATCATATTTGCAAGCTTTACTTTGTAAAGGCCTCGTGTTCCGTGCTCAACAAGATATTACGATATCGTAGTTACACCACACACCCTAATAATCAGTAAGGAATGACTAATTCTTTGGTTAAGATCATTTAAATGCACGAAGAAAGAAGCTTAGATGCTATTGTATGATATTTTTTGTATGTATGAGATGCTTTACTGGGAAGATGTGCGCTTGTGTAGTGGAGTTGACATTTGTCACGCCCAAGATCTTCTCCATTGGGACACATGTTGCATGGGATACAATCTCCAACGTCGCCCCCTTCATTTTCAGGCATGATCTCAATTCAAACCTCATTAGGTCTGACACAATCGTGAAAAGAAAAAAGTTTTCTAAGAATGGGATCCCCTGCTGTGCAAGATCCCCTGCTCTGGAATGGGATCCTATTCCAGTTTTCCAGTTTTCTATCAACGATGACATATGACATCAACATCAATTTTCATTGCGTTTGACTTCACGAATTCTTTTTCCTTGTATTGGGCACATGCCCATCGTTGATGTGCCAAACGATATAGGCAATGAAATCAATCAAATTTAATTTTAATTAAAATAACTCATTTTTTAGGAATTATTATTGTCTTATCCCATCACCATATATTAATTTTTTTATTGAAAACAAAACTATATATTGGGTTTTGATCAATTGAGATTTTTGGGCCTAATTGAGAACTAAGATTCATTATCAACCACTCATTTTTATTAAATGAGTAGTCCAGAAATTGCCCCATGAAATTTATTTTATGATTAATTAAGAGTAAAGGCCAAAATTGGTCCTGAACATATAGTCATTTTACGATTTTGGTCCTAAACATTATCTTTTGGATTTTTTGGTTCTGCACATATGGACATTTGTTCATTTTGGTCCTCCGTCAATATTTCCGTTAAAAACTAACGGTCAACATTATCTTTTGGATTTTTTGGTCCTGCACATATGGACATTTGATCATTTTGGTCCTGCACATATGGAATTTTGATCATTTTGGTCCTCCGTCAACATTTTCGTTAAAAACTAACGGTCAAAGGCCGATTTTTTACTAAAACAATGGGTTGGGTCGGGTCGTGTTTGGGTCGGGTTTGGGTTACACGTTAAGAAAAAAATAATATTTTCTTAAAATCTAAGCATAATATTTTCGTTAAAATCTAAGCATAATATTCTTAAAAAATTAATTAATATTTTTTAATTAATAAAATTAAAGTATAGTATTTTTTAATTAATTTTTTCATGAATTTGAAGAAAACATTATGCTTAGATTTTATTAAAAATATTTTTTTAATTATTTAATTTTATTATATAGATTTAATATTAGTATACTTTAATTTTATTATTTTGATTAAAAAATGATTATTTTAATTTGGTAATTTTTTATTTTATCGTGTAATATCATGTTTAAATCGTATAATAACATCATGTTTTAGTCGTTATAATATTTTTAATCAACAAAAATAACTAAAAATTAAAGTTTTATAATTTTTTAATTAATAAAAAATAATTATTTTTTTTCTTAACGTGTAACCCAAACCCGACCCAAACACGACCCGACCCAACCCATTGTTTTAGTCAAAAATCGGCCGTTGACCGTTACTTTTTAACGAAAATGTTGACGGAGGACCAAAATGATCAAAATTCCATATGTGCAGGACCAAAATGATCAAATATCCATATGTGCAGGACCAAAAAATCCAAAAGATAATGTTGACCGTTAGTTTTTAACGAAAATGTTGACGGAGGACCAAAATGATCAAATTTCCATATGTGCAGGACCAAAATGATCAAATGTCCATATGTGCAGGACCAAAAAATCCAAAAGATAATGTTTATGACCAAAATCGTAAAATGGCTATATGTTCAGGACCAATTTTGACCTTTACTCATTAATTAATTATGAAATGGCATAATGGTAATTTCAGTTGAAAACAAACCCCAATTGAAAACAAAGAGCAGCAACTTCTCCCCTCCCATTCGTTGTCGCCGGAGCCGTCAGCCCGTTGCCGGCGCCGCCCCGACGTCGTTGATCACTGCCTCGATTACTCATAGCTGCCCTAACTTTTCTCACTTTCCCCATTTCCTCCGTCAATTTCTCTCTCCACCGTTGTGTCGCCGGCGTGATTCTCCTACCCTCAACCAACCAGACACTCCAGACCTGGTTTCCGTCTCCAGCTTGATGTGAATTTTCACAATGAATCGGTTAATTCCGCAACTGAGCTGACTGAAATGGCAGTCGCTTTGCGAGCTTGTTGGAATCTCTGGTACTCTCTCTCTCTCTCTAGCTGCTACGGTATCTCATTCTCATAATGTGTGTGATTGCAATGAATACTAGTGCTACTTTAACGGAGATCAAACAGTCTCTTCTGATTACTGCATGTGTGAATAATGTAATATGATATAGAATTTCAATGTGCCTATCGATTATATCACACTTTCACTGAATTTTCAATTGATAATATTATCTAGTTTATTCAACGATTATATTTTGGTGAAGAACGTGGTGAAACTTTTCGGCGCCGACGAAATCCCCTTCCATCATTGTGGTTAGTTTATTCATCAGACATGATTATTTCTCTATTCCTAAATTATTGTTATTAAACTTTTTTATTGATTTCAACCGTGTAAAGATGGAATTTTGTTTTTTGTTACAATGTTTGAGCTTTTTCAAAGCTTAATTGTTGATTCGAGTATGGATTTGGAGGTATTAGGCTTTGCATTATCAATTGGGTTGGATGTGAACTGATTTGAGAGATTGATTTTCCAAAATTTGCTTTTGTTACAGGATTTGAACTTTTTGCAAGCTTAATTATTGATTCGTTTATGGAATTAGAAGTTTTAGGGTTAGGATTATCAATTCTGTTGGATGTGAGCTAGAATGGGGAATCAAACTTAATCATAATGCACTCTAGGTGTTTGGTGATATTTCTCAGTTGGGAATTAGTTGCTGAGAGTTAGATTCAAGATTTAGTTATCTTAATATCAACTACGCATATATAATGTCAACTACATATATAATCTATGTCAACTACATATACAATTCATGTCAACTACACACGTATAATGTCAACTACATATACAATTCATGTCAACTACACACATATAATGTCAACTACGTGTACAATCCATGTCAACTACATATACAATTCATTTCAACTACACAAATATAATGTCAACTACATATACAATTCATGTCAACTATACACATATAATGTCAACTATGTGTACAATCCATGTCAATTACATATATAATCCATGTTAACTACATGCATATAATGTCAACTACATATATCTACATATATTATATGTAAAACGTTGTTGTTGACATAAATAATATAGGTCGTTGACATGAAAATTTTGTTGTTGACATTAATTATTTGTAAAATGTTGTTGTTGACATAATAGTTTACATAAATAACGTTTGCTGTCGACATCGTAGTTGATATAATGTCTCTATAGTTGACATCGCACGAAAATGACAATTATACCCCCTAGTTGACATAATGTCTCCGTAGTTGACATCGCGCAAAAATTGTGAATTAGTGGCTGAAAATGCATCTTAATTCTCAATTAGGCCCAAAAATCTCAACCTAACAGGACCCACTATATATTACCTTAACAATATATATATCCTAAAATTCACAAAAACATCCATAAACAATTAATTAAGAATATAAGAGTCGGTTATTAACCACATTAATTCACCTTTCATTGAATGAACTTGCTCATGCAAAAAATCATATCATGTCAAATCAAATACTCTGTTTAATATTCTAAAAAGAAACTTTAGGAATACAAACCTAAAAGAACATAAAATTGGCAAAAAAATGCATCTCATCTCACTATAATGAGGTAGAAATCTCAGAATCGTCCAAAGCGTCCCTTCCTCTTCTGCAGCCACGCAACGGTAGCCACTGCCGCTCCACCTAAATGAGCAGATCCGGCAACTTCTCGGTCGCCCTGACATGAAAGAAGACAGCAATGCTAATATCAGAGCAGCAAACAGACTCAAAGTTTCATGCAATGAGACAATTATATGAGCACGAGCAGATGGAGGACCAGCATTACTAAATAAATACGCGTTTCAACTATTGAGTATTATGACGATAAATCGAATTTCAATGGTAAACGTACCTGCAGTACCCTCAAAATGTCCTTGCCAACGATAAAGACCCCCTGGAAAAACATTAGGACGAGAAATGAGTGGATCGACATTTTTCCTTTTCTTCATAGAGAAGTAATCTTAACCTCACCACTAAAAAAGCAGGAAGTGGGAAAATGAGATCGAGAAAGATGATCCTTTTTGGATATAGAAAGATATCAAGCAGCATTATCGCACTCGTAGCAGCACTTGCACCCTACAATTATATAAAAATAGCATTTTCAGCCAAATAAAAAAAGGGGTCAGTTTGATTCATGCTTAAAGAAAGATTTATCATCATGAAATAAATTTGAAGGCCGATTTCAGTTTCACGGATGCAAGAGTTGGAAGAGTTTCACGGGAGATCTTGAATGGGAAAAACAACATGGTTGAGAAGAAAACAAGGCAAAATTGATTAGAATTGCATACCAGCGCTGGAACTCTCGAGTGGGAAACACCTCGCAGATCATCCTAGAGATGAAAAAAGAATGAACAAGAATAAGTACATCGAAGGTCTTTAGATAAACGAGCATGTTATATAATAATGCCAAGATTGCATAGTCTGGTCTGTTCTATACAACGGTTTGCATGATGACCGTGATACCAATTTCCAGACGAGAAGAAACAGAAGTGCTCGATAGAAGAGCCTAATCGCTAAAGGACAAACTATGATTGAGTTCATTACAACTACATTACATTCACAACTGCAACAAAACTATGAATTTCAACGAGTTCGACAACCTTACCCTGTAGATTGATGGTGCTATGAAAGCTTGATATACCAAATAAAATATTGAGCCAGTAAGTGCACCGGCTAGATACAACTTAAGCAAATATTGCGGTCCAAAAGTTTGTGCTATCTGTACAATGAATTACAGTACATTACTAAAATAATTCTGACAAAGAAAGAACTGAATTAAATAACGGAAGGCACTTAATTCATCTTACACTTGTTCCAAAGAAGTAGAGTCCGATCATATTTGAAAAAAGGTGAATCGCGTCTCTATGGCTGAAAGCACTGGTTATTAGCGTGTGGAGCCGGCCACTTAGAATGTGGTCTACAGATATCTGAGAAGTAACAATTATCGGAATAAACAATTCAAGTGTCGCCTTCGTTAAAAACACACATGCTATGAACAACCTACCATAAAATTCTTCCCCATAAACGAATTGTCTGCAACCTTCCAAAGTATAAAGACAGCAACATTTGTCGCTATTAATCCTAGCACAACTCCATCGGCTGTAAATCTTCTGAAAAATGAACCCCTGTAACGTGAAAAAGAACAATGATTTTCTTACTCGTGTAATTTCAATGCCTATGCGAGATAGAATCAAGAAGTCATAGGCAGACAGATACTCACTCTTTATCACCAAAGAGTAAAGTAATACTTGAAGTCTTGAACAATGACAATCAACATAATTATTTAGCAAGTCATATATACACATTTTAGGTATACAACCAAGAAATTCGACTGTTGAGAAACGTGACGGGGTTGGATAACTGATTGTTGAACCAATGACGAAGAATCAGATATAGCCAAAGATGACTGAATAATGATGTTTGAAGTTCCCAATGATGTCTCCGTCAAAACTATTTTCTTCCAATTGAGAACAAAACGAAGCATGATCCTCTTTATAGTACAGACTGTGAAATACTACAAATGTACAATAAAGTTTCATATCTAAGATCTCTATATCTTACTCATTCGATGCATCACAATATCTATTATCTATCGAAACTACTAAAACGCTAACAATGTTATGCACCCAAGGCTACCCACAATTTTGAAATTACTCATTTCATCAGTGAAATTATCATTAAAATTCCCTTATCCATCAACTTATAAAAACAATAATCAAAAACAAAGAAAGCTTTAAACAAAAATTATTATATGTACATGATTTACAAATCAAGTTTATCACAAAACTCTAATTTGACAACATTGGATGGAAACATGTCTGATCACACCAATTAACCATATTTACAAATCAATTACTAACAACAAATAATTCCATAATTTCAACAAATCCAAACTAAGAAAGAGAGATTCAATCACTTCCACAATTCACTAAAAATCTCAATCACTATCAGAATAAAATTCAGCATCAATTTCAACAAATTCAAACTGAGAGAAGTACCTGCGGCGGCGGTGGTCGAGTGAAAACGAGCTGAATAATCTTCTGCCACGCATCGCAACAGGAAATTTCGATCGCCCCTGCAAAAGGGCGCTTGAAAAAACCCTTTTTGCGAGGAGGGAGCTCGGAAAACCCCCATTTTGGATCGTCCCTCTAGCGCCATTAGAACTGCATATTTTCCATAAATTGGAATTTGAGAGTGTGGAATACTCCGAGAAAGAGCGTTGGTGATGAAATCGGCTCGAATCGGGCTTCAGAAATGGCGATGGAGACGCGGATTTTGGCAGCAATGAGTATGTTAAACACCCATTTTTTGCTATTTTAGTGAGCAGCCCCACGCCGAGCTGCCTTCGCATTTTTTTACACTCTGTTTATTCTCTTTCTCTCTGTTTTATTTATGGGTGAGAAAAAAATCAAAAATCGAATATTCGAACTGAATCAAACCAAAAATTTGAAATTTAGTTCGGTTTTTTCAGTTTTTTTATTCGATTCGGTTTTGATATTTTAAAATTTTGGGTTTTCGGTTCGGTTCGGTTTTGTAAAAAACCGAACCAAAAAACCGAAAAACCAAAAAATCAAATTATATTTTAATATATATTATAAATTATATATGTATTACTTAGTACTTAAAAGCTCTAACCCTAATTCTCCACTTCAGCCGTCCGCCTCTTCTCCAAAATCAAAAATTCTCCACCTCCAAATTCCATCTGTCGCCCATCTTTTCTCCACCCGTCGCTTCCGACCTCCAATCGTGCTCCACAGTCCAGCCCGACGTCGACGCCCTCCACCCCAATCTTCACGCCGGCGCCCTCCACCCGACGACTCGTCTCCTTCCAGCCATCCTTATTCTCTAAATTATCCGATAGAATATTTGAAACTTGGAAGATATTAAAGAGTGAACACTTACTTTGAAATTTTATTTTGGTTGTATTTGATGTTAGGGCTTAAATATTTATATTTTATTGGTTGATGGATGTTAATTTTGGTTGATGGATGTTAATTATGTTAGGGTTTTATGATTTCTTTTCTTTTTCGGTTTTTCCATACAATGTCGGTTTTTCGGTTTTTGGTTGAAATTCAAAACAATTTCGGTTTTTCAGTTTAATTCGGTTTTTCTAGTTCGGGTTTTGGTTTTTCGGTTTTGGTTTTTAGGTTTAAATTTTTCCGCAAATTTGATTTTTCGGTTTCGGTTCGGTTTAGACGAAAAACCGAACCGAAACCCGAATGCTCACCCCTAGTTTTATTTGTTCATATTTTGCACCGGATTTTGTCAAACCCTTAACGGCTTCAATGGACTAAGGCTAATTAATCAAAATCAAAATTTAACGGAACTATATATGGCCAATTAATAGATAAAATTATAATTTGATGAAAGTTCTTATTTGCATAGGTCAATTTATATATAAAATTAAAATTTGACAAAAATTCATGTATATAGTAATACACAAACGTGTCTCTTTCTAATTTAATCGACATTGCAGCGTTTAGGGCACGTGACAATGCACTCTTCAGTTAATAGACAAAATCAACATTTGACGAAAGTTCTTATTGACTATGGCCAATTAATAGGCAAAATCAACATTTGACGAAAGTTCATATTTGCATTGGCCAATTTATATGTAAATTTATAATTTGACAAAAAGTCATGTACATAATACACGAACATGTCTCTTTCTAATTGAGTTGATGTAGCAGAGTCTAGAGCACGTGACGTGACGATTGCACTCTTAAGAGTGCATATTCTACAACCAATCACAATGGAGCATCTATTTCTTTTCACTTGTAAATACTCTCATTCCCTAGTTCATTATTTGCTCCTTCGCATTTTCTTTAAATTGCCCCTTCACATTCTTAAAATCTAAGTTTATTTTTTAGCATATTCTCGAAATTTCTCAATCAACTTAGATATGAAAGCAATAAAACCAAAGCGCAATCACTGCTATATTTAACCTCATCGACTTGTATCAAGGTGTGGTCAGCTAATACGATGGAATTCAAGCTCACCTTCTACTAAAATTCGTAATTTTTTTTAATTATGTAATTTTCATTGCTCTAATGTTATTTAGTAGTAGTAATTTTTGCTTATTCGTAAACCGATTTAATTGAAATTTATAAATAAGAAAGAATTACAAATAACAAGAAATTGAAAAAATAGGTGAGTAGCGGAGTATGCTTATGGCTCAAAGAAATCATTAATTTCATATTCATATCATATACATCAACCACTCTTTAATATTCAAAAATCAAGAGAAGAGCAAATATAAAACCTTTTGCAATACAAATCTAAAAGATATTTTCACAGAGAATGCTACAGAAAATGTGAAACAGCAATGATCAAAATCAAGAAAGCTGCAAATCTTGAAAATGGAGTGAGAATTTTATATGCAGAGTTTGGTAAAATGGGGTAAGCATCAGGTGGTGGAAGCATGCATTCATCCCCATTGAAGTAGATCTTCCTCGGAAAAGCCCATCCCTGCTTGAAAGTGAACTCATCCTTGTCCTTCTTCAGCAGTATCTCTGTCTGAACATTCCCCGACTCCCCGGCCTCCATCAGCAGGTCGTTGTAGAACTTCATCCCGTAGAACATGGCCGTGTCGTCTGACATCAATCCAAACACAATGATGAATTACACGCTCGGAAATCAGGCCATATGTTATTTGCGTGTGGGAGAATATAATGTTACAGACCAAACAGAGAACGAGTGACACGCTAGGACAAGTAGCCCGTTTGGTCTATATACCTCACATTAATTGTCTTATATCGATATATATAGAGTATGTTATAACTCATCCAAAAGACTACTAGCCTATTAGGGATAGAGTCCATTTGATTTGTAAACTCCGTAGAACATGGCTCTATCGTTTGACATCTATTCAAACCAACAACTATGTAGTTACTCGAAAATAATGTCATATATTATATATACGTGAGGGAGGATGTTACGGACAAAAAATGAGAATTCATACCAAAAGACTAATCAGTTATAGACCAAACATGAGAAAACATCCCAAAAGACTAGCTTATTGGTACAGAGAGCCTATTTGGTAGTTTGACTCCAAACTAATAGTCTAATATCAACCGCTTCGTTTATAAACTTCACATCAGTTGTCTTATATCGATATATGTGGAGTATGTTATAGACAAACATGAAAATTTATCCCAAAAGACTAACTTATTAGGCCAAGTGGTTAATTTGCTTTATAAACTTCACATAATGGTCTTATTATATCAACCCCCTTCAGAATCAACGACGTTGGTTCCTTTTTTGGGACTTTCATTAAAAGCATCGATGTTATAGGCCAAACAGAAGAACTCCTCCCTAAACACTAGCAAGTGAGGAGAGGGGCTCGTTTGGTGTATAAATCCTACAACGGCCATCTTACACAAAGGATGTAAGACATTAGAGTTCCTAACAAATGACTTACTTACACAAGAGATGTGAGAAATTAGAGTTTGTAACAGGGGACTCACTGATGGACTGGTAAGGGACGATGGGTTTGTAGTCGAAGCTGAAGACTTGGGTGACGTTGTTGAGATTCGGGTGCTGAGCCACGAGGGTCCACTGCGTGAAGTTCATCCTATAGTTGAAGTTGGTGATGGCGATCTTCACTCGCCAATAGTCTTTGTAGTTCACCTTCACGTGCCAGTGGACTCGTATCGGGCACATGTGGTGCGTGCACTGCAGCAAGGGGGTGTTGTCTTTCTTTGGCGTGTTGATTCCCAACATCTTCAGCTTCTT
Source organism: Salvia splendens (assembly GCF_004379255.2). Classification (NCBI taxonomy): domain Eukaryota; kingdom Viridiplantae; phylum Streptophyta; class Magnoliopsida; order Lamiales; family Lamiaceae; genus Salvia; species Salvia splendens. The sequence continues at coordinate 26,781,674 of NC_056050.1, read as the reverse complement.
CGAATCGGGCCTGTATACAACAGTGATCGCGCAGAAAAAAATTATTGGAAGAGGCTCCACTCTTTTTGTTTATAGTAGTAATACTAGTAATACTTTAAGGCATTAGTTTGGTAAGAATTGAAGATAGTTTTATAGAATTTTCGCGTGGTTTGGTCTCTAGTTATGCATTAGAATTATCAATTTTGTGTGTGTGTGTGTGTATGCAAGGAGATGAGGGTAGTTGATTTAGGTCTTACTTGATGCAGTCCTTTTTGTTGCGGCAGCCGCAGGAGCATTTGGAGCAAGGAGTGATGGTCTCGTTGTAGAAGGACGACAACGAGACGCAGCAGCTCGGGTGCCTCGACACCAGGAGTTGTGAGTAAGTGCACGTCACATTCCACGTCACTGCATGAACACGAATAGAATCCGATTACTTTATTAGTTATCCACAATCGTTGGTGAAACTTTCCCGACCCGGCCCGAGCTGATTTGAGGAACCTAATTACCTAATACTCCATATAACTTTTACTTCTACGGGTCACCCCAACTCAACTTCATTATAAATATTTTCTTTTAATAAAAAATATTTAAATAATTTTATAAATTCAATATACAATAAAATAAAATTTAGTAAAAACTATACACATATAATTGAAGTACAAAATATACCCAAGTTTGTGAAGATAAAAATGCAGGAAAAAAAAAAACCGTGAGAGAAGGAAATTTTAGTTTGTACATGTAATCTATAAAATAATGGAATAATTTTTATACAAAAATCAATACACTTTTTAATAAAATAACGCAAAAGCATGCTTACTTAGAGCCTGGGTTTTTCTTCTGTGGTCCGGAGTTAGGTACACGGTGGAAGGCACGATTTTGGCGGGGCCACAAGTGTATCCCGGTCCGGGGCCAAGGAGGGTGAAGTTCGTGGGGAGCTTCACCGTCTTGTTGGTGGTCCCAGAAAGACCGACACTAACTTGAAAGGCCGAAACAGCAGATGCAGGGTCCTGGCCCCACGAGGCCATGACCCCGCCTTTGCAGCAGTTGGCAATTTGTTGGTTGTACGGAACCCCAGGGAGCAAATCAACAACTGTGGGAACCCTCTTGCAACAATGTGGCACATTTCCCTTGAATTTCGAGCAATCGCCTTGCTCCGTTGTCTGGGCACCGACCATCGACCATATCACCTCCTTCTTAGCCCAACCCCACGTCATAGTCCACCCGGGGCTCATGAAGTGTCGATACATTTGGAAGTTGAACATCGTCACCAGCGCCTGTCGACATATATACCGATTGTAGTCATGTACCATGTTAATAAATTGAAATTGCACCCATTCATTATTAGTGTGCACAAATTAGGGTTGTGAACGAGTAATGCTTGTACGTCACGAGGCTCACCACGTATCCATCGGCGGTCCAAGAAATTACGTCCCATTTGATTGTTACGTTCCCAAATGGATCCAACGGGTCATACGAGTCTGTAAAATTTCAAGAAATGATAGAAACTGCAAAAAAATAGATAGATTGGAGTACTAAAAAATCAAGAAAAATTACCTGCATAAGAAAAGATCGTGGACACCAATATAGCCCATAAGGTGAGCTTCAATATTTTTTGATTCATTTGGAAGAATTTTTTTATTATTGCAAGTGGTTCTAAGTAGTGAAGAATTGGTGATTTTATGAAGATTGGGAGTTATGTAGTTGTGTGTGATGATGAATTGGTATGGCCAATGATTTCATGTCACACCTAATAGTTGTTGAAATTTCATTTGATTGTGTGTGATTATTAATTTGATAATTCATAATTGGCTGTGGAGAAAATAGGAGGGAGAGATGAGACACTTGAACTTAATAAAAACACAATTAGCGTCACGTCTTAGTGGTGCTACATCATTTTATCATACTGATAAATTGCAATCATTTTTTGCTTATTTTTTTTAAAATTAGGAATTAGTGTGATCAATTTAAGTTATGTATAGATTATTCAATATAATGATATTTTGTTCCCAACACCTAGGCATGTATCGTTTCTTTTCATTTTTACTTAATTTCTTATATTTTATTTGCTCTCCTACTTTATTTTATCTCCATTTAATTTACTAAAACACATTTGTCTTAGTTCTTGTCCTAAATAAAATTTCTCATTTAAGTTTGGAGAGTTTGGAAATGAGAAATATCTAATTTCACCATTTCTATTCTAAATTACTACTATCTTTTAACTTTGGCATATTGCAATACATAAAAAAGAAAATAACATGTCTTTACATTGCAAACTTTTGAGTTGTCACAGCTTTGAGAAATGAATTTGACTTGGTTGGATCAAAACAAATTTAAATTTGAAAATGCCAATCATATTTTCAACTTACATTCACCAATGAGTCTAAAAAAATTGTTTAAAGATTTTACCAATCATAAGTAATCATTTGTTGTGCTTATTTTAATAAGTGAAAAGTTTGATAATTACAAAAAGAATAGGATTTTTCGGGCCTTCGGTCAATTCAAAATAATATGTAGATTAATTTCTAAGCTAAAATGATAATGGGATAAAACCACACCACATTTATTTAGGGTTGTTGGCAGACCAAATCGAGCCAAATACCATCAAGGTTGGACTCGCGCTGCTAGCGAAATTTATATTGGGCTCAAGCTCGGCTTGGCGATTGGATAACGAGCTCGAACATGGTTCGAGTTCAATTCGACAATTATTTGTTTATCTTAAGATCGAGCTCATATATTATACTGAAACATCTTAATTTAGGTTTGAGCTCAAAAACATAGAATAAGGAGCATGAGCATTAATCATGTCATTTTTTGTTTCCATTTGACATATGTTTCATACCTTCATTGCCTAATTTTTCATTTTTATGATTTAATAATAATATTATTATAATAATGTGTAAACAATTTAAATTTATTGTTACTATCAATTGTCATTGCTTTTTGTTTAGTTACTAGTGATGATAGTTAATTTATCATTGACATAAATTATTTTGAAAAATTATTTCATTTTCGCTAATTTGTTCGCTTCGTTTGCAATAATCACAAATATGCTTGCGAACAGACGCGTGATCATGCTAATAAACATAGTATTTGTGAACATGATCGCTTAAATTTTAGTCGGACGCAGGAAGGCTCAAGCTAGGCTCGACAACCTTATCGAGCTAGAGTTGAGGTTTGAACTCGACTCATTACTATATAAGCGAATATCGAACGAGCTCTCATCAAGCCTTACTCCGAATAATTTGCGAGCGAATTGGTCCGTGAAAAAGGAGCACAAAATACACTTCATACTCTATTAATTCAGTTTATAATTTTTTTAAATGTTAAAATATACACCTACTTTTTTCAGCCACTCAAGATCATAGGTAGATATTTATTACAATTTGTTGCTCCACTAATATTGTGAGATGAATTGGGACATACATAGTCCTCATATAGATTTTTCTCCAATTTGAGTGGTTGAAAAAAATTCGATCGTGTCTAATTTGCTACAAGTTTAAAGTGTGGCCATTATTAAAACATTTCAAAGTTCATATTAAAATTACAAATTAAATCAACCCCTAAATTATTTAGAAGTTTTGTTGTACATACGTCATGAAGGAAAAACACATAGATTGATGATTAATTTAGTGATAATTTAGTCTAATCAAAATACTGGTACTAATACATTATTTAAACATCATTAAATTATATTTGTTAAATTTAATACCGAAATTAATTTCCAATGTCCGAAGAGTCACCCAGATTATTTGAATATGATAGATAATTTTAATTATTAAAATGTGACTATGTCATATTTGGTGGGTCAGTCCACCTTATCGCTAGCCTACGAGGGCCGAAAAACTCCATTGATATATTTGTAATTTTAATTCTTCACATGTTACATATAATGTCATATGGGTCAACCGACCTTATCTTTGGTCTAGAAAGATTTTTTTATCATAGATTATTATGGTTCTTATCATAGATTTTTTTTCACGGGTAAAACCCTACCATTTTTCTTGGAGATTGCTGCTAAAGGATTTCACAAAACAAAGAATTTATTGAGAAAAAATAAAATTCATTCAGTTGAACAAAGAATATTTATACAATTTTTTTATAAGGTAAAATGTTTAAGTTAAATTACGACGGGGCTAAAAAATCGTACAACAATCTCATACTACTATTAAACAATAACGCAGGTGCCAACACAAACTTTAAGACATCTGAAAACAATACTTACATTAAAAAAATGAGGAAGAAAACAGAGAGACCAAATGAGGGGAAACCCCGAAATCCGTCGGAATGGGTGGAGTTGGAAATCAAATTTAAGAAGACAATTGCAATTGCAAGTTCGATTTCCAATCCATCCGATCCCGACAGATTTCGGCCCGAAATCAACCCCCATTTCACCTCTCGGCCCAAAGATGTATCTGCATTTTAGAGAGAGAGAGAGATGAGCGGCAATGAAGAATGAATGATACATGTCTATATAAAGAGATGAAGAATGAATGATACATGTCTATATAAAGAGATGAGAAGCTAATGGATAAAGATTAGGCGTTGATTTGTTGGTTGCTTTGTCCAACAATAAATTTCTTTCTTTATTATAATATATAGTTTTTTTGTTATATCAATGCTGTTGTTTTTACCTAACACAAGAATTTTTTGTGGTCCCTTTATATCTATAAATACTATTCAATTTCTTATCTTACTTTTCTTTTCTTACTATTTTGTACTCCCTCCGTTTCGCCATAGTTGAGGCGGAACTTTTCGGCACGGAGTTTTAGAAAGTAATGTTAGGTGTGTTAAATAAATAATAAAAAAAGTAAGAGAGAGGAAAAGGTAGAGATAATAAAGTATAAAGTGAATAAAGTAGAGAGAATAAAGTAATATAGAATAAAGTAAGAGAGAGTAAAGTAAGAGAGAGCGAAAAGTTACCGTATATGGAAATGACTCAACTATGAAGAAACTTCCCGAAATGATAAAATGACTCAACTATGGCAAAACAGGGGGAGTACTATGTATTTATGTGGTTTGGTTTTTCTAAAGGCGAATAAAAAGTCGATCTTTCTTGGTCACCTTAACAAGTAAGAGTTCATAAATATTACAACCAGATAAATAAAGCACTCACACATTAATATAATCATTTTTAGGTGATTCGAATATTTAACTTAATTATTAATTGGAGAAGAAAAGTGTAGAAAAAATATATATGAAATTAAACTTTTAAAATATGGAGTATAAACTTCCGTCATATTCAAAATAACACGTTTAATGAATGTTCAACTCTAAGTCACACATTTCTAAAATAAAAAAATATTCCTTTCTCCATTTTTCATCACTTAATACATTAAACAATTTAATGAAAAATGAAAGATAAAAAGACTAGTACAGTATAACTTAAAATTCAAACTCAAGCCTCCACTTTATATAGTCTACATTAATCTACATATATGTCCCAACTAGCACTAACTAATGATAAAATAGCAAGATACTTTCTTAATTCACAATATATCAATAAGTATTATTTATTAAAATTTGTGTCGCACTCCATCAAATCTATTTTTAAGGGATAAAAAAATATAACTAAGATATTTGAATAAATATAAAACCTAAAACACATACAGTGGGTTTCCTTTTTTTCTACTTTTAGACCATCCACAAAAACCGCCCAGCGACCGCCCAGCCGAGCGTCGGCGCTGGGCGGTTCGCTGGGCGGTCTATTGCAGCCGCCCTGCCGCTGACTGGAGAGAGAAACCGCGCAGCGCTGGGCGGTGGCGTGGCGCTGGGCGGTCCTTTCGGCGCTATTGCAGCTCCCGCCCAGCGCGAAAATTATTTTTTTTTTTCCGAAACACTATATATACGCGCTTTGCTCGTCATTTTCATTCGCACCACTTGTTTTAACGAGTACTCTCTCTATCTTTCTTTCTGTTCAAGATCAACAACGGGAAATGGATCTCAACAACGAGCCTAGTTCCGGGAGTAGCGGGTCACAAACTCCGTCGATCCCTGTGGGAAGTGGATGGGGTCAGGTGCCCGGGTACTACAACATGTACCCATGGGGTCAGGTGCCCGGGTACTACATGGAGTAGGTGTCGACTCTGGCTGGCCGAAGAAGCAACGACTGAACTACACCGGCGATTACAGCGGCAGCAGCGGAGGTTCCCACGACCTCCCCGAGACGACGCAAGAGTTCCCCACGCCGCGTTCGGTCGGTGGCCGACCTCGCCCGATTGGGCGCAAGCGCGCTCAGCAGGCGGCGAGAGGGAACGCCGGAGCTTCCCAGGAGGTCCAGTCGGCATCCCCCCTTGGCCAATCCACCCAGGAGCTCAAATTCTTCGCTCGCGCCCAAACGCGCGCTCAGTTGATCAAGACGATGGCCGAATGGCGGGTGGCGACGGATCCCGTGGAGAAGAGCGTGCTTCAAACCTTGCTCATGAGCCTGCAGGACGAGTTGGAGGCTATACGGAGGGAGACCGGTGGCGGCGGCGGCGGCGTAGGCGGCGGAGGTGACGGCGATGGTGGCGGCGGCGATGGTGGCGACGGAGGCGACGACGACGGAGACGAGCAGTGAATTGTCACTCTTTTTTATTAATGTATTTTTTTTAAATTAATGTACTTTTTTTAAATTATTGTACTTTTTTAAATTTTAATAGTATTATTAAACTTTTCCCGTATATGTCTCGTAAATTAAATTTCGTATATTGTGTGATTGTTAATTATGTCATTTTATATAATTGTTATTAGTGATATGGCTATTGATGTGGCTGGGCTATTTATGATGTGGCTAGGCTATGGCTGGGCTATTTATGATGTGGCAGGAGGATTTTTAGTGCTGATGATGTGGCAGTGGCTGGGCTATGGCTGGGCTATTGCTGGGCTATTCCTATTGTGGATGGCCTTAAGGAAATTTTGTGATTTGTGAGAAGAAGCAGATCGAAGACGAACGGACAATTATATTTACAGGTGGTATTGACAGTTCCGCTTTTCCGCACCTTGTTTTTGTAAGCCGGATTTAATAATTTAATATAGTATATACCAAAGAATATGCTATTATCATATTAATTGCATCTACTAGTATGATTCTATTTATTTATTTTCTTAACTAATTGCAAGTTGTAAGGGTGTCCACTATAAGTTGGACACGCCCAATAGCCCCGCCCCAGTTTTTTGTTCATAGCCCCAGTTTTTTGTCAACAGCCCCAAAATTCTATTTCCGCCACTATAGTGGACGCCTCCAATAGCCCCCAAATTTTATAATCAACTTTCATTTTTTAAAATGTTTCAAGTAATTACGAACAAATTTATCGGGCTATACGTACGTAAAAGAAGTCGACTATACGAATTAAAATAAAAATAAAATTTAAATTTAAATTTAAATACAAATTAAAATTAAAATTAAAATTAAATTTAAGTTTACACAACGCTACCACCTCCCCTACGTGCCCACACTTCTTCAATCAAATCCGCCTGCAGTGTGTTATGTGATGTGGTCCTGCGCATATCCGCGAAGTGTGGTACGCCCATCTGGATCGGCGCGGAGGCGACACCGTGACTTGTACTTGCGTCCTCTTTCGGCGCCCATCGCTCTGCCGCAAATCCTTCACCTTCTATTATCATATTATGCAATAAGATACATGCTAACATAATAGTCGCGACATCATCTTCGTGCCAAACTCGAGCCGGACACCGTATAATAGCCCACCGCGATTGGAGGACACCAAAAGCCCGCTCAACGTCCTTCATAGCACTCTCTTGTTTGCGCGCGAAATATTGTTTCTTCGGTCCTACTGGTTGGCGGACAGTCTTCACGAATACGGGCCACCGAGGATATATTCCATCTGCCAAATAGTAGCTTCTACTGTACTGCGTACCGTTGGCTACGAAACTGATTTCTGGCCCCTCACCGCGGCACTCCTCGTTGAAGAGCGGCGACGACTGAAGAACATTGATGTCGTTGTTCGAGCCTGCCACGCCGAAATTCGCATGCCAGATCCTCAGACGGTAGTCCGCAACGGCTTCCAGTATCATCGTTGGATGTTTGCTTTTGAATCCAGTAGTGAACTGGCCTTTCCATGCCACGGGGCAGTTCCTCCACTCCCAATGCATGCAATCGATACTTCCTAACATTCCTGGGAAGCCGTGCACCGACCCGTGCATATCCAGTAAGCGCTGACACTCATCCGGTTTGGGCTTCCGTAGAAACTCCCCACCGAAAATTTCCCGGATCCCCTAACTGCCTAAGCACCGTGAGGCTAGTCGTCTCACCCATCTGTAGGTATTCATCGAACATGTCCGCTGGTCTGGCGTAGGCAAGCTGTCGGATTGCAGGTGCACTTCTGCTGTGTGGACAGCCCGATCCGGCCAGCCGCATCACGCCGGAGAGTGAAGCATCGGTAATGCTCCGCCAAATTCGTCGCTATATAGTTGAACAGCCGCTGCGACATCCTGAATCTCCGGCGGAATATCTCGGGTGGATAACGGGGGTTATCCACGAAATAATCATCCATTAGACGTTGGTGAGCACCGACGTGGTCTCGTGGGATTGTCCGTCGATGAGTAATGGTGCGAGGGATCGGATCCTCCGCATCCTCCGCCAAACGGGCCGCTACCTCCTGGGCGGCCTGGTGTTGCACTTGTTGAATCAGAGCATTCCAGTTGTCCCTCCACGAATTGTTCATTTCCGACCCAAAATTGTAGTGAGAGAAATTTGTATAGATGTTGTATTGGAATGTTGTGAAAATAATGAATGGAGTGAGGTGTATTTATAGGTGAATTGAAGTGTAAAAAAAAAAATCAAAATCGGATGCAACCGCCGCGGCGGTTGTCCGCCGCTATAGGAGCCGCGCCTATAGGCGAGCTATAGCTCCTCCCGCCGCGTCCTCGCCCCGCACGCGGCGAAGCCTCGTCCTCCGCCCTCCCCCCCCCCAGCCGCGTCCTCCCTCGCGGCGGACACCCCCCCACTATGACCGCCCCGCCGACCGCCCCCCACCGCCCCCCTTCGCGGCGACCGCCGCGTCCACCTTATAGTGGACGCTCTAACTACATGCCATTTTTATTTTATACCACAGCCGCGCCCCCGCCCCACCCGCCGTGCCTCTGGCCCGCCGCCGCTGCCGCCTCGGCTCCGCTACCAAGAAGAAGCGAAACAGACAAAGGGCCCAAAAGTTGCCTCTTCCGGAGAAGAATGAAGAGTTCGCCCCAAGGAGGACGAACTACAACCCGAACGAAACCATCATCTTGACGAGGGGTTGGATCGATATTTCAGAGGACCCGGTGTTTGCCAACAACCAAAAGCAAATAGTGTACTGTGAGCGCATCGCTGATCGCTACAATGAGGCCAAGCCGTCGGCCATCTACAAGCGCCATAAGGAGCAGCTCCGCAAGCACTGGGATCAGGTGAAGAAGCAGGTCAATTTGTTCTCGTCGGAGTACGAGAAGTGCTTGAGGGAGCAGGGCAGCGGCGAGAGTTTGACTGATGTGCGCGATAGAGCGCTTGAGTCGTACATTTCATTGTACGACGATTTCAAGCATTACAGCTCCTAACTCTTCTTGAAGGACAAGCAGAAGTTCCAAGGAGGGATTTTGCCCCTATCGGCTACGGCGAAGTGGACGAAGAACACCGCCACCGATGATTATACGAGCAGCAACAGCGGTGCAACTCCGATGGACCTCAACCAGCCGATGTACGAGGATGAGAGTTCCGGCACACCGATGTCCTCCCGGCGTCCCATCGGCAGCAAGGCTGCCAAGAACAATGGCAAGGCGAAGGCGACATCCTCACAGGCCCCGGCCCCGACCCCGACTTCGGTTGTGGGACATGCCTACGCGGAGTTGGTGGCGGCCGCCAACCGGAGGACGTTGTTGGACACGCACCACGCCCTCATACAGTGCGAGGACCCGGGCAAAGCCGAATACCTCAAGTGGATGATCGATGATCTGCGCCGCAAGCTGAGAATGAATTAGTAATGTAGGATTTGCCTATTATCTATAGTGAACTTGTTTTTTATTTCTAACTCTTGTAATGTTTTTTAATTAGTAACGTAGGATTTGTCTTTCATCGTGGTGCTTTTTTTATAATTTTGCATGACATATTTGAAAACATAATAAATTAATTAACAAAATAGTAGTTAAAACTATAGGGCGGACTTTAGGGCGTCCCACTGCAGGTGAAAGGGTAGGAGAATAGAATGATGATGTGGCGGAGCATAGAGCGCCCCGTTATAGAGGCTCTAATGCTTAATTCATGTGCATTACATAATATGCCCTCACAGTGTATATTTCCATTTATTTGCTACTATGTATAGCCATGGAAGAATCTCCCTCCCCCGCCATCGACTCCCTCCACGCCGCCACCAATCTCTGGCCATTCTCCCTCTTCTCTGTCCCTCGGGTCTGGCCTCACTCAGCTCCACAATGAGAGGAACCAAACAAGACTGACAGAAATATGAGGTGCAATGTAAATGCTCTTTTGTAGTGCAATGTTTATCAAATGCAAAAAAGATTGAAACAAATACAATGCATGTTTATTACCTCTTTTGCAGTACAATGTTTACCAAATTGCATTCTAAGCTATCTCCGCATGACAAGAAGGTCTAATTGCTCTCCAAATAGATCCTCATGTTCTTCTACTATCTTTTTCGCTGACGCCACAGCTGCTTCACTACACTTATCCAACGAAATCGATTTCAGCGTTGCTATTTCTCCAACTTCAGATGGGATTTCCTCGAGTTCGGATAAATATTCGAGAGTAAGCTTCTGGAGAAGTGGAAAGTGGGAGCTGTCTGACACAATCCAATTTACTAGACCTCTACATCCAAACAACTGTAGAAACTTGAGCTTCTGGAACTGGCCTTCAATTGTTTCCCACTTGCCTGTTTTGAAGACACCATTTTTTAATACGAGCTTCTCAAGAAGAGGTAATGAACCGAATTTAGGCAATATGTGTTCCAACTCCGTGGCATAAATGGCGCTAACAAACAACTTCTTGATAGAGTTGGGGAACTTAATCCTCAGCAAAAAGTCATCACAATCTCGAAAGATGGAGAAGTAAAAGTTTTCCAATTTACTCAAGCAATGAAGATAATTTTCTCCCTCCATTTGATTCGAAGTGCGAGTTAGACGCAATTTCTTCACATTAGGAATTCTTTTAACCATCTCCTCATTCAATAACAAATTCGTCACTCCTCTGAGTGTCTGCAGATTCTCCATGACAACAGCCTCACTACCAGAAGGATCTGGGAGAATCAATTCGCGTATCCTAAATTCAAGATGCCGAAGTTGATGCAGTTTCCAAATTTCGTTTGGTACATGAAGATTGTTCGGAGGGGATGAACGAATAATCAATGTCTGTAGATTCCAAAGGAGACCAATTGAACTAGAGAATCTGGACTCATCATGAACACGGATAGCAAGGTACCGTGAGTTCACCAATTCAAACACATTCTCTAGGAAATAATCATTATTGTTAAAAGCAGAAACATATGCCCTGAATGTCCTCAACAATCTAAGATTGCGAGTCAGAAGAACTTTATCATCCTCACTTGCTGTCTTATCCTCACTTGATGTTTCGTCGTACTCACATATTATGGAGCGAGTATGTGACAAAGATCCTAACAACCCTGCAGTTTTAAGAACGACTCGACGTTCGCTAATACTGGCTGGAGGATCATCTCTTGTAACATGGTAAAATCTTTCCTTTTCAGCTTCTTTTAAACACATATCTCTCAACAAATCATGAATTTTACAATACTTAACGTTTCCAGTAGACCCCAATTCATCAACTAAAACGAGATTTCTATCAACCAATTCCTTAAAATACTCTTGCGCAAGTGTTTCCAAACATTTTCCATTCCTTGGTTTTAAAAATCCTTCAGAAACCCATAACTTCTCAAGCATTGACACACGGATACGGTAATCTTCCTTAAAAACACCCATATACAAAAAGCATGGCTTTAAATAGTTCGGCAGATAGATATAGCTCATCCTCACTATTTTCAAGCAAAATCCATCGTTACTGTTAATAACAATTGAATTTAAATTTTGCTCTATACGCTCCCAACATTCTTTTGTGCGCTCAGATTTTGCCAATAGACCTCCTATTGTAGCAGTTGATAAAGGAAGTCCTTTACAATTTGCTACAATATTCTTTCCAATCTTCTCCAACTCAATTGGACAACTTACTTTCCCGAACACGGTCTTACAAAATAAATCCCAACTACTAGCCTCATCTAGAAATTTCATGCCAATTATACAAGTCTCGTTCAACTTAGAACTCAAGTCAGACAGCCTAGTTGTTACGATTATTCGACTCCCATTTTGGTTATCAGGAAAGAAATTTTTTATCTTCTCCCACGCCTCTATGCTCCACATATCATCTATTATTACGAGATATCTCCTACCGAACAGAAACTTGTGTAATTTTTCTCCCAACTCATTCTCACTCAGATCACTACTTGAATCTCCTCCACTAGCTCGAAAAAGAACTTCTCTAAGTGTTTCTCTAACATTATAAGTTTGAGAGATTGTAGTCCAAGCACGAATATCAAAACGATCCTTAACAAGTGCATTCTCGAATAGTTTCATGGCAAGAGTGGTCTTACCAATGCCACCCATCCCCGTGATGGGGATGATCTGGCGGTTGAGTTGATCACTGGTGAGCTTATCCAAAACTTCAAGAAACACCTCGTCAGAGCCCACGATCACGTTCTCTTTCACAGTGGGAGAAGACGCCGAGAAGGCAGCAACGGGCTTCTGCTTGGTCTGAGCTTCAACAGCAATGCTCTTCACCTCTTTGTTGATCAGATCCATTTCTTCTATCACTTTCTGTAGATTGTGATAGAAGTCATGATCTTCAACGATTGTGGATCCACTGTGAATTTGATCCACAATACGGGATTCGATAACATCCTCAGCTGCGTAAACTGCATCAGCAATGCGACGCTCTAATGGATCCGCTTCGTGGCTATCAGCAAAAGGGGAAATATAGCAATCAAGAAACTCCTGCAAGAAGGTAATGTTTTGAGTGAGGGATTGAACTTGTTTTTCGTCGATAGAAATGGGAGGAGAAGGATGTTTCTCGAGGGTATCGATGATATGCATAAGAGAAACCAGAGCTCCATAAGCAGCCATGATTAACAACTCTCTCACTATGTGAATGATAATAAGGTAATATTTAGAGCACAACCAATCTTGTATTGGACCAAGAACGCGTGTGGAGGGTTCTTTAAATCAACAAAAGATGCTATATTTGTCGGATACACACTAATTTATTGTATGCTAAAGTTACTTTAAAAGATGCTATATTTGTCGGATACACACTAATTTATTATATGTTGAAGTTACTTTAAAAGATGCTATATTTGTCGGATACACACTAATTTTATGTGGTTATTGGATTAGTTGCAGAGTACGTCGAGTGAAGCTTTGAGATGGCTGGTGTACCAGAAGACCCTTGAATTCCAAACCATGGAAAGGACTGGTTGATGGTAATACTGGAAATCTTTACTTCTGGAACACCGTGACCAACGTTACCCAGTATGAGAAACCTGTTGCTGTTGCTGTTGCCTCCCCTGCTGTGACCTCAAAAGGCGGAAACAACAATGCTGGCTCAGCGAAGCCTGCTTCTGATCCTGGAGCTGATCAGGTGCTTCAAGTTTTTCTCTGATATATATATAGGAGTGCGTTATATTGATAACCCCTAAATATCGTAATAACCCTATAACTAAATCTGGACCGCACATTTTTAAAATCACGCGGTTGAGATTCAAACTTAGATTTACTTCATAAAAAAAAGGCGGAGGGGTAAAACTGTCATTTCGCTCATTTAATTTCGCAGCCGATAAAATGATACTTCGACCTAAAAAATAACGAAACTATCATTATAAGGCAAAAGTATCATTTTATCAACTTAGAGTATCATTCTATCATTCTATACGTCAAAAGTATCATTTTATCAACTCAGAAACATTCTATATGATGCGAGTATCATTTTATCATTTTATCAGTCAAAAGTATCATTTTATCAACTCAGAGTATCATTCTATCCGGTAAAACCATCATTCTATGCTGTAAACCTAACATATATAGGCCAAAGTATCATTCTATCCGGCAAAACTATCATTCTATATGCTGTGAGTATCATTTTATCAGTCAAAAGTATCATTTTATCAACTCAGAGTATCATTCTATCCGGTAAAACTATCATTGTATGATGTAAACCTAACATATATAGGCCAAAGTATCATTCTATCCGGCAAAACTATCATTCTATCCTACAAAACTATCATTGTATGCTGTAAACCTAACATATATAAGCCAACGTATCATTTTATCAACTCAGAGTATCATTCTATCCGGCAAAACTATCATTCTATCCGCCAAAGGTATCATTTTATCAACTAAAGTATCATTCTATCTTATGTGAGTATCATTTTATCATTTTATCAGTCAAAAGTATCATTTTATCAACTCAGAGTATCATTCTATGCAATAAACCTATCATTTTATCATTTTATCATTTTACGTGATATTTGGCGAAATTCAGAGTATCATTTTATCATTCAGAGTATCATTTTATCAACTCAGAGTATCATTCTATCCGGAAAAACTATCATTCTATGCAAAAAACCTATCATTTTATCATTTTATCATTTTATCAGTCAGTCAAAAGTATCATTTTATCAACTCAGAGTATCATTCTATCCGGCAAAACTATCATTCTATGCAAAAAACCTATCATTTTATCATTTTATCATTTTATCAGTCAGTCAAAAGTATCATTTTATCAACTCAGAGTATCATTCTATCCGGCAAAACTATCATTCTATGCAATAAACCTATCATTTTATCATTTTACGTGATATTTGGCGAAATTCAGAGTATCATTTTATCATTCAGAGTATCATTTTATCAACTCAGAGTATCATTCTATCCTGCAAAACTATCATTCTATGCAATAAATCTAACATATATCATTTTATCAATTTACGTGATATTTGGCAAAATTCAGAAATTAAATGAGCGAAATGACAGTTTTAACCCTCCGCCTTTTTTTTATGAAGTAAATCTAACTTTGAATCTCAGCCGCAAGATTAGAAATATGTGTGGTCCAGATTTAGTTATAGGGTTATTACGATATTTAGGGGTTATCATATGATCACAACTATATATATATATATATATATAGGTCCATGATCAATTGAGATTTTTTAAGCTAATTGAGAAATGAGATGCAATCTCAGCCACTCATTTTTATTAAATGAGTGGTCTAGATTTTGCCACACAAAAAATATTTTTAAATTAATTTATTATGAAAGGGTATAATGGTAATTTTAAGGTAATTAAAATTCAGCAACTCTCATCTCTTGCTCTCTACTTCTCGATCTCTCTCTCCATCTCTAAG
This sequence comes from Salvia splendens, assembly GCF_004379255.2. Taxonomy (NCBI): domain Eukaryota; kingdom Viridiplantae; phylum Streptophyta; class Magnoliopsida; order Lamiales; family Lamiaceae; genus Salvia; species Salvia splendens. Next base: position 26,766,310 of record NC_056050.1, on the reverse strand, counting down.
GCGTTCCTTCCATACGCTTTCGTACACAAAATTGCACCTCCAATTCGAGCTCCCTCTCATCTCATGATTGTATTCCTCCATCAGAGTGAGAATTGGAGATCAGAAAATACAGAAAATCGAGAAGAAGATGAAAATTGAAACCCTGGGTAGAATCTGAACGCCGTAGAATGTGCAGCAGCTGCCTATCGAGATTGGTGAAACCGAATTTCCGACGAGTCTGGGTGCGGAGTAAAATTTGAAGGCGTGGAGAGAGGATCGGAGTCTGATAAGCTCGATTCAGGCGGAATCGGAGGCGTGAGTGAATATTCGGCGCCGGATAATGTCAGCGGCACCGACGATTCCGTGTGTAATAAGGAGAACGAGTGCGTTGCGGTGGCGAAATCGATGTTGAGTGCTGCTGAGATTAGTGATGGAGTGAATTTCGTGAAGCCGCTGGCTTCTGCAAGGTTTACTCACCGGTGCGTTTCGGAGAAATTTCACTGATTTGATTGCAATTTCGCTTTACCTTTCTCAGCTATTAGTAGTTTTATTCTTTTGTTTGGCTTTGCATTTGAATAGTGGTTTGGCGATTGACGGAAATGTGTATTGTTTGTGTAAATTGAAAGGCTTTCATTGCTGGAAATGGATTTTAAAGATTGAAGGAGAGTAATACTGTAGGGATGGTTGATTTCTTGTTGCATAGCTTTGAATTTTGATAGTTAATCACTTAATTATAGCTTTCTCCTTCAAGCAGCCTGTTTTGTGATATGCAGCCATCTTTAGAATAGAGTGGCAGTTTCCTGTGGATTAGTTCTTTGTGTGTGAAGCTAATAAGCTGAAATCTTCTTAAATCTAAGAAAACATTTACTTAGGTCTAGGCGGAGACCGTAGAAATCAGATTAAAAGGTGGAGGAGGAAGGCAACGGCGGCAGAGGCAGAACGGCAGCGAAAAAGCAAGCGCCGAAGGATGGGGAATCGATGAGCTTGAGTAAGAAGGCGGTGGGGTTGTATGTCGGCAAGAAAGGGCTGCTGTTTTGGCTCAACAAATTCGCCTACGCTTCCATCTTCATCGTGATTGGGTGTAATGTCCGTTTTTTTTTATTTAAGGGGTGTTTGCTTTTGTGAATATCTTGTTTAAGATATGGTGTGGTATGTTTTATTTGTTTTATGTTATTTATGGGTGTGAATATTTAGTTTTATGGTTATTTGAAAAGCAAATTAATATCTTAATTAATAAATTAAACCCCCCCCTCTCTCTCGGTTTTTTCTCTCCCTCTCCCTCTCTCTTTTTCGAAAACCCTCCCTCTCTCCCCACAAATCTCTCAACCTCCCCCACTCCCTCATAACCGATACCCCCCCCCCCCTCTTTTCCATACTTTTTCTCTTCTCGGTCTCTCTCTCAAGCGCTCATCTCTCTCGAAGTGTGCTCTCACCGGTAAGCTCTTTCGCCCTCCTCCCTCTCGGTTTACCTTTCCCCATTCATTCCCCCTCATCATCATCTTGAATTCTTCAAGGTGTTACGCTCGCTCGTTGTGAATCGGAGTCGGAGGAAGAAGTAAACCGCTCGAATTACGTTTGAACTATCCGGGAAAGGTAACCCAAACCCTAACCCTTGTTAAATTCGAAAAAACATGCATGTAGGACGTTTTTGGGAAGGTTTAGATGCTGAATAGGTTTTGTGATTATGTGTTGTTGTCAAGCATGTTTTGATAGTAACTGACAGTGGGTTCCGACCCCATTTTGACTGAGCAAACGATCTCCTTTTGGTACGAAATTTTAACCGTATAAACTTGGATGCGTCTTCGGTGTGGTGTGTAAATTTCAGCTTCATTGGATGTCGTATGATTTTATTATGATTTTTGCAAGTAGACTGCGCAGATTCACGAATTGTATGTTTTTGGGAGATGTTTTCATGTGCTTTGGGTGTGTTTCGGAGTGTTGTGTTTTGTGAAGTATGTGGGTGTGTTTGGCCAAGAGATGGCTCGGGAAAATCAGTGTTTGGTTCGAGGGTTTCGTGTGTGTTGGCCGAGAGTTTTAGGGTTCAGCCTAGGGCAGTTTTGTGGAGAGTCTGGAAGGGATGATCCCAGGTGTTTGGGTGTGTTTTGGGATGTAGAATGCGTGGTGTGTTTGTCGTATAGGTTTTGAGAATCGGGGGTCAGAGGAAAAGGGGTGTAAACTAGGTGCCGAACAGGCGGCCGAGACGGTCGGCCGAGGTGCCGAGCCGGACGGCCGAGATGGTCGGCCGAGGTGCCGAGCAGGCGGCCGAGATGGTCGGCCGAGGTGCCGAGCAGGCGGCCGAGATGGTCGGCCGAGGTGCCGAGCCGGACGGCCGAGATGGTCGGCCGAGGTGCCGAGCCGGACGGCCGAGATGGTCGGCCGAGGTGCCGAACAGGCGGCCGAGACGGTCGGCCGAGGTGCCGAGCCGGACGGCCGAGATGGTCGGCCGAGGTGCCGAGCAGACGGCCGAGATGGTCGGCCGAGGTGCCGAGCAGGCGGCCGAGATGGTCGGCCGAGGTGCCGAGCCAGGACGGCCGAGATGGTCGACCGAGGTGCCGAACAGGCGGCCGAGACGGTCGGCCGAGGTGCCGAGCCGGACGGCCGAGATGGTCGGCCGAGGTGCCGAGCCGGACGGCCGAGACGGTCGGCCGAGGTGCCGAGCAGGCGGCCGAGATGGTCGGCCGAGGTGCCGAGACACAGGCGGCCGAGACAGCCGGCCGAGGTACCGAGCCAGGCCGAGACGCCGAGCCTTTTTCCCGAACCTGTTCCGAGCCAGGTGAGCCGTTTGTGCAGTGTGGGTGTTCCGGGAGTTTGAGTGTTGTGTTTGTGTCGTGTGCGCGTCTTGGGTACGTGGTATGCGTGTCGGGTGCGTGCGTGGTGTGTTTCGGACGTGTTTTTTTGTGTGTTTGTTATAACATGTTGTTAAGTGTGTATACGTGTAACGTGCTAGATGTTGAAGTCATCCAAGTAGGAATCATGCATTGTCGTTAAACATCGTCTACCCTGACTCTAATCATGATTTATTTATCTTTCAAAAGGGTGATCTTTTACGAGGAAAGTGTGGTTGAAGGGAACTGTTTTAAAAGCTAAGCAATCGAGGTGGGCTTTTCTACCCTACTTTTATGTGGGTTATCTTTAAATACGGACTTTGTTCCGGAAATGTTTATGGAGGTGAACTGTTTGTCTTGCCAATTGTTTTGATTTGAAACCTATCTGAAGTGGTTTACCACATATGTTTAATCGAATTCGGGTCTGTTGGGCTGCGAACCCTCAGGCTAGTGTACACGAGATCGGGAGCCATCTGAGAGCAAGTTGGCCGGTCTAGTGACCTGGGGTGTGGCCACGCCCCTTGTCACCGTTGGATCAGATAGTGTATGATGGTGGGAATAAGGGTGGCAATATCTGAAAATGACTGCGCAGTCGAATTTATGAAATATATTTTGTGTACTTGGGTTATTTTTCTTACACTTAAAACCCCAAGGTTACACTGATGTGGCATGACAAACTATGATTTTGGCGTGTGTCCACTGAGTGCAATAAGTACTCAGCCCTGCATGTTGTTTTCTTAATGTGCAGGTTGAGCGGCGATGGGGATGACGGATGTTGAGCAGTGAAAGCCAAATGAGTGTTTTACTTGGTCTTTTGGATGGTGTCGTGTCGTCATACCCGGCATCATCTGTCTTTTGGTCTTTTCCGCTGCTTTGTAATCCGATACATTGTTTTTATTTAACTCTGTTTACATTAACTTTAGTAATGTCTTCTTAGTACAATGTTTGAAGTGAACTCCCCCTTATTAAATGTTTTTGGGTCAAATATTCATATTCTCCCCTTTCTTCCCCGCTTCTTTAATTTCTCCCCTAGTCGCGGTCCACCGTACTTCCTATCCTTAGGAAATGCGGGCGTGACATTGGGGGATGGATTCACTTCTGGTTTGTGGGTCCCGCTTTGAACTTGTAGATGAAATTGTGAAATATGTAGATGAATTTGAGAAGGCGATTTATTTGACGTCCAACCATCACGATTAATTTGTGAAATATATGGATGCAGTTTTTAATTCGATTGTGTTGCTGGAATTTGTGAGTTGTGTAGATAAGGTGGTTGTGATATTGCCTAAAATATTATTTTTGACATAAATTATATAAGTTGTTGACATGAAAATGTTTGTTGTTGAGTACGAAAACAATGTCAACTATATATATACAATGTCAATTATATGTAAAATGTTCTTATTTGACATAATTTATACGTAAAATGTTGCTGTTGACATGTTGACATTAATTATATAGGTCGTTGACATGAATTATATAGCTCGGTGACATAATAACGTTTGTTGTTGACATGAATTATATAGGTCGTTGACATAAATTTTATGAAAAATGTTGTTGACATAAATTATATGTAAAACATTGTTGTTGACATGAATTATATGTAAAACCTTGTTGTTGACATAAATAATATAGGTCGTTGATATGGAAATATTTGTTGTTGACATTAATTATTTGTAAAATGTTGTTGTTGACATAATAGTTGACATAAATAACGTTTGATGTTGACATTGTGGTTGACATAAATAACGTTTGATGTTGACATCGTAGTTGACATAAATAACGTTTGTTGTTGACATCGTAGTTGACATAAGATCAAGATGTTTTTCACTCTCTCTCTCTCTCACTCTTTCTCTTAAATAGATCAATACGTTTCTTACAAGAACATTCTCACTCTTTCTCTTAAATAGATCAATACGTTTCTTACAAGAACCAAGAAGCTATGGAAATCTTAGCTCAAGAGGCAAACAGAGAGAGAGATTACCTATGGTAAAATATCAAGACCAATAAAAAAATCAGCAGAATTAACTAAGACAACAACTCCATTAAGAACAATTTCAGCTCAAGAATAAGAAAAACAATCCACCAAAAAAAAATCCCTCATTTAAAAGAAAGGAAACATTTGCTAGAAAAACATAACACATTCAACCATCACTATAAACAAGAAAAAAGAACATTTTTTTCTGGAAAAAAAATCGAATCTTAATAATTAGATTAGCCAGACAAATCACTCTAAACTTTGACACGCACAAACACACACACCTTCTGAATCAATTCATCAAACACCTGGAGAATCCGATCGAGCTCCACCACCTCCGCCGTCTCCTTGCACTGCTAGTGGCTCCGGAACGACACCGGTGCTCTCTTCACCTACTGCAGCACGGAGAAGAGCTCCGGCGTCACGCCTGCGGCGGCTGCTGTTGCTGCTTCGAGATCCACCACGGCGACATCTTCTCCCTCGAAGCCTTCCTCATCTCCAACGGCTTCACCGTCCCCCTCAGCTCGATCTCCTCGAATTCGCCATGGAAATCCTCACCAACCTCCAACCACCGGAACAGCCGGAGCAGGAGCAGGAAAATGATATGACATGGTGGAGGGTGGCAGGGGATACATCACAAAAGGAAAGTTATGATCAAGAAACAGAACATCCAAAATTTACATGAGGATTTCTTTATTATGTTAGTATCCTTTATCTCAAATATATATCAACATGCTCTGCCATACAAATATTTTTAAGAAAAGAAACATAGTTTTAAAGAAAATAGAAATATTTAGATTCAATAAACTGCACTTTCAATGGAACATGAAAACAAGGACCAAACTCAAGAAAGCAAACCAAAGGAAGCATGGTATACACTGCATTTAAACTTCTCTAACAATATTCATAGGACAAAAGGATGGATAATAACTAGCTTAACCTAGAGAAAGCATGGTAAATTTGAACAGCAGATGTACCAACATCAAAATAACTACTGTTCTTTGGGCAGTATATAGCATATGTCAATTGAATCCATCCCTCCTCCTCAAATTGAACACAAAATCAGATCTGGAAGCTCGAGAATCCACGAATTCACACTCCTATCCTTCCGATTCTGGAAAATCATTTACAGAACGAAGCAATTGCTCGTCACCAACACATTGCAAGCCGTAGGAGTCGGAATCGTGCTCGGCATACATCAACATCGGATTAGACAAATTGGGGATCGAGAAGCGATTAGGTCTCTTCGCGTTCACGCTCACGCTCACCTTCCTTCTCTCCTCCACCACCGAAACCCTCTCGATCTTCATCGACGAGCGCCCAATCCTCCTTCGAGAAGCCTCCAGCGGCGTCTACCGCCTCTCCTCCTATCTAATCGCCAACACACTCGTCTTCATCCCCTACCTTCTCGCCATCGCAATTGTCTTCTCCGCTTCTGTTTACTTCCTATATTCATGTTTCAATTGCTCAAATTCTTCAGCTTCAATTTGGGGTAAAAACGGTATTGCTCAAATTCTTTAGCTTCTGTATACTTCATAGATTTTGAAGGTCTTCGATTTTGCACAATTGTGTGAATTGTATGAAGATCAACAGATTTTTCAGCGAGACTTTTAGAGAGAGTTTTAGAAAATTATTTCAAATACAATTTTATTTTTTTTTGCCATATTATTAATGAAATGACACTTATACCCCCGTATTGACATAATGTGATAGCTGTTGACATTTCATTAATCTTGTGGATTAGTGGTTGAGATTGCATCTCATTTCTCAATTTAGCTAAATAATCTCAACCTAACAGCACACTATATATATATATCACCTGCATCGTTTAGTAGTAATTTAGTACTATTTCTTCACATTTTTATGCATGTGATTTAACCTATAAGGGCATCCACAGTGTAGCGGACCCGCCCAATGCATCGAGCGAACTATCGTCCGCCACTGTAGCCATGCGGACGATGGCACATCCATCGTCCGCGCCCTATGCCTCGTCCGCGGACGATAGGCCTTCGACCAGGCATCCTCCGCGGTATCGTCCGCCCCACTGCGGGCGACGCGGACGATGCAACGCGTTTTCCTTTTTTTTTATTCTTCGAAATTTATATATATATATATATATATATATATATATAGTTGTGATCAATGTCGAACCCTTCTTAAAGACCGAACTAGAGACCAAATCTCATCCACCCATTAATCACATCTAATGGTTATTAATAATTACAAAATATCTGATTTTTTTATTAACAAAAGGGTAATTTTGGTAGATCAATATTATGCAATTACGGTGGCTGCACTGTTCTTCCGTCACAAGCCTAAACGCCCAATCTGTTTGACTGCAGTGGCAGAGCAGCTTGCTTCTTCACAACACATGAACTGATAAGTAGTTTCACATGCACCGGCTCTGCAGTTACTGTTTGGGTAACTCAATCTGCAGCCACGAGCTTGGGATCAAATCTATCACCCGATTCATCGGCCGAACTATTGCGAACATCTATTCGAGGTGGATTCTCGATCCAGTGGTCAGCGGATAACCAGAACTGCCAGAGGTGCTTAGATTCCGGTGGAGCTTGCGGCTCTGATGGATCGAGATCGTTTGTTTGCCACTGTGCTAATAATAAATTCATGATTTGTTGTGTTAATCTTTGTATGTGTTTCTTATTCTTTCTTGTTTCGTATTGTTTAGTTGTTATCCAGTGGAAAATAAAATACTACTAGAGAGAATTGCTCGAAAAAGAAATGCATATATTGCTTGATTCGGGCTAGAGAAGCTTCGAGAACAATTTATCATCATCTGGTTTGATTTTGAAGGATTTCTGGTGGAAATCATCGCGGTAGATTGAAGGAATTTTTCAGAGTGGGGAAGAACGGATGGAGAACTGTGTTGTATATATAGTTTGCGAAGAATTAATAATGTAATGAACCAAATAACACTCTTGATGAAGTTATAACCTTAAGTAATGAAGTAATATGAACTGAACTGTGTTGTTTGCGTAGTTTGCAAAGAATTATAATTTTAATGAACTAAATAACGCACTTGATGGAGTAATAACATCAAGTAATGAAGTAATATGAATTGAACCGTGTTGTATGCATAGTTTGCGAAAAATTATATTTGTAATGAACTAAATAACGTACTTGATGAAGTTATAACCACATGTAATGAAGTAATTAACCATAGAAATGAAGTATCAAAACTACTGGAATAAAGTAACAAATTACAAACAAATAAATGTATCATTATATTGTCAAAAAACAAATAAATAAAGTAATAAATTACAAACTAATAGATGAAGTGATGGAACTATCTGAATTAAGTAATAACTTGGCTAAATGAAGTAATATATAATGAATTAATAATATTAGAAATGAAAAGAATCAAATGACTATTAATATTGACGTATAACATATTGTACTAATAAATTAAAAAATACCAGTGCAGAACTTATTTCCAGTAGGTATTACTTCATTTTAGTAGGTGTTTACTTCATTCCAATAGGTTTATTACTTCAATCCAATACATAATAAATTGAAAATGAATATATTTTTACTTCATTCTAGTACGTTTGTACTTCATTCAAGTAAGTGTATTACTTCATTCCATCCATTACGCAATAAATTGGAAATGAACATGTTTTTACTTTATATCAGTAGGTTTATTACTTTATTCAAATGTGTCATTACTTAATTCAAATAGGATTTTAGTTCATTCCAAAGGTTTTCACATGATTCAACACATGTTTCTTTCAAATTCATTGAACAAGGTTTTTTACTTTATTCACTATAAATAATAGTACAATTTCTTCCAGTAGGTTTATTACTTCATTCCAAAAAGTTAATACTTCATTATACTGGGTTTTTACTTCATCCAGTAGGACTCCAAATTCTTCTACAAATACTTCGTTTCAAATGCCATGAGAGCCGTGAGAGTGACGGCAACACATCCCTCTACCCTTGCACTTTCAGTGACAGCACCTCCTCCGCCTCCGACGATTACACCACCTTTGTTAAATCCTACGCTAGGCTACTCGACGAAGCACTAGACACACACGCATTCATTTCTACCAATGGAGACAATGCAGATAAATTGACGAGCACGATTGAAGTTATGCCTCAGGTTCAGAGTCTAATCGATCATGCCATAGGCTGCTGGGCGGTTGGTGCGGCTTCGAGAAGCTTCCTGGTGCGGTCGGCGATGAAGCACGTGATCTGCGATAGTATCAGCTGGTACGCGGCGGAGATGGATAAGGTTTTGGAGAATTTGATCTGAATGCCCTACCGGAGCTGCGTGGAAGGCGGCCGTGCAGGCGGAGGAGCTCTCGAGATTTCATGATTGGTGCAAGGGGATGGGATATTGTGGATCGTATGAGTATCCTTACATTGATCGGATTCCGGCTATCCAGATCCGTCGTCAGGCGGCGGCGAAGATGAAGAGATGGAGCCATTGATAAAGTGGGAGGATGATCAGGAGATTGGCGAAAGATTATACAAATTCACATGACGGCGCTGAAGGGGCGTGACAGCCGTGAGAGTGACGGCGGCACATGCCGCTCACGCCGGCGACGGCAGCGGTACCGCGAAGGAGGGCCAAATGCGTTGAGGAAGATGAGTTCTGGGGATTTCAATTTTGTTTAGAGAGAGAGATGGATGGAGGAGAGATTTAGACGGAGGAAATAAGAGAAGATGAGATGGGGTAGGAGATGAGCTCATATATGTTTTGACCGAAATACCCCTGCATTGAAGTAAATTGTCTACCTAATGAAGGAGCAAAATTAATATAGCATGGTCTAATCTCATCCATTAAACCCTAAATCTAAGGGCCCTAATTTGGTCTCTAGTTTGGTCTTTAAGAGTGGATTTGTGAATAATGAGACTCTATATATATATATATATATATATATATATATATATATATATATATATATATATATATATATATATATACACTCTGCATTCATTCCTTTCACTCTCCATTCACTCTTTCATTCTCTCTTTACACTATAAAATGAATCTAGGTGATTACCCAAGCCCTAATAGTCCGATATTCGGTGGTGGTGCACGGTAGCCGGGTACAGACCCTGATAAATATCAGCCCTTCGACTTCAACACCCAGTACGATCCCGATTTCAGTACGGATTCGTACGGACTGTAAGACATGGAGCCGTCTCCCACCCGGGCTCATCATCTGTCTTTTGCACTTTTCTCCATGCCCTAGAAATCCCGTTCAGCCTGATTTAACAAAATTAAACGTTGTTTCGGGCCGAACCGGACTATTTCACCCAGGCTCGACAGGCCAAATTTGATCGGTCAAGGCTTTCCACCAGACTAGGCCGTTTTTAGCTTAAGCAAGGCCAGCTCGGTTTAGCCATTGAGGGTGTTTTTTCAGTTAAATTAGACATAAAATATTTTTTTTGCAATTGGGAATACTCCAAATTGATAATTAGGGTTGTAAAATTAGAACTTATGAAGAATGAATGATACATGTCAACTCATATAATAAATTTCAAAAAGATACCTAATTTGATTCAAAAAGATTATAAAATACACATTTTTCTGAGTTACAGCACTAAGACAAACTGGAAATAAACGCGAACTCTCAGCCTAATAATTGTGGAAAAAACATTTTTCATCTAACCTACGCTTCATCATTATAAGATTATAGATATACATAAATGATAAAAACAAGAATTTCAAAAGTTATAATCATATTAGTTGTGTCGTAAAACAAATGTAGACAGGCTTTAATTATGTTTTGTTATGTTTAAATACCCCATCTAATTGCATAATATTGAGATGAAAGATAATTTTAACCTTTTTCAACTACTTTACAAGATTGAAAATTTGTTAAACTTGTGAAATCAAGCTCTAACAAATAATACTAAAACCTCACCCAATGCACTTAATCAAAATGCCCATACAAAAAAAATTAAGCAAACAAACAAAATGTTGAAGAAAAATGATGCTGAATACTTATAGAATAAATTCAGAAACTAATCCAATGTCAGTTACATGATGTTTCTCATATTTCACCAAACATTATAAGCAAAAACACAAAAATGTCACTATAATAATCCCACATAACAAAGCAAATCCAACGATTCCATTTACCAAATTAGAAGAGGGAAGTTCCCTTGCCCTTTTTGTCCCCACCGATTTCGAAATGCTTGCATCTCTGCAAAGAAAAGATGGCAAACGAGGCCCCATTAGCACGAGGAGGAGAGAGATGCATCAGAGCAGATGTGTGTAAAAGGGCACATACCTTGATCGGGTGTTGGGAGACATGCTTGCAGCCCTGGCACTGCAGCCTCAACACAATCTTCTTGGTTGTTTTGGCCTAGACAAGAATCGTTGTTATTAACATGCCCGGTTCACAATCATACTATTGAGGGCCAATGATATTTACTTCATTATCTTAGTCGCTACCGAGCATAATAGTTTGATAAAACATAACACCAAAGAATGAACATTTCACCTTCTTGTGGAAGACGGGCTTGGTCTGGCCACCATAGCCTGACTGCTTGCGATCATAACGCCTCTTCCCTTGAGCGGCTAAGCTGTCCTTTCCCTTCTTATACTGGGTGACCTTATGCAAGGTGTGCTTCTTGCACTCCTTTGACTTGCAGTAAGTCTTCTTTGTTTTTGGAACGTTCACCTGCACATTTGAAATCATAATTGATTAATAACCGATATTCAAACAAAAGCCGAATAGAAATCCTGAATTGCAAAACTCAAGCTCCAGCTACACAGAAAGTTAGAAACCATTTAAAAATTTTGACACTAAGAAGCAAAGATTGAATCAATCTTTCCCTGAATATTCAGAGCAAGACAACAAAGTTGCATTATGACAAGCCGATACAAGAACAGTGACGGACAAGGGATCAATTCCCCACCTAGACCTAATACACTAAACTAAACATCCAAAACATTGCATATTGTTCAGGCATGGCTATTAAACCCTTGTGCAAAACACACCAGTTTATCTTCTGCATTGAATGCCTAATTTCGGTCAAGGACATGTTCTTCACAATGAAAGTCAATGTTCCGAAATCACAACTAATATCATGACATCCCAAGCAAATCAGCACTAGTCACAAAATCCCCTTACAAAATCAATACTATAAATTTGCATTGGTAGCAATGTAAAAGCCTAATGAACAATTGCACTGAATGTATTAACAGAATCGTTACCAAAAACAAACAGATAATAAATCTAAACTATGAAAATAATTATTCACAGAGCAGCTCAACAAGTATATCTTTCACAAACTACCGAAAATGAACATAGTAGTATTAAATAAATTTTCCATCCCAATACAAAATCGACATAAATCGGAGGCATCAAGTTCGGCGAAACTGGCATACAAACTGTTTTTTCTGTTCATATCCTAATTCCGATAATCCAACAAAGTACTATTACCAAAAAAATTCCAGCGAAGATGAAATTCCGGAAAATTGCTAAAATGAATAGGCGATGAAACAACTAATTCCTTAGTAACAAACAACACAAACGCCATTGTAGAAAACTAGATATCGCGAGACAATGGAGAAGACATCTACCATGATTTACTGCTAGGTAGATCTCTGCAGAAATTCGGTTTGCAAACGAAGTATGTATACATTAGGGTTTAGAGTGATATAAAATGTTGCTTAATATGGGCCGGCCCACTTATAAAGATATATGCATTTCATTTTGTAAAGAATTAATAAAATACTACTTTAATAAACTAATTGAAAAGATAATAAAGTAAAGTAAAATAAAATAAAATAATACTAGTATATCGAGATCCAATAAAATATGATTAAAAAGACATTTTATAAAAAATTAAATGTGACTTTAGCTTGAAACGTCACATTAACAATACATATCATTTATTTTAGGATTAATGTAGTCTTTAAAAGCAAAATTATTAATCGAACGAGATTATAGTTGTGTGTTTCTTATGTCCGTTAATTTATGATCCGGCTTTGCCCGCTTCTTCTTAGGAAAAAAACAAATTTGATGGGAATGGATTGGATATAACACAAATGCACTCGTGTACATATTACACATATTCTTCTCTCATCTTCCTACCTCCATCGATGTTGCCTTCACCCCACCCGCCCGGTTGGCAATTAAAACTAGAAAAATAATATATAACTGTTCCACCTCGAAAATTGAAACTAGTATATAAATCTCATATGCCTCTCCTCCTATCACCAATTGGTTTTATGATGGAACCCATGGATTTTTATCATGGTATCAAAGCGGGTTGGTCAAATTTAACTGACCCAGCAGTATATCTAGGCTAAAATTGAAAAAATGACTGACCCAACAGTATATTTGGGCTTAAAATTTGGGCCAGTGGTCCAACCGATCGAAAAAAAATTGGGCCAGTTGTCCAATCGATCAGGAAAAAAGTCCAACCCTTCACCTTGAAGGGTTTGAGGGAGGGTGTTGGCAATTGAAACTAGAAAAATAACATATAACTGTTGGCAATTGAAACTAGAAAAATAACATATAACTGTCCCACATCGGTATTAAAAGAAAACTGAAACTAGTATATAAATCACATGGGTCTCTCCTCCTATCACCAATTAGTTTTAGGATGGAACACAGCAATTATTGGTGCATTCGCAATTAAAAATAGCATTGTCGACTAGGTATAGCCAACTTAGCCTAGCCCATAAGAGAAATGAAGCGAGTATGGGTTGACTTGGTGACACTTAGAGGTTCCAGTTAGGCTTGTTCATAAACTTAGAAACAACCCACGACCATATCCACAAGAATATCAAACCGCGAACAATTCATCGAAACCCCAACCAAGTAATCGGCTCTAGTTACTCCTATTGTCTTCAAGAAAATAAATTCTTGTTCAAGTCGAGATTTGATCATTTCAACTTGTCCAATTAGACTTAAAACTAATCTACAAAAAAAATCACTTTTATAAACTTGTATAGAAACAGTTAAAATCAATCTAGCCTAGCCCACCTCAGACGGATGATAACAGTCTTAGAGAGGCTTTAGACAATTTTTAAACCTGTACCGTACACTGCGTTTCTGCCTCGATGGAACTTTCTTGATTTGTATAGGTTCTTGCAATTGTAATCGCATCTTTCTTACTCATTTGATGCATTTTGCTTGCATGCTCAAAGCAATAGTATATGTTTGCGGTAAGCTCATAGCATGACTCTTGAAATAGGCATTCTTAATTGTTGTTCTTCAGGAAAAACGTCAGGTTGTGCTTATTGAATTGTCTTTGGTAAGGAGACTTAAATTATGTGTTTTAGTTGACATGTTCATCTTTCTGTATTGGTAAAATGATTGAAGATAATTGTGTCTTTATGCAGCACGGGTGAGTCTTGATTGTGAAACGCAGAGATCGAGAGGATTTGGGTTTGTTACATATGCTACTGCTGAGGAGGCCTCAGCTGCCATTCAGGCTCTGGATCAGCAGTTTTGTTAACAATGCTATGTTCTCTAACAGTTAGGTTGTTCTAGTTTCTCAATCTGACTACTTACATTGGCATCTTCATAATTTCTTCTCGATTACCTCTAGGAACTCCATGGCCGTCAAGTGAAGGTCAACTATGCAAATGATAGGCCACGCGGAGGACTCGGTGGTGGGGGCTTTGGAGGTGGTGGCTATGGTGGAGGAGGAGGTGTGATACGAGCCTCTTCTATTATATTATTTAGTTTAGATATATTAGGGTAGTTTAGAAATATTAGGGATTCACCATATCCTATCATATATCCTAGTATTATAAATAGGCTTAGATTTGTATTATTGAAAATCATCTCGTTCAATAATAAGAATATTGCTTGGCCTATTTTCGTTGCTTCACTATCAAGAAAACCCAGAAGCTGCGCTGCCCGACGAGTAGAACTCGCGCACAGCCCCTTCGGGATTCCGCCGACCCTGTACTAAGGGCGCTGGACGTTTGTCGATCGGAGTTATCGACGTTAGGAGCAGGAGGCTCTTAACAACTGGTGCTTTCATTGAGAGCTGACCCTCCCACCATCTCGAACCGAAGCGACACCGCTGCCCGACGGAAAACATTCCGCGCACAGCAACGCCTCGATCTGTCATCATGACACACAATCACCATCACCATTTCGTTCACAAGCATACACAGCCGCGGCCCGATTTAGAGTTTCACTATCGCAAGGCGTTGCCACGCGGGTTTAACAGCTTTCAACCGCCCCCCAAACGGGTTCCAGCAGCCTGGAAGGCCGAGGGAGGAGAGCCTTCGCAATTCGGCCACCCACAGCAGCCGCTCGACCAGCCGTACAGGTACAGCTTCTCGACGATTCCTAGAACAGCAGAGACCGCACACGACCAAGAGATTCATGCCAAGCTGGATCATATCCTGGCTGTTTTTGATAAGTGGGAGAACAAGTGGGATGCCACGGATCGTCGTATCGGAAGATCATATGCTCCGCCACGACCTGAACCAGTTTCCGACCGGGGAGAACATCGAAGTACAAGACAACCATGGCGAGACCCATCGCCGCTCCCGCTCGCAGAGGGACCAACTCCTCCACGACATCCTAACGCGAGGTATCGGGGGCGCTTTCACGACCAACCCCATCCGCGAACCATTGCTAACAATTGGGATCAAGGGGGGTGGGACGATCGCATAGACCACCGTCAGCGACAGGGTTTTGAGGAGTATCCGAGACGACACCAACATCTTCATAATGGCCGCGCCAAGCAGCCTACATACCGATCACTGCAGCCCGAGCCCGATCTTGATCAGCCCAATGTTTCGGCACCACTCCGAAAGATGACGTATCATCCATCGAGAAATACCATGGTCCCTTTTGTGCCGTTGGGTTTACCCCCCAACATCTCATCGGCTCCACCACGACAACGCACCATCGAGTACACCAATCGCAGGTCGGATTTCCAATCACCACAACGCTCGAGCATGACGAGCCACTGCCATTCAGTAGCGCCACCGCCCTCTACAACTGCTGTCCTATCTTCGAATCTTCCCCAACCAGCCCCGTCTTGCAGCCCCGACGACGACGCTGGAAAAGAGGGTGGATTGTTAGATGAACCTCCTCCACCCATCGTGATCTCTTCGCCGTGCAGCCCCTATATCATGGGTGAGGACGAATCACCGTTAGATGACGAAGAAGAGGGTGATTCCATGGGGGAAGTAAAGAAGGTTGTCGTTGCTCGAGTGACATCCCAAGAGGTTATTGAGAATGGTTTGGGTGAAATTGGAGATTTGCGTGATAGTGATGTTGCAATAAGGATTCATCGACCTACGTTGCTTGCCATCGACGCACGGATGATCCCGCCGCGAAATTACACGACTTGTTTGGGAATTCATGGATGTGTCGACAAGCTCCACGTATTAGCGCTCAATTTTGACGACTGTTTGGATCCTACCTTGATGATTTTTGATGGAAAAGGTGAAGTAACACATCCAACTGTTCGGTGGGTTTTTGATCCAGGCAGAGATACCTCGTCAAAGCTTTTGCGTTCGACACTTTGTTGCTTCGTAGTTTCCACCTTGAGGACAAGGTGGATTTTAACCGGGGGAGAGTTGATACGAGCCTCTTCTATTATATTATTTAGTTTATATATATTAGGGTAGTTTAGAAATATTAGGGATTCACCATATCCTATCATATATCCTAGTATTATAAATAGGCTTAGATTTGTATTATTGAAAATCATCTCGTTCAATAATAAGAATATTGCTTGGCCTATTTTCGTTGCTTCACTATCAAGAAAACCCAGAAGCTGCGCTGCCCGACGAGTAGAACTCGCGCACAGCCCCTTCGGGATTCCGCCGACCCTGTACTAAGGGCGCTGGACGTTTGTCGATCGGAGTTATCGACGTTAGGAGCAGGAGGCTCTTAACAAGGTGGTTATGGAGGCGGCGGCTACAATGGAGGTGGTGGTGGCGGCTATGGTGGTGGTTATGGGTTGTGTTTCATCAAAAGATATGATCAGCAGTTTAAGTGCAATTTCTTTTAATTGAATTACTGAAGTCAATAAGATTTGATTATACTGACTAGATATGTTTATATTCGAATTAAAATAAATACTATTATCACATTGATTGTATTGTAAAGATGGTTTGTTATATTCGAATCAAAATAAACACTATTAACAGTAATATTATTATTTCCCTGCAATGTTAACGAGCCTCGTTTAAGCTACACTTAACTCACCAATTTTATTTTGTAATTTAATTTAAATTTTAATTTAGGAAGCAATTAAAATACAAAAATTAAAATTAAAAATCGATTGGATTTTATTTATTTTTTCTTCAAATGATCATTTTAAAAATCAAGCAAGAAAACAACTTTGAAAACTCAGCAATTAAACTTTATGCAAATTAGCCTCTCTATTTCTCTTCTATGTCAATGTTCATTTTCAATATCCAACAACAAAAATTCTCTTTGAGCTTTCAAAACTGCAGGAGAGCCTTGTTTGGCTTTCTCTACTATTTGCTTTATCAACAGTCTCTCTATCTCGTCGTCCTCGTCACAATCTTCGCCTTCGTCCCTTCTGCAGCCCAAGGCATTGTTCTGCGGGGAATAAAGATCTTCCTCCGTTCGCTGATCAAGCACTGTTTCCTGAACCTCATTCAAATCATGCTCGGCATGACATCCATTCTCGAACCCAGCTTGGAAATCTTCTTCGTCTGATTCAGAGACCTTTGTGAACACGTCATAGGCCTCGTTGTAGGCAGCCAGTGCTTCCCCTGATAAACTGATGACGACAGGTTCATCCATGGGCTCGTGTCCGTTTCTAGCAATTGGGCTGCCGCGTGTAGAAGAGTTTCGTGTTCCAGAGCCTGATAGCTCCCCCCAGGGATGGACATGCTTGGATCCCATGTACTTCGACTTCTGCTGACTGTTCTGAAGCGCCGTCTCAAGCTCCTTTATCCGTTCTTCTAGTCTTGATTGGATGACTTGATGCAGACGCAAACTCAGCTCTCTAGGGGACACTGGATACGGGCAAGAGCGTGGGGTGGAGCTTCGGCTTTCATCACTCTCACCATGAAACTCGGCAGCAAACGAGCGAGACCTCAACTTTCCCTCGTGAAAATCTGATACAAAGTCTGGATCAAACTGCAAAGTGCAATATATTAAGCCCCAATACACAACTGTCAAAAACCACTCCGAAGAAATAATCTTAAACCCCATGTTAGCAATCGACTGCATCCAACAAATATTACACAAGAATATCTAAAATTCAAAGATGCTAGAACCAATATTATCTGACATACTATTCGATCAAAGACAGCAATCAGCAGGAACAAATGTACGCGCTTACCCCTGATAGATTGCAAAGTTTCCCTTCCAAACTGGATGAGTTCATGCTTGATTCCAATCTCTGCAGCTCCACTTCAAGCTCTGCTTCGATTGCATATAATGATTGCTCCTCGGGCTTCTCATGGCAAGATTCTTCATCAAATTTCTCTTTCAGAGATGAAGGAAGCACTGTATCATCGGTGCAATAATCATTATGTACATCATTTGATTCGTAATTATCTGTAGCAAGCTCCTTTACAGTTAAGGAATCTTTCATCTCAAGTTCCTCCTGTAGATCTTGGACCAGATTCTCATTCTGCTTCAACAAGCTTTTCATCCGTTCGACTTCTTGTTTGTTTGCCATGAAAGAAGATACTACACCCAACGTTAGGCCGAAATAGAAAAGAAGAGCCCTGTTGGATGTTCCTGATAAAGAAAAGGATATTAGGAATAACATTTTCAAACATTAAAATAGCAACATGAATGGTGGATTATTTACTAAATCAAATACTTCTGGTAAAAAATGTCACAATTAGAACAGGGTCCCTATTAAGCTATATTCTGCAAATTCATATACTAAAATAAAACAAGATTTCATTCCACCATGACAGAAGTTCCTTTAAAAGTTCCTACATAATGGAGAATGCAGCAGTTCTCATAACCATAGTGATGAAACAAAATGTTCTGAACTGGCTTTGATCCTTCAAAGTAGATCGCATAAAAATGCTCTATTATTATAAATTCCACAAGCAGTATGCAATAACAAAACAATTTGACAAAGTGAGAAATCCATTGGTGAATTAGCATAGGCAATAAGGATAACTAAATCTTAACCATGTTAAATAAAGCAAGTTTGAATCTATTCTCTCCTAAAAGATAAACCACATGCCTATTCTCTATCACTAACAGAAACTGAGATAACGGTTCGATAAAAAACCACCTTGTGCATTGGCGTGGTGATCACCATGGGAAGCTTTGCTAGAGTGAATTCCTTCAAACCCATGCTTCTGTTTCTCTCTAGTTTTAGCTCTCTTCCCAAACTCTGCAGGTTCGATATTAGGCAGTGCTGGAATGCCACATACAGTCGAATTTACTTGTGAGTACCCATCCTTCCTTACCCACCGTTCCCCTCCTGCTGTTCCAATTGGTTCAGTGAGGGATTCACACGGTGCTGTGCTAATTATCCTACTTCCATCAGTGACAAGAAATGGCCTCAAACGTGGTTTCCCCAATGAATTGCGCGCATATTCTTCACTTTCATCGCATGCCTCGTACAACTGGGCCATAAGACAACTCTGGAGAGAAGTCTGTGCCTTTATGGATTGACTATCAAATCTCCGACTCTTCAGGCCACTTCTCCTTCTCCTACTAGAACTAGAGGAAAACACTATCTCACTTGATAAACGACGAGGTGACATATCACTAGTAAAACCTCCACTACTGTCTAAAGGTAATCTACTTTCCAAATCCCCTTGAGTGTCTTCAACGTCCGGATTCTGAGCTAAAGAGCTTCCCATTATCATGTTATCATCTTCAAATCCACTAGTAGAAGTGATTTCAAGGTCGGAAACAGCTTCACAACCCTTGTCTCTTTCTCTGTTGGACATTTCCTCCCCATTACTTTTCCTCGACAACACACTGTTGAATGGACCCGTCTTGTCCCCGAGCTTGTGTCTACTACGGGAGGACTGAGGTCTAACACCATTACGACTCTCAGACGACGAATCTACCCATTTATTCTTACCCCTACCGAGATTCTTAAGATGCTGAACTACATAACCAGCACCAGCAGCTGCAGCAACCACCCAAACATCCATTTTCCCCAAATAAACAAACTTCTAAACCACCATACAAATTCTACCCTAATATTTCAGCTTCCTAATCCATCAACACCAACTAAATTAACAAAGCCAAATCCAATGTAGCTTAGGTCAAACAAACCACACATCAAAATTCAACTAAATTCCCAAATCCAAATCCTCAAACGAGTCAACATGATTAACACAATAACTCGCACACATCAAGCATTAAAGCCAAAAACTAACCACAGCTTAGATTTTCATAAACTGACCATCCAGCTACACGAAAATTCTCGAATTAGCATAAACTGAAGTATCGGCAATAACATTGAAAGAGATTAATCCCGCGCGATAAACTGCCAACTGAAACATCTAATCCAAAGGCATAAGCGACGAATCTACGCAGACAAAACAATCAACGGATTGGAAAAAAGGAAAATGAGGAGTTGAACCGAGCTTTGACTGGGATTGATGAGAAAAATGGATAGAGCGACAATGGGAATAGTTGGTGACGGAGGTAGAAATGTTGTGTGTGACTGTGTGTGAGAGAGAGAGAGAGAGAGAGAAAAACAGGGAGAGTGGGCCGAGAAGATAATGAGATGAAGGCGGAAGTAGGCCCACTGGGCTTTAACCATATGGATATTTACTTTTCCTCCCGGAATAGAAGCTCATAGTTGACTCGGCACGAGTTTAAAGAAACGGGAGGAAAAATAATGGAAAAGGTTAATATATAATATTTGTCTCACTTTTATATACCCCTACAAAGTATATTGTAAAACTTACTTTTATTTGTAGTAAAAATGAAAAATAACTCTTATTATGGAACAAAAAAAATGTCAAAAATAACTTTTATTATGAAAGGAAGAAAGTAGGAGTACTAGTTTTTTTCATTTAAGTTTGTCCACCAAGATTAATCATATTTTTTTTATGAAAACTTTTCACTATTTGTTTCTCCCTCTTTTTAATTTTCTGCATGATACTTTGTCAATCTATACAATATATAAAAGGGGAGTTTTGGAGAAATTTACAAGATTGTCATTTAATTTAAAAAATTATACAGTATTAAATTAAATATATATAATTTAAAGGTCATTAAACGTGTGATTAAGTGGAGTGAGTGTGAGGTTTTACTATTTCATTTAAATTTGGTTTAAACGTTTGATTAGAATTCCAAACAAAAATATTTTGTGTCCTTTCATCGAATGCATGTGGTGTTAATTGTTTGATTGTGTACTTTCATGAGTCTCATCTTATGCTTTGCTCTACGGATGATCGTTTTAATACATATTGATTCTTGATTTTGTGTATTGCAAATTGTTTTTGTTCCTTATTTTATTGTAGTTTTAGGTGAGGCTGGTGGCTTTAAAGATGACAAACGAGTTATTTTATCTATGAGTTCGATTGAAGAGTGACGAATTGTGAGGAATTGAAGGTTTTAGTTTATAATGATGAGATTGATTTTTATTTTAAAATTTATGTAGTGTATAAAGAAGTTTTAAAAATGATGAGTAATTATCCATTGTGTTTAATTCTTTATTGTAGTAAATAGATTTTTATCTTCTACTCTATGATTTAATGTTTAAACATTATATTATGCGATTTGTTTTAAATATATTATGCTTCAATGTTGATTTGTATAGATTTTTTATTCTTATATAACTAAAAATTATTACTCATATTGTTAATTGTTAATATTGATTCTAATTTCGTTTAATTAATTTAAAATTGAAAATTAATGTTTTAAAAATATATTAATCTGTACATAGCAGTGATACTTAGTTATTCATTAAAACTCAACTACTCAAGAATTTAGATTTTTTATGAATGAATGAAATATATTTTTTTATTTCTTACGGTTTACATGGGTGCACCAAACAACTAGTGCATGACACAATACTAAATATATCTATATGAATAATCTGGATTCATTATTGTAATGTTAAAAATATCATGCAAGGTATATCATGTTTTGTAAATTTAGGAATAGAATCACAATAATTAAGGAAAAAAACATATAATATTTGACTAATTAAACCTAAATAAGGAACTATAATTAGACTTAAAACCGAGTTGGTATACCTCTTGCATCAGTAGAGAAAAAAAAGAAGTGTGTTAGTTTCAAATATAATTATTAATTAAGCATGTTTATATACTAATGGAATTACAGTTAATGCACAATTAAAGAAGAAAGTGAATTACTATGATTTCGACATAAATTAAATAAAATTAAATAGAATTAAATCATGAGAATTGATTGATGAATTAAATAAACCAACCCCACATATACACATGTCGATCTCATTAAAAGAGTCCAACCAAATAATGAGACCACAAAGCAACTTTTTCATTCCAAATTTCCAACAACTAAAGTTGGCTATGAATCGAATCATGACACCCACATTGTATTTTGCTTCTTTTTTTTCTTTTAAACGTGCCCTTCACCTTTCTTTCTTTAATATTAGTATATTATAAAAAGAATGGGTACACCAGTTTTAAAATACTGATTTTAAGAATAAAGAAATTAACTCACCATATAAAAAAATATGAATGCATATGATAAAAGATGTAAATACATAAATATTTTATTGATAATATGATTGGGGATAGTGTCTGTAAACAAAAGTGATTAATATTTATAAACGTATTAAAATAACAAAAATAAATTGTTTGTACACTTTATGATTCAATATAAGAATAAATGATATTCACCTATAGCTTAATTTATTTCATTTTATAAATTTAGTTTAATTTTAATATATTAAAAATATTATTAATAATTTTCCAAAATTCATAAAATTCAAAGCTTGATTTGTTTGTGTTATCTATAACTTCAAATAAATGAATAAAATAATAAAGATGAACAAATTGAGCTTTCATTAGTCCAAGATCATATAACATCAGGATTTATTTCTGCTAACAACACAATCATCATAAGCTAATATCACATTCATTTGTCCAAAAACTGGACCTAAATTTTCTTCACTATGGCTAAAAAATCAGACAAAATATGCAAGAATAAAAACATCAATAGGGAAACTCACTGAATAAGTGTAGAATAATGAAAAAGAGAAAAATGAATAAAATAGAAAATGAAGGGTTATTCAACCATGACTAGTCTAGTGAGTTGATCAAGTCTTTGAAATTGAAGACCAGCCAATCAGCTTTAGCTGCAACCGGCTCTCGGAGCACAACTCCGGCGTAGCATACGAACAAGTCGGCCCCACCGGGCTTCCGAGCCTGAAACAGCGATGAACACAAGACGATAAATACGACGATACACAAATATGCTTTAGAAAGAAGGAAAATATAGATATAAATGCAAATATAGGGAAAATAATGATTTAATGCATAAACTACTTTTTTAACATAGAAGTCATGAACTATACATAATGGCGACATTCGATGCACTAGACTAAGAAATACCGAGATACAATATAGGATAAACCAACTTTATCTACGATTAAATTAGTGGAGACAGGCAGATATACTATGTAATCTTAGCACTGAGGAGACAGGCCGAGATAAGAATAAACATGACCTCTAAATTCTAATTATGAGCAATAGTGGGAGCCGAACGGGTCCAATAACAAATTAGGTATCCTAACTATAGTCATTTTAATGAAAGGATTGTCACAAAACTAACAAAAATTAACCAAAATTCAATCTCTGGTCAGGGAAAGGTTGCATATGATGTAAGGTGACAGGGATTTCAACACAAATATGAGTTAACATCGAAGCAACGTCGTTCGCTTCCTAAACCAAAGACGCTAACAAAATCTAACAGAGACATGTAAATCTTTTCATATGTGAAGTTTAATTTTGTAGTTTAATTATGTATGTTTTGAAACTTTTTTGTTAGAATGTCAAACCGTGATTAGGGAGATATAATATTTCTCACCTCAAGATCAGTTGCGCCGTCTCCAATCATGACTAAAGACTTGAAGCCTCGGGCCTGGAAACGGAATGGGAAGGTTTTGAGACGAGGGCTGAAAACAGACGACAGAAGTATCGAAAGCAGAAAATGTGAGATCATAGACAGACCTTCCTAATCTGCTGAACAGCAACGGCTTTCCCTCCACTTCTTGAAGTAGGCTCTTTGGGATCAAAACCCGAAAACTCCCCAGAGCTTCCAAATAGAAGTTGATTGGCGTATACGTTCTCGAGTGGTATCCCAAGGAGTGTAGCAATGGGCTTCAAAATGATTTTTGTAGAACATATCTTAGAAATGGAAAAACGCAAAGTAGAGATGAGTCTTAAAATAATAAGCAACTTACGTTTATCATTTGACGAAATCCTCCAGAGACAAGATAGACAGTTTTGTTCTTTTCATGCAGCTTCTTCACAAGCGCCTCAATTCCAGGCGAGAGCCTACACAACGAAAAGCAAGTAAGCCTCGTTTATTATCAGAGGAGAGGTGAATGTTTGGAAGTTGTTTACTTCTAAACATTCACAAAAGTAATAGCAATGTGCATAATTTACTCATAAATACATATGGAGTAGGTTAGTCTAGGCTGTGCGATAAGCATGGCACGAGCAGTCGAGCACAGCAAGGTAAACTAATTAGCTCGGCCTATTTTGAATTTATGTACGTGAGATCAAGTGAGACGTAAAAAACGATGGCACTTTTTGTCTCCTACTTTGAAATTTATGTACATGTAAACTAGTGGAGTAGTACTAAATAGACTCTTGTCCAGTAAATCTGACATTAATTCGAAAAGCAAAGCTTCGGAACTATAAACATTTGTACCTTGGAGGTCTCTTCTCGAGGAACTCCTGAACCCGGGACTGGGATGGGCTAAAAAGAGATAATCTGGCAGCCAGTGCTTGCTCGAAAGGAACAGAACCACCCATTGCCCTGTCAATCCAACAACATACAGATTACGTTGTTGGGTTCACAACTTTTTTTGGCAAAACTAAAACAACGAGAAGATAATGAAGAGAAAGCCACTAAACCTGGCAGTCCATTCTGCAACAGCCTCTCCGGCTCCACAGAACTCTGCCAGCTCATCGATTCCCTCGTCCACACACACAGTGCTATCCACGTCGAAGCATACAGCATTGGCATTTCTCCACACATCAAGGATCTCTTACACAATAAAACAAAGCAATTAATAACATCATGTATTAGGCACTAACCATCGTTAAATTTGTGCCGAATTTCAAGCAGTCGTTTTGGCCATTACTAGAATCGAAACCTATCTGAACATAAAGCAAATAAAAGACTACTAAAAGTCCAGGTCTAGATGTACCTTTAGAAGGTAACGTATTGTCAAAACGGCTCGTTGCTGAGTTCTCCACTGGCTGAATAGAAGCAGCAACCAAATTGAATGATTTTGGGCTTCCCATTACCACAGTTGGAGAAACCAACATTCTCCTTGTAACTCTGGGAGCCAATAAAGGAACGTGTATTGGGTTGTTTTTGCAACCACAGAGAGAGCGAACCGGAGTCAAATTGATCCGAGCACACATCAAACTCTCCATCAAAAGTATCTGTCGTAACATATCAAAAGTGAGCACATACACCACCAAAAAAACAAAAACAACATACAAAATCTTCATGCTCATTAAGACTGCCTGAAACATGTTTTTCCGAGCCCATCAACATACACAATCTTCATGCTCATTAAACCAAACAACTAAGAACCACATGGAAATGCATTCATAAAACGAGAGAGGGATGCTACATTGGAAACGGCTGGCATAGCTCAGCTCCATGCCATATTTTCTTTCCAAAAAATCATCAAATTGCTCATATATTCACGACGCAAATTAATAATTATGATGCACTAGACCCTCCCCACCAAACCAATTCACACGAAAAAACGTCTTTTCAAAAAATCCCAAACTCTAACTAGTAACTACACAAAACACATTCCCCTTCAATGATTATTTCCGCCAAGGTCCTGACTTTATTACATGAAAGACGAGTTATAAACACAATTCAGTACATACGCTTTTTCCATCGGCTAAAAGAAAAAAAGGAACACAAGCCAAGTACCAAACAAATAAGAACCACATACATATAGCTACATTGGAAATGATCGGGATAGCTCAGCTTCATGCCTTATTCTATAAAATCGACAAATTACTCATGATGCAGAAGCCAATTCACATGAAAATTATATTTTCAAAATCTCAAACACTAACAGTAGATAATACATTCCCCTTCAATGATTTTTTTCTAACAAGCTCCTGAATTTAGGAGTTATAAACACAATTCAGTAGGGCTTTTTCCATCCGCTACACGGAAAAAATGAGCACAATTTAATCCAAATAATAACTTTGTGAATAAAGAATCAAACTTTCTCAGGAAAAATGCAGAATGCAGCGCCGCAGAGGCTTGTTTGAATCAAGCTCAGCTCGTGGTAACTAAACAAAAATCTCACACACTAATTCAAACCAAATTACGCCTTGAATTGTATTCACATACCAAAATATTGAATCTTTTATTAAAGGAAGAAGCTCAAGAACCCGATTGAAGAAATATCTCAACGAATAATAATGAGATTGGGGAAATAGAGATTACCCCTTTTTTTCGTTTCTTAGAAATGTAGATCTCTTGCAGTGGAAGAGGGTGAGTGATTATGAATGGGATCTTTGCTCTCTTAATTTATGATGCTAAGAGCATCCCCATTGCTGCTTGGTGGGCGGATCGCGTCCGTGCGGACGGCACGACACACTCACACACCCGTGTTTGTTACTGTGCTCACGCCGACGGCACGGTGCTGCTCGATACATCGAGCATGTACATGCCGGCTGCCGCTGAGCAGGGCGACGTGGCGCGTTTCTATTGACCAACGGCAATGCTGTAGTAATTTCCTTTTTTTAAAAAAAAAATCGAATATAATACCCAAAAAATTTAAAAAAAAAATTTCGGATTCCCAAAATATAGCCTTTTTATTACCGTTTTTTAAATTTTTTTTACATTTTTTAATCCTAAAATCATCTATAAATACACACATTCATCATCCATTTTTTCATACAACACATTCATCATTAATTTTTTCATACAACCCATCTACATCTTCCTTTCTCACTCAAACCCTCTCTAAATTCAAAAATGGATCTCAACGATATCATTGCGGAAGCCGAGCGCGAAGACCAAGAATACTATGAACAATATTGTGCCGCCTATGAAGCTTATGTCGCCGCCGCCACCCCCGCCCCTCCTCCTCAACCAACTAGATCAAAACGTCACTACATCCCTCGTGCAGGGAGGGAGCCCATGAAAGACTCGTTGCCTACTATTTTTCTGGAAGATTACTTCCGGCACCGTTTTCGCATCTCAAAACGATTGTTTATGCGTATTGTCAACACATTGTCCGCCCATGTTGAATACTTTCAATCACGTAGAGACGCAACTGGTCGGCAAAGTCTCTCGACGTTGCAGAAGTGTACTTGTGCCCTCCGACAACTTGCTACTGGGCAAACGGCTGACCTCTTTGACGAGTATTTGCATGTGGGTGAGTCAACTTGAATCATATGCCTCAAAATTTTTTGCGACGACACCCACCATCGAAGATTGTCAACGGTTGCTTCATCTTCACGAAACAGTCCACGGTTTTCCCGGTATGCTTGCCAGCATTGACTGCATGCATTGGAAGTAGAAGAGTTGCCCGAATGCTTGGAGGTGGCAACACTTAAGCGGTCACAAAGGCGGGGGCCCAACGTTTATCCTTGAAGCGATCGCCGACTACCGCCTATGGATTTGCCTATGCATATTTCGGTATTGTCGGATCCAACAACGACTTGAACGTGCTCTATTCTTCACCACTCTTCAATGATGTTTTGAATGGTGTTACTATCTCGCCGATGGTATCTACCCAAGGTGGTCGACTTTCGTGAAGACGCTCAGCAATCCGCAAGACCAGAGACAGATTCTTTATTTCGCAGCGTCAAGTGTCTGCTCAGAAAGACGTCGAAAGAGCTTTTGGGGTCCTTCAAGGCCGATTCAACATTGTGAAGTCCCCGTCTCGGCTGTGGTACTCTAAGAATATTGCCGACATCATGTACACGTGTATTATCTTGCGACGAAGGACCGAGGGCGGCTAACTTTTACGACGAGGATGAAGCCGGAAGCTCAACCGCAAGGTCTCTCCCACGCCGAGGTGTGCGTACGACGGTGCGAGAGATGATCGAATCAAGACACACAATGCGCGATACCAATGCCCACATTGAGCTACAAGAAGACCTAATCAAACACATTGGGCGAAATTCGGCCATGGGTAGTGGTTTTTTTAATTTTATGAATTTAATTATGTAAATTTTAATTTTTAGGATTTAAATTATATAATTTTTAATTTTTAGGATTTTAATTATGTAATTTTTAATTTTTAGGATTTGAATTATGTAATTTTTAATTTTTTAGTAATTTGTATTAGTATTTCGGGTATTTTTAACGCATTCTAATATTGTGGAAATGTTTTTATTTAAATTGAATAATAGAATGGTGAGACCCTTGAGCATGTCTTTGCGGAAGAGCATAGATGTGGGTGTTGTGCTCTTGGGGAAAAGCAGGGTGTAAAAAATGAATAAAAGTGGATCCGAGCCCACTTCCATGCTTATGCCAAAGAGCATGTGGATGCTCTAAACCCACCAACCATATAGCTCCACTTTTTCATTTCTTTATTTTAAAAATAATATTGTTAGTTTTTCCATTTTTTATAAGAAAAAGAAGAAAGGGAAAGTGAATTGGAATCTATTTAATCTAATCTAATTTAATTTTTTGATTTATACCTCAACTTAATGCTCCCTCCTAAAAAAAGCTTTATTTATGGACTGTATAATTTTAATATTAAATTAATAAAATGTGTAATTTTTTTTATAAATGACTGAGATGAATTTTTGTGGAAGAACCAAATGAAAAAAGTGAGATAGTTTGTATGAACGGAAAAAAGTATTACTCCTTCCTTTGCTAATCTCAAGTCAACTTAATAAATTATTTAATTTATTATGATTTATGATTAATTTAATAAAAATCAGGATTTATCCTAGAAAATTACAGTTAGCAACCTGATGAAACAACTTTACAAGGTTGAAGGCAGTTTTCACTCTTTATTGTATACTTTCTTCATATGTGACAATTGTTATTGCGTCATTTCTTTTACTCAATATACTGCCCCTTTTTCAAAGGCAATCTTTACCTCAATTTGAGTAAAATACATGATCCCATTTTAACATGTTCAAAAAACTAAATGGAGTATAAAATATGCACTCATTACATAAGAGCTCTTGTAAAAATTCTCTTACTGATCAAAATTCAGATGGAATTCCATAACGTATTTATAATACATGTGATTACTTCTGATTAAAGCTATGCCTTTACTATATGCAGTATGTACAAGCCCCATATTTTGGCAAAAAATACGAACTCTACGAGAGTCACACCAACACACAATATCGATGGTCGAAAACAAGCAAGATGTATTTTGAAAGGCAGATGAAATGCTGGAGATTATCGAAATTCAAGAACACTTTATTTAGTACAATAGATTACAAAAGACCTCTCACAGTTAAAAGGCACAAACCAGTATCCCTTGCATAAAGGTAGCAAGGGGATTATTTCAAGCATCTGGAAACCTCAAATGGAGGGATCGCCAAAAGTGCAAAACAAGAAATATTATTCGTCAATGTCTCAGTAGAGAAGCAATTGAATCCTTTTGCTGAATTAGCCCTCCAATGCCGATGCTCCAGATATAATCTCTATCAATTCTGTAGTGATAGTTGCTTGACGAGTCCTGGTTGTAAACAAAAAGAAGAGCAATTAGTTTGGTTGGCGAAGATTTGATTACTTTATAAGCAATGCAATGCCCGAACAGAAAGTTTAGCTAGCATCGTTTTGGTGCATGAACATCCAATCAGCAAAGCAAACACCCTCTTGCACTTTGTATTTATAATAATGCAAAGAGAGATGCATGAAACCTGTTATAAGTAAGCGTGAGGCGGTCAAGCATCTCTCCGGCATTTCTGCTTGAGCTGTCCATAGCAGACATTCTAGCTCCCTGCTCACTGCAAGCATTTTCTAAGACAGCATTGAACATAACCTGAAAGACAAATTAAGAGTTTAAATATCAGATTGGAAGTTGAAATCAGTCGAATACAATATTTATAAGATTCCAAAAGGTAAAACATACACAAGAGAATTGGAACTCTGTCAGATTCTGAAGCACTTCTGACTTCGTTTCAGCACCTTCGACCTCATAAGAATCCAATTCCCCAAGTTGACCCCCAGCTTCAGATTCTCTCTCAACAATCTATACCATCATTGGAAGGAATTAGCATGCAGCATGTGTATACTTTCATGAAATGAGTTGTCATTAAATTCATTCGATGCAATCACTGACCTCAGGGGATAAAATAGTAGATACTGATGGAATAAACTGGACCACTGATTGGAACTTATTGTACACAATCCTTAACGCATCATATTCTACATTCTTTAAGATGTCATCAGCAAGCACGGCCACCTGCACAGACCAGTAAAATTTAGAAAGTTCTGTCAAGAAGTGGCAAGAAAACAAGAATCAAATTCCAGCATTAGATTGGTCCGAAGTCTCTAATCTGGAAGATTGATATGATGGAGAGGCATCTACCAGAGGGGGGGGGGGGACAAAACAAGCATGGAGAAAAGACAACCTGAGTATAGTTTAGAGGATTCTTCTGCAACTCGGTTAGGGCTAGCTCAATATCATTCTTAGAGTCTCGAACAAGTTGGGCCTTGGCTTTCTCTCCCACAATAACATACTTGGATTCCTTGTCAGGACCTAAACCAAACCACGTAACTTATGGTTTATTTTCTCTGTACAAATAGGGAAAAAAGGAAGGAAAGGAGAGATAGAAGATACCAGAATTTAACTTCTTGAGACCCCTGCTTACTTTCACTGAAGTAGAATTGATACCACCACACAGACCTTTGTCGGAGGAAATTGTAACAACAACAGTCTTCTTCACATCAACACCTAATGCATTCAAACACGTGGACATGAAAAGTACAGAATGAGGTCTTGTATTTAAAGAAATAGGCACAAGTTAGAATTTATTTGTAGGAGCCATTTAAGGGTTTACCAAGAGATGATAAAGGCATTTCAATTTGAGATTTGAGTATACCATCAATAGAAACAAATCAGTATTGTGGTTTTTCTTTTATGATCAAAGGATGTAAGATAAGCACTAAATAGGAGCAAGCTAGCAGCCAGGCGAATTAATCTATGCGGGAAATATATCAGGCCAGTCAGCTGTGTTTTGATAAGGGCAATGTTAAATAGATAGTGGAGACAGAGACAAACAGTGATGAGTAATCTTAATGAGCAAATCATAAAATCTGATGGAAGTAATCTTAATGACATCTAATGCTTGGAAACATAGTTTTTAGGGTGGCTAAGGATTGTTTCAGCTCAATGTCATAGGTAAGTTATGCCATGAGAAAAACAATAATGTGATGGTCTTGAGATGAATCCAAGTGCTGTCAAAACATAGAAAACATATGATGATACAGAATTGTACTGAACTATTAATATTCACCCACACACCATACAGATTTTTTTGAAAGGTTATATTTACCCGGTTTCCACTAGTGACAAGGTAATGTGCAGAAGCCACCATGGACTTTAAGTTAACAAGGCCATTGTAATATGCACAGAAACCAAAATATTTATACACAAACTTACTTGGAAGATCACCAAGAAGAGCAGTGAATGGTTGCCACAGACCACGTGAGTTTTCAGTTTTTGACTGAATAGCTCGAAGCTTTGAAGCTGCAACCATCTTCATAGCCTTTGTGATTTTTTGAATATTCTTGACACTCTTCATACGATTGCGGACTGTGGAAATGTATCACAATAGTTCAGTCAAACATAAAAAAAAGTCATATTTTGTTAACTGGCTGATGGGATCATCAGTGGTTCAAGAGTCATCTTACCAATTTGAGTTGACACAGATCGAACTCCCAAGAAAGATTGATCCCTGTTGGCAAGACATGAGCATATTTAGTCAGAAGCAAAGATGTGAAAAGCGATTATGAATATTACATATAACTTTTCAATTGCAAACAAAGTGAAATAATTGATAGCCCATAAATAACATACGAGGAGTGGTATATACAGTAACGATTATTCTTTGTGTCACCTTGAGTAACATGTTCTTTATAAAATATTCACAGCAAGTTCTGTCACATGTGGCCCGTAGGTCCAATATTGTTAAATTTATCTAATCAATGTAATCCGCAAATATTTTCTTTGAACCTATCTATCTCTTATGATTTTAGTATCAGTTAAATCCTGGTTTAACCTTTCCATCAATGCCCATGGTCTATAATTGTGTAGCTCATTATCCTCCAATATATAATCAGAAACAACTTATCCCCATACTTTGAGCATGATACTTTTGCTTTAAACTAAACATTTTTCAAAAAAATATCCTTAGATGTAATGTTTCCCGGGCTAACAAGTAACATCAAGAAGATCTGAATACACGTAGCATTGATATATTTGAGATGTGAATAATTATTCAGAATATAAGATATGCTTCAGTAAAGGTTCTAAACAACAACAATAGAATGATTTCCAACTTCGGTACAAGCCACTGGCCCAACAAAATAGATGAGGCCAAAGAGACAAATGTGAGGAACCCCATTACATCTGCACATTTCACAACTGTGTAACCCGGTAAAACAGGAAAAAATATATACTATACTTCTTTTCACTGGCACAACCCCTCAAAATTATCAACCAAAAAGTTTTCTCCATATGAGATCAACAACTATATGTCTACTACCCATAGCTACACACGGTAACCAGAGATGACAAAAGAATAGGCTAATACAACTGCGAGCTTCACAAAAAACTAGCAATCGGAGACAGGGAAGGTAGGCAATTAAGCTGCAAGAGGTGCCACATTGACACCAAATCTTCTGCTTTACCAACATAACAGCAAAAATAACAAAAATTCACAATTAATAACGCGATAAAGAACAAATCAGATACCCCAAACATTGGTTGCAACGGCGAAGAATGGCACAAATCCAAATGAAGCTAGAGCCAAAAACTGAAGCTAAAGCGGAATCAAACAAACGCACACGCGAGTGCATATATATCATTATCATCAAAAACAAAAACACCACATACAGAGTGATAAGTGAAAGCAAAACAGATCGAATCGTACTCAGAAGGCACGATAGAAGAGCGGAGGGGATTGATAGGGCGGGGGGAAATGATAGGGGCAGCGATCCGCCTGCCCTCGCGCCTCAAAGCAGCCATCGCCATTTGGTAATCTTCAAAATTAGATCGAGAAAATGCGAGCTTTAGGGTTTCTGTCAATTGCTTGAAAATGGAAGTGGTGAAGACTGATAATGACCAGTTCTATGATGCGACGACGTCGTTTGACTCAATGGAATTAATGGAATCTTTAAATATTTGTGTATCATTCTTTAATTATAGTAATTGTATAATTCGAAATATGGGCGTCTTAAAGTGATATTTGCGATACATACGTAAGGAACCTGCAACTCAGCACAAGGTTCCAAGTAACAATAATACGAAATCAGAACACTATGATGACATTATAATTAAAATGACAATCTAAGCAAGTAATCTGTGATACATAAGAAAACAATCTATGATATATAGGCAAACAACACAACATACGATTCCAAGCAAAGTACAAAATATAAAGTATATATTGTGATACATTTGGATTGAATCCGAACAATAAATCTATAAAACTAGAACAACTTCCTAATGAAACAAACTTACAAAAATCTATCAAAGTACAAAAATAATCCTAAAGCAAACATAATGACTGAACATTGTGAATTCCCAACGTTTTGAGCGAGAAAAAGCTTGGAGTGTAAATACTAATGCTAGGAAAGTAATAATAGGAATATTGGTGAAGACAATTACATCGCCCATAAGCTTTGGTGCTTTTGGAGTAGATGAATAATTCATATTCGTCACAAAACAACAAATCACCATTCATCAAAACTTTGATCGGAGTGGTACAATGTGTTGGTAATTCAATTTATATTCCATTATCCAAAAATTTGCATCTCCATATGTGTCCATCTTCCAAATTTGACAACTACCAATCGGATATGATGTATCGCATAAGCATAGCCGATCTTCTAAAATGCATAGTTAATAAATCCAAACGTGTATCCTCAGGATAAATCAAGATTTGCTTATTAAGGGGCTGAAGAGAAAAACTTGTGAAGAGCTCTGTTTTGTGGAGAGCTCTGTTTCAAGATCAAAGCAACAAACCAAAAAATTGTTCTCGAAAGCAACCTAGTGAATATTTCCGTTATAAACTGTAGCAGAAACAAGTGATGGTCTAGGTGTAAATCTCAACGATGGTACTGTAGGCAATCTAGTTGTCGGTGGTGCCGAGATCCTTCTCCACGAACATTCTCCTCCTAGAGTATACACATGACAAAACCTAGATTTATCGACACATAAAATCTTATATTGTCCACTTAATTTGCTCACTTTAAATCCATATACACACCTATGTGTAGGTTGAGGAGGAAGCTCAATATATTCACAAGTTATTGGATTGACTATGAAAAGAAAATCAATATAATCATACAATCCATCCCCAAAAAAAACAACCCATTAACTGAACTAATTACCAAACGATAGTGAGGAGGAGTTGGACAAGAGGGTAAGTCGAATCGGAAAAGTGGCTGGCCGTCCTCATCAACGACTCCATACCCCATCTCGTCTTGAAGAACGAAGGCCATGCATTGTTTCGCAAGCAGACCATCCGATTTTATAAGATCACGCCATGACTTACAAATGCTGCAACACCTCATGATGCATCTGATCGAGAGTCTCGCAAGGATATCTCTCCATATTTCTTGGGGTAACCATATTCCTCGCAAATCTTTCTTGCAACTCTGGGAAGAATCTCTCTCCATATTACTTTGACGGCAGCTTATGAATAGTAAACTAGGAATAGACGTAAGAGAGTTAGGAATAATTCTTTCCGTATATATTTATAGTATAGATTTTGGGAGATATTACTATATAAAACCCTAATCAACATAGAAATAAATTACATTAGGAAAATAAAATCTATACATGGGGAGTGTTTGGGAGAAATCATAATGATATGCCACCGTAATTAATTTTAAATATAGCTAGCTGGTGTAAAATTGTAAAAATAAATTAAAAAAAAGATTTTTAATGAAATAAATTTGCGCACATATTTATACTATAGGTTTTGGCATGTGGGAGATATTTCTATGTCAAATCCTAATCAACATCTAAATAAATTAAAATTCACGTTAAATCCTAATCAACATCTAAGGAGAATAACGTGGACTAAAGAAGAAAATTTGGGTCGGCGGTTCGGGTCGGAAACATGAATAGCTGTGTCATACTCGTTTTGATGTTCAGATTATCTTTGGTTTAAATTATCTATTTTACATATGAAAAGGATGGAAAGTATTTACAATGCCCAAGTCGTATTCTCCTAAGAATTAGGGCAACTACGCAGTCCTAGAATCGGTGCATATCATTTGTGGAAAAAGGAGTACAATATATTTGTTAAATACTCACTCTGTCCGCAAATAGGAGTTCCGTTTTTCCATTTCGGTTCGTCCACAAATAGGAGTTCCGGATCATAATTACCATATATGGTAAAAAGACATCACATTCCACCAACTCATTCTATTCAAATATTATTTAAAACTAATATATCCAGGCGAGACTCATATTCTATTAACTTTTTTCTTCCACTTTTCTTAACATTTTTTAAAACTCGTGCCAGAAAGAAATGAGACTCCTAGACTCCTATTAGTAGACAGAGGGAGGGGGAGTAATCTGTAATGGGAGAAGTTGAGATTGGGAACATGTTAAATTTGCCTATGTTATGGGTAAAAAGTAGCTTATCTTATTGAGGAGTAGGACCTGGATGAGACACTGACTATACGTAATTTACGATTGTGAAGTCTACATTAGAGAA
This sequence comes from Salvia splendens, assembly GCF_004379255.2. Classification (NCBI taxonomy): domain Eukaryota; kingdom Viridiplantae; phylum Streptophyta; class Magnoliopsida; order Lamiales; family Lamiaceae; genus Salvia; species Salvia splendens. The sequence continues at coordinate 26,730,517 of NC_056050.1, read as the reverse complement.
CATTCAATGATAAAGAGGATGTTGTTTTATGTTGTGTAAATCCTACACACCAGTTAATTTATTATTGGGAAATCTTTGGTTAATGGGACATGATAATAATTCTTTTCGTGCATATTTATATATAGGATTTGGGAAATATTTCTATATCAAATCCTAATTAAGTAATTCTTTTCGTGCATGATAATATTGAGTATAATTAAGTAATATAAATTTCATATAATGACATCAAATCCAAGTCCTACCAAATAAGGAGGATAACGTGGGCCGAAAAAGAAGAATTGGGCTTTACAAGGAGAAGAAGTTAGGGCCCAAATCAACGACGCGAAATCTTGATTGATTATCTTTTAATTATTTTATAATCTTAATGTATGTTATGAAACATTTTGTATTAATATAAAATACTACTTGTAATAGTTAAATTTTTTTATCAACATAGATAATAATGAAATTACATGTACTCTGTATAGGCAAAAAATTGAAATGGTAGAAAATTGATAACAAAATATATTAAATTGAATCTGAATGAAACTTTTTTTACAATCCTTTATGCAAATTTCAAAACTTTTATAATATACATTTGAAATGAAGTCATGAACATAGATTGACTGTTGCATTATTATTGATTATATATCTCGGGTCATGAGTCTCAAGTAGACTCGAATTATAAGTAAATTTTTTGGGTAGGGTTTAATGGTCAACCAACTTATTGCCAGCTCATGAAGTCCAAACACTGTTTAAAATAAGCTTTTGAACTTATTACTCCATCTATCCGCGAATAGTAGTCTCGTTTTTCTATTTTGGTCCGTTCACGAATAGGAGCCCCGGTTCATAATTACTATAAATGGTAAAGAGACCCTACATTCCACTAACTCACTCCACTCATATATCATTTAAAACTAATATATACAAGTGAGACCCATATTCTATTAATTTTCTTCTACCCACTTTTCTTAACATTTCTTAAAACCCGTGCCGGATAGGAATATGACTCCTATTCGCGGACGGAGGGAGTATTAATTTCATACATATCCTAGACAGTTTCATTTATTATAAAATAGAGAAATAGACAGTTTCATTTATTATAAAATAGAGAAATAGACACTTTCATTTATTATAAAATAGAGAAATGATATGCTAATGCCTTATATGGGCTCTTTATATGACCACTCTTGTTTAACGTGCGTTTAGCGTTGTTCGTTTCGATTTATATACTCCGTTTGATTTTAATATATTAAAAAATGTTATTGTAATTTTTAATTTTAAAAAATTCACTTTGCTCATTTTCTCTATAATTTCAAATAAAGTAATAATAAAATAAATCAAATAAAAGTAGTACTCATATAATAAGCTCACAATAAAATATGTATCATATCATTTCCATTTCCCTATAAAATAAGTCATTATAATTTTGATCTGTCAGATTTACTAATGATAATGGTTTTAGTATCTCTATTAACACTCTTTTCACTATTTGTATATCTCTCTTGTAATATCAAATTTAAATAATTTAAGCCCAACAATACATGTTGATGAACCCAATATATCCTAAAACAAAGGCCCAAAATATATCTTCTCCTACCTCAGATTCAACAATGGAAAAGCTATAAATAAGAAATTTAATGCTATCGCTGACCAAGAACAATCCATTGAAGACCTTCGTCAACTCACTCCTTGTGCAAACCCCCAAAACCACTGAAACAAGAATTAAAAATAAAAATTGAATCTTTGCGCCGCGTTCAAAATGGGAGTCTGATCAATTCTTCAATTTTGAAGGGCGCGAATCGATCACCAAGGGAATGGGGGAGGCGCGTTTTAGATCCAGATGTTTTTTGTGTGTGATCGTCGTGTTAGTTTTGTGTGGTTTGTTTTCGCCCCTTTCTGCTCAGAGCCGCAGCCCCAAGAATGTGCAGGTCGCCCTTAGAGCTAAGTGGTCTGGCACTCCACTTCTTCTAGAAGCTGGGTACTCTCTCTCTCTCTCTCTCATACTGTAATAGCTACATTAGCTTTAATTAGCATTTGTTATATGGTTATGAAATTGAAGCATTGTATCTTGGTTTGCATTTGCAATTGCTTGTATTGAATGGCTGCATTAGCTTTAATTGACATTTATCATGATTGTAGGGGAGTCTTTGATGAGCTGAGCTGGTTTGTTTGGTTCAATACTGATTTCAATTTTTTGAATTTGGCAGGGAATTGTTATCTAAAGAATGGAAAGATTTGTTCTGGGATTTCGTTGAATCATGGATCCACGCGGTGGATTTGGATTCGGATTTGAGAACTGCGAAAGATTGTTTGAAGAAAATAGCTGAGCATGGGAAGTCTCTGTTGAGTGAACCATTAGCATCGGTGTTTGAATTCTCTCTAACTCTTAGGTCAGCTTCACCTAGACTAGTGCTGTATCGCCAGTTAGCGGAGGAATCTCTTTCTTCTTTTCCTCTAGCTGACGATGGAGGGACATCCGAACCGAGTGAAACTGCGAAGCTTGATATTTCTGAAGCGTTGCTTTTGGGAAAGAACGTCAAGAGTCCTGGAAATAAATGTTGCTGGGTTGACACCGGTGGTTCCCTGTTCTTTGATGTCAAAGATTTGCACAAGTGGCTGGAAAATCCTATTGACACGTAAGTCCAGCTCTAGGTTGTTCTCGTCTGCTTATTTGAGGATATGAGAGATTTATTGTAGACTTTTATGTTTTATACTTCCAGTCAAGATAATGTGAATTTCCAGCATTTTTTTGAACTATACCTTTTGCCTACAGAAAGGATAGTGCATTTCAGTATCCGGAGATTTTTGACTTCGATCATGTCCATCCGGACTCAACTGCTGGATGTCCCACTGCCATTCTCTATGGAGCTCTTGGGACTGAGTGCTTTAAGGAATTTCATATGGCCTTGTCAGAAGCTGCTAAAAATGTAAATGCTCAGAAACAGAATTTCTCTCTCTTTTTTTAACCATGCTAATTTTCTGGTCTGAGTGTTTCTGGAATGCAATTCTTCTTAGGATATGATAGGAGAACTTTTGTCTTAATAAGTTACAAATTTATTAGAAAAATAAAAAAGTAGGCAGTACAAAGTAGGCTAGGAGATTTCAAGGATACAGAAGAATATTAGAGGAGGTGTGGTATGGAGTTAAGTTTCTAAGTTACATGGTGGGCCTCAACCTGCGCAAATTTTAAGGCCTCGTTTGTGTTGGATATTGCAAGAGATTGGAGCTGTATTTGTGGTTAGTCTAACTTCACCTTCGGGAATTTCTCATCCCTTTCTGTTCCATAGGGTTGTTATCCTCATAACATACACTATGATCTTGTTTATTTAGCTAGCTAGTTTTTCCTTCCACTTTTGAACTAAGTGAGTTTTGTAAAGTGTTCCGTTGTTTTGGGGCCGGCATGCTTATGTTCCTACTTCCTACCCAATGACTGTCCAGACCTAGAGATATTCTCCACTTTTTATATTCGTAATGCCACTCATCCTCCTTAGTTGGGTGATATAACTGGAAGGATTCTTCCGTTTCTTATCCATCTGTCATTTTCTGACCATTTTTATCAACCCTTTAGGGAAAAGTCAAGTACGTTGTCAGATCCGTATTGCCTTCTGGATGTGAACAAAAAACTTCTCCTTGTGGAGCCATTGGCACAGGCGATTCTGTAAACTTGGGTGGCTATGGTGTAGAGCTAGCACTGAAGAATATGGAATACAAAGCTATGGATGATAGTGCAATAAAGAAAGGTAAAATTCCATGTCCTTACTAGATTGATAATTCAATGATGGCAAGAGTAAGTGATGTGGTTATGAATTATGATGCATTTAATATCATAATACTCTTTGACACAGAACTTTTACATTGTCCAACCGTATTTTTTTCCAAACAGTCTAATTTCCAAACAGTTTGTAGCTTAGTTGCATTTACTTGGAAAAACAACTAGCCCCTGATAATTAACAATAGCGTCAAAGACCGTGATTCTAAAGTTTTTTTTATATCCATAACAGGTGTGACTCTTGAAGATCCCCATACTGAAGATCTTAGCCTAGAAGTCAGAGGATTCATTTTCTCCCACATTTTGGTTTGTTCATCCTCTCACCCCTTCATACAAAATTATCTATCACCCGTAATGTAATGGATGGAAGGCAAGAGAACGAAACATGAATAGCTGTGTCGTAGTTGTTTTGATGTTTGGTGACTCTTCAGTTTAAATTTCTGATTTACATATCAAAAGGATGGAAAGTAATTACAATGACTAAATCTTATACTGCTACGAATTAGGCAGATATAGACTCTGTGCATACAATAACTTGTGAAAACAGATATTTAAAGAGTGAGATATTCGTACTTAATTACTCATGCATTTCACTGTTGTTCTCAATAATGGGAGAAGTCGAGACATTGAGTTTGCCTATGCTGTATGTAAAAGTAACTTATCTCATCGAGGACCTAGATGAGATGCTGACTACCAGTAAATATTTTTGTGAAGTCTACAACAGAGAACATTCAATGAGAAAGAAAGTTGATATATTTTAAACTTAAAGCTTTGAATCATCAGTTATCTTGTGTGCATCACAAAGAAAGTCATACGATATGATCAGGAAATATATTTAAGCAAGATTGAATGTGGTGTATGTAAATCCTACAGACCAGTTAATTTAGAGTTGAAAAATCTTTGTGCTTGTGCAGGAACGTAAACCGGAGCTAACATCTGAAGTAATGGCTTTTAGGGATTATCTATTGTCATCTACTATTTCTGATACACTGGATGTTTGGGAACTAAAAGGTAATTTTATCATTGTAGCTTAAACAACACATTATAAAATATAAAGTTTAATCATTTACAAACCTTTGTCTTTTTAACTGCACAGATTTAGGACATCAAACAGCACAACGGATAGTGCATGCCTCTGATCCTTTGCAGTCAATGCAGGAAATCAATCAAAATTTTCCTAGTGTTGTTTCTTCACTGTCTCGCATGAAGGTATTGTAATTTTTTTTGGATTATACAGACTTCTGATATTAGATAGTAGTAATAATTTATAAGCTGCGATCTGCATGTGACTGCTGCTCTTTAAAGACATGGTGTCTTTCTGTGAGCTGATGCCGTGTAACTAATATTTTGCAGCTAAATGATTCCATAAAAGATGAAATTATAGCCAACCAGCGAATGCTTCCACCCGGAAAGTCCTTAATGGCTCTGAATGGTGCCTTGCTGAATGTTGAAGATATAGACCTTCATCTGTAATGCTTATTTCCTAAACAACTCATTTAGATGTTCTATTATTCTCTCTTCAATTTAATTCAATCCTTGTCAAGGAAAATAAAAATGCCTCTAATAATTATTGGTCTATTATTTATCGGGGGTGGCGGTGCATTGGCCCTTTGCCTTCATCTCATGGAAACAAGTTTTGAGGCAGTTTGGCTTGCATTAGATTCTGCCACAATCATTTTAAGAGTGTTCTTTGTGCTTCGCATACAAAAATGTCAAATGTTAAGGAGGGTTGTTGTACTGACTTTATGTTGGTCACTTTGGTTTGTGAGATCTTGTGTGGTATAGGACTAAGTTCAGAGTTTTGAGGTGGGTCTCAAATCATGAATTTAGGCTCTCTCTTATTTATTTTGTGCTCAGAAACTCAGAGTTAGGTAGGCTTTGGAGTTGTATAATTAGCTATAAAGCTCTAATTAGTCAGTGTATTAAATGCAGAGAGAGAGAAGTCTTCAGACATTTGTGCAATTTTTGTCCAAAAAACTTGTTCCCAATTATAATTCTTATAATGTTGTGTTGTGCAGGTTGTTTAACATGGCACACCAGGAGTTGACATTGGCCGAACAGTACAGAAAACTGAAGGTATTGAAATTCCACATGCATACAATTTTATTTGACTATAAAAAGGAGAAGAACTCCAACTATCTTTTGGAATTTCATTTATCCTGAATGATATATATTGAGGATATTCCAGAAAGTTCCAACCTGTGTGATGGTTCAGTGCTAGATCTTTTTGGCCTGCAATCTCCCTCCCTGCACTGTGCTTGATCTCATTGAATATCTCCTGAATTTGAAGACTAATAAAGAATGTTGATAAAATCCTAGATCCCTCCAAGCACCGTAAGGAAATTCCTCTCGGTTTTGCCACCTTCAGAGACACATGCATTTCGTGTTGATTTTCGTTCGGACCATGTTCATTACATCAATAACTTGGAAGTAGATGCCATGTACAAGCGTTGGAGAAGCAATTTAAATGAGGTATAGCTATTTGTCTTTTGTTATTGGAACTAGACACTTGCAGATTAAATTGATTACATGTTCTTACACGATGAGATCGTAGATCTTGATGCCAGTCTTCCCTGGACAATTACGATACATTCGCAAAAACCTGTTCCATGCAGTTTTTGTTTTGGATCCTGCATCTCCTTGTGGGCTTGAGGCAAGTTTTCCATTCTGTGTATCACGTGCTTCATTATATTCGATATCCGATGCCTTTGGTAATCAATTGGAATATTGCAGACAATTGACACTATCATTGCCTTGTTTGAGAACAATCTTCCTATGAGGTTTGGTGTGATATTGTACTCAGCAAAGTTAGTCGAAGGGATTGAAGCAAATGATGGTGAACTTCCAGTTGCTCGTCTAAAGGATGATGAAGACATTTCCAGTTTGGTAAGTGGAGTATTTAGCTTACAAAGTATAAAAATGTCTGTGTTTTCTTGTTTTTCTCTTATATGTCTCCAACTCTCCAGTAATACGTAAATGTTTCTTCAAGAATTCAAGTATCTTGTACGGCCTATCATCTTCTTAAGTCTTTGGTTGAATTATCATCCTCCTAAAAACCCCAAACATTACTCACCTTCTCCAACAAATTTCTTCCCAAGCAATCTTCTTTTCCTAGGCACGTGTAGTAACAACAATCAAACGCATACGGCCTCATTCCTATCTTCTGAGGGCTGGTGACGTATTTGTGTGATATACTAGTCAAAACATAACCAAACATTATCTTGAAGTCTTGTTACCTTCGTTACTTAGGTTTAGGCGTTCTGCCTAAGCTTCTTGGAACCCTTGTTTATTTTCATTCTATAATCAGCAAACATAGCTCTTTTTTCCCTTGGGAGATAATTTGAAATTTAAAATCAGCAAAGAGAATTTCTTTGAATAGGCTTCTAACCGCACAAATTACATGATCTTAGGGTGAGCAAATCATAACTATTCATTATATTCTATTGAAAAAGGTGGCTTCTTGATAAACCTGTATAAATATTACCCTCGAAGTTATTTTTTTGTTTTGTGTGGTGAAGAAGGAAAACACCTGTGTGGTGTAATATCGAGGTCTAGGATATTGTGCTTACAATTATGAATTTTCACTTGGATGTTTTTATAGTTGCACTTAGATGTTTTAATATAATTGAACTCTCTCTCTCTCTCTCTCTCTCTCTCTCTCTCTCTCTCCTGTTTTCCTAGACTAGGGACTAATTATATGGTATAAGAAACTGAAAGAAATTTTCTTGGTAATGAGTGAAAAAAGAGAGAACACACTGTATCTATACTTTGTTTGACCTTATGACCTTGATGAACCACTCTTTACTCTCCTGATTATGTGTTGTTTCAATGTGGCAGATCATACGCCTCTTCAATTACATCAAAGAAAATCATGGTGCTCCAACGGCTTTCCAGTTCTTGAGCAATGTAAGAGTCTGATACACAAAGAGTGATATATTGTGCATTCTTACTTAGTCGAACTTTGTGGCGCTAATTCCCTTGTGGGAATGTGGTATTTGGTTCCCATTTTTATGGGCTTTGATTATCCATTCCCTATTTGTGATCCTGTTAAAGACTTACAGTTGGACAGCTACTCGCTTACCCAAACATATAATTATTGATCTGTGCTTGATAATCAGTTGGGTGTCATGGTCTAGAAATTGTACTCTATTATATACATAGTTTAATCCGTATTTCACAATCACAGGTGAACAAATTGAGAATGGATTCAGGTGCAGAGGATAGTCCCGAAGTGCATCATGTTGAAGGAGCTTTTGTGGAAACAGTGCTGTAAGACTTTTAAATTTACCTTCTTGTAACTGTGATCTTGTTGTAATTTTTCCTCTCATCTGCAAGGGTCATTGATTCTCCAATTGAAGATATGAGTTGTTGGTGAAATTCTTGCCAAATTTTCAGAGATCTAATTATAATTTGCCCTTTTAGGCCTAGGGTGAAAACGCTCCCTCAAGAGACTCTATTGAAATTGGAGAAGGACCAAACTTTGAACGAGCTGTCTGTGGAGAGCACCATGTTTGCCTTTAAACTGGGCTTTGCTAAGCTTGAGTGTTCTCTATTGATGAATGGACTTGTCTATGAACCTAATGAGGTACTCTTTCGCAATCCAATAAAATATTCTGATTTATTAGCATTGAACTTTTTTGGGGTTGATTTGTATGTGTCATGTTTGAGTTACATCATATCTTTTGGTAATTCCTAAGTATTTGTATCATTTAGCATTTATTGGCTTCAGAACTGATTTTTGCCATCATATTGAATGTAGAATATATGAGTCGTTCTTTGAAAATAACTTTTGTACTTGTTTAAGATGTAGTACTTACTAGTTTCTTTCATGTATCATATTCAGTGTGTTTATCCAATCCTTTTAATGCTTGGCACTGTTTCTTTGTGAATGGATAATTGGTTATTCTTAAATCACTGAATCAAGCTTCAGAATCTTTGTTTTTAGTTAATGTGATTTTGTTGTTGGTTCTTCCATTACCAGGAGGCTCTTATGAATGCCATGAATGAAGAGCTTCCCAGAATACAAGAGCAAGTATACTATGGGCAAATAAATTCCCATACTGATGTTCTGGACAAATTTCTTTCTGAAAGTGGTGTTCAGCGTTATAACCCAAAGGTCAATTTTGATCACATCTTTCATAATTAAATTTGGTTCTGTACATGTTGTTTATCACTTCGTGTTCCTTTTTTGGTGTGTTTCTCTGGCTAAAGCTCTTCGAACCTTTGATCCTGCAGATAATTGCAGATGGTAAGGTCGTCAAACCAAAGTTTGTCTCCTTGTGTGAATCAATTCTGGTGAAAGAATCAGTATTGAATGACCTCCACTACTTGCATTCATCTGAAAGTAAGTTCTTGGTGAGCAATATCAAGAATGTTAGCCTTCATCTTATATGAAATATCTGATCTTGAGCATTTTATTTCAGCATTTGATGATGTGAAGCCTGTCACTCATATTCTTGGTGTTGATGCCACTTCAAAGAAAGGGATGAAGTTGCTACATGAAGGAATTCGCTATCTGGTGATATTAATGTTGCAGTTCATTTAATTTAATAGTATTCATTAATATCATTTCTCCACCGTGGAAATTGATAGGTTTTGTTTAGGAAATCTACACTATGCCCTTGATATTTGATAGCCTCCCTCTTTATAAGAAAAGCACTTAAAAGTACTGGATGTGACCCTTGTAGTCCTCGGTTGAGCCTGTATCCCTTTTCAGTTAACCAGTTACCAGGACGTTAAACAGGATAAATGGGAAACTGTTTCAGCAGTTTCATTCACTTTGTCGCCCATTTCATTGATATAGTTAGAAATACTTGTTGTGTTTTATAATTCCAACACTAATTGATTGCATGGTTTACTTGTTCCGGAATGTTTTCCTCTATTTCTTCTTTGTGATAACGCATGCATCATGTTTCAGATTGGTGGCACCAAATATGCTCGGATTGGTGTGTTGTTTAATGTCAATGATGATGCAACTTTACCAAGTCTCCTTTTCATGGAAGTCTTCAAAACCGCAGTATCCTCATATGGGTTAGTTGAGCTTGTTATTTTGGTAGCCCCCTTCTCCCCTCATTTCCATGCTATTTCGTCTTATAGTCTCTCTTGTTTGCTTTGCAGCCATAAAAAAGGAGTGCTACAGTTTATCGATCAACTCTGTTCATTCTACGAAAAGGAATATATGTCGTCTTCTGGAGCTACCGAAAACCATCAGGCACTTATTGATAAGGTGGTACAGTTAGCAGATGCAAATGGGTTGCCATCAAAGGGCTTCGTATCTGCCTGCTCGGGATTTTCTGCTGAAAATTTTAGGGGTTACCTAAAGAAGGTTTGCTCTTCTTCTTCTTCTGGTGTTCTGTACCACTAAGCATGAGTTTTCTCTTTAGTCACATTTCTTTTTCTCACATAAATGTAAGTACTATTTAAGCACGGAGAAAATTAATGGAATGTGTCAGGGTCAGAGTTGTTGCCATCATCTTTTCAATTATTCTGGATGCTTGTTGTCTCCATATGTACTTAGACAAGATTCAATTGGACGCCGAATTCTTGCATGGTCCAAGGGGCCTCTTGTCTATCAATGTAAAACTATCCATCTGTGGTGTGACAAAGAATCTCTATCAATGATTATTCCATCATGCAATCCAGGTTGCAATAGTGAGATACGACATGACAACCAAGCCAACAAAATAGTCTAGCACTTAAAAATACGGAGTACCATTTTTGGCACTAGAAAATTAGAACACAAAAGAAATTCACTGAAATAAAGACAATACCCTTGCACACTCTGGACTCTTGTTTCGTGAGTGGGGCTAGAAAAGTTTGCTGTTAAATTCTATATGTACCCAAAGTAGATATATCAGTGCCTAAATTATTTATAGATATGTCCTACATACACTGTTGACATTTTGCTCAATGCATGTGCAGGTGACCCAGTTCTTGTATAGGACTATTGGTCTTGAATTTGGGGTCAATGCAGTTATTACCAATGGCAGAGTGAGCATCCTTTCACTGTTCTTGATTTATATTGCACACTTTGGATCAACATGTGCTCGTAATAATTTTTTGAATTAGTTTGCACTTTGCATTTAGTTGCAATAGTCTGTTTGGTTTGAATGTAATAGGAGGCTCTTTGAAGATGTGAGGAATTCATTTAGGTGGTGGACTGGATTGGGTTTCGAAGTTGTTTGTTTTTCTATAAAGAATATTGGTTAATATATTGTCTTTCATAAACTCGTAATGCATTGGATTTACCACCTATTCCCCAGCTGAGTTATTTTTTTGGCAATTAATTAAATAATTCTTGTACTCACTCAGGGTCCTTGTATATTCCATTTTGTTACACAGGTGGTCCGACTCTTTGATGGTAGTACATTCTTGAGCCACGATTTGCATCTTCTTGAATCGTTAGAGTTCAAGCAGCGTATTAAACATATTGCTGAAATCATTGAAGAGATAAAATGGGAGGGTATTGATCCAGATGTGTTGACAAGGTACATCGATGGTCTAGGCTCATTTGCTGTTAAATCCATAATGTAGCTGTATTCTTGTAAATTAGTTCTATGTTTGAAATCGTATCAAGAGAAGAGTATCTCAAATGCTGCATAGTACTCTCTAGTCTCTACCCTATCTGTTTTATACTCTCTTTGCTAGCTCAGTTTCAGCACATTTTTTCATTCATATTCGTTAATCTGCGAATAACATATTTAGTTTTTTCCTCTTTGCAGCAAATTCATCAGTGACATTGTTATGGCCATCTCATCCTCAACTTCTACAAGGGATCGAAGCTCTGAGGGTGCCCGTTTTGAAATTCTGAATGCTGATTACAGGTATGTACTACTTGTTTGCAAGAATTGGTTTATTTTGGAGGTGGGAAAGGGATATGACCATTTGCTTGGTGTTCCTTTCGACTCATTTTTGTCATGTCCGGATAAACCACGTTAACAGGCCTTGGATAATGCAGTTGATTCCTTTTAAGTGGATTCAAAAGCTTTTAAGTCAAATTCATATCAAATTTCCTGCTTGAATCGGTGCATAAAAGTGATATAATTGGTTATTACAGTTTTGTTCAGTATCATTCTCTTGCGTCGATATGCATTATGCATAGTTTCTCTTACTCTGAAGAATCTGAACTTCTAATTTTTCAACTCAGCATATTCACCAAAATCCTCGTTGGTTGTTTGATTTGTACTACATGTGATGTATGACAGATGACATATATCTTGACAATGCATTATGTTTGATCAATTTGCGCATCTAATGGGGCTGATTGCGTGAAGTACTTTGTTTTCATTGACTAAAACTCCTTCTGTGATAAAACTTTTTGCAGTGCTGTTATTTTGCAAAACGAAAATTCAAGCATCCATATTGATGCCGTGATCGATCCCCTGAGTCCTTCTGGCCAAAAACTTGCAGCTCTTCTTCGGATTCTGTCGAAGTATGTACAACCAAGCATGCGACTTGTGCTAAATCCAATGGTAAGAGTGTCGAATCAAAAGCTGCCTCAGGCTCAGAATACCTTACTGAAAATTTACATGATATACCATGAAGCAAAATGTGCTATTGAGCATAAAGCGAGACTATAAGAACTAACTGATCTTTCCAGCAATCCAGAACCTTATTTTGTTATTTAAGACTTAATTTTCTCTGAAGCTAATGCCGTATTAAGTACTAGTGTATTAAGTTGGAAAGGGCTATCCTGCATTTGCTTCCTGTTAAAGGCCTAAAGGAAAAGAAATTTTAAATTTTACCTCATGTTTACGAATATATTGTTATTTACGTGCCCAAGTGGTACTGAACAATTTTTATGGATATGTCGATGAGTACGTCTCTATACAGTGTCTAAAATTGTTATTATTTTCTGCTCAGAGTTCTCTAGTGGATCTTCCTTTGAAGAATTATTACAGATATGTAGTGCCAACAATTGTAAGCGTTAACACTCTTAGCCCATCACTCATTTATTTAAGATTCCCTCGCTTCCGGCCCTCACTATCTCATTGACTTTTCAGGATGACTTCAGTGCTACGGATCATGTCGTACAGGGTCCCAGAGCATTTTTCGCAAACATGCCACTCTCTAAGACTCTCACCATGAATCTCGATGTTCCTGAACCATGGCTAGTTCAGCCTGTAGTTGCTGTGTAAGTTTATGAAAAAACACTTTAAGAATTGGCATGTGGAAAAATCATTACGGAAAAGCTATGCAAGCATTGTTATGATTCCTTTAGCGTTTAATTTTAATAACTGTGATATTTTGCAGCCATGACCTGGACAACATATTGCTAGAGAATCTCGGCGACACCAGGACCTTGCAAGCAGTGTTTGAACTTGAAGCTCTTGTCCTTACAGGTACTGTTTTCGCCAGTGTTGTCAAAATGTCGTTCGGGTCGCTCGGGTCGCCCGGGTCGCCTGGGTCGAGACCATCACCGCCCCAACATGGGTGGGTTGATCGAGATACAGGGTCGCCGCTGGGTCGCCCTAAACACATGGTATCTCTGATTTTCTCAAATCTCTCACATGTTTTCTGACACTAGAGATCACAATTCTCTATATATATGCATGCACCACATCAAACTTTTCAAACCTACTTTCTACATTTTAGAATTCGGCCTCTTCACTCCTAAACAAATAAACAATTCAAAGATCTTTTGTTGCCACCCTTCATATATTCCTCTGTTTTGATATTTTCAGACAATGGTATCAATTATTTATTGTGTTATGACTTATGAATTGTTTTGATATTTTGATCATTTCTATTTTCCACTTTATCTCTATTCACATGAATTGCGTCTACATTTATATTATTTGATATATTATAAACATTAGAGCAATATATTTATTTTATTTTATATTAAAAGGCAAAACAATTAACCTAGATTTGTGGGTCTCTCGACCCCGTCGACTCGTCGACCCACGACCCGAATTTTTACCTCATCGACCCGGTGCGCCCCGTGACCCTAACAACACTGGTTTTCGCTACATTATTGAGTTCAATAATCAGTCAAAGATGCTAATGGAGTAATATGCAATCAGGTCATTGCTCTGAGAAGGATCACGAACCCCCTCGGGGCCTGCAGTTGATTCTAGGGACTAAGCATGCTCCCCACTTGGTCGATACTCTTGTGATGGCGAATTTGGGTTACTGGCAAATGAAGGTTCTTCCTGGGGTATGGTACTTGCAGATGGCACCAGGCAGAAGTTCCGAGCTGTATGTCATGAAGGAAGATGGTGAAGGAGCCGGTGACACGACTTTGTCGAAACGAATCACGATAGATGACTTACGGGGTAAATTGGTTCATATGGAAGTGATTAAGAAGAAGGGCATGGAGCGAGAGAAACTATTGTTGCCGGCTGATGATGATAGTCACTCTAGTAAGAAAAAGGTAAGAAGCTATGAAATTCACCTAGATGTTTTACTCTGTAGAATGCCCCTGTAAAATTTTTGTTTATTAGCTTCAGAATCTTATGTTTTGGGGATTTTGTCGAATAAATGTTCAGGGATCTCAGAACGGCTGGAACTCAAATATCCTCAAATGGGCTTCTGGATTTATTGGAGGAAAAGAACAGTCAAAGAAAGACGTGAGCAGTTCCTTGGTAATATTAAAACTCGTTAATGGGCATTCCTATATACTTATGCTTTATCACAAGATTATGCTTCTCAAATAATTTCACAATTCGTTGCAGAAGCCAGGAAGTGGTGGTCGTCACGGGGAAAAAATCAATATATTCTCTGTTGCATCTGGGCACCTGTAAGTCCTATATCTTCACTTTGAGAATTACTTTAAGCCCATGGTTGGAAATTTGGTTTAAACAAAAACAAATAAATAGATTAAAACAAAATAAACGCCTTTAAAGGTGAGCATCTTGTGTTTCTTTCCTTGACACTTGGAATGTGAATTGGAATCGGTATGTCAGATTTTAAACTCTCTCATTTACATCTAACGTGTGACACACTACTTTTATGCAGGTATGAGCGTTTTCTCAAAATTATGATTTTAAGTGTCCTGAAAAATACAGATCGACCAGTCAAGTTTTGGTTTATAAAGAACTATCTTTCTCCTCAGTTCAAGGTTTGCTCTTCACTTTGTCACTAACTCTGTCCCATATATATTGACCTATTTCTTTTGGGAACGGAGTTTTATGGGAGTTGATTTAAAGGTGAAAAAACATGTCAAATTGTCAATATATACGGGGCGCAGGGAGTAATATTTGTTGTTCTCTTTGCTAATCTCAACTTTATCCGTTTAAAATTATACGTGCTCTGCTTAAGCATTACTTATGATTTTTGGCAGGATGTGATCCCTCATATGGCAAATGAATATGGCTTTGAGTATGAGTTGATCACGTACAAGTGGCCTACATGGCTTCACAAACAAAAGGAGAAACAGCGAATAATATGGGCGTATAAAATCCTTTTTCTTGATGTCATTTTCCCACTTGCCCTAGAAAAGGTATGTTCTGGTTTCGTAATATGATGGTATATGCTGCTTTAATGATGGTTCGTTTCGATGTAATGCAACTATATATGTAAATGTGGTTTCTCAACCTGCAGGTTATATTTGTTGATGCGGATCAGATCGTGAGGGCAGACATGGGGGAACTTTATGATATGGATTTAAAAGGACGGCCCCTCGCGTATACTCCTTTCTGTGACAATAACAAAGACATGGATGGCTATCGGTTCTGGAAACAAGTAAATCCCCCTTTTTATTTATCGATCTTTTCCTTGTGGTCGTCACTTCTAAAGAAATTAAATTTTTAATCAATCATTATAGCTGATTGATTTTTGATTTTGTGAAAAGGGATTCTGGAGAGACCATTTGCAAGGAAGACCGTATCATATTAGGTATTCGTCTTTTCGTTTCTTTTGTAATTCAATATCTTTTCATTCTGATAAACAAGCCTAACGTGGGGTGGGATGCTTCTGTAGTGCATTATATGTCGTTGATCTGGTCAAATTTCGGGAGACAGCAGCAGGGGATCAGTTAAGAGTGGTTTACGAAACCCTAAGCAAAGACCCCAACAGTCTTTCTAATCTCGATCAGGTACATGATGAGTTTATTTGGTTGCTTCAACTCTGCTTTTTTCGATTTTCTTGAATAACGGGTAATACCATGCCGCTCTTTGGGATAGAGTCATGTTTTGATTCAAGAATTTTAATGAATCAGTAGAGTAAATGCAATATTATAAATCACGATGATTGTTTAAATTTTGGTCAGTCCCATAAGGTTTGAAAACAAAGTATCAAATCACGAAGTTGCAATATTTCTCGATTGTATGTACATAATGGCGTCTTTTAGTGATTTTTTCTTTTATTTTATTTTTTAATTAAACATCATCAAAGCCACTGTTTTGTCTTGAGAAAAATTGAAACTTCATAATTTAATACTCCGTATTTCGTTTTCAAACATTATGAACCAAACTTCGGGATTTAAATTGACTATTAATCCTAATATTTTGTGTGAAAGTGACGCGTTGGTGATAAGAATTGATGTGTGTTTCAGGATCTTCCAAACTATGCTCAGCACATGGTGCCCATCTTCTCCCTGCCACAAGAATGGCTATGGTGCGAGTCGTGGTGTGGCAACGCAACAAAAACCAAGGCGAAAACCATAGATCTCTGCAACAACCCCATGACTAAGGAGCCCAAGCTTCAGGTTTTTTCCCAACTCCACAACTCTCGACACCCTCTTCACGTCTCTGCTTTCATCACTTCTCAGCTTTCGTCTTTCGTCCTCTGCTTTTTGTAGGGAGCGAGAAGAATAGTCGCAGAGTGGCCGGATCTTGATCTAGAAGCCAGGCGCTTCACGGCCAAATTTCTGGGCGAGGATATCGAACCCCAAGAGCAAGTCGCACTGCCTACCCCCGAAATCCAGAAACCAGCTGCAGATTACTCAGCAGAGGACGCGGAATCAAAAGCAGAATTGTGAATGCAACGGATTCTAGAGCAAAGGCGACGAGATAAAGTTTTGCGAAACCCCTTGGTCTAACACTGTAAATCAATGTTTACACAATGCAGTATTTGCAAAAATGTGCAGCATTGGTCTAACAATGTAGTCTAGATAGTTCTCAATGATAGAAGAGACTCATTTTTGTCTGCAAAATACATTAGTAAGATTTTTGTTATGAAACTGAATTATTCATAGTTCTATTGTCCAATTTTGTAGTAGTTTTTTTTCTTCTGATTTATGATGATGATGATAAGGCAAAGGGATGACATTGCTCAAGTTGTTGATGAAATATGGAAAATGTGATCTTTATGGTGGTTAATTTACTTCGTAGATCTATATTTATACATGTATAAAAGGAGAGTTTAAAAAAAAAAAATAATGATTCACGAATTATTTCATGAAGGTGGAAGTGAATTTTTTTTAATATAATAAGATTGTGATTATAGATGTTTTTGATAAAAATAGGATAACTTACCTAGTAACCGTTTAATCCACTATTATGAAGTAGTAGATTATAATAAGCGATTCATAATTAATTCCTTCAAACTTTTCTTTTCAGTTTATTACTCCTTATCCTATTTAGTGTTTGAGTATTTTTTTTTTACAAAATCCAACCCACTTTATATTCTACTATCATTTACTTTTTCCTATTTTTATTCTATGAGCTACTTTATTCTCTTATTATTTATCTAATTTATTCTTTTTATCCTTTATTTTCATTTCACTTAACCTATGAATTTGTTAAATTCCAAAAGAAATGTATGTAATTTATGAAGCTCACACTTATAAAAAATACTCAATTACATGTCTTAACTTTGACATTTTTTTTAATTGTGTTGTTGATTTGAACTTGGGAGCATATTATGTATGATCGAGGAGCCAAAATACTTTACCATAAACTTATAATCCTCCATTTTTCATACTATACATCGTAATAAATTATGGATTTCGCATTTCGTGTTTTACACGATTTTCACCAAATATAAATAAATAGGACAGCTTCAAAATATATTAAAATTTATCACAATAAATAGGACAGCTTCAAATATAAATAAATATATTAACAATTCACGAAAATTGATTTCGTTTCCACAAATTGGCGCTATAAATGGGAAAAACCGCTTATTGAAATACAATCAATCCAATCATCTTCCCAAACCATGAACCTTCAAATCCCTAAAAAATCGACGAAATTGGAGAGGGGATCTTCATCGTCAGCCCCTCCTCCTCCATCTTTCCCGCCATGGACCGAGCTACCCGAGCATCTGACGGCAGATATTCTGCAAAGGTTGCCCACCGAAGAGATAATTGACAGTGCGCAGCGCGTGTGCACTACATGGTGGAGAGTCTGCAAGAATCCCGCTACATGGCGCGCTATAGATTTGGATCATCGACGTCCCACCGTCTGCAATTGCGGCAAGCATTTATCTTTCGGGGACCAGATGTATTGGGAATCTCCCTGGCAACGACATTATCCGTTTTTCCTTTTCCGCCGCGCAGTTGATCTAAGCCAGGGACAACTGCTCAAGCTAAAGATCAACCGACGTTTGGGACTTGGATAACTTACGAGGCAGATCGGTAGAATTCTCTCATTTTATATCCACTGGTTGATTTCTGTGTTTTTCTTTTATTACTCCTTATATTGCTTATACACATTATTTACTCGGAATTGGTATTGAATTAGAATTCTACGGAAATGAATTTGAAGGAATTGAATTATAATTTAGTTCCAAATCCTTTGTTCAGTACAAATGACATACGAAATTGAATTTTATGAAATGTGTGTGCAGAGTGTGTGCAGTATTTGTTTGTGCGTGCAGTGTGTGTATGTGCGTGCAGTGTGTGTGACTTGCTAAATTACGTAGCAGATTGGTCGAATTCTTTCATTTCATATCCTCTGAATTGGATGTTGGTTGATTTTGTGTGTTTTCCTTTTATTGTTCTTTCATTTCATATCCTCTGAACTGGATGCTGATTGATTTTGTGTGTTTTCCTTTTATTATTCTTTCATTTCATATCCTCTGAATTGGATGTTGGTTGATTTTGTGTGTTTTCCTTTTATTATCTTGCGTATACACATTATTCTACAACCTTACTGTTACGATCACAAAATAGGAGAGAGACGTCGGCAAAAGTTGTTAGGCCATTAGCTGAATCAGCTGGAGATTAGTTGCACCAGTTTTTGAATTAATTGGTTGGATCTGTTAGGGAAAGTTATCAGCAATAGAAGTTGAATGTGATTTTCATTCTGGAGAACATCGAGAGGTGTCGAGTGTATCTTCTTCAGCATTTGTATCTTCATCATTTCCTTCATTTCCATATATACATTGAGTGTTTTCCTTTTATAGTTACCATCTTCTTGATATGTACTCTATAGAGATCAAGTTCAGTTCAATGAGTTTGTGTTTTCCTTTTATTGTTCTTTCAGTTCAGTTGATTTTGTGTGTTTTCCTTTTATTATTCTTTCATTTCATATCCTCTGATTTGGATGTTGGTTGATTTTGTGTGTTTTTCTTTTATTATCTTGCGTATACACATTATTCTACAACCTTACTGTTACGATCACAAATTAGGAGAGATACGTCGGCAAAAGTTGTTAGGCCATTAGCTGAATCAGCTGGAGATTAGTTGCACCAGTTTTTGAATTAATTGGTTGGATCTGTTAGGGAAAGTTATCAGCAATAGAAGTTGAATGTGATCAGCATTTGTATCTTCATCATTTCCTTCATTTCCTTCCTTTTATAGTTCATCATCTTCTTGATATGTACTCTATAGAGATAAAGTTCAGTTCAATGAGCTTAGCTTGAAAAAAGATTGCAACCCTGAATTTTGATTTCCAGTATCATTGCGCTTTGTACAGCTTCAATGTTCCTGGTGTAGTGATTCGTAGTTTTATAGCCTTCATTTATGGTCCCATTTCGATTTACAGAGTCTCTAATGTGCCTTATGTTATACTTTTTCCACAGTTCACCTCAGCTTCGATGCCTTACAGTAGTGTGTCGCGATTATAATAATATAAACTCAAACGAGTTGATTCTGGGACTAGAAAAACTGCCACAATTGGAAGAGTTGCACCTTACGATGACGCCAATGCTAACATCCAATGATTTTGAAGCCATTGGGATTGCTTGCCCAATGTTGAAATCGTTTTCATATCACAACTGTTCCAGAGGGTCCTTTAAAGGTACGGATTTTACTGGGAACGTGGTAGCAATTTGAAAAACCATGCCTAATCTGTGTCATCTCCGACTTTGTGAACCTCGGATGGGACATATGGGACTGGAAGCGATTCTCGATGACTGCCCCCACCTCAAATCACTTGATCTTCGGCTATGCTACGCTCTTGAGAAAGCCTATTATAGTGGTATCGATTCTGGCTCCGAGCAAAGAAAAGATCTGTGGCTCCATACGGACTCCATTAGTTTTATGGATTGGATAATGCAACGGAAGGATAGCTACGATAGTGATTTTGAATATATTGGTGATGGTTACGTACCTTGTGATGGTTGTAATGAATTTTTTTTTTATTTTCATGTTCTAGACAAAAGAGTAGATTGTATATGCTGATTATATCCATTTGATTTCCCAATCTCAGATTTGCTAAAGCTCAAAACTGTTGAGGATATATGGGAAATTTAATCTTTATAGGTTTGGTAATTAGCTTCATAAAAATTCATTGTACAGAGAATTATACATCCTAAAAAGCAGAACCTTCCTTGCAATAAATGCAGACAATTTTGCTTTCTTCCTCTGTCAGATTCAAAAAATATGCAGCATATATCCCATCTGATACACACCCTCAAAACTGCAGAGAATCACTTCACAATCTGCACTTACCATCACTGCTATTTTCATGTCTTCCTTCCGTCTACAAAGCCGCAGCCACGGCGAGCAATCTCCTGATCCAAGACTTGGAGCACGACACGACTGACTGCAGTTGCTAGAGCCCGAACGTTGTTCAACATCAGCATCACCAGTAATCTTTACACGAGCACACGCCGTGGTGGAAGTGGTGGAAGCGGTTTCTATCACGAACTATGATCTCCCGATCCATGGTGCCCGACACAACCTTGATACACTCATGACAGTCTCCACAGATACGAAGGTTCTTGAAAATCCTGATCTTCCCAGCAGCACTGCCCTTGTTTATGAGAGCCAACCCCAAAGCCAACCTCTCACTGTGACGCAAAAGATTATCCACCCTTTCCTTGCCTGAAATATTGTGAAGCGTGTGCTTCGCATCCGATTCATACCCTGCTTCAGTCACCGCGTCTCCCAACTCCTCCAGCTTCTGATGGATATCCGACAGCCTCGGATGGGATGCATCCTTAGATAGGAAGACATGAACTTGAGCATCAACCTCAACCCAGCTGCAACCAGGTTCCTTCTTCACGCCTTTACTAGACATGGATGCTCGTACCCTAGAGGCATCGTCCCACCTCCCTTTTGCAGCATAGAGATTAGCTAGCAAAACTGAGTTTGAATCTGTTTCAGGATCCATTTCGAAAAGTTTCTCAGCAGCCTTTTCACCCAATTCCACATTTCCATGGATCCTGCAAGCACCGAGTACATTCTCCCATATCAATACGTTTGGAGTTAGCTCCATGTCTTCGATAAGGCATTCAACCTCACTGAATTTGCCTGCTCGACCAAGCATATCGATCAAGCAAGCATAGTGCTCGATACTGGGAGAGATGCCGTAGGATTCCCTCATTGAGTGAAAATATTTTTTTCCTTGTTCAACTAATCCCATGTGGCTGCAGGCACAAAGGATACCTACAAATGTGATTTCATCGGGGAGCAGCCTGTCGCACATCATTCTATTAAATGCTTCAAGCGCCTTATCGCCCTCTCCGTGCTGAGCATCATTCTATTAAATGCTTCGACGGTGAATTGATTAGGCCTCATCCCAGATTCCGTCATCTGTTGAAACAACTTGGCTGCTTCTTCCTTCAGACCTTGATTATCAAGCACACTGATAATCGAGCTCCACGCAACTATATCAGGATTGTTTATCTTCCTAAAGACTTTTAAGGCGTCATCAGCCACTCCACATTTAGAATACATATTAACTAGACTACATGTAACAAAATCATCAAGCTCACCACCAACCTTGATCGCCGCAGCATGGATCGCTTGACCAGCTCTAAGAGCACCAGAGCTAGCTATCCCTTTCAAAACAATCGATATCGTGAAGTTATTAAACCTCAATTCTGCCTCATCCATTTTCAAAAACAATCTTAAGACTGCCTCTCCATTTCCCACCTGTGCATAACCATTAAGCAAAGCACTCCACAAGAAATCATTTTTCTCCGGCATCATACAGAAAACACCATCCGCATACTCCAGCTCCCCACATTTCGAATACAGGTCAATCAAAGAGGAGCCAATGTAAACATCCGACAGAAGGCCAACCTTAACCACCTCCGCGTGCACTTGCTTCCCAAAATCCAAATCCAATGACAGCGAGCAGCCCTTCAGCAGAGTGGCCAAAGTGAACTCGTTCGGCCTCACATCATCCCTCCTCATTTCACAGAACAACTCGACGCTCTTTATCCCATTCCCTCGAGCTACATAACCCGATATCAGTGCAGTCCAAGACACCACGTCTTTAACCGGCATTTGCTTAAACACACGGCACGAACACTCCAACGCCCGACATTTTGCATAGAAGTTAATTAAAGAAACCCAGAGGTGAACATCAGGCTCAGTCCCTCTTCGAACAATACAGCCATGAATTGCCCTCCCTTCTCTAAAACACATTCCAGTCGCACAATCCCTCAGCTTTTCCGAATACCATTTAATCCTGTTTTCCCCGTTCGACGCTCACATACAAAGATCGTATCTTTTCCGGTTTTCTTCTCCAATCCACCCTTTCCCCAATTCTCGCAGCAGAAGTCGAAATTGAAGAACAAGAGCCGAGTAATTTGGGGAGATGGTTTTTACTCAGGCAAAACGTCGAACACCTTGCGGGAACTCTGTACAGGGTTGATAGAACGCCTCTGATTGCGGTTTGTGGTGGATTCCGCATTTGTGTAAAGCCAAAATCGCATCCCAATGGTTATTCACGAGTAAAAAATGGTAATCATTAGTATATTTATTGGTTGTAGAAGGCTTGGCGAAAGCTGTGGAGTTGCTGCGGCGGCGGGGGAGTTTCAATTAGGCGTTTCTCTCCGCCACTGCTCCGTCTACACTGAGAAGTTCCTCCTCCCTAACCTCCGAGCTACACCGGTGCCTCCTCAGCCACGTCGACATCGTCGTCTTCCCGCCATTTCGCTTCCGTTGCTAGTTGCTGTCTGTTGCTATAGTTTATTCACAGACCGCTCTCTCTCTCTTCTTAGTTTGGACATAACTGTTGGGCCCAGTTATATTTGGGCCGAAATTCAACGGGCTTAGGCAAAGCCCATAATCTAGTCGTGGATTCATTAATTCGAAGCCCGCTAAATTGTTGGTTTTTTTAGGTAAAGCCCATGAGTTAAGGCAATAGAGGGATGATTCATGATTGGTCGTTAGAGCATTCGCAACGGCGGGCGTCCAGGCAGACGTCCGATCGGCGTGCCGGACGTCCGCGCGGGACGCCCGCCATTAGGCAGCAAGGAGGCAGATGCGGACGTCCGCTGCGGACACTGAAGTTCCGCGGCATTCCGGGGAGTCGTGACGTCCGCCATTGCGGATTCCCGACGGACGTCCCGATTTTTAATTTAAAAAAAACTCTATATATACGGCTCGTTGAACTTCATTTCATTTGCACCACTTGTTTTAACGAGTTTCTCTCTCTACATTTCATGAAGTTTCAAATAAATGCGAGGTGAATCACACGTGATAATATTAGAATTAAATTGATATTATAAAATGTTAGGTGAATCATTTTCTAACATTATCATGTGCAGACATAATTAAAGTAACTTTAACCTATAATTAAAGGAATATTGACCCTTAATATTACGGAACTTTCAAAAAGTTGGTTTATTCCCACGAACTTTTAATTTGATAATATCACGAACTTTTACTTGTGTTTGTTATTTCTCACTAGCTAAAATTTCCATCTATATTATTAGATTGAAGAACAATTTTGGACTGTGTGCTTCAAGAAAAACTATCCTCAAAGATTGAAAAACTTGAAGCTCTTGAAGTTGTTGTCGAGAAATTACGAAAAAAAATCTATATCATGATATTATTTGTCGGAATTTTTTCGCCAGTGGAAAATAACAAACTCGAGTAAAAGTTCATAATATTATTTACCAAATTAAAAGTTCATGAGAAAAAATAAACTTTTTTAAAATTCTATGATATTAAGGGTCAATATCCCATAATAAAACTGCTAGCCACACTAGGTTCGCATATTGATAGTTGGACTAGTAATTAAAGTAACATTAACCTAATAATTAAAGTAACTTTAACCTATAATTATAATGCTAGCCACACTAGGTTCGCATATCAATAGTTGGACTATTAATTAAAGTAAGTTAAACCTAATAATTAAAGTAACTTTAACATATAATAAATTAGTGTGTATCCGACAAATATAGCATCTTTTGTTGATTTTAAGAACGCGCCACACGCGTTCTTCGTCCAATACAAGATTGGCTGTGTTCTAAATATTACCTTATTATAATTCACATAGAGAGAGAGAGTTGTTAATCATGGCTGCTTATGGAGTTCTGGTTTCTCTTATGCATATCATCGAAACCCTCGAGAAACATCCTTCTCCTCCCATTTCTATCAACGAAAAACATATTCAATCCCTCACTCAAAACATTACCTTCTTGCAGGAGTTTCTTGATTGCTATATTTCCCCTTTTGCTGATAGCCACGAAGCGGATCCATTGGAGCGTCGCATTGCTGATGCAGTATACGCGGCTGAGGATGTTATCGAATCCCATATTGCTGATCAAATTCACAGTGGATCCACAATCGTTGCAGATCATGACTTCTATCACAATCTACAGAAAGTGATAGAAGAAATGGATCTGATCAACAAAGAGGTGAAGAGCATTGCTTTTGAAGCTCAGACCAAGCAGAAGCCCGTTGCTGCCTTGTCGGCGTCTTCTTCCAATGTGAAAGAGAACGTGATCGTGGGCTCAAACGAAGTGTTTCTTGACGTTTTGGATAAGCTCACCGGAGATCGACTCAACCGCCAGATCATCCCCATCACGGGGATGGGTGGCATTGGTAAGACCACTCTTGCCATGAATCTATTTGAGAATGCACTTGTTAAGGATCGTTTTGATATTCGTGCTTGGACTACAATTTCTCAAACTTATAATGTTAGAGAAACACTTAAAGAAGTTCTTTTTCGAGCTAGTGGAGATTCAAGTACTGATCTGAGTGAGGATGAACTGGGACAAAAATTATACCAGTTTTTGTTCGGTAGGAGATATCTCGTAATAATGGATGATATGTGGAGCATAGAGGCGTGGGAGAAGTTAAAATTTTTCTTTCCTAATAACCAAAATGGGAGTCGAATAATCGTAACAACTAGGCTGTCTGACTTGAGTTCTCAGTTGAACGAGTCTTGTATAGTTGGCATGAAATTTCTAGATGAGGCTAGTAGTTGGGATTTATTTCGTATGACCGTGTTTGGGAAAGAAAGTTGTCCAATTGAGTTGGAGAAGATTGGAAAGAATATTGTAGCAAATTGTAAAGGACTTCCTTTATCAATTGCTACAATAGGAGGTCTTTTGGCAAAATCTGAGCGCACAAAAGAATGTTGGGAGCGTATAGAGCAAAATTTAAATTCAATTGTTATTAACAGTAACGATGGATTTTGCTTGAAAATAGTGAGGATGAGCTATATCTATCTGCCGAACTATTTAAAGCCATGCTTTTTGTATATGGGTGTTTTTAAGGAAGATTACCGTATCAGTGTGTCAATGCTTGAGAAGTTATGGGTTTCTGAAGGATTTTTAAAACCAAGGAGTGGAAAATGTTTGGAAACACTTGCGCAAGAGTATTTTAAGGAATTGGTTGATAGAAATCTCGTTTTAGTTGATGAATTGGGGTCTACTGGAAACGTTAAGTTTTGTAAAATTCATGATTTGTTGAGAGATTTGTGTTTGAAAGAAGCTGAAAAGGAAAGATTTTACCATGTCATAAGAGATGATCCTCCAACCAGTATTAGCGAACGTCGAGTCGTTCTTAAAACTGCAGGGTTGTTAGGATCTTTGTCACATACTCGTTCCATAATATGTCAGTATGACAAAGCAGTACCTGAGGATGGCAAATTTCTACCGTCTCAGGATCTTCGATTGTTGAGGACATTCAGAGCATGTGATTTTGAGAGGTATTTCCTAGAAAATGTGTTTGAATTGGTGAACTCACGGTACCTTGCTATCAGTGTTCATCATGAGTCCAGATTCTCTAGTTCAATTGATCTCCTTTGGAATCTGCAGACATTGATTATTTATTCATCTTTTGCGAACAATCTTCATGCACCAAATGAAATATGGAAATTGCATCAACTTCGGCATCTTGAATTTCCGGAAAAATTGATTCTCCCAAATCCTCGTAGTGACGATAGTGACATTGTCATTATGGAGAATCTGGAAACACTCAAAGGAGTTGAGGATTTGTTATTGAATGAGGAGGTGGTTAAACGAATTCCCAATGTGAAGAAATTGGATTTAACATACTATTCGGATCAAAAGGAGGGAGAAAACTGTCTAAGCTATCTTCAATGCTTCGGTAAATTGGAATGCTTACGCTGCAGCACCTCTTATCAAAGTGGTGCCCTTTTGCTGAGGATTAATTTCCCTAATTCTATCAAGAAGTTGGTTGTTCAAGACCTATTGTCCTATTATATGACGGAGTTTGGCGCAAAGTTGGAAGACATATTGCCTAAAATCGGTTCGTTGCCTCTTCTTGAGAAGCTCGTATTAGAAAATGGTGTCTTCAAAACAGGCAAGTGGGAAACAATTGAAGGGCAGTTCCAGAAGCTCAAGTTTCTACAGTTGTCGTATTGTGAAGGTCTAGTAAATTGGATTGTGTCAGACAGCTCCCACTTTCCACTTCTCCAGAAGCTTCGTCTCTATAATTTATCCGAACTCGAGGAAATCCCATCTGAAGTTGGAGAAATAGCAACGCTGAAATCGATTTCATTGGATGGTTGCAGTGAAGCAGCTGTGGCGTCAGCGAAAAAGATAGTAGAAGAACATGAGGATCTATATGGAGAGCAATTAGACCTTTGTGACTGGTAGAGTTAACATTGGACTGCAAAAGTGGTAATAAACATGCATTGTGTTTTTATGTAATTTGTTTTCAATCTTAAAACTGCAGGGTTGTTAGGATCTTTATCACATACTCGTTCCATAATATGTGATTGCAACAATGCATGTCTTAAATTTCTACTCTCTCAGGATCTTCGATTGTTGAGGACATTCAGACTATGTGTTTCTGATTTTTGTTCCCTAGAAAATGTGATTGAATTGGTGAACTCACGGTACCTTGCTATCAGTGTTCATGATGAGTCCAGATTCTCTAGTTCAATTGATCTCCTTTGGAATCTGCAGACATTGATTATTTATTCATCTTCTCCGAACGATCTACATGTACCGCATAGAATTTGGAAACTGCATCAACTTCGGCATCTTGAATTTCCGGAGAAAAAATTGATTCTCCCAAATCCTCGTAGTGACGATAGTGACATTGTCATTATGGAGAATCTGCAAACACTCAAAGGAGTTGAGGATTTGTTATTGAATGAGGAGGTGGTTAAAAGGATTCCCAATGTGAAGAAATTGCATTTAACATACCATTCGGATAAAAAGGAGGGAGAAAACTGTCTAAGCTATCTTCAATGCTTCAGTAAATTGGAAAGCTTACGCTGCAGCATCCTTCATGAAAGTGGTGACTTTTTGCTGAGGATTAATTTCCCCAACTCTATCAAGAAGTTGATTATTCATGACTATTATATCACGGAGTTTGGCGCAAAGTTGGAAGACATATTGCCTAAAATCGGTTCGTTGCCTCTTCTTGAGAAGCTCGTATTAGAAAATGGTGTCTTCAAAATAGGCAAGTGGGAAACAATTGAAGGCCAGTTCCAGAAGCTCAAGTTTCTAGAATTGTCGTATTGTGATGGTCTAGTAAATTGGATTGTGTCAGACAGCTCCCACTTTCCACTTCTCGAGAAGCTTAGTCTCTATGATTTATCCGAACTCGAGGAAATCCCATCTGAAGTTGGAGAAATAGCAACGCTGAAATCGGTTTCGTTGTATTGGTGCAGTGAAGCAGTTGTGGTGTCAGCGAGAAAGATAGTAGAAGAACATGAGGATCTATATGGAGAGCAATTAGACCTTCATGTGGTAATTTGGTAAACATTGGAGTGCAAAAGAGGTAATAAACATGCATTGTGTTTTTATGTAATTTGTTTTCAATCTTTTTTGCATTTGATAAACATTGGACTGCAAAAGAGCATTTACATATGACCTCATATTTCTGTCAGAGTTGTTTGCTAGCTCTCATTGTGGAGCTGAGTGAGGCCAGAGCCGAGGGACAGAGAACAGGGAGAATGGCCGGAGATTGGTGGCGCGGTGGAGGGAGTCGACGACGGCGGCTGCGGTGGGAGATTCTTCCATGGCTATACACAAATGTTTATTTGTATTTAACTTTTTGTTGTTTTAGTGATGTTATTGATATGATTTTGAATTTATTTTATAAACGAAACTTTGTTAGAGACTATTTTTTGTGGAGTAGTATTTTGTGTTCATGATTTTTAGAAGATAAAATTTTCTATTTTTAACTGATGATATAGTTTTGCCAAAAAAATATAAACAAAATCAATAATTTTATAATTTTATCAAAGTAAAGAAAAAATATGATTTTATTTGGTTTGGTGTGATATTAAACTTAAACCTCTTATGATTAGATAATTTTCTGTGGCAATTTGTAGGTTTAAGATCTAAAAAATATTGCCAATCATTTTCCATGGAACCACAAATAAAGCCAATCATTTTTAGAATTTAGTGTGCATTTATTTATCAGCATTTAATGTGCTCCCACTTTCCACTTCTCCAGAAGCTTAGCCTCAGCCATTTAGAACATCCCCAATCCGTACTCTTGCCAACAAGCACGGATGTGGGTCCGGATCCACTTTTACTCTCTGCTCTTAGGCAAGAGCACAACACCCATATCCGTGCTCTTCCACAAAGACACGCTCAAAAGTCCCACCATTCTATTATTCAATTTAAATAAAAACATTTCCACAATATTAAAATGCATTTAAAAATACCCAAAATACTATTACTAATTACTAAAAAATTAAAAATTACATAATTAAAATCATAAAAATTAAAAAATTCATAATTAAAGTCTTAAAAATTAAAAATTACATAATTTAAATTCTAAAATTAAAAATTATGTAATCAAATTCATAAGTGGCCGAATTTAGTCCAAATAGATGATGAATGTGTGTATTTATAGATGATTTTGAGATTGTTTTTTTTTTAAATTTAAAAAAAAACGGTAATAAAATGGCTATATTTTTGGGAATCCGAAAATATTTTTTTTAATTTTTGGTATTATTTTCAATTTTTTTTAAAAAAAGAAAAAAAATGCCAAAGGCCAAAGGCCAATAGAAACTCGTCATGTCGCTCTGCTCAGCGGCACGGACGTGCTCAATGCATCGAGCAGCGCCGTGCCAGCGCTAAAACGCAGCGGCGGACAGGGGCGTCCTTGCCAGCGGCACAGACGGATAGCAACGTTGAGATCGATTTCGCAGCTGTGGCATCAGCAAAAAAGACATTAGAAGAACACGAGGATCTATATGGACACCGATTAGACCTTTGTGTTCGTGATTGGAAGATGTCGAAAACCGTCAAGACCGAGCTAGCTCAGGATGACTTGGAGATCATATTTTTAACCGTGTAATACAAAGTTTGGGCTTCTGTTTCTTGAATATTGTATGATCTTTGTGTTGTTACTTATGCTCTACTGTAAGAGCAACTATTGTGTTTCTATATAATTTATTCAATCATTTTGAATCTGATAATCATTGGACTGCGAAGAGGATTTACAAAGACAAGATCTTTCGTTTCATGTACTTTTAAAGTTTTTTGTTATTATATAAATTTGTGGGATTTAAGAATTATTTTTTATTCTTACTTCGTAGATTGTTAAGATTATTATTTTATAATCTAAAATTAAGTTTATTGGTATTATAGGATAGTATTTACAAATTTATGAGGTTAACGAATAAATGAATTTCAATGGCGATTTGACGATTTTAAAAGATGTAGATATTCCATCCGTCCATGAAAATTTGTCACTTATTTCCATTTTCGCGCGTCCCTAAAAATTTGTCAAATTTCACTTTTACCATTTTTAGTAGTGGACATCATATTCCACTAACTCATTCCCAGTCATACCGTGCAAGATATCCTAGATGATTTCCCAAACTTCACTGCTTCATCTTGTATCTGCGTTGCACCAAAATAGTTGGGCCCATTTTAGGATTATAGCGCTTTTCTTTCAGATGAATAAATCCAGGGATTAAGTAACCCAAAGTCTTCCCAGATCCTGTCTTGGCAATGGCTACTATATCACGACTTTGAATAGCAATTGGCCATGATTGGAGTTGGAGCAGAGAAACCAGCTTGTTTCTGGGATTTGTGGTGGGGGAGAGAGAGCGAGAGCAGAGATAAGGGGGTAGAGTAGAAACAAAAAATTAGATGTTTTTGCAGTTTTTATAAGTTAGAAATTCGAGGCTCTGTTCTGAAGCAGCTATATTACAGGTAACTTTCTGAAAAATCTGTTGCTCTTCAATTGCTGGTATCCATAAGCTCCAGTATGAAGAACACTCAGCAGTATTACTTTAAAAAAGAACCCGTTTTCGGATGTGTTTTCATGGACTGCGGTGATCTGGTGACTCACGAGTTATTCTCTCCACTTAATTAACAAAACTTCACTATTTTTAAAAGTTTTGCTTTAGTGATGGAGAGAGGGAGTAGTATTATAATATCTTACAAGTCGCATTTCATTTTTACTATTTTTAGCAAGTAAACTACAATCTACTAACTCACTCTACTCACATTATATTTTAATATCAATAATGAAAATAGACACATATTCTACTAACTTTTTCCACTTTTATTTACAAAGTCAAATACTTTTTTTAAAATCCTCACTGATAAAAAAAATGGGACTTCTAACGGGGACCAGAGGGAATGTAGCTAAGATCCATGTAAATTAAAAAGTACATATCCGATAGGATAAGTGCATCCATCCAGGCGTCGGACCGGCGTGCCGAACCACGTAAATCATGTGTCTCTTTACGTTTCTGTTTACCTCGATTACACAATTACTCTATTATGTCACAACAATGTTTAAAATTTCATGTTGAAAATAAATGTATTTTATATATGAATTAACTTGGGACAAACCAAAATAAATGTATTTTATATATCAATTAACTTGGACAAATCAAAAGCAGTAGTAAATATTAGTGTTTGTTGGGAAAGATAATTTATTACCAGATGTCAAATCACACTTTTGAAGAAATTAATTAGAGACGTTTGTGAATATTCTTAAATGTTTTATTGAAGTAGAAAGATTGGAATGAAATTACAGATGATCAAAAAATTACTATTGCAATAAAAACTGAACTACTAGCTTCTGGAATGTTAATAGAAATAAAATGTTTGTATAACGAATTAAAAAGTGACAAAAAATCACAAATAAGGAAACTTATTTAAGACACTATTGAATAATGCAAATTCCCCTTCCTTTTATTTACTATTCAAGTCATTTCTGAAACCAGGTAGTATAATATAATTCTCATTTCTCTGTTTTTGGATATAAAAAATCTATCTTTCCTAAGGGACATTAAAGCCGTGTATACTATTATAAATATATTATGTATTCAGACCGGAAAGAAAAGTATTCACTTCAAACTAATTCACCGTTGCTTGTATTAACCTCTGCTGTAAAAAACTCTTCTGCTTTCCCGATGAAGCTTACCGGGAACCTCGAGTGCAGCATCAACGTGGAAGTTTCCGAAGCAGATTGAGCAGCGCCCGTCTGCATTTCTTCACTAACCTTCACCAGTTTGCTGTCTCTAATGTTTCTCGACTTCAGACCTCTCGTGTTAACACCACCACCGCCTCTCTGGGGAACGAGACGAGCATTTCTTGGATAGCTCCGGTTGGATTTCTGAGATGCGTCAGCTTGAGCTTTTCTTTCAACACCAGTCCGACTCAGAAGTTCACCAGCATCATCGGCAGACAACGGGCCACACTGGTTTGAATTGCTTTTGCACGACTTCAGTGACGGGAGGAGCATGTCCATACTGAGCTCCTGCTGAATAACAGCCTTGTTCTGTTCACACCCATACGAGGCAGCCACTAGAGTGCCGGCTAAAGCAGGCATCAGCTCCGGATCGCTGAAGAACACGAAGGGCAAATCGCAAACCTGTTGATTACAAAGCATAGTTAGATTCTCCAACGTCAAATCAGAGGTAATGTTTGAGATGTCAAGCAAGTCGATTCCTCACCTTGTGAAGAATCGTAGGGCTCTTTCCCCATCGTAGGACTGCTTGATTTTCGGAGTGGAATAACGCAAAATAACCAAGAAGTGCCAAAGATTCCAGCAAGAGGGTTCCAATCTGCTCATTCCAGTATACAACAGTTTTGTTTAAGAAAATCAATAGATATTAAAGTACTCCTTCGTTCCCAAGTTAATTGAGCCGTATTCCTTTTTGGGATGTCCCGAGTTAAACAAGTCATTTTTCTTCTTTTTGGCAAAAATCAACTCTTTTAGCCTCTTCACTCATCTGCTTTATTCTATATCCACTTAATTCACCAAACAAAACTTTCTTAAATCTCGTGCAGAAAAGAAACGGCTCACTTAACATAGGAAGGAATGAGTAATAGATTAATACAAAGTTATACCATTACCCCTCAACTAGGTATTTGTGAAAGATAGTAGGAGTAATATATTAACATCAAATGAAATTATAATAGCATTTAGATTGGCTTCCAATTCAAGAAAACAAAAAGGAAAATGTACAATTACCTTATCATTGGCGACTCCCCAGTTGCTTGTACAATGAGAAAGGATAAAACTCATCAAGTGAAAGAACTCCATTTTAAGATCTGGTTGAGCCTGAAATATATTTCGGAGGAGAAAATCAACTTTGAACTGAAAAACTGGAAGAAGGGGGTTGGGTTGAACTTCGGAGTTGGGACTTACCAGCATTTTCTGGATGAAAGATATATCTATCAGAGCCAGATTGTTCAAGACCTTCAGAACTCCAGTCGCTACTTCCTCGAAATTAGATGGAAGCACGTACGAGCTCTGAAAAATGTTCAAAAAACTATTCAGGGCGAAACAGTGCATGAAACTTTAGCCCACACGCGCGCACACACACACACACACACACACGACAAGTAAGCCATATGAGAAATACTCTGCATAAAGAGCAGAGCCTAAAATTCATGTTCAAATTCCCTAATATTCATGATCGAATAAAGCTGGATTTCTCCATTGCTGAGCATGATTTCAAATATTTAGATCGAATTACCAACAGCTCAAACAAACAAGAAAATGTACAGCGCATAATAAGGTTATTGCGCGAAAACATTGGCATTCACCAACCTGTTCAGGAGACAACCGGTTATTGCCCTGCAGTAGCACTGCTGTTAACATGGAAGGAAGACATACTAAGCCAGTTTCGGACATTGCTGCAAGAAGAAACACAGCAGGCTGCTTTGCTTCGAGGCCGTTTCTATTTTTTAGCTCAGCACTGTTACCTACACATTTATTGCTGTCCTCACACTGATACTTATCTACCAATAGAGGTCCAAGTGAATCATCCATGGCATCTTTAGAAGCAACGCGATCAGCATCAAGAGAGGTATCACATACGGGAACTAGACTACCGGTCACCTCAATATTTGAACATCCATCTTTTTTACCCTCTGGCACATTCAGAGAATCTGTCGGTAAATCGCCAGTTGGCAAAGAGGGTGTGACATCCATACTAGATTCATGTTGTAAATCAGCTGGCCCAGAAAATTCTCTCTCCCCGAGTTTATTTCCTTGCATTATATCATTTGGAAAAGAATCCCAGTCTATCGAGTATGACCCCTTGAATTTTGAAGTCAGAACTGTCAATAAATTAATACCTAGGAGAATAGATGAAGGGAAAGGAGAACCTTCCACCTGAGGTCTATCATAAAGCGCAAAAAGATCTCTTAACCGGTGAATAATTTGGTATGCAATAACAAGCTCTATCAAACCATCCTGCATCTGAAGTTGGTACTCATTACAGCTTACATGATCAACAATTGCTGCAATAGTCCACAGGAAACCATCCACAATTTCAGAAATTGACTCCAAATTTCCATTCGACACTTTACTTGACACGATATTAGCTGGACCAGGAAGATTTGATGATGCCGCCATCTTGATATAGTTCTCAAGGGCGGTTGCCAACATTGGAATAAGTGGGGGCAAAAGATTCTGGACAAGAAAATAGCATTTGTTTGCCGGCGTTGCCAGCACTACCTTCAAAAGCCTTAAAAGATATATAGTAACCTGGCAAGCTTCGGGTTTGGATGTGTGAGAAGCAGGAAGTGCGGAAGCAATAAAATCAAGCAGGCCGGCTTGTCGAGAAGCCTGTAATTCAGCATCTTTTCCCTCCAGATACTAAAATTGAAAACCAAAAAGGGAATACAGGTGTGTCAAGGACTCAAGAGTAATTGATAACTACAGAATAAAGAAACACATAAATCAGGAAAAATATAGTCAACTAAGTACTTCAAGTGAGAATCAATACCTTGATAATTTCAGCAGTTATCAGTCCAAAATTAGCAGCACCATCTTTTCTTGCTTGGCGAAGCTTTTGCAAATCCTGAAGCCACCTACCGACTTTTCTCCTTGCAGTTCCAACAGCAGTCCTATAACCAAGACTACAACTTTCAAGTGCAGCTGAAGGCTCAGGAAATTCATGTTTTAGAGACATTAGCCTTTGACGTATTTTTTTAATTCTCTTCTTTAGCGAGTGTTGCAACGCCTCACCATTTACAATACTAGTACCAGATGGGAAACTACTATCATTGGTAAGATTATCATCTCCACTGCTGTAAGGAGCTGACCGAACTTGGGCTTGGCCTTCTTTACTTGCAAATCGTCTCAGTAAAGGCGAAGATTGATCCCTAAAATCCATAGATGCTCTTTCTCGAATTTGTTCTAGATAAAATTTCCGCCTCTGTTCGCTTTCACTGAGTCTTTCAGCTAATTTCTGAGCCAAGAGTTCAGCTTCCTCCTGCCGCGCTTTGGCTCGGATCTCTTTCCTCCTCATGTGTTCTATAGCCTTGGCTTCACGAGCAGCGCTTGAGGCTTTCCTCTCTTCTTCCCTTCTAACTTGAGCCTCTTCCTTTCTTCGCTGAGTTTCTGCAAGGCGCTGCAACTTCTCAGCTTCAATGATCCTTTTACGTTCCAAAACAGCCTCTTCCCTGGCCATGTCCTCTTTCTGTTTAGTTTTTATTACCTGAAGCTTCTCTGCTCTCCTCAACTCGGAATCATGAAGCTTCTTGCGCAATATGTGCTTTTTGTTCTCTTCATTCAGTGAGGTGATAAACCGTACCTCATTAACTTTACTGGTCTCATCGCCAGCTCTTCTCACAACCTGAGCTATATAAGCTTCATGTCTGGATTCACTACGTTGATGGCGAGCATACATCAACTCTCGCAACTTATTGCTGCGCACAGTTTGCCATTCACTTACACGGCTCAGTTTCTCCGATGTCCGTTGAAGCCTTTGCACTCTCTCGTGCTCAAGTTGAGCTCTGATTCTGGTGGCACGAGCATGTTTCTCTTCAGCATCTTTTTTTAGATCAAGAGCAGATTTTTTCTTTTTCTCAGGAGACATAAGTTTATCATGCAGAACACGAACTCGCTCAGTGCTTTTCCTGCTTAAGCCAGGTGAATATGAGAAGCGGGAAGACACACGAGGTGGGATCGCAAGTATGTCCTCCCAATTTCTCTTCTCTTTCCAAGCATCCATGGACTTCCCTGAAAATCCATTTCGCTTCTCCCTTTCTCTTTCAGGAACAGGTCTTCTCAACGGATCAGCCAACTTCATATTTTTCTCAGCAGTGTTGTTCTCTGCTGGAGTTTTGCTCTTTCCATTAACGTAAGGGATATAACCTTCTTTTTTATGTAATTTCAATGCCCCAGAACCTGGCTTTGAATCGTGGGTTTTCTTTTCTTTATTTAGATGCTGAGCTGTAACTGATACACCAGTCATGTTGTCGGCCACCTTCACTGTTGATTCTTTAGAGCCACTCACCAAATCATCTTTTTTAATGTACTTCTCCAAGTCCACAATATCCCTTGTTCCTAAGTTACAACTCTGACAATCAGACCCCGGATTCATAGAGTTGTGGGAACGTTCACTTGTTCTCTCTCTCTGTATTTTGCGGAAAGCCTCAAGAGATGAAGACAAAATTTCTGCCCTGTGTGGAGAAGTAGTCATTCGACGGACCTGTCATCAGATAAAACAAATATATACTAAGAATTCTGCAGAAATTGATGTCAATTTCTTTAATAAGCATCATTGTAAGGTAATAAAATTTCGTATGACATAAAAATATTCCACAAGCACTATAAAATGAAATTACAAGAGTACTAATACTATCATTGCATGGTTTGAGAATCTAATAAACTATTTCTCTAACCAATTTATTTATTGTTTGTTGCTCAATTACTAGCGTTATGAGTAAATACATTTCAACAAAGAAGGGGAAACCTAAATGACATGAATTGAAAAGAGCATGAATGCTGACCTCCCACGAGAGAGCATGTGGTCTGCGATGATCGGACTGCAAAACCAATGGACTCCCATCAGCCCCATGAGACGAGGATCTTTTCGATTTCTCAAACGTTTCTACTCTGCTATTTAATTCTCTAAAGTCTAATGCAGCTTCTTCAAGAACAAGACTAGCTTCTTTCATTTGCTCAAGATCGCATTCAAGTTCACAGAGAAGATAAAGCTCATCTACAGCCCTATTGAGGTTTTCAAAGAGAAAGCACCAAAGACGTTCTCTGAATCTTTCTTTGCTTTCACCCATGTCGATTGAAGCAACAGCATCTGCATTCTGGACATCTAGAAGACCATCAGAGTTTGCTTCACTTTTTTTATTGCTCGATTCTTCAATTGGAACTGCCAATATAGATTCTTCACTTTTAGCTTCATCAATTGTCCGACTACTTGTAGCCAAATCCAAAAGATGTGCAGCTGAAACATTAGCTGATTTGGCCCTTTCTATCTCTTTGTTGTCTCTGCAGGCACCGTTTTCTCCAGATGAACTGCAGGGCACCTCATTATCTGGCTTGACATGCTCGTGTTCGAAATTAGAGACCGAAATAGAAGTACTCTGACCAACTATTCTCTCACTAGTAATTTGCTCTTTAACGTCTTCTGAAGATACTTCATTCACCTCCTTATCAGTTTCTTCAACAGATATAGTCCTCGGAGATGAAGAATGGGGTTCTGGAAGACAATGATCCCTATCAGATTTCTTCACATCGGGATAAACTGGAAAGATGCAGGGAAGACACTCAGAAGTACCATCAACCTTCACGGAGACCAAATTGCTATTTTTGACTCCCACAGACTCAAATTCAGCTCCGGAAGCTTTTCCATAGTGTTTGAGAGTTCTCTCATCCAAATCCCCCCATTTTATTTGTGGAAGGACATTATCTTTGTGGGTACTTCCTTGACTGACGACTACTTTATGACTAGGATCTGCATTATTTTTAGGAGCCAAACGAGAAGAACCTAAATCTTCATTGCTTTGACTGACAACACGTTTGTCAAGGTAATGATTAATTGCCACATTCCCATTAGAACTCGAGGTGTGTTTGGTAGCATTAACGTTGTCGCCATCAAGGCAATGTTGAACTGCCCCATCATCAGTAGAGATAGAAGCGGGCTCTGTAGCCTTGCTGCTGTCACGCTCATGATCACACACAGCACAATCTTTACCTTTATTATCTCTTTGGTTTGTTGCACTTGAACTACTCTCCGATTTTTTAGCAATTGATATTTGATTATTTGGCTTGCTAATCCTCTGTTTTCCAGACAGCCCTTCAACCCAACCATGTAATGAGAACTTCAAATTGCTTCTGTGTTTCTGAAAAATAAAATGATCAACTCAATCGAAGATAAAAATGGAAATCATATCCTAGTTTCCTACCCATGGCCATTACCCCGAAAGTAACTTAAAGATCCTTAAATGCTTACCAGAAAATATAGAAAAAGGAAATGTCACGAACTTTGTAGTTCTATCCCAAACCCATGTGGTCGGATAATACACATAATCCAAAGTTCGAGCAACATAACCAAAGAGAAAAACAATCCATACATCACAAACAGGCAACGGATTATGTTCTTCGGCATTACCACTTCAGCAGCTCTATGAAATGGAGCATCAATCAACTACTACACTAATAAACATCGAAACACATTAAGCACCAAGAAAATGCCTGCCCACATATATAATTCAAAAGAGACAGTTAAATTCAATTTCCATCCGTATCATATGAAAACACAATTCATTATTCAAGGTCATCAACGATTACAACAGAGAAAGCATTGATATTAGCGGGTTCGGACAAGGGGAATCATCAACTATTCGACCTTTTCAAACCATGCCCATAAAATCTTTTGAATGTCGTGAACTTTCTAGTTCCATCCCACAACCATGTAGTCGGATAAGGCTCATAATACAAAGCTCAAGCAACATAACAGATCCATCATCAGCATTACCACTTCAGTAGCTCTATGAAATGAAGCATCAAACAACCACTACACTAAAAAATCATTCTTTTTCACACAAAAACAAACATCTAAACACATTAATCACCAACAAATTCCTGCCCAAATACACAATTGAAAAGAGACGATTAAATTCAATTTCCATCCATACCATATCAAAACACAATTCATCACACAGCCCCCAAAATAAACCAAAAAAACAAACCTTTTTCACTTGCATCCATCCAGAAGCCTGATCATCGCCACCATCACTCCTCTCCATCAAAAACCTCAACACCCAAATTCTTTCCTCTTTTCCCACAAATCAAATTTTCCTTTTCAACATCAAAACACTGTGAAACAAACGCATCTGCACCGATTCTGCCGAATAAATGAGATTGATGGCTCAGTAATTAAGATTTCAAACTACAATTAGAAAGTAGATACTGATGAATTGATGGTCCCGGGCGAAAACGCCTCTGAAATGGCTGCTAAAATTCGAATAGAAAAGCAGCCGGTCGCAGTGTTTTTGTGCTGATTAAAGGTGAAAAATTTTCAACAAAATGTGGAGCAGATTTGTCAGTAAAGAGCTGTGCATTCACAATTTTTTCCCCTCAACAAGAAAAGAAAAGATTTTGGGCGAAAGCCGAAAAGAATGATCATGGAATATTGACAGCAATTTAAGAATTATTAAAACTGGAAAGAGATATAATAAACCAATAAATGATGTTTTATTTGCAAACAAAGGGCAAATTAGTAATTAAAAATAGTAGTATCAAATTTTGGTCCTATTCTAGTCAATCTCGTAACTTAAAAATCGTCCATATATGAATTTTGACATTTTTAGAAATTTCTTCACCAAATACAAATTGAGTAAAAAAAATTTAATCATTTTTCATAACAAATTAGCTAATAACTTAATAATGTCATCAATTTGAAATACGTACGTCAAATTAACAACCAATTCTATTGAGTTATAAAAACAAGTATTTTTAAGAAAATATTATATGCCTTCAATTTTAAATAAGCTTGACAAAGGCTATAATAGTTAAAATATGAGGTTATGACGAATACAATGCATAAATTATACGTCGGTTCAAAAAGTAGAACTTAGTAATTAAAAGGTGTTGCAGATTTGATATGATGCTCACAAGTCATAACTATCAAACTCTAGGCGAAATAATGCTCATCACTTGATTTTAATTTTTCAAATTCGATATATTTTTCATAAAAACTATTTTAGAAGCTTACTCATAAATCAGCTCTATTATTTCAAATATTTATAGAAAAAATGTTTCATATGCTATAACTATAAAACAATGTAAAAATAAAATATGTGCTGTGCATGGAAATAATTTAGTCGAGTTAAGTGTTATACTACAAAGTACTTATTCATAATATTAATTACTACACAATATCTATATGAATTAAAACACTTAGGTTAAAATGGGCCTTTAATATGGGTTAACTACGATATTTTAAAGCCCAGCCGTTAGGCCCAATAAAATTAAATATATGATCACAAAACCGTGAACAGCTACTCAAATCTCCCGCGAATTCACAACCAAATTCAGCAAAGAGCAAACCCTTCCTCCGCCACCGTACCGCCGCTCGCCGCCGAAATTCGAGCGTCTCTGACTCACATCTGTTAGTAACTCTCCCTCAACAGCTGCATTTCAATTTTGGAGCCGGGCGAACTTAGAATTGACAAGACTTTAGCGGTATAAACTTTTAATCTGTCGCGATTATGTTGTGATGTTGTTTGGGTAAAAGAGGCGTAGGATTTCAACTGTTGATTCGAACTGATGCCTTTGAAATTCGAAGCTGTTTTGAGTGCCTTTTGCTCTGTACAAGCTTTAATGTATAAAATTTTCGTTAATTTTATGTTTATCTTTTGGTATTGTAAATCAGCGTGAAGGGAAGAGTTTTGGTTGTGTTTTGACATCTTCAGAATGTTGAATGGCTGGTATTTTGCTAAACCTAGTTTCCAAGTTGAGTATTAACATGTGCACAGTGTTGGTATTTTGCTAAATCTAGTTTCCAAGTTGAGTATTATAGCATTTACAGAATGATGAATGGCTGGTATTTTGCTAAAACTAGTTTCCAAGTTGAGTATTGACATTTACAAAATGGTAGATGACTTTTATTTTGTTTAATCTAGTTTCTAAGTTGAGTATTGATATTTGCGGAATGATGGATGACTGATATTTTGCTATATCTAGTTTCGTCCAAGTTGAGTATTAACTTTTGCAGATTGTTGAATGACTAATAATTTGCTATATCGAGTTTCCAAGTTGAGTATTAACATTTTCCAAATGTTGAATGACTGATTTTGCTAAATCTAGTTTCCAAGTTGAGTATTGACATTTGCAAAATGATGGATGACTTGTATATTTGCTAAATATAGTTTCTAAGTTGAGTATTGATATTTGCAGAATGGTGGATGACTGATATTTTGCTATATCTTGTTTCCAAGTTGAGTTAATTTTTGCAGATTGTTGAATGATTAATATTTTGCTATATCTAGTGTCCAAGTTGAGTATTAACATTTTCCAAATGTTGAATGACTGTATTTGGCTAAATCTAGTTTCCAAGTTGAGTATTGACATTGGTAGAATGATGCATGACTGATATTATGCTAAATCTAGTTTCCAAGTTGAGTATTGACATATGCAGAATGATGCTAAATCTATTGCGATATTGTGCCAGAATTTGTGATGGAGAAGTGTGTGGCTATATTCTTGGCCATCATAGGCTGCACCTGCAACTTCCTCTGCCCCTTTTCTTAGGGCGGGACGACTGGCCAGCCATTGGTGATACGAGCGCTGTTCAGCTGGCCATAATGCTTGTTAGCTGCACTGCTGCAGCTGGGGCTTATCGCGCAGGATATGCACGCAGGCCCCCTGGCACTAAGGGTACAGGGCTGAAGGATGCGCTTCTCCTCAGCATCTGTTGGATGGTCTTCGTGGCCTGTGACCCCTCGCCCAACACTGTGGGGCTAGTGTTGATGTCTGAAGCTGTATAGGTGTTGCTGGAGATGGCCAGACCCATCTCTCAGATCTACATCATACTATTCTGGTTTTATGGTGCTTATATCCCTGTTATCACAGATGTTCTTCGTGATGGTTGGGATTGTCGCTACCTTACCCAGCCCGTGCTGCTCACTCAGCCCATGATCATTCACAGCTTATGTTGGAAGATGTCACAGTTGCTAGAAGGAAAGAGAACGAGGGAGTAGGAGTTTGGAGCTTAGCTGTGATGTAGTTGTGAATCTTGACTACTTGAATCTTAGTTTCTTACTTTTGCAAAGTTGAATCTTGTTAATGGATTAGGAAGTATGATGCTGGCTAGATCTTGTGGCCCATTGTGTAGCTTGAGCATGTAGCGATTTCCCAAATATGTACGTACCTCGACTTTTGTGCAGCGATGAACGTAGAAAAAGTGTTGATAAAGTCTCATTGGTTTATATTTTGCTTATATACAAACGTATATTATATAGTACTAAAACACAATATATCAAACTAGTAGTGGAGCAAAATTGTATTGACATTCATTTGGTAATGGAAAATTATGTTGTAAACAAGAACTTAGTTACTCAAACATTGTTGTCTAACTACCTATACTATTAAACGCAATAGTTACTCCTTAAATGGGTTTGACAGCATTTTGTATTGAGATTGATTCTTGGTAGTGTTGTGAACAAAAGCTGAATTACTCAAGCATTATTGCCTAACTAACTATACAACGAATGCAATAGTTAAAATTACTTCCTAATAGAAGTTATGATGAATACAACACACAGATTTTAGAGAATCAGGACATATAATAAATACGTTTTAATCATGTTTGGGATGACTATGAATATAAAAATCATATGTACGAAAAATGAGACGATGCTCATAAGTCTTATCTTTCAGTATTCAAATGAGACGATGTTTACAAGTCATAAGTAGTCGCCAAACTCTGGACAAATTGATACTCATAGTTCGTTTTGACTTTTCATGCCCAAAGCGAGATGATACTTCAAAAATATATTCATAAATTTCAAATGGGATATTAATCATGAATCAGTTCTACTATTTTAAATATCTGTACGAAAAATGATTCATATGTTATAAATTTAAAACAATGCAACACATTATAGTGTTTTAGGAACTTTTCTAAAATGGATCATATTACTGAAATACACAATCTATACTCCATTAAAAGCTAATAATGGGCCTACATGTTGGGCTAATCTTTATATTTTGAAGCCCAAAGCATTAGGCACTATAATATTATAGTACGTGTGTATTTTAGCACTATAATCACAAACCGTGAGCTAAGAGCATCATTAACGCGTGGGGCCGGGCCGCAATGAGCGAGTCCCGGCCCGTGCGTGGCGTTGGAGGCACTGGCGGATCTAGGGGGGCAGGAGGGGGCGGTCGCCCCCTCCGTCCGACTATTTTTCCCTTATCGGGATGTAAAATTACCATGTTCGCCCCCTCCATTTGCCTCCGGCGTCGCCCCGAACAACAAAAGAAATAGCCATGTCCGCACTAAATCAAGCTAATACTATATATTCCGCCCCCTCCGTTTCCGGATCCTGGATCCGCCACTGGTTGGAGGCGAGAGAGTTCCGGCCCAGGCCAGTCCCGGGGGCCGCAGTTGCGGCCTGGGGATGCTCTCGGGGTCCGGCCTGGCCGGCGTTATGTGTGCCCAGGCCGCAACGAACGCATCCCGGCCCAGCATTAGATGCTCTCTGGGCCGGGCCGCAAGTCCCAAAAGTTTTTTTTTTTTTTGAATTTTTGTCTATACTGAACATTTGTGCATTTCTTCCGCACTTTACCCATTTCAATCCTCTTGTATTCCCATATTTTCGGCTTCTATGGAGTGGTTTAACAGCGATGAACGTCAGATGAACGAGTTCGTCAGGGCCAACAATTGACTAGCAACATCGACATAACATCGCTAGTTAGCACTGATGAGTACGAGATCAGTGATATGGAGCCCGCTGAAGGGAGGGGCAAGGGCAAGGTTGCAGATGATGAGGGGCTGAAGAAGAATAGTCCGCAAGAGATATTGTGGCTGGCCAAGAACTTCGTCGACATCTCCGAGGATCCTATCATCGGCAACCAGCAGAGCAGCAAGGTGTTCTGGGAGCGGATTGCGGAGAAGTACAATGCTGGTCGTCCTAGAGGGCGAGCGTAGCTACGTGAAGCTGCGCAAGCATTGGAGTCGGGTCCAGAAGGAGATGAACAAGTGGAATGGCAAGTGGACCAACGTAATCCGGATGTTGCAGCGAGATGGACCTCGTGGAGAAGGCCAGGG
Source organism: Salvia splendens (assembly GCF_004379255.2). Classification (NCBI taxonomy): domain Eukaryota; kingdom Viridiplantae; phylum Streptophyta; class Magnoliopsida; order Lamiales; family Lamiaceae; genus Salvia; species Salvia splendens. Next base: position 26,686,759 of record NC_056050.1, on the reverse strand, counting down.
CGGAGTTCTTCGCTGACGGGAAGAAGCGCTTCAAGTACTTTGACGTTTGGAAGATTGTCGAGACAAGCCCGAAGTACACCGGTGGGGCCGAACCGACGACAAGTGGGGCGCCGAAGAGAACCAAAGTTTCCGCCACCAGAAACTACTCTTCGAGCGAAGGAGGTCCGACGATCGACCTCAACGTGACGGACGACGTAGTCTTCTTCTCATCCCCTAGCACTCAAAGCCGTCCGATGGAAACAAAGACGACAAAGAGGAAAGCGAATGGGAAGACAACTGCGAGCTACTCCGCTATGCCGCCACCGCCGCCCAATCAGTCTCTGGATAAGATCTCTGACTCTATGTCGGAGATGAGTATTACCTGGCGGATGAGCCAGCTGACGGAGTTGACATCGAGGAATACCTCGACAATGTTGGAGTTCGATCTCGAGTTGCACCATGAGATGATCCCCTACCTTCGCGCACAAACGAAGAAGTAGTAGTTTTATCCTTTTTTAAAAAAAAATGTATGACTTGTATTTTTATTTTCTAGGATTTTTAATTTGATTTGTCTAGGATTTGTAATTTTAATTTCTACTGAACAATGTATTTTCCCGGTTTGAATTGTTCAACGTATTGCATTTACGAGTAAAATAGGTTGAAGTTGTGAATAATGCAATTTATTAGTTGTGGTCCGGGTTGAGGCCTGCAGGGTTAGAGCAGTTGTGGTCTGGGACTCAAATTTAGGGGAATGATGACGTGGAGGGGACTTGGGGCTTGAATTCGGGTCATGGTTAAGGATGTTCTAAACTCCTCCGCGAATTCACAAATTAGTCGTGCCTAGTGAGGTAACTTTTCTCGAAATCTCGGTCGATGATCACAACTACCAAAGCATCTTGGCACGTCTTCATAATGCTTATATTATAATGCACTCCTTCCGTCTGCCATTAAGAATCTTATTTGAGTTTGGCACGTGTTTTAAGAAATGCAAAGAAAGGTGGGTGAAAAAAATAATGGAGCGTGAGACCCATTTTTATATATTCACTCTGTCTTATAAAGTTTGTCCCAGTTTGACCCGACGCGTGTTTTAAAAAATTGTAATTTATATTAAATGAAAGAGTGTAGTGTAATAAGGGTCACAAATTGAAGAGATTGATAGGTGTATTTAATGTCTATTTTTGGTAATATTTCAAGTGGGACAAACTTTGTGAGACGGGCGGAAATGGTAAAATGAGACAAACTTTGTGAGACGAATGAAGTATTAGTTTTATAATAAAATGTGAGGAGAATGTGTTAGTGGAAAGTGGGGTCAACCTACTATTTATAATAATAAAAGTGAACCGATATTCCTAATGACGGACGGACTAAAATGATTTATCGAAACTCTTAGTGTTGGACAGAGGGAGTATCTCATGAATATTCCTATGGGACTAATATAAATTTAGATCAACTGTATTTGCAATTTTTAACGATTACTGTAAAAAAATTTGTTTCATATGTATATTCAACAACCAAATTCCCATTTTGTAAACAAATGCAAGTTCGTTGTGTGTCCATACATTTTGTCCAATGCCGCCGGTAGGACTGACAATTTTTGGTACGATACGATAACACGACGCGAACTCGCACGAAAATAATGGGTATGTACCAAAGCTTATTGGGTTCGTGTCCTAATCGTGTCGACACGATAACGACACGAAAATTTCGTGTCGTGTTCGTGTTACACGTTAAGAAATAATATTAATATATTATAATATTATTTTTATTTTTATTTATTTTAATTTTTAAATTAGGTTTAGTCTAATGGAGCACTTAGTATTAGCGTGGAAATAGATTTTTCATTTTTCGTATTATTATAGTGTCGTTATTGTGTCGTGTCATATGTATGTTGTTATCGTGTCGTGTTGACCCGAAGTGGTTCGTGTCATTAATGGGTTCGTGTCGTGTTCGTGTCTGAGGGTAGCGGGTCGTGTTCGTGTTTGAAGTTTTTTTAACGGGTCGTGTTCGTGTTTGTTGTTATCGTATCGTGTCGTTATCGTGCCGACACGATAACGGCACAATACCCACGATTTGCCACCCCTAAATGCCGGGATCTCGCCGCTTGCTACCATCGGCGAATCCAGAATCATCAATTGAGGCAGTTTCACAATGTATAGTCATTACAACTTTTAATAAATAAAAATATTCATATTTATATTAATATTAAATGATCATAAGTGAAAATGTACTTATTTTTATAAAACGAAAGAAGTACGTGACAAAGTCCCTTGCCAAGGGATATAGGAAACAACAAGGAGTAATATTTTTGCAAAAGTTGAGATATATTCAATAAAGTTTAAAATTTAAATTGATAAAATAATTAAAAATTGTGGTATTTGATTAGTACTATGTTGATAAAGACTACCCATTAACCTGACCCAATCAAAATTACGTAAAAAAGAAAAATCAAAATTCCAATTTTTTCTTGAATTTGGGGGCTAGGGCACGCACATCCAGATTTCAGATTCCACTCCTCTCCATCGCCAAATCTGTTCTTCGATATCTGAGTTCAGCTACTGAGCTCTCCGTCGTCGTTTTCAAGCCTGATCGGCGGCGCCACGACGGAGCCTTGACTCCTCTAGTCCGATCTCCGGCGGCAAAGAATCAAAGGTTAGTCACCCAACACGAATTCTTCTCTCGGTTACGGTGATTATCAGCTGTTACACTACTGCTCCTTTTCAATTTTTGACTCAAATTGGAAATCGCAGAGAATTTGTGGTTGGATCGTCAGAAAGAAGTGTGATGTCGAGGTTCAATGTGGGCGGGAAAGTGGTTGATACGGTTGACTTGTTGAGAAAGAGGCATTGGGCATGGCGTTTGGATATGTGGCCTTTCGCGATTCTATACGGAGTGTGGGTGTCAGCTGTAGTCCCCAGCTTGGATTTCGCGGATGCTTGCATTGTTTTGGGCGGCATTTCTGCATTTCACATTCTCGTGTTTCTGTTCACCGTTTGGTCCGTGGATTTCAAATGCTTTGTAAAATTTTCCAAGGTTCGTCTTTTTTTTTCTGACTGAATATGCTTTTTTTAACCACTCTGTCTTGCTTATATTTTTTGCTTTAAGTTTGATTGATTCTATAGGAAGTGGACTATGTTACAAACTTGTGATGATCATAATGAAATCATCTGAAGTTGACATCTTTTTTATATGTTTGTCGCCCATAGTACTGTGATTGGTATTGATGTGATCGGTATTGATAGTTGAGTTGAGATTTCTTTAGTTGGACATTTAGCTTTTGTAGAAATGACTGCAATAGCTACTAGAATTCCTTTGGCTGTACTTCCTTAGTTGAAGTTCTAACATGTACTGAGCTTCCTTAGTTGAACTTGAGTTATTTTTCTTTGACTGTACTTCCTTAGTTGAAGTTCTAACATGTACTGTGTTGCATGATAGGTTAATGATATACACCATGCAGATGCTTGCAAGATTACTCCAGCTAAATTTTCAGGCTCTAAAGAAGTTGTGCCGCTTCACTTTCGGAAGGTTGGGACTTCAGCAACCCATTCTCTCTGTCATTCTTGAGGAAAAAAAAGAACTGTTGTCTAACTTTGTTACAAAATAAAACTGTATGTGCCTAATTCGTACCATTTTGTTAAATGTTCCTAAGTTGGCAGCTTCTTCTACATCACCAAGTGCAGAAGAGATCTACTTTGACTTCAGGAAGCAACATTTTATTTACTCTAATGAGAAACATACATTCTCTAAACTTCCGTATCCATCCAAGGAAGCAATTGGGTATTATCTCAAGAATACTGGTTATGGTACAGAAGCTAAAATTGTTACTGGTACCGAGAAATGGGGAAGGAATGTGTAAGTTCTTTTAACTAACTAACTAACTAACTATTTTATCTTCTCTCTCACAACACTAAGTGATGTGGTGCTATTATGTAAATAGAACATATACTATTATCTATTTCATCTGTACTCATTATATATGTCAAATGTTCATGTACTTTTCAACCGTTTTTTTTTTCTTTTTTCTGAAAGGAGTTTTTTGCTAATTAATAAGTTTTGACTATGCAGATTTGAGTATCCTCAACCCACATTCCAAAAATTGATGAAAGAGCAGGTCATGGAACCATTTTTCGTATTTCAGGTATATAGTAAATCCAACTACCTTTTAGTTTCAGCTTGATTAATTGTTTTATTATAGTAATTTTTTTATGTGCATAATTATACTATCATTTTTCAATTTTTTTGGCCCATCCGGAGGTCTTGTCTGAGCTATTGTTGTAATGTATTTAGGTTTTCTGTGTTGGCCTGTGGTGTTTAGATGAGTATTGGTACTACAGTCTGTTCACTCTGTTCATGCTGTTTATGTTTGAATCAACAATGGCTAAAAGCCGTTTGAAGACTTTATCGGAGCTTAGACGTGTAAAAGTGGATAGCCAAATTTTGATGGTTTATCGGTGTGGCAAGTACGTCCCTCTCAATTCCTTTCTCTATTTCTTTAAGAATACTATGCTCTGTAATTTTTATTACTTGCATATATCCTATTATCCTTTACCTTTTACTTTGAAATTTAGGTGGGTTAAACTCTCTGGGACAGAGCTTCTGCCTGGGGATGTTATATCCATTGGGCGCTCTACTGGTCTGGATGGGGAAGACAAATCTGTGCCTGCTGACATGCTTATTTTGGCTGGAAGTGCTATTGTGAATGAAGCCATTCTGACTGGGGAGTCTACACCACAATGGAAGGTTATTTCCATTTTCCAATACTAAAATGATACACTTGTCTTTTGATTTCCTTATTATGCTATTCTCATTTCCCATAATCTTGCAATTCTTGTTATTCTGTTTTTTCCATATAACTGATTTTAGTTACTATAAGATGATGTTCACAGACAGTACATGCAGTAATAACTAATAGCTATATTTGAGATTTGGGAAGAGAAGAATGGATATATTTTGTCCCCAGAAATTTTTTGGTACACTTCCACCTGAAGGTTTCCATTTTAATTCGTTAAGATTTTTGTAGGTTTCAGTAGGCAACAGAGGAAATGATGAGAGACTATCAATCAAACGGGATAAGGCACATGTTCTTTTTGGTGGTACAAAAATATTACAGCATACACCAGATAAGGTTTCTCACTTCTCTCTTCATTCCATTGGCAGAATTCTCACATGTTCTGTTCATACTTAAGCATTCATTTATTTTCCATACAGACATTTCACTTGAAAGCCCCTGATGGGGGCTGTGTGGCTGTTGTGCTGCGAACTGGATTTGAAACTAGCCAAGGAAAGCTAATGCGAACTATACTGTTTTCAACTGAGAGGGTAAAGTTGTTTCTGTTTCTAGGTGGTTTATTAATGTTATATGGATTCTTCTGTTCATAATTTTCTTGACAATTTTAATATTGAATGTGATCTCGTAGGTTACTGCAAACAGCTGGGAAAGTGGGCTTTTTATTCTGTTCTTGGTAGTATTTGCTCTTATAGCTGCTGGTTATGTCCTTAAAAAGGTAAGTTGGTTCTGATAGATGTTCATGAAGATCTCAATGGATCCTTTTTGGATACTTTATTTGGAAAGAACATGGTGTATATTATGCAATAATTGTTCCACAGGGCCTTGAGGATCCAACAAGGAGTAAATACAAGCTTCTTCTGAGTTGTTCGTTGATTATTACTTCTGTGATTCCCCCCGAACTTCCAATGGAGCTGTCAATAGCTGTTAATACTTCATTGATTGCACTAGCCAGACGTGGAATTTACTGCACAGAACCATTTAGAATTCCATTTGCTGGAAAGGTGAGTAGCACAACTTTTTGTTTCTGATAAAGAATTGTACGAATATACATCAGTGGGTTTGTTTAGTTCCAAACTTCAAGCTCTTTATCCTGTTGAGATTAAGATAATACTGTGATTTGTTTATCGATTGTTTGTTGCTTACACTTTCCTTAAACATTGTCCTGTTTTCTTCTTGATATTGTTATATTTAAAACAATTGTGCTGAGTATATACCTGAATTAATTCAAACTAAGGAGTTATGTATTTTATAGGTTCTTTTGAGTCTAGCGAAGGGACCAACTCATTTAATCTCCACGTGTCTTAATTAGGCTGTAAAATATTAAATGTTCTTTGATGTACAAGCTTGTAAAATCTTATTTTAACTTAAGCCTTTCTTCTACCAGAGTATATCAGGTTTAGAGTTGAAAGTTGATTCTCCTCTAAATTGTACAATTTTGGATCATCTTGTGCCTCATTAGCATAACTCATATTACCTTTTAGAATGTTATAGCACATATTTGCTCTTTAATAATCAATTACCTAGAACTAATCGTGAGCCTATTGCCATCTTCAACCAACCAATGAGAAACCTATTTCAGTTAGCAAATTGTCCATCACTATCGACACATGCTTAATATTTTGTAGCCCAGTGCTTCTTATGTAACTGCAATCAATGATACTCTAGACAGCAGCACTCCATAGCATTCTGAATGATATTACTTGATAAATGATAGATACCACAAGCATTTTCTTGAATCCGAAATGGGTTGATTAGAATTATAAATTCCATTACTTTTGGTATTATATCATTGAATTTCTTGTTCTCAGAACTCAATGTTTGCTATTCTTTTTCATCTATAAATGTGTGGATACTGGGTTTTATAGTCTCTTATTGCTATAGTTTAAAAAAATATGCTTCTTTGGCTGTTGGCTGATGATTATTCCGAAGCACACCTGCTGATTTTGAGCTATTTACCTTTCAGGTTGATATATGTTGTTTTGACAAGACTGGGACACTAACTTCAGATGACATGGTATGATGCTCAAGCTGTATTATACGTGCCTCTTCTTGATCCTACAGTATATTGTGTTTATTTTCTTCATTTGTTCCTCAGGAATTTTCTGGGGTTGGTGGTCTGACAGATAGTGAAGACTTAGAAACAGAAATATCTAAAGTGCCTGATCGAACTTTGGAAATACTTGCATCCTGTCATGCTTTGGTCTTTGTGGACAATAAGCTGGTATGGTGTATTGTCATTTGTGATGCATTCAGTTAAGCTCACTGTATAAAAAGTGACTGTGTAAGTTGGTATTGGTTATGAATCGGGAGGACAGGGAAATAGCAAGGGTAGGAAGTTCATAAACTGAAGATTTTGTAAAGTGTATAATGTGTGATTGTATTAGTATGATACAGTGTTTATGTGGTTCATAAAACTGAAGAAAGTTCATGCATTTAGTAAATTACCTTCCTGGAAAATCATGCTTCATCACAATCAGGGTCCCCTATTTGATAAATCTGAAACATTTGATAAGGTATATTGCTCACATGCATTGCAAGAAAATGTAAAATGGTACTATTAATTGTATTATGCTGTCAATATGTTGCTCTTTTATTTGGATTTTCATTTGGTGGGAGATAGAAAAGTCACTCAGGTGGAATCACATAGTTCCATTATCTGCTATACATATTTGAAAGTTTTTATTGACATGACATCAGATTCTCTTTAGTCCAAGATTTAAAATTTCAAACGTCTTAAAATTGTATATTCTTTTTTATAAACTCTTGTTTTATGCAGTAACATTTTCCCTTCATACCTTGACATAGGTTGGTGATCCTCTTGAGAAAGCTGCACTGAAAGGAATTGATTGGACCTACAAATCAGATGAAAAGGCCATTCCAAAAAAGTATGCTATTAATCTCTATTTCAGTTATTGCAATTATGTTGATGCAGTTAATTTATTTTTGTAGCTGATGCTAAAATTTACCCACCCTTTCTGCTGTCATACAAATTGGCTTAAATTTCTCAATGTATATTTTTATCTATTCTATCTTCATAAGCATATATACTCTAAAAACAAGTCTTAGCCATTTCTTGATTTCTTGAATTTGCTGTATTAATGTAAATCTTATGTTGATTTATTCTCCTTGATGTGAACAAATGCAGGGGAGGTGGCAATTTTGTCCAGATTGTTCAAAGGCATCACTTTGCTTCTCACTTAAAAAGAATGGCTGTAGTTGTTCGTGTTCAGGAGGAATTTTTTGCTTTCATTAAGGTACAGAGTCCAAAGTATATGTTTGTGCACGTATCATGCTTCCACATGCACATCCTTGAAAGGTTTTCATAAAAAAGCAATCTTTCAAGTTTCCTATGTAACAGGAATACAAGATGCAGTACTTGTACATTTTTTTGTTTCCTTCTATGAATATAGCTGAATGCATTTATTACTTATTTATTCTCATGACATTTATTCATATATAAATGTTGGATTATAAAATGGTTAATGACCCCATTTCCTTAATATTGCAGGGTGCTCCAGAAACCATTCAGGAAAGGCTTATTAATGTGCCTGCATGGTATGTTGAGACTTACAAGAAACACACACGTCAAGGGTCTCGTGTTTTGGCTTTGGCTTACAAGTCCCTTCCAGATATGACAGTAAGAAAATTTTCTTTGCACCCTAGCCATATTTCCCATTCTTGTACTTTATATATCCAAACTTAATACCATTTCAAAATATAAACCCTTCAAAGTTGTCTGTTTTTTGTTAATGCCACGTTTATTACTGATCTGAAGGTTAGTGAAGCGCGGAGCTTAGAGCGTGACACAGTAGAAAGTGGTTTAACTTTTGCTGGATTTGCAGTAAGTGATCTAAAGAACACATGACCTGATTTCCCCAGTGCCCCCACCTTCCATTCTGGAAGCACAAATATTAAATTGATCAATTTTCTTTAGAGACCTATCAGTTAGATGCTATAATTGTTTGTATGATGGGTACTTCAGGTTTTCAATTGCCCTATCCGTGGAGACTCAGCCACTGTGTTGTCTGAATTAAAAGCATCCTCACACGATCTGGTGAGCACTTTGTGCTACTGTTTTTAATTTGTTATATGGAACTATGGAAGTATGAAATATTTAAATTTTGTGATGATGGATATATGTTAATGCATGGACAGCTTCATTAAATGAACAAACAGAAAATTATATTTGCTGATTCTATTTTTCCCTCATTTGAGGAACTTATAATATATATTTCAGGTGATGATTACTGGTGATCAAGCTTTGACGGCTTGCCATGTTGCCCGCCAAGTTAATATAATTTCAAAACCAGCACTAATTCTTGGCCCGGCTAAAGGCAATAATGGTGGGTATGAGTGGGTTTCTCCAGATGAGACCCATACAGTTGTCTTCAGGTGAGGATACTTTCTGATTTAAGGGTTTCAGTTTACTTTCACTATAATAGTCATGTATATTATCCTCAAACTACCAAATCTTTTCCTTTTCTTATTCGGTGTTTGTGCATTTCCCTATGTCTTTACCTATAAACTTACACAGTTGCTCCTCCTTTTACTGAGCTGCTTTAATGTTTTTTGTTTTTGTCCTTTTGAAAGCAAGAATGAGGTTGGAGATTTATCTGCGAGTTATGATCTTTGCATTGGTGGTGACTGCATGGAAATGCTGCAGCAAAGCTCTTCTACCCTTAAAGTCATTCCTTATGTGAAGGTGCAACTTATGGCTGTTTATTTGTGGCTCAGCCTCATTGCTCTCTTATTGTTAGTTCTTAATTAAAAAAGGTTTCTACATTTTCCTAGGTATTTGCCCGTGTTGCTCCTGAGCAAAAGGAACTCATAATCACTTCTTTCAAATCTGTGGGGAGGGTGACGCTTATGTGTGGTGATGGCACAAACGATGTTGGTGCTCTAAAACAGGTAATTACTCTAATATCCACTTGGATGAAATATTTCTCCAGAGGCATGTATGAAAGTTTAATTGGTTATCGTAGATATGGCAAATTTCGACTTGCTTGTTGAGTAAAAGAAATTAAGTGAATCTTGATGATTCTTGTACAGGCACATGTTGGGGTGGCTTTACTTAATGCAATACCCGCGGGACAAACTGGGAAGTCTGCAACATCGTCAAAGAACGAAACTGAGAAGTCTGGTAAATCTAAGAAACCGAAGCCTGCAAGTGGAACTGCTGATGGTCCTTCAAAGAGCAAACCTGCTTCAAGGTCGGAGTCTACCAGCAACCAGAATGCAAACCGTCATCTAACCGCTGCAGAAATGCAACGGCAAAAGCTGAAGAAACTAATGGATGAGCTAAACGAGGATGGTGATGGTCGTTCTGCTCCAGTTGTTAAACTGGGTGATGCCTCGATGGCGTCACCATTCACAGCAAAGCATGCTTCAGTCTCTCCAACTATCGACGTGATCCGTCAGGGTCGTAGCACCCTCGTCACCACGCTCCAAATGTTCAAGATACTCGGGCTCAACTGTCTTGCTACTGCCTATGTCCTGAGCGTGATGTACTTGGACGGCGTGAAGCTGGGCGATGTTCAGGCCACAATCAGTGGGGTCTTCACTGCCGCCTTCTTTCTGTTCATATCCCACGCCTCCCCACTCCCGACACTATCAGCCGAGAGGCCTCATCCCAATATCTTCTGCTCCTACGTCCTGCTCTCCCTCCTAGGCCAGTTTACCGTTCACATCTTCTTCTTGATATCATCGGTGAAGGCAGCTGAGAAGTACATGCCAGAGGAATGCATCGAGCCCGACTCAGAGTTCCACCCGAACCTCGTGAACACCGTTTCCTACATGGTGGGCATGATGCTGCAAGTGGCCACTTTTGCAGTCAACTACATGGGCCACCCTTTCAATCAGAGCATCTCACAGAACAGACCTTTCCAGTATGCCCTCGTCGGGGCTGTTGGCTTCTTCACTGTCATTACCTCCGACTTGTTCCGGGACTTGAACGATTGGCTGAAGCTCGTGCCCTTGCCGAAAGAGCTGAGAAACAAGCTGATGCTCTGGTCGTTCCTCGCGTTCCTGGTCTGCTACAGCTGGGAAAGATTCTTGAGGTGGGCCTTCCCCGGAAAGATGCCGGCTTGGAAGAAGAAGCAACGGGCCGTCGCGACGAGCGCAGAGAAGAAGAGAGTCTAAAGCAGGCTATGGAATTTTGGTATGATATAGCATCACTTCTAATGGCTAAATCCCCATGTTTTTTCTCTGATACGAGGAAATTATTTTTTGTGCATGGATATTAATTTTATGTCGCCGCCGCCGTATGCGGCCTTGCGCCACCACCAGTCCTAATTTGTGGGGACAGTTTTGTCTTTTGGATATAAAATACGACAATTTTAATCAAATTAATTATCAGGTGTTTTGTTTAGTTTAATTCGTTGCTTTAAATATTCTTCCCTATCTTTGCTATATGGAATAACCTTAGAAAATCGTTTTTACTTATTTTAATAAATGCAAGGTTTGGGAGAATTTTTTATTATTTTTTTTAAATTTCGTCGTTAGCAGTTTACTTATTTAATAAATCTCAACTGCATACCCATGTCATTAACTGATTTTCGTCTTCGCAATTATGTATGAGTATGCATTTTACAAAATGCATACTACTCCCTCCGTCCCCTAATAGGAGTCGCTCTTTGACCGGGCACGAGTTTTAAGAAATGTAGAGAAAAGTTGGTTGAAAAAGTTAGTGGAATGTGGGACCCACATTTTTATATTGGTTTTATAATAAAATGTAAGTGAAGTGAGTTAGTGGAATGTGAGGCCTACTACCATTTATGGTAAAAATGAAGAGTGACTCTTAATGGGGGACGACCCAAAATGGAAATTACCGACTTTTATTCGGGGACGGAGGGAGTAATACATAATTGCACCAAGTGTGCTTAGAAACATATACGGGCATTGATCAAACCTGAAAGTCTTATTCATTTAATTTCAATATACTAGTGAGTTTGGGACATGATCAAGTAGCCATAACATCTTCACCAAGAAGCTTGTCGCAATTGGATTGCAGCATCTGAAAGAAACGTTCGTCACTGACATTAATCCACGCTTCGATTCCGTCTCCGGCCGGAGCGTCCATGAGCAACACTAGATTCATGTATGGAAAGCCGGTGCAAACCCTAGCTGGCTTCCCCCAACTGAAATCCACTTCGTACAACCCAAACCTCACCCAACTGCTAAAACAACAGCTCCCCGGCTTACGAAATATATCACCGAATTCATACAGCATTCGCTGCAGTTTTTCATCATTCATAACCCCATTAATGAAATCATCGCCCACTCCTCGTATAGCTGCCCTCAATCTCGACACGACATCTTCGTCTTCGTCTGACGAAAGAACCGCAGCTACTGCCACGATGCAGTTCCCAAAGGTGCGATCCAGCAGCCCTACTCTAGGGCGCAGGTTCACCGCATGAACAGCGGGGAACGAAGTAGTTCCCGTCCCAGCTTTTTTATGCGCAGCAACAAAGCTTCGCCATAGGAGAGCGGAGACGGCTTCCACCCTAGTTGGATCCTTTACCTCGCTTCTAGAAGCTTCCAGCTTCCTGATCCTCTCCACCTTCTCCTTGTCGAAAACCAAACTTCTCGTTGTAATTTTCTCTCTCGGGACTCCAAGATACAACAAGGGCCGAGGCGATTGCGAGGGCGGGAAATGGAGCGCCATGTCGAAGGAGGGGTGGACACTGGGGAAGGGCTCTCGTTAAGTTTATATACTTACGTTCAAATAACAGGCAGTTCCAGTGAAAACTTTTTTGAAATAAGAACTTTGAGAATTGAAAATCATATCAAGTACTATCTCCGTTCCCTCATAGTTGAGGCAAAAATTTTCAACGCGAAGTTTAAGAAACGAAAGTCTGGTGTATTAAGTAAATAGATGAAAAAAGTAAGAGAGATAAAAAAGTAAGAGAAAATAGAGTAGAAGGTGAATAAAGTAGACCGAATAAAGTAAACAGAAGTAAAATAAGAGTGAGAAAAAGTGTTACTCCCTCCGTTCCATGTTAATAGAGTCATTTTACCATTTTTGGAAGTTCCAAGTTAATTGAGTCATTTCTATATTTGGTAAAAAGTAACCCTCTCTCTTACTTTATTCTCTCTACATCTCTCTTACTTTATTCCCTCTTACTTTATTCACCATCCACTTAACACACTATTCTTAAACTCCGTGCCGAAAAGAAACGCCTCTATTAACAAGGAACGGAGGGAGTACCATATATAGAAACAACTCAACTATGAGGAAACTTCCCAAAATGGAAAAATGACTCAACTATGAGAGAACGGATAAAGTACGATAATATTAGTTGGTATTACAAAACATATCAGTTTCTCAGGAACTGATCAACGAATTGATATTGAGCCAAGAACTGATATATGATATGTTTTGTAATATCAACTGATATTATTGTATTTATGAACTGGTACGTGTGTTCAGACTTTAAATTTTTTTAAATAAAACATGAGAATTTTTTTTAAAATGACAAGGGAAAGGCATATTATTTTTTCTAATACATTAATATCAACTCGTATCACAAAATATATGAGTTTTTTATAACTTTATTCAGCAACTCATATTGATGACAGTAGGAAAAAGCAAAGAGGCCAACCTTAAGTGTGTCTGCCCACGGGAGGGGTGGATGATTCCAGAAGCTTCCCCGCGGCAGGTCTCCCCCCACGCGCGGACGAACGCCGCTGCAGACGACCCATCCGCGAGCTTATGCGACAGAAACACGCCAACGGCGAATCCTCCACACTCGAAGAAACTGATCTTCACAGACAGATTTCGGGTTTCGGTCCCGTCCACCGTAGGGGAAAACTGCTTCACCAATTCCTCATAATTAGGGTTTTGTGTGAAGTGTGAGAGGGGAGCATGAACCCGGGCTTCGACAAACTCGGCACCCGTGTCGTCGCAATCCACGTGCAAGTTTTGTACGAGTGTGCCTGCAATGGGGTAGAAGATGGTTAGGGTCTCCGACAAAGACTGTCTCAGACGTTTGGAGATTTCTTGTTGCGAAGCAGATTGATTGTTTTCGTATAAGAAAATGAAGGGAATGTATATTGGTGATAGCATTTGATCAAGAATTGAGAGTTTGTGGATTTTGGAAGCAAGCGGAGTTGGAGATGATGGTTTTACTATATGGTTTGTGATGATTGTTTGTGCCATTTTTGTTATATTAATTTTCTTGTCAATGCTTTCTATATATATAGAAATGTTATATGAAGTCAAATGAGTAATGTTTATCTTACATGACATGAGAGATGGTACAATCAGGGGCGGATCTATCTTAGGCTTAGGTGCCCCTCGTATTTTTTACTACATGTAGTATATTTTTTCCATTATAAATTTATTTCTTTTAATCTCTCACTAAATGCTCCTCCTCACGTTTTTAAAATTCCTTCCTGTATAAATTTACCCCCTTTCTTACAAATTCCTAGCTCTGCCCCTGGGTACAAACGATAATTAATACTCCGGCCATCCTATAAAATAAAATGCATGTTTCTTAAGAGCATCTGCAATGCAGCCATACGTTGCAAGTCCTGTGGTTTGTGTTTAGAAGTCAGTTCCGTATACGTAGAACGTTGTTCATGCAGATTGATAACATGTTGGTTGGATGTGATGAGTATTTCCAGTAGTTCCCCGACTGTATTAGACATGATGGAGTCTCATACTGGACAGTGGCGGATCCAGAAATTTCATATTGGGGGTACGATAAATAATTATATTAACTTGAAAATATAAAATTCAATCGATCTTTTTTCCTATGTTATGTCAATTTTTCTATTAAGTCATTTATTAAATAAAAAAAATATTTTTAGTGTTATTATTTGAAAAATTTCCACTATTAAATTATGGATTCTTAGATATTTATACAACAAAGAATTTATATTAATTTATAGAAAGTCTGAAATATTTTATCTAAAAATAAAATGCATCATATTTTCTATATAATCTAGAATATGAGCACAATAGTAGTGATCATAAATGCTAATAAAGATTATATTCAACCATATAGCTTTATTATGTATAAAGTAAAGGAGAAAACAAATAGTAGTATATATTTAGTCAAATATTATTAGAAACTATATGAAGTAAATGAGCAAACAATTAATAAATGATTATATTTAAACATATCTTATTAGAAACTATAATGGCCAAAAACGTGCCTGAGAGAAATGGACAAAAACGCACTTAGGAGGAATCGATCGTGAGTTGCTGTGGAAGGGTGATGCATTTACCACTAGGCTACTTTCATATTTTGGGGGTACAATGATACCCCCTTGTTCTTAATTAAATCTGCAGTGATGCTGGAGAAGTACACGAGTAACACGACGGCGATTCAGTAGCTAGCGTGAAATGATTTTTGCCGACACAACAGACCGTAAATGTGTGAAACGATTTTGTCGCGGGACCATCGAGACCTTTCACAACACATATTTGAGAAAACCGGCGGTGCACAACACCCAAACATTGACGAATATGCATGAGAGGCTCATGACTTTCCTGGTATGCTCGGCGACATAGATTGTATATACTTGTTATTAAAGAATTGTCATGTTGCATGAAAATGTGCCTACACATCACATACACCATACATTCAATGATAATTTTTGAAGCAGTTGTTGACCAACGTCTATGTATCTGGTATGCATTTTTTAATGCGTCAAATTCGATAGGATAAATAGCAAAACTGATTATCATATCGGTTTTGCAAGATCGTGAATTGATAATTTTAATTCCTTTTAGAAAATATAGAAATGAAGTATGCAACTGAAGCATGAATATACATGGTAAAAAATAAACCATTTATTTTATAATCGATACAACCCGATGGAAAAATTAGAAATTATTGAAAAAATATACTTCTACCAGCCTCATGGATATTGTAGCATACGGAGTATATCAATAACGAAGAAGAAATAAATGAAATTATAATTATAATAATATTACATAGGCCAAATTTTAAATGTCAAGTGACGACTATAAATAGACTTGGCTTGGCTAATTTGGCCTAGTGCAATTTATTTTTTTAGTGGGGTAACCCTAACTAATCGATAGATGGGGTTTACGCGTTTAGCTAAACTTTAATTGTGAGTTAAATTTCAGATGATATAGTTAATAGTCTTACTAAACTTTCAAACTATTTTAATAACCACCATAAGATTAACAATGAAAAATGGTCAAGAATCTCCACACAAACCATTTTTACTGTACTCGCTTAATACATGTGCTAATAATAGTAGTCGTAACATTTAGCTTTTAATGGTAAAATATAATTTTGGGAGGGGCGGACGGAGCGGATCCATTGGATGAAAATAGTTTGCAACCTGAAATAAACGAACGAATGAATGAACGGAGAAGTTTTTTTTTATTTAATAGAAGGTGAAGTAATTTCACAATGTGAGTTTAATAAAAATGATAATTATTTAAGCAAACAAATGTATTTTTGTATCTTTATGAGTACATACTAAAATAACACTTATTTGAATGTGCAATTATTTAATGCTGGGTAGTGATAAAATGCAAACTCATATATTGTACAAACTCCAAACTTTTCAACACAGTATCAATACGATGTCAACACAATGTCAATTTCAAGATTTTGATGTCAACACAATTTCAATACAGCATCAACCGTTGACATTGTGTTGACATTTTTTGTTGCTATTATTTTATTATTTGTTGATATTTTCTAAAGGTCCATATCATAGTTTGAAGTTTGTACAATATTTAGAGTTTGCATATGGTCACATTCCAGTTTATACTAGTATAAAATTATCAACAAAAATATATTAGTAAAAAATATACTCCATTTGTCTCATGTTACTTGCACTTTTCATTTTAAGCCGTAAATTTGGAATTGATTTTTTAGTGTTGTTAAATTAGAATTTTAAGTGTAATGAGACATCATTTAATAAAAGAGCGAGCTCTTAACTTAAACTAACATATTAATTAAATGCATTAATTCTAACTTAAACTATAAATAGTGTAAGGAGTTTGTGACGAACCGAAAAGCAAGAGTGCAAGTAACATGGGACGGAGGGAGTACTTATAAATTATTTTAAAGCCCGATTGGCCCGGCGGGTTAGCCCAAAACCCAAAAATTATGGGTATGTGTTGAAAATTTATAACCCAGAAAAATTATAACCCGATTGTCTCGTACCGAAATAGCCCGACAACCCGAGCGAGTTAGCCCAAACCTGAACAGGCTGGCCCGATTGACATCCCTAGACGTGATGTTTCCGACCGGAACATGACTAACAGCTAAAATCACTAAAAGATCTTTGCAATCATGCTTTCTTTCTCATAAATCTTACATACAACCTTAAAAGTGTAAGCCAATGGTGGAATGTAAATATATTATGGATAAGAAGACTTTACAGGTGGTTTTCTAAGACAGCCTCAGCGCCATTTCTTGAAGAAGTGACCGCTTTTGCGATGCGTTGATGATGTGATTGGTCTCAGCATTGTCGAGGACATCGGCCACGATTGCAGCAGCATGGCCGAGCGGTTCCTCTGCAGCTCGTTTCAACATAAACGCCTGAGAAACACAGTATATGTTAGCGGCAGATGGTCTAAACGAAGAACTGAGAATCAGTTTCAATTTCTCTAGTTTACTCGGAGAGAGAGACCTGTCCGTGATGTGAGATGTTTAATGTACAAGGCTGTTGAAACCATGGTTCCCCGTCAACTTGAACAGGGAACCCGGCAAACAGCTGGATCTTAATAGACCGTCCCTGTGCAAGCCGGCGTGCTCGGGAAAGCCCAACCTTCCATGCATACAATAAGTATGGTGATATATGGGAATATTAATGTTTAATTTCTAAGATAGATGAGTAGTGTTGTTGATCAACATAATCCTCAAGTAGAGAAGACACTACCTGCAGCTTTCCTAGATGCCACATGCCTGAAATGCTTACGACCTCGAGCATTCTGTCATGCATGGACTGAGGGTCGAAATCATCGTAGCTATCATCTTCGTTGTGCCACAAGTCGACACCACCCATGTAACTTCCGATATTAGCTACAAGGACTCCCTCTGCATCCTTAAAACAAAGAAGACATCATAACGTCATGATTCCCACAAAATTCTTGCACTAGTTGATGCACACACATACAAGAAATAGTTTGAATTCACATAGTATTAAAGTTATTGCACATAGAAAAAATAGATAAAGATGAATTCATCAAATAAAATTTAAGGCTTTATCAGTTATTGAGTGATTAAATTAACATGCTCCCACCTCAGGAACCTCGATCTCGACACCATCAACCTCCACCCGGACTTGCCAAGGTAAGTCAGCAAATGTGCGATCCATGATGCTCTTAGCACCTTCTCTAGCATAAAGAACTTTATTCATGAACTGCAATAAAACTGCAAGTTAAAACGTGAATAGTAACACGACAGAGCTAGACGAAATATGACTGGTTCTATTCATCGGCTTGGGCAAAACCAAATAAAAGACCAAGCTGTATGAGTATTTGACAAGGAAAACAAGACTTTTCGATCCATTTCTTCAATTCCTTAGAGAACATGTTTCTTGCAAACAATATTGGCAAATGTCAACCTGCCTGTGATTTACGATTATAATGAAGGGGATAACTAAATAAAAATAAATATTTTAAATAATACAGAAGCATATAACCAATATCACCAATAACATGCATTGATCAACAACAGCTATCTTTGACAATGGATATACCTGATTGTAGAACTTCTCTGGGTTCTCTTCTCTCAAATTATGGATTTCTAGAGCAACCTTTGCATCACAACCAACACCTACAACAATATTGGCATTTCATAATTACACAGCATAAATGGATCACAACAGAACAATCGGTGAACTTATACAGTTCATTTCAAAACCCACCGAGGCACATCTTTAGTATTAGAAGCACGTATGTAAGTTTCCAAAGAAAAACATGCTTTAAAATGGGCATCATGAACCATTTTTTAAAATACGCTTAGCAGTATAAAGAAATTCTGAATGTAGAGCATTAGATTGAAAATGGGCATCGTGGAGCATCTTTAAAGAAGTGAAGTTGAAATCTAATTAGAGGTTGGCACTAAGTATGCATACCTAATCAGAAACTTTAAACAAGCATTTGGTAGAATAGGTCTTATTGTACATAAGTGTATCATATAAATTTTGTAAGAAGAACGAGGAAATATAATCTACACATACCAAGATAGTTGTTCATAAACTTAGGGGATTGAAGTGGCTTCCCTTGCTGGTTTGAGATCAATACCTTCCAGCGATCAAGGACAGTTAGTGCAGCATGTTCTATGTCATGCAAGAGAGTGTAAAGGCCGGCTTGCCTCTCAAGTAAGCCTAGACCAGCTCCCCACAAGAGAACCCGAGCCAAATCATTTCCTGTTCCCGCTGGAAGGATAGCCACTGGTGGAGGAGAGATGAAATTTTGTTTGTCTATGGCATCAAGAACCCAGCCAACAGTGCCATCTCCTCCACAGACCAGAACACGGAAATGCCGCGTCTTTCTAAATAAATAGAGTCCAATTTCTGGCCCCTCTGTTGAGCTTAGTTCACAAACCTATAATCAACATAAGTAATTAGTAATCGGCAAGCTTAGTAGCAGTAGGTACAACAACAGCACATAATCGAAGGGCTGGCTTCAAGAGGACACGGATAAAAACATATGGCTTATGATGTCTTATTTTAATCAATGACGAAACAGAATCATGTATAAACTTTATACATAAGCAACCTCCCCAGCCCATCTCTTTTGCACCCTAGCAAATGTTTGTGGGACGATAACACAATATCTACTTTCTCACAACTGATTCACAAGCAATTACTTAAAAAAGTATTTGCAAATTTGTGTCGCATCTTCCTTAACTATCTTTATCCTAATGAATCAGTTTTTCACTGTCTCAGTTACACAATGAAACATTTTTACAAATATTTTATTATGCAAGAGATGCAGCTATATCAGAAGTTTCTCTTATAGAAGTTCTGACCTGTACAGGATTTAGAAGAACATTTAATCTTTGCCTGAGCGAATCCCCTTGTTGAGCTCCACTTTTTTTGTTGATAAATACTAGTAAGGGCCTTGCCTCTGGAGGCAAATCGACTAGCTCATATGTCTGCCTCATGCCTACAAAATCATTCGAGTCCTTTTGATTTAGTGATGAGCTTCTCTTGAAGCTGGGTATTTTTTCCATCTTGTTAGCTTCTCCATTTTGTCGTTGATTCCCTTCATGGCTATTGCTGTAATCTTCAATTCTAGAAGTAATACCTTCCTGACTACCATCTGCAGCACTGTCACCGGACATATCACTCATATTGCTTCCATTACCTGTATCAGCAAAGGTCTCGGATCCATGTCTATGCTTCTTACTCTGACTTCTAATAGTGGCACGTACAGATGATGCAACCTCATTGGCTCCAGCAGTAATGGAGCTTAGAAACCCTCCAGAAGAAGTTCTCTTCAATTGCTTGACATATAATGGCGAAAGAACGAGCCTTTTAAAAGGCCCCAAATCACAAACATCGCCTGTTTCATTAATCATACTGCTGTGGCAGTCAATATGTACAAGGCGTTGGCACCATAAGCAACACCATATCGGTGTTCCTTCAAGAAAAGAACCAGTGTACGGCTCCTCGCAGTGGCTGCAGAAAGAAGATTCATCTGGCCGGTCTGTTTCCTCTGTCCACTGAACTGCCCATTGATGCAAAACTTGACCACATCCAAACATCGAAACACATTTGCAATCCTTTTGAGCACCAGCAGAGCAGTCCAAGTGAGCTGCTGCACCACATATGCTGCAGTGGTGGATGTAACTATCTGAAGCCACCATGGGACCAAGAGTTTGTGAAGGAGAGATGGACTCCAAGCATACGCAACAGCTCAAATTTCTACCTCGAGTTACAGATTCCATACTCCAAGTGTGTGGAACCTGTGGGACTTTGTTCATTGACTTAGGGTTTTTCTTGGATCTAGCTATGGCTTTCATCCAATTTAAGTTAATATTTCTTCTCCACCGCCAGGCTGTGTAGATTATAGTCAATATTCCTATTATGCTTGCTACAAAGCAAGATATAACGAACATATGATGTTCTTCCATTTCCATTTGATTTTTACTCATCCAGGTAAAAACAAAACCTTCAGATTCCCTGTACTCGTTCATTTCTTATATTATACCCACCATCTCATACTCAATTTATACAAACAAAAACACCAGCTAGTTTCAATTGATAAAGATGGGGAAAGCTTTTGCACTATCTGATAATATACTAACACTAGCTAGAAACTGCCCCTTCCAAAAAGAGACACCTGGTATAAGGTTTTCTTTGTATGTATGAGTTGCAGCTACATCATGTCTGTCATTCACTCATTCTGATATCCTCAAAAGTATCTTGTGAGTTGTGAAGACAATTTAACTGTGAACATGATCAAATATTTAACACATTAATACCTAGACAATTAATCAAAAGAATTTAAAGATTAAAACCTCAATGTATAATCATAACAAGCCTGTGGAACTCTGTACTAAGAGATAAAGAATGCACCCCAAAACTAATCATCACCCCAAATTAAAAGTAAAACACTTAAAGGTTTTCGATTAAGTTGGACATGTATAAGACACACTACGGTACACCTGATGCACAGTGCATCCATCCTAGTTAAATCCTAATTGTGATTAATACATTTTAATTGGGGATTTATGAACTCTAATTAGGGATTGATTGACCCTAATCCTTTTCCATTACTCCTTCCTAATATGGTTGCTTCCTAGCATTCATTGATTGTGTTTTGTAACTAATATAAGCATTCTATGAGTTCAGATTGTGCAAGCTGCTGCATCGCACCAAAAAATGAACTGAGATTGTCAGTGCTAAACGGTCATATTCAAAATCCTTGTGATTCTTCACAAGGAACTACTATTAATTATAGTCACCATAAGATATAATCTCGCAACTGTTTATCCATCTTTTGATTCAAGAAAAGTCAATCACTGTTAAAAAAAGAACGGAGATTACAGTCTTTGAATGCCTAAAAAACCTCCACTTTCATTTGAATAACTTTAATGAGAACCATGTCGTATTTTCCAGAAATTTGAAAATATTCAACATATTTCTACATCATCCAACTTGATAAATATCACTGTTAATAGTTTAGATCAAGGTAAACTTCCAACAAACCTGAAATCTCAGAATTACTCCACTGAAAATCATATAACAAAATTACTTCATCCAACTACCAAAATCATTATTTTACTCGGACTGCAACTCAACTTATTAGCACAAACATTCGAGATCAAAGCCGCTACATAAAAACAACTGCAATCAACCTCCCAATCAGCCTCTAAGCCTAATCCAATCATAAAATACAAAGCAAAAACTAAAACGCAGCAATTTCTGAACTAAATACACAGTTTAAACTCATAGAAATCGTGCAAAATTATAATCATCCAATCGCATTCACACAAACCAATATTCACCCCCAAAAAAATTAAACACAAATACACACATACACGCATTGAGGAGTTCTCTAAAACATAACAAAAAGCAGGAATTTAACTGGAACAACTCACAAAGAGATCGAGCTCATAACTAACAAAGCGCACATCTTTCTCCAGCGATCAAAGAGGTGAACAAGCGAGCAGCTGAAATAGAAGCTTGTAACTTCGTATAAAACGATTTGTGTATGTGATTGATTGATTGAATCGATTGATCTGTGATTCTGCTAGCTGTGTGTAGATGAGTGGAGTGCAGCTCTAATTCGTATCTCTGAATTTGAAGCCATTTTTATGGAGATTCAGATTCTGTGAGAGTGGAAGCACTTTCTAGAGGGAAGAAAAAACTTCAAAGAAACTAAAGTATGAATGAATGATTGAAATAAAGTGGAAATAATGTTGATTTGAAATGAATAATAGAGTATAGTTTTTTTTATTTTTTGTCCTTATACTTTTTTATTTTATTGTAATCTAGAATGATTGGAATAAAGTATAAATAGTGTTGATTTGAAATAATAGTACAATTTTTTTGAAATGTTATCTTTATATTTTTATTCTATTTTAATTAGAATAATATAATAATGCCGATTTGTAATGAATAGTAGTAGTACGTTTTTTAAAAAAAATTGTCCTTATAATTTTTGTTTTATTTATTTTAATCAAGAATAGTTGGAATAGGGTTTAAATAATGGTGATTTGAAATGGATTAGTCTAATTTTATGGAGTACATTTTTTTCCTTCTACTTTTTTATTTTATTTTAGTAAAGAACTATAAAAACTACACCACCATATTGTTGTCTTTTTGTTATAATTCATCCCAACTAAGATCTTTTATTTTATTTTCTAAATAAAACATGTGTTCATCGCTTTTTTTATAATAATCAATTATTTTTCTCTTTATTTTAATATACTCTAATAACTTCACTGATAATCCAATGGCATTCAAGAATATGGTCATTAACATTGTTTTCACTTGAAGTGGGGAAGATTGAAATGAAAACAGTAAAATAAAATTTCTGCATTCATAAATACGTTTGAAGGGACAAAAACAATTCAAAATATTTTGCATCGCAAGTAGAATAAAAGGTTTAAAACTGAAGGGTAGGTTGTTTGATTTAATTATCACAATTGAATTAAAGTCCTATTAAAATATAGTCACTTGTATATTAATTTGATATACTATATACTATAAATCACTTAGGGTGGTGGAGCGAATAAATGCATAATAAAAGAACCGCACTCCCATATTCCTTTTGTAAATTCAATCAATCTAGTTGAATTAATCATTAAGTCCTAGTTATAGAATATTAATATTCTCATTATAAATTAATAATATTAGTTCAAATTATAAAAGCGTGATTAAAAACATAGTAATATAAAGTTTAACTGATTTGACTAATGACACTAAAAATTATGATTAAAAATAATCACTAACCTTAAATATGAGCCTACCACATAGTGTTGTATGTATTGCCCCAATCCTAATGCTGTGAGCCAAACCCTAGGTATTGCACATACTATAAAATTAACTCAGATGAAACAATTCTTTTCAGCACAAAAATAAAAAAAATATTTAGTGAGTTAATGATACTACTAAAAATACAATAGAAAAAGAGAAAAGAGTCAATCAAGACATCCTAACAAAAATACGAAAAATTGACTATAAGTGAGAGGAATCACATACTATTAAGAAATAATTTTGCTATGTTTACACAAACAAGTCAGCTTCAATTAATTAATTACTTTATTCAAAATATAATAATCAGTTAGTAATTTTTTTCCAACATATAGTCACTTTCCTAGTTGGCATTTTTTTCTGTGAATAGTACTAGTAGACTAACCTTCAAAGGTTAAAAAACTCAAAATAACTACAGAGTACACATACTACACACACTAAAGTGATATGACCAAATTACCCTCAAAGTTTACAACATGTGACTAGAGAGAGTGGTAATATCTAATTACCAGCAAAAGAAGCATAACAGTTCAAAAATAAAAATATAGGCCCTTCTAACAAAGCTAGAAGCAAAAGTATATTCAGCCACAATTCATCAGCAAACTATCATCTTGGATTTTGAGTTGGCCTTACACATGTTCCTCCATTTATCTTTGAGGTCTACGGGAGTACGACTTGGATGGAACGTAAGTTTACCCTCTTCCAAAATTGTTGTCCATGGGATGTTAAAACCAGTGCGATGATGTTTGTGCACCCCCTCCTGTTACAAAGCAATTTGTGAATCACAAACATAGGACCCCAAACAAGAACATTATAATAAACAACTTGTAGAAGGCCAGGCTCTAGCAATTAAAAATGAAAAGATATCATAATTTGAACAATCTTTCCACAGACTGAGCTCTTGCTCTGAGTTGGGCTGAATCACCAAATATCAGGAATTGCTAGCGTTTTCTTCTTAAGTTCAAGATTGTCACATCCAACTCAAAATGGAAATTTAGCTCCAGTAGGGACTCGTTAAAATGCAGGAAGCATGGTAGAATAGAGCATATTATATCGAAGCAGTCTTACCAATGGCTAAATGAATAGGCAGGACTGTTATGATATAAGCTATATATGCATTCTCAAGCATAGGGTATACAGTATACTGGAATCTTGGTAGCTTCCAGAACATAACCGATTATGATTAAAAAAATGCATAGAAAGACAGAGACCAGAAGAAACATTAATTTACATTAAGCTCTATGAAATGCCAATGTTGAACTCAAATTAAATATTAAACAGCAAGCAAGATATGGGAAAAACACGTGCTGATAAAGTTATGCCACATAAATTCTACCTTCAATTTGTCTTCTTCTCCACTTGTCCACAGGAGTTTTCGCCTTTTCAATTGAGGAATTGCTGGGTGCAAGCTGCAAAAGGAAACAAAGATCAGCCTCACTCTTTTACTATCTTCATGTGGAAAATTACTACATGTTGCATCCCAAAGCATATTTGATTTGAGTCACAGACTACCATCATCATACTTTCTACTTTGAGTACTAAAGAGAGAGCCATAGTCCCTGTCTTCGAAAACACGTGTTAAAATATCTTTCATCATGAGCACAAGAAGAAGACAGCCCTTGATAGGAATTAGAGGCGCTTTGGCTTGGGAGCAGATTCATCTTCTGCCAGGTTATTATGTTTTCATACTGACCATTAGTTCACTTCTCTGCAGCTAAAAATCCTGAGAGATCCTCTTTACTCTTACATTTCCCTTTCATTTTCTTTTTCAATTTTTGACATTCTAAAAGAGGAAATGAAAATTACATACCAATATACCATATTATTCATCTCAAATTTTAAAAGTAAAATTCAACACAAAACTATGGACCTTGTAACTATAAACTAAAGAAAATGTTGTCTAGATGATATATATAGGAAGAAAATAACTTACTTTTGTCTTTTTTGTTTTTGAAACCTTAAACGGCGCTTGGAAGGTCCAGAATCCTCATTCTCTTCTTCAGATAATTCATCTGCATAATTTGATTGAGAGCTTTGTGAGCATTTATGCTCGCAAGGTAAATTTGTTTCTGGTGGGCGTGGAACTCCCTTTTTGAATCTGACATCAGCATGCTTTTCACTCCCGCTTGTCTCTGAGGCCACAGTTTCACACGGAGAGTAATGAACTGCCTCTGCAGCAATGGGTTTCGGTCTGCAACCTGCCTGGCGTTGGGATTTTCGCCTAGATCCTTTCGTATCTTGCTTAACCGTTTTAAAACTATGAACTAATTTATCAGTTGAGTCTGCCGTTTTTCTTCCAAATGGAGGGTTGAAATCAGCATGCAACTTTGAATTCCCTGCCTGCTCATATTCCAGTTTCTTCCTTTCTTGAAGATCATTGACCTTCTCCACAACATTTATTTCTTTCGGTTCATTACTTTTAGGAAACCCTTCATTTTGTTTCAAACAATCTCCATCCATTCCAACTGATTTACAGGTCTGTATGCTTGGTTCATTTTGCAGCCCCAGGGAAAAAAATGTTGCAAGGTCCTTTCTTGCCAAGAAGGCAGATTTCTTAACTTCCATATACTTGGATATTGACCGAGAATATGCACAAAACGGGCAGTAAAATTTCTCCCTTGTGTCAAAGCTCACATCAGAATCCAAACAACTCTCATGAATCATTAAAGGGCACGCAGGAGAATTACAAGACAACATTTGTCCAGATTCTCCACCCATGTGACATTTCATACAAAAATGTAGTTCTCTTCCATCGTTTGGTGCTAATGAATTTTGACTACATGTCAAATGATAGCTCAAAAATGTTTCCTTCTGTGTGGAAATAGCTGCCTCCTCGTCCTGATATCCATCATCATCACTGGAAATATGTACACCAGCTTCAGCTTCACCAACATTTCTGACAGTTCTATGCACATTTTGGTCATCCTTATAAATGTCCTCGTGAATCGATGTGAGCCCATGGAAACCTTTCATATCATTTTCCCTGGTTTCATCCTCGTTATTTTGCATTGCCACATCAAATTTTTCATTCAGTACTTCAGTACCACGATGGGGCAAAACGTGAAGGTCCTTTATTGAATTACCCTGGCTATTACCATTCCCAGCAGACCCGTTTTGCTTCATGACCTCTACACAAGTTTCTTTCTGTAAGCTGCACTTTTCTTTACTGCATCTTTTAGAAGCATCTGCTAAAAGATTTTGAGCTCCACTATTAGTTGTTTCCAAAGAATCTTGGCTGGAAGTGCACCGAAGACTGTGCAAAGCATTTTGCTTCCTAGCAGTGTCAGTCTTTCCATCATCGTTACCATCATTATCATCAGAAACATGAGATTTTTCTTCCACTTCATCAACATTTTCCATATGTAGCTCAAGTCCACCATTGACATCATCATTAGTTGTTTTGAGGTTATGGGCTTCTTTCTTGCCACCTTCTTCTTCAATGTTCCATTCTTGCCTCTGCTGCTCCTCAGGTTTGTTATTCCGTCCATTGTCACAATGAGAAACCTTATTCTTCTTGACGGGGCTTACGCAGGTTATACACAACTGTTCAGCTGGACTTTCACTGGATCTCTTTTTCCTTGGTACTAAGTTTTCATCAGGAAAATCCCTTGACAAAAGGATACCATCATCAGTGTGGCTTCCGGCTCCAGGTGAACTTCCATAGCAATTACCATCGTCTGCCGGGGCTTGAGGCTCCGCATGACTCCCAACTGGAAAACCACTTTGTTCTCTTATATATGACGGAATAGATGGGCTTCCTGTAAGAATTGCATCCTTCAGCTGTTTAATGAAAAACATAAGAAAAAAATAGACCAGATTTAGTCAAATCAACATTTATTTCAGAATTCTTGCAACATCAAGTCATGTAATGTAGCTCCCTTCACCTGTTTCAGAGCATATCTAGGCAAGTTAGATTTTTTATGCTCTATGAATGGCTTGAGATCCCACTTCGATATCTCTGGTCCAGCAGCTTTCAGATCCGATAAAGATTTCTGGCAATATGAACATAATTCATCATCACTGGAACTTCTCAAATGATTGAACTCTCTAAAACTGAGAAGTACCTCACTCAATATTCGTCGCAGTACATCTTCACAACGGTCAGATGGATCGATTCTAACTTTTTCCCTCGAGGCAGACGATACAGAATTTGCACGAGCTCCGTGAATGGATAAACTCTCTAGAAATTTCAGTGACCCCCATTCCCTTGCATTTTTCCCAATATCCTTGCTTATTTGTGGTATCTTCCTAAGAAAATCTATGAACATGAACACACAAAAACATCATGTGCCTTTACCAAAGCCATTAATTATAATTTTCAAAAGAAACAAAATTCACTGCTATGGCTACCTAGTAAAAGAGATGCCTCCACACGATTAGAGCATGCCAATGCCTCGAAGCACCATATATACGGAAGAGACGATCCACAGTCCATTAATTTTTGCTTCAAAGATTCAAATCATGATACCCTGCTATCGGTAGGTCGTTTTTAGCATCAATTTAGCATCGAATTTGCTCCGAAAAAGTTATCACTACACAATTGAGAGTTTTTTAAATTTGTCATTCAAATTTTGGATAAACAAGGATTTAATCAAACTTTGTGATTTTAAAGGTAATTACACAAAAAAAGAAAGATTCAGGGTCTGCCATTGTACCTTTCCTTTCCTTCTGCGTGATTGTTGAAATTGCACTGAAATTCTAGAGGAAAGTTCAACAAACATTCTCCATATTAAAAGAGAGCAATGAGATTGATTGAGCTTTTGAGAAACGAAATCAAGGAAAAGAGCGGCAGTTGCAGAGAGGACTGAAGAAGATTAATTTTCAAAGGGTTTTAACTTTTAATATTGTGCAATCTTGTTGCAATCATTCCAAGGAGTTAATTTTGTGGTTTTTAAATTTTTTGTCCTTTATCTATGAAAAATATGGCCGTTTAAATTAGAATATTTTTATTTAATTTTATGTGATAATTCTATTAATTTTTTTTATCAATAAATGAATTTAAAATTAAAAATCTTGTCAATTCGAATCAACACTTTTGGTCTTAAGCATTATCTCTCCACTGCTTGCCAATTCACACCCACAATTCTATCAAACTTTTAATAGTATCCATCATAGTGGTAATTTTAGAAATTATACAAATTTTAATGTGAAATTGGTTAGTATGAAAGAGAAAGAAAAAAGTAGGGTTAGTGGATATTTAGATCAACTTTTTTTATGGTTAAATTAACATAAATTTAAAGGCCACACCACGAAAGAAAGTGAAAAGATCAAAAGACAAAATATATTTTAATTTTATTTTCATACTTCAATTATTGTTAATATATGCATAGTATATTATTTATTATCAATGTCAAATATATATGGGATATTGATATATAATATCATAAAACTTTTAAAAAATTGAGTTTTTCCCACGAACTTTAAAATTGGCAAATAATATCATGAACTTTACCTCGGGTTTATTTTTTTCCCACGAATGAAAAATTCATGTTATTTTAATAGATTAAAGAACAATTTTGGAGGGTGTACTTCAATAAAAAACTATTTTCAAAGATTGAAAAACTTGAAGCTCTCAAAATTGTTGTCGAGAAACTACGAAAAAAAATAAGTATCATAATATTATTTGTGGGAATTTTTCATTGGTGGGAAATAACAAACTCGGGATAAAGTTCGTGATATTATTTGTCAATTTCAAAGTTCGTAGGAAAAACCCAACTTTTTGAAAGTTCCAAGATATTAAATGCCATATACCAATATATAATTCACAACTTGCAGATATATGCAAACATACATTGCACGGGAGTTACGCTAATGTAAAGCTTTATAATGTCAAAATGTAAAGTACTAGCTAGCATTTACAAAAATCTGAGTACAAGAAAATGATTCAGTAAATTGAAAGACAAATCTAAAATTTACACTCCCTCCGTCCCAAGTTAATCGACGGTTTTCATCATCTCATATTGTAACATGGTTAGATGTCCTCCTCCGAGGGGCAGCATGAGAACAGATGACGAAACACGATTTACAGCGAAGTTTATAGCCAACACGAGGGCAAGACTAGGAGGCTCGTGCTCGTTCAACGTGAATGGCGGTGCTAAGGGGATTGCGCAACATTTACTCTTTCAACGAAAGGCGCGCATTCTGGACCTTCACAGAGAGCTTCAACTTCTGGTCTTCCATGTCTCTAAAAAGTGCAAGCAGAATTGCTCGATACACTTCGCATCTTTGGTTCGTCTGCTCCACTTCTGCTGTCAGTTCTTGGATTTTCTTCTCCTTCTCCTCCTGCAAAACCAATAGCATTATGATTCTCTACGAAGTGACACTCTGTTTTGTAGAGCGAGAGCGCTTAAACCGAGGAGACGAGAGCTCTAACAATCGTGATAAAGGATTAATGATCAACATTTCTGCTACGAAATAAAGCAAAAAAGGCTATTAGAAAAGCAAACGAGAATGGTTTACCCCATTCGACACCATCAACGCAATTTGTACTATCATTTTCAGATACACTATTTATATTGGCAAAATGACTAAAACACCCTTGCTAACAAAAAAAGACCAACCCAGGCCCGGCCTGTGGTTTTCAACTCCGGGATTAGAGAGCACGTCAGTCATATGTCTCGAAACCCCTAACTATATCTACAATATAAGTATTCATGCCCAACAGCAATTCCCACAACCTTACAGACCTAAAAATGATGAGGAAGTTCGATGTGTACAGCTTCAGAGACAGTTTCGTATCATTGGCAACAACGGTATCTTGATTTAAAACAAAATGGAAAGAGATAGTAGAGAGAATCTAACCCGGGATAAGCATGATGAAGACTGATTCTTGATTGCATCCATCTCCTTATTTCCTCCATTTGCTTCAATGGTGCAATGTGTAGAGCCAGAGCTTCTGTTCTTTACAGCAGCAATGCACTTTGAAGCCTCTTGCAGAGCGTTCATCGCCACATTGTACACATGTATAGATTTTGCGCCTTCTTCCACATACTTTAGAGCCTCTTGGCGTAGATTATCATGACGAACCATTTGAGATTCTTTATAAGTGCTTGGTCCCCCAAAAGCAGATGGCATGGATTCTCCACAGCCGGTCTTGGCATTTCTTGTCCAGCGTTTCAGAACATATTCAGACGGGAGCATGAGCACATTTTTGGCTCTGAAAACCGAGAGTATGTGTCTGCATGTGATACCTGAAAATTCAAACATCCGACAACTGCACGTAGCTTTCATGTCAAACGTGCTGAATCTGACTGAGTGAGCTCGGTGCTCTTCGCCAAATTTAGCCACTCGATATGTTGTTACTCCACCAGATTCATCGACTACAATGGCCGGATTAGCAAGGGTTTCCACCAGCTCCCCTTGAAACTTCATGAAAATCCTCCGGGTGTAATGGTTAGCGGCCTGCTTCTCCATAGGGGATGGTGTCTTCAAAGCGGGCTTAGCACTAGACGTATCAAGGTCATCCTTCAATTCCTTCTCATGCCAACTCGAAGCAACCTTCTCGCACTGTTTAATCAACATCTGTATTGTGGGGGAGCTGCTCAAGAACCTGTCAGATAAGAAACTCGAGGCATCACTGCAGTCCACCGCAGATAACTCCCCAAAAAACACGTCCCTCGAGTAAACAGGGACCCACTGATCACGGATATTATACAAAGACTGCAACCACTCGTTATTCATCAAATAGTATCTACTCACTAAACTCCCCCAACAAGACTCGAACTCCTCAACCGTGTCAGCCTCATTCACACACTTCTTCAGCTCAAAGTCGAAGCTCGGGTTGACCCGACACACATTGCCCAACTTCTCCTGCGTCTGCCTGAACACACTCCACCTGCAGAAGCGATTACGTGCCTCTGGAAGCACCTGCGCCACAGCCATCTGAATCAGTCTATCAGGATCACTAGTGACGGACACAGGTACACGTCCAGACATTGCACGGAGCCACGTCTGGAGGAGCCAAACAAAGGAGGTGTCCAATTCATTCAGAAGCAATGCACAGCCAAATAGGACAGGCTCACCATGGTGATTTATACCCGTGAAGGTGACGAATGGTATCTTCGACCGGCTAGACCTATACGAGGTGTCAACCCTAACCGTGTCACCGAAATAGCTATAGTTCGACCGAGAAGCAGCATCCGCCCAAAACACATTACCACATAGCTCATTATCACCCTCAAATGCATAGAAGAAACCAGGATTATCAGCTGCCATTTTCTTAAGATAATCCAGCAAATACTGAACCCCGGGGCCGAGGTTTCTCTGCCTATTGCTGCTATTATTCATTTGTAATTTTATCCCCAATTAATGCTGCAACGAGAAATCAAACAATATTAACCTAACAAACCCTAATCCCTACGTAGAATGGTTATAGCAAAAAATTGCAAATCCTAATCAAGTTTAGCACATTCAAACCATTAGCAAATTAACTGAACTGGGATATAATTCAAAATGCAGCAGCATAGAGATTCATACTTGCTCGCATATATCTGTATACAAATCAAACCATATGTGGAATCAGTTCTTCCGTTTGCAATTACAATTATATGCGAAAACGCAGAAATAGTATTATCTATCAATTCGATGGAGTATAATACTCAATCAAGTAACGAGAAAAATCAAATTAAAAAAAATCGCTGTGAAAATTCATAGTTATCTGCATAATTGAGCTGTTCATAAGCAAATTCACGCCATAATTAATGACAAAATTGAAACTTGCAGCACGTAACACCAGAAATAGAAATGGTTTTTGAAGATTTGGATAAAAATTCACGAAAACTTACTGCGCCGATGTAGGAGGTGTAGTAAGAGCTTTCAGCGAAAGATTGCAATTTCTAAGTTTTCAAAATTATGACATTATAATTTAGATGTTTAAATTGCAAATTTCCCGATATTTAAAAATACAGTAACTCAAAAATGTAATAGAATAGTACTAGTATAAAACAAATAGTAGTAGGAGTAATAATTTTTTTCATTTTTCATTTTAAAAGAAAGAGGCTAATAATA
This sequence comes from Salvia splendens, assembly GCF_004379255.2. NCBI lineage: Eukaryota > Viridiplantae > Streptophyta > Magnoliopsida > Lamiales > Lamiaceae > Salvia > Salvia splendens. Next base: position 26,654,061 of record NC_056050.1, on the reverse strand, counting down.
GTTGAAAAATAACATCTTTATCCTGGGTGATTTGAATCTCTGTATGTAAGTCGAAAAAATGCATCTTGCCAACTTAACACTAAAATTAAACATAATAATATTATTGTATAATATGTGAAAAAATACCACAAATAATGTAGCCTTTTTTAATTTTTTAGAAATAGATCAATAATAATGGTATGAATTTAAAATTGCGATAAAACCCATGTCATGATTTTATACTAATAATTTTAATGGAATTCATGTTCTTAATCCCAAAGCTCCAATTAAACTAGCAACATATTTGCATTAGTTTAAGAATATTGTAGTTTTATTTAAGGTGTCTTTCGAAAAATTGATTAGGTGTATCTACTCAAATATACTCTATTTGCAAAGATATGATGCATCTATGTCGATGATAGTAACATAATGTGTGTGCTTATGACAAGAATGATGAAAAGAAAAAAGAAAAAGAGAGAAAGCACGCAAAATGAAATGAATTTGGGAAGTGAAAAGGAAAAAAAAAAGAGGGAAAGCCCGCAAAATGAAATGAATTTGGGAAGTGAGAAGAAGTCGCAGTGATTCATCTCAACATATTTGATTAGAAAAATCACGTCTTACCCAAAAATTATAATACAAAAATATAAGGTCATTTATGATACGAACGACTATAAATTCGTTCTATTACCATTCTCCTTTGCCACATCACTATTTTATCATTCAGTCTACACATATACAACGAGAAACAAACTAAAAAAAGATAAAAGAAGCTTCAGTGGTTACGTGCCCAAATTTCTTCGATCATATCACACTGGAGTTGAGGATGGGTTTGTTATTCGCACATTGTGGTCGTTGCCACTAGAACCTCATTGGCGGTAAAGAGATTGGAGTTAAAAGGTAGGAGTAATGGAGTACAAATGATATTTATACAGTGAAAAATAAGGGAAAAACACAAATTTTGTAGGACGCGTGCAGTAGTGGACAATCGAGCGCCCGAATGATCAGTTGACCGATTGGGCTCGCCCGAAGCTGGGGACTTGCCTGATGCGATCGGGGTGCTATCATTCTCCACTATTGTGTATGCCCTAAAATCACACCATAAACACTATACTAGTAATTTTTCATTTTTTTCAAAATAATGTCAATAGTAGTGGTATATTGCAAAGTCAAGTCCATTCGAAAACGTTTTACTCTCTCCGTCCTAGATAGTTTGTTCCGTTTTTCCATTTCGGTCTGTCCCACATAGTTTGTCCCATTTAATTTTTACTATCTTTGGTAGTAGACCTCATATTCCACTAACTCATTTCTACTCACATTTTATTATAAAACTAATATATAAAAGTATGATTCATATTCCACTAACTTTTTCAACTCACTTTTCATTACATTTATTAAAATTTTCGATCAAAGTGAGACAAAACTATCTGGGACGGAGGGAGTACTAAACTAAAAGGACCTAACTGGGCTGGTCGGGTTTAAAGCTTAACCGATTAATAAAATGGCCTGGTTGGGCTGGTCGGGTTTAAATCTCAAGGGTTTTAGCTTCCCAACAAGAGGTTTTATTACACACACTCAGGGTATCCACTATGGATAGCCGCGGTTTGGGGCGGAAGCGGGGCGGCTTATAGTGGCGTTGATGTCCGCCCCCGGGGCGAACACCGAAATGGGGGCGGTAGGCGGCGGACGGGCTTCAGGCGACTCCGGGGCGAGGACGCGCCTCCTCCGGGGCGGACGCGGCGATAGACGCGGCGCTTATAGTGGAGAAACATTATACGTAATTAGAAGAAGACGACTATATAGTTCGAGCCTTGGGTATCCATGATCAGATGGAGAAAAAGGATTTCAGAACTAATTGCTGGATACTCTCTTCGATTCTTCAGTGCTTGTGCCTGAAAGGCATGTATTCTGAAGCAATAAACCAGTTTGTTAACTCTAAGAAGCTGGGCATTTTTCTCGATGAAGCCATATATAATGTTGTTATTGATGCTTTATGCAAAATGAGCAAGTTAGATGATGCAAAAAGATTGTTTGATGAGATGAAGCATAGGAAACTCATGCCAGATATTGTGCATTATACGACATTGATAAATGGTCACTGTCTAAATGGAAATATTTTTGATGCTGTGCGTTTATTTGAGGAAATGAATAAAAGCTGGCTTAGAGCTGATATTGTTAATTATAACGTCCTTGCTGGTGGGTTGTCTAGAATGGGACTTCTGGATGAGGTGTGTTCACTGCTTAAAGCGATGAATGAGCAAGGCTTGACTCCCAGCAGAGTCACGCACAACATGATTATTGATTGCTTAGCGAGGAGAGTGAAAGAAGCTAAAACATATTTCATGAATCTGGGAGAAAAGAGCATAGAAAATTATTCTTCCTTGGTGAATGGTTACTGCAAATCAGGCAAGGCGATCGAGGGCTTTAAATTTTTTTGTGAATTGTTTAACATAGGCATACTTATAAGTAGGAATTCATGTGCAACACTTATTAACAGCCTTTGTGTGGAAAAGGAATAGAAAAGAGCTATTGGAGTTTTTCAGGTTATGCTTTCTACTGATGATGGCCCTAATAAATCGATGTGCATCAATATTATAGCTGCTCTTTGCCGCGCTAGAGACATGGAAACTGCCCGATGGGCATTTGACCAAATGGTCGGTAAGGGATTAACTCCCGATGCAGTTATCTACACCATTATTATGAATGGATATTGTCGAGCGAACCGCCTGCAGGAAGCCTTTGATCTTTTAAGTGATATGAAGGCAAGGGGCATGAATCCTGACATTATAACTTATACGGTATTGTCAGATGGGCGTCATAAAATAACTGAAAAAAAAATCGATCTAGGAAACGTTTAGAAGGAAGCAAGATGGTAAAACAGGAAGCTTCAACCTTGTTGTGTGATGTGAAGGATATGGGATTAAAGCCTGATGTCATTTGCTACACAGCACTGATTGACAGTCATTGCAAGTCAGGGAACCTTCAAGATGCTGCTTCCCTTTTCAATCAATTGATTGGTCAAGGTTTACCGTTGCATACACTGCCCTCATTTCTGGTTATTGCAAGCAGGGAAATATGGGCAAGGTTTCAACTCTTGTGAATGAGATGTTATCCAACGGAATGCGACCAGACAACCACATTATGGCAACATTGTATGATGGTATCATGAAAGCAAAGAAACTGCAGTTTCAGCGATAAATTTTCCCAAATTCCCCTTGGTAAGACTTATGTTTCCCCTTTTTGTATGCTGAACTAAGATTAAGATTTGCATAACCTCTCTTCATCCATTAGATGTTTCTAAATTAGAGCACCACATATTTTCTTATTTAGAACAATGGCGAAAAATCACATGTTGTTTATGCCCCTCTACTATTTATCTAACAAGCAGCCAAATAGCCACAATTGTTATATTTAAACTGCTTGTTTGGTCAAGCTGCATAATTTAGTAGTTAATTTTCATATTACATATCAGGTCTAGTATCAGCACTTGATAGAGCCAAATCCTGGGAAATTAATACCCTCGGCCATGTGAACTAGGTTCAAGACAGGAGATCTGATCCACTATCCAACAGATTGCTTGTTCTGTCATTATTTTTAGCCCTGTCCTCTTTGGCCCTACTTAACGAAACTCAGTTGAAGCCAAATGTGAAACATGCACATTGCCCACCATAGATATCTTTCCCTTTCCTGAAGGATACTTTACTCGGATGGACTCTCATGACCTGCGGAATGAACTAGTTGTGTATTTTACATAAGATTGTATGTTTTTATTTCATAGTACTATTTTATCAACTCAGAGGGTGTTTGACTGAGCTTCTAAGCTCCTTAAAACACTCGAGAAGTATAAGCTCCTGAACTACATATATGCTTTGAAAATAGGTGCAACTTGATTTGACATTTTTCTGTGCTTAGGTTTATCAGGAAATATTCTGATTCCCACTCGGTGAATGCTTCAAGGATATTTATCCCGTAGGCAAAAGTAATCACAAGCTTGGTCTAGCTATGCTACAACTGCATTCGCTGGCATTAAAGGTCAGTTGTTAAATGCTTGGAATTTTAAAACTGAATCTCGTTTCGTTTTATCTCCAAGAATTTTGTTTGATTCAAACTGGAAAATATTCAAGTCTTATAAAGCATCATACATTGGCATTTCGAATGATAGTTTTGATCAGAACAGCATAATATATCTTTTTTCGTAGGTCCAGAATATCAGTAATAACACCTTCTCCATTCATTCCTAACGCATATCGGTCGATTAGAAGTATTTGTATATGGCTTCTAAATGTGGTAATGTGTCAGGAAACCTTGGTACTGGGATAACTCAAGATCTGGGAACATTATTCCAGGCATCCAGCTATTGATTTTATCAGATATACTTGCCTCACTCTGTCTCAGGTAATCCTTTTTTAACTTCAGACGAAACGCTTAAATCAGCATCATAACGCACCTGGTCCAATGAAATAAAGTCCATGTACATTATCTGACTCTTCTCAATTTCTTCAAGAAATTATTACTGTAGTGGTCCTTTTGTTATTTGGCTCTGAGTTGGGAGTGGATGTTTTGCCACTCTCAATTGTTTCCAGAAAGTCCCTTCAAGTGTCGATTAGTACCACAGATAGTTCTCATGATTTCACTGTCTTATAAACCAGTTTCTCTAAAGATGGATATAAACCAGTTTAAATTACTAATGTCTGAATTTTTGTCACACTACACTTACTAGTATTTCTTCTGTTTCAGATCTAATGTATTTCGAATTTACCTACTGGACTTGATCAGAGGAGATTGTGCAAATTTGAGCTCTGTAGCTTCAGCTTCAAGTACGATTCATCAATTCTGTTCTAGCTATTCCAATCCATTTCTGCATGGAAATTTCAAAGAACCGCTTTTGGAAACAGAAATTCCTACAAATTCAGTATCTCTGTACTGCCACTAATGTCGTGGTGTGGTGTTTGTCGATAAAATCTCACTTCACAGTTTGTTTTATGTCCATGCCGTGGTGCTGCTTGGACATGCTCTGAAATTTGCTCATTTGCTGTTGCAGATATCTCCAGGGGCGTGGAGAGTTGCTTTAATGCGACTTTTGATGAGTTTGGATCGAAGAAAAGAAGGCGGGCATACTCCTCCTTCTCCTTCGCCTGAAACGTATAAGAGTTTCCTCCTCTTGTTGGGCAATGGTAGATGTATCGCATTTCTTTTAGAATGTAATTCCCTTCCTGTTTGTTATCATTCATGTATATACGTAACATTTTTATATTTTGAATCTTATTTATTTTGTGAAGCTACTTTTCAGTTTCCAATTCCAGTTGCACACCTTCCTCCATTTTCCTTTTTTCTTCCTTTTTTTTTTGGTAGACCTGCTAACGGTGAGTATTTGGATTTTTTACTAATCTGGATGATTCGAAATTTTGAATTTTGAGAGAATATAAATCCAAACCGATCCTAAATATTCGAAAACTCAAATTTTTATATCTAAATCCGAGCTGAACAAAAATACCTGAGATATTCCAAAAATTTCAAAAAAAAAATTCTAGTTATTAAATACTATATTAGATTAATATTTTAATATATTTGAATATAATGTTAAAAGAAAATGTATAGTGTTAAATGAACAGATACGTGAAACACAGCTTGATAAATATCAAATAAATCCTTAATATGCTTCAAAAGTCGTTGCAAAATTCACTTTCCTAGTGGTGTATTCTCTAAAAAATGCATTTTATAAGAGTTATCATGTTTATAATAAATAAATGCATATTACATTATTACTCCCTCCTGCTGTCTACAAAAAAAATACTTTGTTTTTCAATTTTGGTTCATCAACCAAGATTAATCCCCATCTATATATGATAAATGTCTCTTATAGGCCTCATTTTTTAAAAAATTCAATTGTTTTTTTATCCATCTCTCTTACTTTACTAAATAATAACTTGGATTAAAAATCGTGTCATCCACTGTATGTTACTTAGTATATCTCAACACAATATTACAGAGGAGAAAAGTACATTAAAAAAACCATAAATATAGACTCCAAAGAAAATAAGTAGTACTCCATATTGCTAAACATTCAACTCCATAGTTTCCTGTGATTAACCAAGATTAATACATAGATAACAAGAGACTACATAATTGCATATTTTTTGTAGCAGAATATGTGTTATTCTCAAAATATAAGTGATGATCTAGCTATCAAAGCTGATTTCATGGTAAATATATCGACAAGGCCAAAGAAATATCTTACTTTTTTCCCTTTAAAGATGGTCCTCCATCATAATCTGGGATCTTCACGGTTCGATGATGAATAAAGGCTGCAGACGAGGAAAAAGCACTTTGAAGAACACAGGACATCAAGAATGAGACGCTATATGAATGTTCGTTTCACTAGGCCAAAATCAGTCGTTATTTTAAGGGAACGATGCGTGTTAACTAAACTTGTTTCTTTAGTAAATCACGAACTCAGCTATTCGATAACTGCAAGGTAGCCCCTAGGTGGTACATATCCACCAAAGTGCTTTGTACTTATGCACAATTTGCACTTTAGTGGGTAATTAGCAACAAAAAAGACACAATGACATAGGTTTTGGACCTTTTGGTTTTAGCTATGGTGGGAAATTTGTGATTTATGGTTTATTTTAAGCATAACAGAAGCAACGAATTTTCTGGCACTAATCATTAAGAATTGAAAATGAAGGAATGATGTGTGTAGAAGAGCAAAACAGATACCGTGTCCACACTGACAGGTTTCCCATCCTCCGCAAGTATCTCAACCACAGTGCCGGACTGATCAGCCTGAACGATACCGAGAACACACCAAACATATAAGAGAATCATGCATATAGCTCGAGGATTATGTAAAGTATATAACAAATCCAAGGAATGCCAAATTGCAATGCAGGCAAGAAATAAGTTCTTTCCCCGTGGTGCTTTCAAGAAAATATCGAAATAATTGAACTTTCCATAGAAACTTAGTCATCACAAAGCCCCATCTGATCCAAACATCTCTTGCTTGTTTATTCATGGATTATACTCAACGAGACGGAATGTATAGACAAAACATCTTGATTCTAAGGTCTAGGGCTCTAGGAGCTTACCTCGATATCATTCATCAGTTTCATAGCTTCAATAATGCATATTACTTGTCCTTTCTGAACCTTGTCTCCAACCTAGAAAACCAACTCTGAGTTAGCCTATGGAGCAACTTATTAGTTATTACAGCATTGAAGGAAGCAACGAAATTTGAAAAGAAAGCACATTATAATAAAAGAGTATATATACAAATTGATTACATTTTTTATGTTATTGAACTTAATACATCTGCATCTGGGAGAGATTATAGGGGACAAATCACACAGGATAAAAGTATTTCAGTGCCAACACAAATAAAGGAAAATATATACACAATAGGACTAACCTTCACAAAAGGAGGAGCACCAGGCGCAGGGGACCGATAAAAGTTCCCAGCCATTGGAGATTTGAATGGGGGATGCGAAGACTTTGGCTTTGCTGGAGCCGGTAATGCTGCAGGCGAAGCTGAAGGTGTTGATGAAGTAGGAGCTGGTACATTTGTTGTAGGAGGTTGAGGTGAATATGTAGTCTGTGGGGCGTAAAATACTGGAGCTGAAGTTGAAGGTTGCGGCAGTGCTTCCTTTTTCTTTATAACCAGCTCACGATCCAATTGCTTGAGCTGCAACTCCACAATATCTCTCGAGTCTACAAGTCTGGCCATTTTTCATAAAATGGAATTTAATATAACACTAGAAAACAGTATGACGATATATGCAAATAAGCGTACACACTTGATGAGATCGGATACTTGATCCATAAAAACTGAAACAGATTCTGCATTTGGGATCTCTGCCACAAGTGATGGTTTTTCAATGGAGACCTTATCAAGGTAACAAAAAATATTAGCCAAAGCTCATGGCAGCATATACTGGAAGATGGCTAGAAGAAATAATACAATAACCAACATGTAATTTGCATTCAACAAATTACAGGATATGTACGACCTCGTTCATGGCGAACACCTTAAACGCATCAGAATGGTTCCGGCTAATCCCCTGTAAGAGAAAAATGAGCTTTAGCCATATCACGGTTAAGTGACAACGCACCATTATTCTAGCATTTGTAAACTAAACTGCCCTCGATAGGAGTACTTCAGCAAAACATTAAGTTCTTGTACATCTAAACCTGCTAAAAAAACTCATCTCACTCTATTGATCTTTCTTAGGTTCATCACAAATATTTATCTTTGAATACGAGCTAGAATAGCACAACACGGCGCAAGGCACATATCCAGACGACCAGACATCAACTAAACAACAAAGCCAGTAACTAACTGAACTAATTTTTATCAGCAGGAACACATTTCATCTCATAAATCCTACAAAAAGGCTATAATCAACAAGAAACAAAATAAATAAAAATCTCAGCACTAAATCTACCCCTAAAACACTTACACTAGGCAAAAATTAGAGTTCTGAACTACGAAATATAGAGAAATACGTTGCGTGATGGTTTGGCGAATTTTTGATGGTAGTAAATGCAGGTAAAAGAGAATATAGATCACGACACAAGGAATTACGTGGTTCGATTTACTGAGGTAAATCTACGTCCACGGGAAGAAAGGAGGGCAAGATTGTATTGCTTGATCTGGTTTACCAGCTTACAAATACAGACTTGCTATATGATATTTGATGTCTCGAGCTCTTTTTCTCCCCCTTGTCTATCTGATCTAAGTTCTATTTATACATTGAACTAAGATCGTGGCTTGCATCACCACTGACTAGGTCGTGGCTTACATCATCACTAATTAGGTCGTGGCTTACATCATCACTAATTAGATCGTGGATGTCGTGGAGGTCATGAGATCCTGCATGGGTCCACCACTAAATAGATCGTGTAGTGGAGGTCGTGGAGGTTCTGCATGAGTCCACTATCTCCCAGTTCGGTCGAATACTGAGACCGAACTGCTGAATTATTGCCGAGCAGCTTTTGCCGATCTGAGAGTAGAGCTTGATTGGTCGGCTTTTACCGAGCTGTAGGCTGGGGCCGAACTCTTTGGTAATGCCGAATCTGATTGGTCGGCTTTTACCGAGCTGTAGGCTAGGGCCGAACTCTTTGGTAATGCCGAACTGATACTCTTCCTTGGGCTTTGGGCTGATGGGCCGTTACTGCTATTGGGCTTGTTTAGTACGTACCCCATCACTTTTACCGAGCTGTAGGCTAGGGCCGAACTCTTTGGTAATGCCGAACTGATACTCTTCCTTGGGCTTTGGGCTGATGGGCCGTTACTGCTATTGGGCTTGTTTAGTACGTACCCCATCACTACCCCCCCGAAAAGCGAAGTGAATCACTTCGGCGAAGCGAGTCACTTCGGCATTCTGGATAAAGGTACGGGGGAGGCTAACGTTAGGGGACGTGCCTTGCGCTTGACTGCATTAAATGCGACAGTAAAATCCGGCCGTTGAATCCTGAAAAGGTGGGATTCGAAACGGTGCGATGATTTTGAAATCTTCTCCGGATCTGATAAATACGTCCTTTCTTCATCAGTTGAACACTTTTGCTATTGCTTCTTCTGCATTCTCTCTCTTTTGCGTAAAAATTTCCTTCCGCTTTCAAGAATTTCTTCAGAATTTCTTCAGACTTTCAAAGAGTAAGAACTATGTCTTCTTCTTCTTCTTCTGAGTCAGGTAGCGGTAGGAAAGGGGATAAGGGGTCTTCTAGCCGGAAAGAATCCGGGGAGAAGACCGTAGAGTATTTTCACAGCATCTTGAGTAAGGATACTGTGATATCCTTACACGAAAAATATTTTTTTCCTGGGGGGAAGGTTGCGATTCCCGACGACCTTCATAGGGCTGACTCGCCGCCGGAGGGTTACGCCACCGTTTATGAAGCCGGCTTGGAATGCGGGCTTCGTTTCCCTCTTCCCCCTGCCTTTGTAGAGCTGCTTGATTTTTTCCAACTCCCTTTAGGTCAGGTGACTCCGAATTCTTGGAGGCACTTATCGGCCTTTGCTGCCGAACTGCGTAGGCTAGATAAGGATCTGTCTCTGAGGGCAATCCTTAATTTTTTCCAGTTTAAAAGAAAAGGATCTTGGTTTTACTTGATCCCTTTACAGCCTTTTAGGGCCTTCTGCAAAACCAAGTGGCCAAAGTGGCAACATCGCTTCTTTTTTTATAATAGGACAGCGGCTCCGGGCTTTCCCTGGAGAGGGCCGAAGTCCGTGATTCCTCATCCTCGGTTAGAACCGTTGAACGAGCTCGAGGGCGAGCTCAATAAGATTCCTATGATTAGGAAGCAGTACCTGGAGTCTGAGCTCGTCAAGGGCGACTTCGTGTTCGACTCCTCGTCTTCAGACGAAGAGACTGAGGGTGAGGACTTCTTTTTTGTGCCTTACTGCTTTTGTGGCGAAAACTAACCTTGCTTTTTTGTTTTTTGGCAGTGAACTTGCTAAATAAGATTAGCCGCAAATCCTCCGAGCTTAAGGAGCCGGAGAAAGAGAAGGCTACCAGCTCGGCGCCTGATGCCGAGAGGAATCCGAAGAGGCAAAAGACCTCTTCTTCGAATCCAAAAAAGCCGGAGTCGACTTCGGCAAATAGGAAGGGGAAGACCCAGAAGCCCCCAAGAGCGCCGGAGAGAGACATCGTCTTGGCGCCCCCTTCGGAGCATGTCTGTGAGCCTTTTGCATGGCCAACGGACTTTGCCGAGGTAACTTCTCTTCTTGATTCTTTGGCTTTGCTTCTTTCCTATGTTTTTTTTGGTGGCCCCTGTTGACTCTTTCCTTTTTCCATTTTCAGAGGAATAGCATGCTCAGCAAGCTCGTCGCAGTCGAACTCTCTAAAGCGTCCAGCGACTATGCTGAGATGCAGAGGAAGTTGGCGGCTGCTCGTCACCAGGCCGAACAGGCTAAGGCAGACTTTGAGAAGGCCAGAGCTGCTAGGATCTCGGCCCAGGATGAAGCCCAGTTTGCCAAAAACCAGCTCGTCATCCAGCGAGAGCAGACGAAACGGAGGGATGCTGCCGCCGTGGTTGCCCAAGGGGAGGTTCTCCGTGCTTTCGCGGAGAAACTCTTTCTGAGCAATCAATTTTCGGCCTTTGTCGGTGATCTGCTGAAACTGATGACCGATAATGCCGAGCAGGGGCCCGAAGTCGTCCTGCCGCTGTACGGTCGAGAGATAGCAGCTCGTCTCCAGAGTCTGCCGCTCCTTGAGGAGCTTGCTTCGTCCTCGGTCTTGCTTTCTGCTGACCGAGTTCGTAGTTGCCGAGCTGACTGGGACGAGAATATGGAGGCTATCTTTGCCTCCTTAGGGCCAGTTTCACCCGCTCCAATTTTCCACGGAGAGGGTGAAACCGAGCAGCTTGATCAGCAGACCGGAGACAGGCAGGCCGAGCAAGAGGTGCTGCTGATCGGTGATGGGGGCACCGAGCAGGCTGGGGGGAGCAGGGAGGCCGAGGCTGAAGCTGAGGCAGACAAGGAGAAGGAAGCTGAACCTCACCGAGGAGCCGGAGACGAAGCTGGCGGAGTATGATTTCGTCTCCCTTCTCTTAGTTTAGTTTCTTCCTTGTTGTAAAATGGCCTTGAAGCCCTCCTTGTAAAAAAAATTTTCTTATGAAAAAATTCTTCTTTCTGCACTTGTGTCTTCGTATAGCTTTTCGTACTCTCTTTTACTCCTGTTGTGGTTTACTACCTGCTCAGTAAACTGAAATGCCGAACTGACATAGGCTGCTTTGTATTCTTAACTCTTAAGGAGCTGGAGGTACTTCACTGGAAGCGGCTGTACTCTTCCGCTTTAGACGAAGTTGAGAAAAAAGCCATAGCTGACCAGATGAAGAATGACGAACTCTTGGCTTGTTTAGTGAAGCTGGAGGCCGACAATAAGGACTTAGAGTCCGAAAAGAAAGATCTGGAGACCGAGCTGAATACTGCCGTCGCTGAGAGGACTGCGTATGAGGATTTCATCTGCAGGCGCGGGGGAATGACCATCTCTGAAGTTCAGGAACGAGTTGACGAACTGTGGGAGGAATATCATGTACTCCGGAGGAACAATGCGCTGGAGAGCTCGGCTTGCCAACAAGTTGTGAAATCATTGCGGCGCTGGGCTTCTCGGTACGACATCGTTCTTTCCCGGCGTCCTTCAATCGAGAGATTCCTTAGGCATTTCCCGCCAACAGATGCTCATACTCCAGCTCAAACCTCTGATCCACTTGCTCAAAATCCTACTCCAAATCAGCAACGAACTCAGGAGCAACCGGAAACGTCAAGACGAGAACGGACTCAGGAGCAACCGGAAACGTCAAGACAAGGACGGACTGAAGTTCGTAGAGGAGCTGTGATTATGAGTGAGCAAGATCAACAAATGCTTCGTGAAGAGACTCTTCGCCGCCGAGGTGCCAGAACTTCCCGGACTCAAGGAAGAGGCGGTAGGTCGATCAGAGCATCTCGTCGACCTGCTTATTCTTCAGCTGCCCGGAACGCCCGAACTCGGCTTCACGAGGATTTTTTGAATAGGTGGCTCAACTTTAGCAACCGTGGACAGTAGAATAGTCCTTTGTAATAGCGTAACGCCTTCTCGTAGGGCAGCGGAGTTGTATGCCGAACAAGTTTTAATAAATGAAATCTTCATTTCGCTTCTATCACTGCGTATTTACAGCTCAGCGAAAAAATTTCATCGTGCTCGTCCTCGGTCTTATGAAGTAAACTTCTTTGACCGGACTCGTCCTCGGTCTTATGAAGTAAGCTCCTTTGACCGGACTCGTCTTTGGTCTTATGAAGTAAACTTCTTTGACCGGACTTGGTACTCGGTCTTATGAAATAAACTTCTTTGACCGGACTGGTCTTTGGTCTTATGAAGTAAACTTCTTTGACCGGACTCGTCTTTGGTCTTATGAAGTAAATTTCTTTGACCGGACTAAGCTTGTGTCCTAATTTGGCGAGTTTTATCGCTCGGATCGGACTTTCCCTTGTCCTAATTTGGGGATCGGACTTTCCCTTGTCCTAATTCGGCGAGTTTTATCGCGTGGATCGGACTTTCCCTTGTCCTAGTTCGGCGAGTTTTATCGCGTGGATCGGACTTTCCCTTTGTTGCAGTTCGTTTCAGACGAACTGCTTGTTTCTTAAGCTGAATTGTGGTCTTGTATCCTCCTTAGAAGCTTGGACTCACAATCGTTGGCTTATATATGTTCTAAAAAGGGGATCAGCCTTCGAAGAACAAGATACCTCAGTAACATTTGTAAGAGACGACACGCACATAGACAGACAAAACGCACATAGACAAACAAAACGCACATAGACGAACAAAACGCACATAGACAAACATGAAAAACAAGTAAAAAACAAAGAAAGCACATACCCCTAGGACCGAACTAGACACAAGACTGACTGACCGGACTGTCTCTTACAAATGGAACTTCATGAGGTTGGAAATGTACCATGTTCGGGGTACTTGTTCTCCTGACATGTGAGTCAATTTATAAGACCCTTTGCCGAGGACTTCTGACACCCGATATGGACCTTCCCATGTGGGTTCGAGTTTGCCCAGCTTTTCTGCTCGGCTTACTTCGTTGTTTCTCAAGACGAGATCTCCCACTTGAAATTGCAGCTTTTTCACCTTTTGGTTATAATACCGGGCTACTTGCTCCTTGTACTTGGCTGCTTTTATGCAGGCCAATTCTCTTCTTTCTTCGGCCAGATCTAGTTCGGCTCTCAGTCCGTCATCATTCATTTCTGAGGAGAAATTTAGAGTTCGGGGACTGGGTACGCCGATCTCAACCGGAATCACGGCGGGCGGGCGGCTTCTCAGGATTGAGACGTGGCCCCAATCGGTCTTGCACCGGAGTCCTTTGAATCCTTTCAAAAGGAGTTCGGCGAGGATGTCCCTGATCGCCAAAAGGAGTTCGGCGAGGATGTCCCTGATCGCTATGATCGGGCTTCCTCCCGTCTCCTCGGGATGAGCTGTCTAAAGACCGTTTGCGACGGTCTGCCTCATCGGCACGGGAGAACTGGTCCGCAATGTCCCACATCTCTTGAGCTGTTTGCGGACTGCATTCCACGAGCTTTCTGTAGAGAGCTCCGGGCAGGATTCCATTTTGGAATGCCGAAATGACAAGTAGATCATTGAGATCATCTACTTGTAGGCATTCCTTGTGGAACCTCGTCATAAAGTCGCTGATCTTTTCGTCGCGACCTTGACGTGTAGAAAGCAGCTGAGCCGAAGTGATTCGGGCTTCCGCTTTCTGAAAGAACCTCCTGTGGAAAGCATCCATTAGATCTCGGTAAGATCTAATGCTGCCTTGGGGGAGGCTATCGAACCACCTTCTTGCGTTCCCGATAAGCAGCTCGGGAAACAGCTTGCACATATGGACCTCATTGAGACCCTGGTTCACCATGTTATACTGATAGCGTCCCAGGAAGTCATGAGGATTCACTAACCCGTCATAAGTCATTGACGGAGTTCGGTAGTTCTGTGGTAAGGGAGTTCGGGTGATATCGTCCGAGAACGGAGTCTTCAATGCTCCGTACATGGCGAACCCGACATCTCTTCGGTATGGAGGAGATGGAGTTCTCCTGTGATTCCGGTACCGAGGAGGAACAGGAACATGTCGGGGTTGAGGATTCTTCTTCCTGGAAGACACGGCACTACTGCGGTAGTGACTTTCATGTCTGGATGAGGAGGGAGAATCCACCGTTTTCGTCTCAGGCTTTTGGCCTGTTTGCAGGAATGTTAAGAACTCTTCCTGCTTCTCGGCCAAAAACAACTTGACAGCCTCGTTCAAATCGGGCTGCTGGGAAGACTCGGTGCTATGAGTCTTTGAGCGGCTTGTTCCTTCTCCGTGAGAACTGGAGGTAGATTTCTCCCGAGGCTGTTTTCCAGACCTGCGGGCTGGACTAGCTTCCTCATGGTTATCACGAACGGTATTATGGGTGTTACGTGATCTGGTATGCATTTTTTTGGTGGAAGAGGATCAAAAACTCGCTTTATCACAAATTTGGTTCTCTGTTTCCCACAGACGGCGCCAGTGATGGTTTGGCGAATTTTTGATGGTAGTAAATGCAGGTAAAAGAGAATATAGATCACGACACAAGGAATTACGTGGTTCGATTTACTGAGGTAAATCTACGTCCACGGGAAGAAAGGAGGGCAAGATTGTATTGCTTGATCTGGTTTACCAGCTTACAAATACAGACTTGCTATATGATATTTGATGTCTCGAGCTCTTTTTCTCCCCCTTGTCTATCTGATCTAAGTTCTATTTATACATTGAACTAAGATCGTGGCTTGCATCACCACTGACTAGGTCGTGGCTTACATCATCACTAATTAGGTCGTGGCTTACATCATCACTAATTAGATCGTGGATGTCGTGGAGGTCATGAGATCCTGCATGGGTCCACCACTAAATAGATCGTGTAGTGGAGGTCGTGGAGGTTCTGCATGAGTCCACTATCTCCCAGTTCGGTCGAATACTGAGACCGAACTGCTGAATTATTGCCGAGCAGCTTTTGCCGATCTGAGAGTAGAGCTTGATTGGTCGGCTTTTACTGAGCTGTAGGCTGGGGCCGAACTCTTTGGTAATGCCGAATCTGATTGGTCGGCTTTTACCGAGCTGTAGGCTAGGGCCGAACTCTTTGGTAATGCCGAACTGATACTCTTCCTTGGGCTTTGGGCTGATGGGCCGTTACTGCTATTGGGCTTGTTTAGTACGTACCCCATCACTTTTACCGAGCTGTAGGCTAGGGCCGAACTCTTTGGTAATGCCGAACTGATACTCTTCCTTGGGCTTTGGGCTGATGGGCCGTTACTGCTATTGGGCTTGTTTAGTACGTACCCCATCACTGCGCCTCTACTGTAGTGTTTGATCCAGTCAAGGAAAGAGCGTTCCATTTCAACATACGCGAAAATTAACAGTGTTTCTGCCAATCAACTATCAAAACTCATCTAAAATCTCTCTACATTACTGCATTGCAAAATCGTAAATCCGGCGCAATGTTAAACATAGCACCACAATGTACACACATCAACACGAGCTAAAATCAAACTAAACCGTAAAAGTACAGTTACCTTAACCTTGATTTTCGCGATCGGAAACATTCGGCATTTCGATCGCGGGAACGAAGCAATATGCTGCGATGGCGCTGCCAGCGCCGACGAAGCCTTGGGACATGGAGCGGCGAACGAAGCCATTTTGCTATGAATGTATGCAGAACAATGCGTGTACAGAGAGAGGTGGATTTTTGGGAAGAGTTTAAAGGTTTTTTTTTGTAGAGAAAATGGCGATAAATTTGAAGAAAAATTAGCAGAAGAAACAGATTAACGGTTGAGGCGGCGATATAGACGAGGTGGAGGAAACGACAGCGTTTTGGAAGTTTAAACCAACAAAGTGCAATTCATATTGGCGTATTGATAATATCTCGGTTGATCGATATTAACTTGTTTCGATATTGACTTGGATCGAGATTAGCTGCTAAGACTAATAATAATAGTAGTATAGTACTCCCTCTTCTACGAAATATTATCCACATCTAACTTGTCACGGGTTTAAAAAATGTGAAAAAAGTTAGTGAAATGGATTCCATATAATAGAGTGCGAGTGTATATAATAGAGCGTGAGTTTAATGAGTTAGTGAAAAGTAAACTCTATTTACTAAAAATGAAAAAAAAAACAAAAATAGACAACATATAACAGACGGACAAAAATGGACAACATTTCACGAAATGAAGTGTGTGTCATCCGCATTTACCGTTAAAGGTAAATGAATTAAGACCCTTATTCCGAAATCTATCCGTAATTATCCAGTCGAATAATATTATAAATCTCAATTTTATTTATTTATTTTAACCGAATACCACCTTGATACTATAATTTTAAAGATGGGAGTAAATGTTCGAATAATTGAGTGTTTCTATAAAATAGAGCAACATTAAAATTTAACAGTAGATTAATAGGACACCATTAAAATGTTGAATCACTAATTTTTATATATTATTTCATTTAAAAAATCACTTATTTATACTGATATAAAATCCACTATTTTAATATAAATACTAAAATTAAAAATAATCTTTTATCCACTCATGTAACCCTCTCACATTACTATTTTTGAACTCTAGATTATGTGATAATGGAAATTCAGTTTTGGTTTTTAATTCCAAGCAAAATTATTCTCATAACTCATTTAATTTAGATTATGAACTTACAAGTTGTATATGAGATGATGCTTACGTGACTTTTTGTACTTTCAAATGAAATGATGCTCTCAAATTTGAGATAGTGCGTTAAATTTTGATAGATACTACCCATAACTCATTTATGATACGAGATCATGCTCAAAAGTCGGTGCTGGTATATGCCAATTTCAAACTTCACGCTCCCAATATTATTTTAAATAGACGAAAATAGATTATATGCTCAAAACTTTTGTGTTCTTTCAAGATCTGTAGAGTGTTCATGATCTGATCTGATGATTGGGCGAATTTTTTATGGTAGTAAATGCAGGTAAAAGAAAATATAGATCACGACACAAGGAATTACGTGGTTCGATTTACTGAGGTAAATCTACATCCACGGGAAGAAAGGAGGGCAAGATTGTATTGCTTGATCTGGTTTACAGCTTACAAATACAGACTTGCTATATGATATTTGATGTCTAGAGAGCTCTCTTCCTCTATCTGATCTAAGTTCTATTTATACATTGAACTAAGATCGTGGCTTGCATCACCACTAACTAGGTCGTGGCTTGCATCACCACTAACTAGGTCGTGGCTTGCATCACCACTAACTAGGTAGTGGATGTCGTGGAGGTCATGAGATCCTGCATGGGTCCACTATCTCTTTGTTTGGTCCGCTATCCTGCCTGAGATCCTGCATGAGTTGACACCACTAAATAGACCGTGTAGTGGAGGTCGTGGAGGTTCTGCATGAGTCCACTATCTCCCAGTTCGGTCGAATACTGAGACCGAACTGCTGAACTATTGCCGAGCAGCTTTTGCCGATCTGAGAGTAGAGCTTGATTGGTCGGCTTTTACCGAGCTGTAGGCTGGAGCCGAACTCTTTGGTAATGCCGAACTGATACTCTTCCTTGGGCTTTGGGCTGATGGGCCGTCACTGCTATTGGGCTTGTTTAGTACGTACCCCATCACTACCCCCCCCCGAAAAGCGAAGTGAATCACTTCGGCGAAGCGAGTCACTTCGGCATTCTGGATAAAGGTACGGGGGAGGCTGACGTCAGGGGACGTGCCTTGCGCGTGACTGCATTAAATGCGACAGTAAAATCCGGCCGTTGAATCCTGAAAAGGTGGGATTCGAAACGGTGCGATGATTTTGAAATCTTCTCCGAATCTGATAAATACGTCCCTTCTTCATCATTTGAACACTTTTGCTATTGCTTCTTCTGCATTCTCTCTCTTTTGCGTAAAAATTTCCTTCCGCTTTCAAGAATTTCTTCAGACTTTCAAAGAGTAAGAACTATGTCTTCTTCTTCTTCTTCTGAGTCAGGTAGCGGTAGGAAAGGGGGTAAGGGGTCTTCTAGCCGGAAAGAATCCGGGGAGAAGACCGTAGAGTATTTTCACAGCATCTTGAGTAAGGATACTGTGATATCCTTACACAAAAAATATTTTTTTCCTGGGGGGAAGGTTGCGATTCCCGACGACCTTCATAGGGCTGACTCGCCGCCGGAGGGTTACGCCACCGTTTATGAAGCCGGCTTGGAATGCGGGCTTCGTTTCCCTCTTCCCCCTGCCTTTGTAGAGCTGCTAGATTTTTTTCAACTCCCTTTAGGTCAGGTGACTCCGAACTCTTGGAGGCACTTATCGGCCTTTGCTGCCGAACTGCGTAGGCTAGATAAGGATCTGTCTCTGAGGGCAATCCTTAATTTCTTCCAGTTTAAGAGGAAGGGATCTTGGTTTTACTTGATCCCTTTACAGCCCTTTAGAGCCTTTTGTAAAACCAAATGGCCGAAATGGCAAAATCGCTTCTTTTTTTATAATAGGACTTCGGCTTCGGACTTTTCCTGGAGAGGGCCGAAGTCCGTTATTCCTCATCCTCGGGTAGAACCGTTGGACGAGCTCGAGGCCGAGCTCAATAAGATTCCCATGATTAGGAAGCAGTACTCGGAGTCTGAGCTCGTCAAGGGCGACTTCGTGTTCGACTCCTCGTCTTCGGACGAAGAGACTGAGGGTGAGGATTTCTTTTTTATGCATTACTGCCTTGACGACGAAAACTAACCTTGTTTTCTTGCTTTTTGGCAGTGAACTTGCTAAACAAGCTCGGTCGCAAATCCTCCGAATCTAAGGAACCGGAGAGGCCGAAAACCACCAGCTCGGCGTCTGATGCCGAGAAGAATCCGAAGAGGCAAAAGACCTCTTCGGATCCAAAGAAGCCGGAGTCGACTTCGGCAAATAGGAAGGGGAAGACCCAGAAGCCCCCAAGAGCGCCGGAGAGAGACATCGTCTTGGCGCCCCCTTCGGAGCATGTCTGTGAGCCTTTTGCATGGCCAACGGACTTTGCCGAGGTAACTTCTCTTCTTGATTCTTTGGCTTTGCTTCTTTCCTATGTTTTTTTGGTGGCCCCTGTTGACTCTTTCCTTTTTCCATTTTCAGAGGAATAGCATGCTCAGCAAGCTCGTCGCAGTCGAACTCTCTAAAGCGTCCAGCGACTATGCTGAGATGCAGAGGAAGTTGGCGGCTGCTCGTCACCAGGCCGAACAGGCTAAGGCAGACTTTGAGAAGGCCAGAGCTGCTAGGATCTCGGCCCAGGATGAAGCCCAGTTTGCCAAAAACCAGCTCGTCATCCAGCGAGAGCAGACGAAACGGAGGGATGCTGCCGCCGTGGTTGCCCAAGGGGAGGTTCTCCGTGCTTTCGCGGAGAAACTCTTTCTGAGCAATCAATTTTCGGCCTTTGTCGGTGATCTGCTGAAACTGATGACCGATAATGCCGAGCAGGGGCCCGAAGTCGTCCTGCCGCTGTACGGCCGAGAGATAGCAGCTCGTCTCCAGAGTCTGTCGCTCCTTGAGGAGCTTGCTTCGTCCTCGGTCCTGCTTTCTGCTGACCGAGTTCGTAGTTGCCGAGCTGACCGGGACGAGAATATGGAGGCTATCTTTGCCTCCTTAGGGCCAGTTTCACCCGCTCCAATTTTCCACGGAGAGGGTGAGACCGAGCAGCTTGATCAGCAGACCGGAGACAGGCAGGCCGAGCAAGAGGTGCTGCTGATCGGTGATGGGGGCACCGAGCAGGCTGGGGGGAGCAAGGAGGCCGAGGCTGAAGCTGAGGCAGACAAGGAGAAGGAAGCTGAACCTCACCGAGGAGCCGGAGACGAAGCTGGCGGAGTATGATTTCGTCTCCCTTCTCTTAGTTTAGTTTCTTCCTTGTTGTAAAATGGCCTTGAAGCCCTCCTTGTGTAAAAAAAAAAAAAAAAAATTTCTTATGAATGAAAAAATTCTTCTTTCTACACTTGTGTCTTGTATAGCTTTTCGTACTCTCTTTTACTCCTGTTGTGGTTTACTACCTGCTCAGTAAACTGAAATGCCGAACTGACATAGCTGCTTTGTATTCTTAACTCTTAAGGAGCTGGAGGTACTTCACTGGAAGCGGCTGTACTCTTCCGCTTTAGACGAAGCTGAGAAAAAAGCCATAGGTGACCAGATGAAGAATGACGAACTCTTGGCTTGTTTAGTGAAGCTGGAGGCCGACAATAAGGACTTAGAGTCCGAAAAGAAAGATCTGGAGGCCGAGCTGAATACTGCCGTCGCTGAGAGGACTGCGTATGAGGATTTCATCTGCAGGCGCGGGGGAATGACCATCTCTGAAGTTCAGGAACGAGTTGACGAACTGTGGGAGGAATATCATGTACTCCGGAGGAACAATGCGCTGGAGAGCTCGGCTTGGCAACAAGTCGTGAAATCATTGCGGCGCTGGGCTTCTCGGTACGACATCATTCTTTCCCGGCGTCCCTCAATCGAGAGATTCCTTAGGCATTTCCCGCCAACAGATGCTCGCACTCCAGCTCAAACCTCTGATTCACTTGCTCAAAATCCTACTCCAAATCAGCAACGAACTCAGGAGCAACCGGAAACGTCAAGACGAGAACGGACTCAGGAGCAACCGGAAACGTCAAGACGAGGACGGACTGAAGTTCGTAGAGGAGTTGTGATTATGAGTGAGCAAGATCAACAAATGCTTCGTGAAGAGACTCTTCGCCGCCGAGGTGCCAGAACTTCCCGGACTCAGGGAAGAGGCGGTAGGTCGATCAGAGCATCTCGTCGACCTGCTTATTCTTCAGCTGCCCGGAACGCCCGAACTCGGCTTCACGAGGATTTTTTGAATAGGTGGCTCAACTTTAGCAACCGTGGACAGTAGAATAGTCCTTTGTAATAGCGTAATGCCTTCTCGTAGGGCAGCGGAGTTGTATGCCGAACAAGTTTTAATAAATGAAATCTTCATTTCGCTTCTATCACTGCGTATTTACAGCTTAGCGAAAAAATTTCATCGTGCTCGTCCTCGGTCTTATGAAGTAAACTTCTTTGACCGGACTCGTCCTCGGTCTTATGAAGTAAGCTTCTTTGACCGGACTCGTCTTTGGTCTTATGAAGTAAACTTCTTTGACCGGACTTGGTCCTCGGTCTTATGAAATAAACTTCTTTGACCGGACTCGTCTTTGGTCTTATGAAGTAAACTTCTTTGACCGGACTAAGCTTGTGTCCTAATTTGGCGAGTTTTATCGCTCGGATCGGACTTTCCCTTATCCTAATTTGGGGATCGGACTTTCCCTTGTCCTAATTCGGCGAGTTTTATCGCGTGGATCGGACTTTCCCTTGTCCTAATTCGGCGAGTTTTATCGCGTGGATCGGACTTTCCCTTTGTTGCAGTTCGTTTCAGACGAACTGCTTGTTTCTTAAGCTGAATTGTGGTCTTGTATCCTCCTTAGAAGCTTGGACTCACAATCGTTGGCTTATATATGTTCTAAAAAGGGGATCAGCCTTCGAAGAACAAGATACCTCAGTAACATTTGTAAGAGACGACACGCACATAGACAGACAAAACGCACATAGACAAACAAAACGCACATAGACAAACATGAAAAACAAGTAAAAAACAAAGAAAGCACATACCCCTAGGACCGAACTAGACACAAGACTGACTGACCGGACTGTCTCTTACAAATGGAACTTCTTGAGGTTGGAAATGTACCATGTTCGGGGTACTTGTTCTCCTGACATGTGAGTCAATTTATAAGACCCTTTGCCGAGGACTTCTGACACCCGATATGGACCTTCCCATGTGGGTTCGAGTTTGCCCAGCTTTTCTGCTCGGCTTACTTCGTTGTTTCTCAAGACGAGATCTCCCACTTGAAATTGCAGCTTTTTCACCCTTTGGTTATAATACCGGGCTACTTGCTCCTTGTACTTGGCTGCTTTTATGCAGGCCAATTCTCTTCTTTCTTCGGCCAGATCTAGTTCGGCTCTCAGTCCGTCATCATTCATTTCTGAGGAGAAATTTAGAGTTCGGGGACTGGGTACGCCGATCTCAACCGGAATCACGGCGGGCGGGCGGCTTCTCAGGATTGAGACGTGGCCCCAATCGGTCTTGCACCGGAGTCCTTTGAATCCTTTCAAAAGGAGTTCGGCGAGGATGTCCCTGATCGCCAAAAGGAGTTCGGCGAGGATGTCCCTGATCGCTATGATCGGGTTTCCTCCCGTCTCCTCGGGATGAGCTGTCTAAAGACCGTTTGCGACGGTCTGCCTCATCGGCACGGGAGAACTGGTCCGCAATGTCCCACATCTCTTGAGCTGTTTGCGGACTGCATTCCACGAGCTTTCTGTAGAGAGCTCCGGGCAGGATTCCATTTTGGAATGCCGAAATGACAAGTAGATCATTGAGATCATCTACTTGTAAGCATTCCTTGTGGAACCTCGTCATAAAGTCGCTGATCTTTTCGTCGCGACCTTGACGTGTAGAAAGCAGCTGAGCCGAAGTGATTCGGGCTTCCGCTTTCTGAAAGAACCTCATGTGGAAAGCATCCATTAGATCTCGGTAAGATCTAATGCTACCTTGGGGGAGGCTATCGAACCACCTTCTTGCGTTCCCGATAAGCAGCTCGGGAAACAGCTTGCACATATGGACCTCATTGAGACCCTGGTTCGCCATGTTATACTGATAGCGTCCCAGGAAGTCATGAGGATTCTCTAACCCGTCATAAGTCATCGACGGAGTTCGGTAGTTCTGTGGCAAGGGAGTTCGGGTGATATCGTCCGAGAACGGAGTCTTCAATGCTCCGTACATGGCGAACCCGACATCTCTTCGGTATGGAGGAGATGGAGTTCTCCTGTGATTCCGGTACCGAGGAGGAACAGGAACATGTCGGGGTTGAGGATTCTTCTTCCTGGAAGACACGGCACTACTGCGGTAGTGACTTTCATGTCTGGATGAGGAGGGAGAATCCACCGTTTTCGTCTCCGGCTTTTGGCCCTTTTGCAGGAAAATTAAGAACTCTTCCTGCTTCTCGGCCAAAAACAACTTGACAGCCTCGTTCAAATCGGGCTGCTGGGAAGACTCGGTGCGATGAGTCTTTGAGCGGCTTGTTCCTTCTCCGTGAGAACTGGAAGTAGATTTCTCCCGAGGCTGTTTTCCAGACCTGCGGGCTGGACTAGCTTCCTCATGGTTATCATGAACGGTATTATGGGTGTTACGTGATCTGGTATGCATTTTTTTATTTATTTATTTATTTTTTTTTTGGTGGAAAAAAGGGTCAAAAATTCGCTTTATCACAAATTTGGTTCTCTGTTTCCCACAGACGGCGCCAGTGATGGTTGGGCGAATTTTTGATGGTAGTAAATGCAGGTAATGAATATAGATCACGACACAAGGAATTACGTGGTTCGATTTACTGAGGTAAATCTACGTCCACGGGAAGAAAGGAGGGCAAGATTGTATTGCTTGATCTGGTTTACAGCTTACAAATACAGACTTGCTATATGATATTTGATGTCTAGAGCTCTCTTCTATCTGATCTAAGTTCTATTTATACATTGAACTAAGATCGTGGCTTGCATCACCACTAACTAGGTCGTGGCTTGCATCACCACTAACTAGGTAGTGGATGTCGTGGAGGTCATGAGGTCCTGCATGGGTCCACTATCTCTTTGTTTGGTCCGCTATCCTGCATGAGTTGACACCACTAAATAGATCGTGTAGTGGAGGTCGTGGAGGTTCTGCATGAGTCCACTATCTCCCAGTTCGGTCGAATACTGAGACCGAACTTCTGAACTATTGCCGAGCAGCTTTTGCCGATCTGAGAGTAGAGCTTGATTGGTCGGCTTTTACCGAGCTGTAGGCTGGAGCCGAACTCTTTGGTAATGCCGAACTGATACTCTTCCTTGGGCTTTGGGCTGATGGGCCGTCACTGCTATTGGGCTTGTTTAGTACGTACCCCATCATAATCCAATTATGATATTTGAATCTCCAAATGAGATGATGCACATATGTTAATGTTAGTCCTTATTAACTCCAAGAAGATGATGAACATAATGTTTCAAGTGTTAAATGCGATGATACAATAAGCCAAATTTGGTATGTAGATATGAGTGAGGTGACACTCAAAAGTAGATTTTGATCTTTCAAACTTCATACGATATCATATTCATAAAATCAGTTCTAATACTACCCACGAGTCGATTTACTTTTTTCAAAACAAAGAGAATGATGTCCATGCATTTGGCTTAGATGATTGATGTAATTTTAAATTATTTGTAGCTCAATTGAAAAATTGAAATGTTCAATAGAAACTAGAAATTACATTCTTCTTTTGTTTTAGTTTCTACGTCCCAACACATTAGAGCATCCACAACGGAGAGCATATGCTTGTCTGTCCGTCCGTGCCAGCAGCGCGGAGGAGCTGTCCGCCGTTGCGCTCTTGCCGCTGGCACGGCGCTGCTTGATGCATCGAGCACGTCCGTGCCAGCAAGCAGGCGACGTGGCAGCGTTGATTGGCCTACGGCATATCCGTTGGAAAATCATTTTTTTATTTTTTTAAAATAAAAAATAATACCAAAAAATAAAAAATATATTTCCCAATCCCAAAAAAATGGCCGTTTTTTTGCCCGTTTTCAGTATTTTTTTTATTTTTTCCCCCAAAATCATCTATAAATACACACATTCATCATCCATTTTTCACATCAAATCATCTCTCATTCATCTCTCATTCATACAACTTAATATCTACACCTTCATCTCTCACTCAAAATCTCAAATGGATTTCACCCATCTCATTGCAGAAGCGGAGCGCGAAGAACAAGAATACTACGAACAACATCGTGCCGCTTATGAAACATATGTCGTAGCGAATACCCCCGCCCATCCTCCTCAACCAACTAGATCAACTCGCCGCTACATCCATCGTGACCGGGAGGGAGCCCACGAAAGGCTCGTTGCTGACTATTTTGCCGACCCGCCGCGATTTCCGAAAGATACTTTAGGCGCCGTTTTCGCATGTCAAAGCGTTTGTTTATGCGTATTGTCAACATATTGTCCGCCCGTGTTGAATTCTTCCAAACAGGTCCAGATGCAGCCGGTCGACAAAGTCTCTCGGCGTTGCAGAAGTGGTGTGCCATCCGACAACTCGCTACTGGGCAAACGGCCGACCTCTTCGACGAGTATTTGCATGTCGGTGAGTCCACTGGAATCCTTTGTCTTAAAAAGTTTTGCGATGGCGTTCGTACAACTTTCGTTGATGAATTCCTTTGGGCACCCACCACCAATGATTGCCAACGATTGCTTCGTCTTCACGAAACAGTCCATGGCTTTCCCGGTATGCTTGGCAGCATTGACTGCATGCATTGGAGGTGGAAGAATTGCCCGACTGCTTGGAGGGGGCAACACTTAAGCGGCCACAAAGGCGGCGACCCAACACTTATCCTTGAAGCGGTCGCCGACTACCGCATATGGATTTGGCATGCATATTTCGGTGTTTCCGGATCCAACAACGACTTGAACGTGCTCTATTCTTCACCCCTCTTCAATGATGTGTTGAATGGTGTAGCACCGGCGATCGACTTCACCGTCAACAGAAATGTATACCACATGGGTTACTATCTTGCCGATGGTATCTACCCAAGGTGGTCGACTTTCGTGAAGACGCTCAGCAACCCACAAGACCGGAGACGGGTTCTTTTTGCGCAGCGTCAAGAGTCTGCGTGGAAAGACGTCGAAAGAGCCTTTGGGGTTCTTCAAGCCCGATTCAACATTGTGAAGACCCCGTCTCGACTGTGATACGTGAAAAATATCGCCGACATCATGTACACGTGTATTATCTTACACAACATGATTATAGCCGACGAAGGACCGAGGGCGGCTAGCTTTTACGACGAGGATGAAGCCGAAAGCTCAAGCGCGAGGTCTCCCCACGCCGAGATGTGCATACGACGGTGGGTGAGAGGATCGAAATAAGGCACACAATGCGCGATACCCGAACCCACGTTGAGCTACAAGAAGACCTAATCAAACACATTTGGGCGAAATTCGGCCACGAGTAGTGGTTTTTTTGATTTTAGGAGTTGAATTATGTATTTTTTATTGATTAGGAGTTTAATTATGTAATTTTTAATTTTTAGGATTTTAATTATGTAATTTTCATTTTTTAGGATTTTAATTATGTAATTTTTAATTTTTAATGTATTTTGTAATATTATTCCGGGTATTTTTAATGTATTTTAATTTTATGGAAATATTTTTATTTAAATTGAATAATGGAATGGTGGGACCCTTGTGCTCTTGCCTAAGAGTAGGCAGAAAAAGTGGGGCCGAACCCACATTCGTGCTCGTTGGCAAGAGCACGGTTGTGGATGCTCTTATTTGTTGTAGTTTTAGTTACATTATTTGTATGACACAAGATTTTATATACTCCCTCCGTCCACCAATACAAGGCATATTTGACCGAGCACAAGTTTTAAAAAATATACTAAAAAATGGGTTTAAAAGTAAGTGGAATATTAATAGTACTAGTTTTATAATGAAATGTGAGCGAGATAAAGTTAGTGGAATGTGAGGAATATTACCAAAAGTAGTAAAATAACAAATAGGAAGTTTATTGGTGGAATTGGTGAAAATGGAAAAATAAAAAATTTGCATGTTAAATGGATAGTGAAAATAGAAGAAAAAATAAAATTGAGATAATAAAATAAAATAGAAATAAAGTGCAAATACTAATATTTTATTTACAATAATCATCTTTTAGTTGTGAAAGGCAAAAAAATGATCGTTCGGATAGCTAGTATAAAATCTTCAACCCCGCATCATTATTTTATTAGATTTTTAATCAATATTTTTATACAAAAGGATAATTGAACTCAATACTGTGCACGACACACAATTTTATTTATTCATATTAATGTTACTTAATTAAATTTTATTTACATATTGTACTGTTTCTAAAAACATGTCAGAAAATGTAGTGCCCGCATGTACGTAGCGCAGTTGGCAACGGAGGAACCTGAGTTCGAATCTCACTGCTGTCGTGTGGTTGCTTAAAGTGTAATAAACATTTTAGCAATTACGTCTCACCTATTTCGTCACGCCAACTGGCGAGCTTTCATTGGAAATTCGTTGTGGACCCATCCCAACCAAGAACAGTACCCAGCTTCGGGTCTTCCGAGCCTGTGCCCTCTCCGAACCTAACCTTCTCTCTCACAGTTCGTTGAAAAATTCATATACTTTATCTCTCTCTCACTGCCAAAATACTCTTCTCTCTTTCTCGAGCTCCTCATATTCCAGCTCGTCGATTCAAAACCCTAGAACTAAACTCATCTGTATCTGAAGATCGATTTCCACCTCCATTTTTCTCTCGTTACACACATCTCAATTTTAATGTGAGTCATTTTCGATTGGTAGTTTTTTAATCCCGTCGCATTTCCATTTATTTATATCTGATTCCGTTTTGTGCATGAACCTGCGCCCGGATGAGGTGGGGTGGGCGAGGGTTTGGGGGAGGGTTTGGGGGATAGGTGCACTTTAAAGTCCTGCTCCAGATGGTTCGATTTGGGGGTAGGGTTTAGGAATTGAAGGTGGGCAGGCCGATTGGCAGCTTGTTTTGAAGTGATTCTGGAAGATTGAGTTAGTATCACGATGTTCTATTCAGATGCAATGGTTTTTGTTGTAATTGTTTGACGGAATGGGCTAAAAACTGCACCTTCTGGAGTTGGGGTTGTGTTGGTGTAAGGATGATGTGTTTGACATGAGAGCTGTGTGTGTGTGTGTTGGGGGGAGGGGGTTATCTTCACAATTTTTTTTCTTCTAGATTTTGTGCTGTAAAAGTTGCTTATATGTGCGATGGTCTACCATAACTGAAAGTGGTTTGAACAAATAATCTCTCCCTCATGGTCAATATGATAGGGTATAGGTTTTAGACATGAGAGTTATGACCTCAATTGGTGAAGTAAGAAACACGTGAATCACAGTATTGGCCTGTCCTTGAAAATCTAGTGCTGTTATCATATATGGTTGAGGAAATAATGAAATATAAAAGTTGTATTAATTCCTATAAGGAGAGATGCTCTTAGGCCTAGTTTGCATGTAGAATGTAATCACTTATAGTGGATGACTAGTGGATGATTGGTCTTGTGATGTGGTCAATTAATATATAACATGTAGTACCACATTTACTGTACTGATTTTAGTTTGATTAAAATCTATCATCTCCACTGTAGGTTACATTATTTTATTTTACCCCGCAGTCAAGTGTCGACCAAAACACAAATTGTATTGATGATCATGTAATGCTTGACTGCAAGTACACTATATCCGTTCTACGGAATGCGTGACATGCTCTTGATTTTTAGGATTATAAAATGGACATGTTGTGTAGTGAGGAGGAAGCTCGAAATTCACAGCATAGAACGTATAACTATTCACCAAACCAAATAAAAAGAAGAGTAGAAATCATAGGACTAGGAGCGTCTAGACAATCTTCCTTTTCAAATTTCTGTTAAATTATGATTCTGATTAAGAACTGTAGCATTTAATAATCTGTTTGAGACTTAGGTTTGCATGTCTTCCCACCCCCTCCCCCCAGTTATAGATGTAGTTTGACTTGCAGACAACTAAAGCCTGCTATGTTTTAGAAAGGAATGATATCAGATGTTGAATAACAAATGCTAGTTATCAGATTGATCAAATTATGGCTTCACAACTGTTCAATTAGAAAGATTGCTGAATATGGAACTGAACTTTGCTAGACTGCACTTGCTATTTGCCTTTGTTCTATAACTTTAACTTTAACTTCCTATTTTCTGTATCTACCTCACATCAATAAGCCGGCCTCACACCTATAGCCTTCTTTAAGCTCTGCTCTAAGGTTAGGAGGAAGCATGATTACCTACCCTGCTAAAGAACTTTCTTTTTCTGCAGAATATAGAGATCTATAAGTATACACCCGTGGACTTCCTCACAACCCTTGTATAATAAAGAACCACGTGAACACCCATAACCACTTTGCTTACATCTTAGGTGAATATGTTTCTACATCTAGACACTTAAATTAAAATGTTACATTATGTGTTTATCGACCTTAATACCAGATTCGTTACCCATATAATCCGTAAAGCCTATAAGTTTCCAAAACCGACATGGGTTTTTTGCACTTGTCATACTCTTTCTTTATGTATTGGTGATTAGATGGTTGAACCGTTGAAGCATTATCAGTGATCTGTCTATATTTTTGCTTTAATGTGGTTAAACTTCTTCTATTGCTAACCATCTCTGCATTGCATTAATGTGGTGTATAAAAACAACATTTGGCATTCTACAATGGTGCATACCTAATTAGTGCTTGCTCTGCAGTGTTCTTATTCTGGAGGCTGTCAGTGTTTGAGAAGGTTGCCCAGGGCTGATGTTAGTTTTCAGGGGTATTGTATGCTGACATACTTGTTCTTGTTTCCAAAGGTTGTAATGCATTATGGATTTTTGAGAAAAACGAATTCCAAGTCAAACTAGTTAATTCTCTATTCACAAATTTCAACTTACCTATATCAAAATTTAGGTTAGCATCTATGCCTGGCAACGAATTTGGAGATAGGGTTCACAATTTCTTTGCACAAGACAATTCACCGCAGGGGCAGCATCAATCACATGGTTTGGATGGAAACTGGCCAGTGTCCAACAGCAATTTTTGGGTTGGCAGCCCAAGACCTGTTGATGTGCTGAACTCAAGCACTAAAAATTACTCTGGGCAAAACCCAGGTATTACCTCTCTGTTTCAATGTGGAATTGAACATGTTCTCTAGGTCTAATTTGTTTGTTTTTGGGCGTTTTTGTTACATTTAGACACATGGCTATACCATTGCTTCTGATTTATGTCTAATTTCTCCTTTATATTTTGAGCAGAAATAGATAGAGGGCAGTCTGGCTATCCTGCTCATTCAGCTCATGGATTGAATTTTCCTCAACCAAATCTGAGGCCTGATTTCTCTAGAAGCCCACCCCTAAATGAGCAACAATATTCCAACGGCTATATGTATGGCAATCAATATCCCCAAGGTAGGCAGAATGAAGGTAACTTCCGGGAATTGGATGCGTATTCTGATCAACGTCATTTATTAGCCTCGAGAGACTTGCTTGTGCCTGAATTGCATAGAATTAGCGGCCATGAGCAACCACCAAAAGCTTCAGATAGATCGGGAACATCTGTCTCTCCTGTTAGTTTTGATCTCTTTGGTGGTCAGCAGCAGATGAACCATCATCAGCAAGCAAGCATGCTGCAGGCATTACAGCGCCAGCAATCTGGCCTCAATGACATGCAACAACTGCAGCAGCAACTCATTTACAGGAAAATGGAAGAGCGTCAAAGACAGCAGCAACTTCAACAGCTGGACTCAAGGCCTCAAACTCCTATTAATCAGGTTCCTCAGGTTACCAAACAGGCATCTGGAAGCCAGTCCTCTCTGTTTAATGGTAGTCCAAATTCTGATGCATTACGCAATCCTTGGATGGCTGAGCCTGGTACAAACTGGCTTGGCCGTGGTTCTGCTGCCATGCAAGGATCCCCCGGTGGCACTACCTTTCTACCAAATCTTGGACAGACACACCGATTAATGGACATGGTACATCAACAGGATGATCAATCCCTTTATGGAGTTCCAGTATCCAACCCAAGGGGTTTGGCTATGAACCAATACTCTCCTATGGTGACAGAGAGACCATCAACACCTCAAATGCGATTATCTGGCAATTCTCTGCACAGTAATCAGCACAATTTTCTGCCTGACAGACTTACCAGACCAGAGGGGACTTCCATATCTCGACAAAACTATCAAAATGAAACTAATGAACATGGTTCTAGTCAGTCACTGAATACTGGCATAATGAATATAGGGTTCCACCAGCAGGTGAATTCATTGCAGAATGATGCATCACATCAGGACCACACAGGGAGGCAGGAGCTGTCTACTCTGTCAGAAACCTCGCAAGAAAGATATCCAATGCATGTATCTTCACCTCAGAATGAAGTCACCTTAGATCCTGCTGAAGAAAAGATCTTGTATGGTTCAGATGATAATATATGGTCTGCATTTGGTAAGCTCCCGAGTATAAGTGCAGAAGCTGGTAATTTATTTGATAGTAGTAGTGGAATATCAAATGGGGCTCCATCCCTTCAGAGTGGTAGCTGGAGTGCTCTTATGCAGTCTGCAGTTGCTGAAACTTCTACTGCCGATGTAGGGCCTCAGGAGGAATGGAGTGGTCTGAACTATCACAATAATGATGGCTCTTCAGCAAATCAGTCCCCCCTAATTCACAATGGAAATGTCAAACAATCATCGTTGCCCAATGACCGTGTTCATATTTCTTCAGCAACGGGCACTGAATCCATTCGCTCTTCCGACTCTCTCAAATTGATGGGGTTGAATCAACTTGGGCATACTTTCCAGGAGCAGCCTAGTGAGGCGGCGGCGACTGATGTTTCTCAAAGGTTTGGGCAAGCCGTGGCAGGAACTAGCAAGTGGCTAAATCACAGCCAAGTTCAAAATCAATTAGGAGGTGAGAGTGATATACATGGAAATGCCTTGGGAAATGCTGTGGGCGCTGAGAGAAATGGAAAGAATTTTTTCGCAGATTGGCCTCCTGGTCAGGGTGGAACTAAACGACAACCAAATGGTGGGAATGCCCTGGCAGCTGTACCACCTGCTGGAGATAGATCGCTGAATGCTCATGATGCTGAGAGAGTGGCTCAAAACCAGAACAATCAAGTGAAGTCAGTGCAGGGACAAATGGCAGATGGAGGTTCTTTATGGAAACCCAGTCCCCTAACTAGTGCTGTTGAATTTGGTTCTGTAAGATCTATATCTGGAAATCACCAAGTAAATAAATCCAAAGGGGATTTGGGTTTTCACAATGCTGCCACTTCAGCTGCGAACTCATTTAATATGGTAGCTGGTGATGGAGCTAATCCCTTTGCTCAGAATAACTATTTGCTCAATCAGTGGAAGCATGCCTCTCCTTCAACAAAATCCCAAGGGGGTGAAAGCTTAGGGAGAATGATGGACCAGGTTAAAGATCAAAATCAAGGATCATGGAAGAGCTCCGATCATGATGAAATGAGAAATTACGATAGGGAGAACTGTGCCATGAAAGAGAATTCTAATGACAGCCATCGCTCAAACTTATCTAATCATGCTTCAGGTAGCTTCAGGGAAAAAGGTCCGACTGATGCAATTGATTCAAGGTCTCTATCCTCTGGGAAGCAAAAGTCAAGCAATCTGCTTGCTAAAAAAGGTTCTGCTCCTCGCAAATTTCAGTATCATCCCATGGGAAATCTGGATGATGATGCGGGGTCAACCCATGGCCTGAAGCAGCATAGCCAAGCACAGGCAACACCTGTGCAGAGTGCCCATGCCCATTTTGGCCAGTTGAAACTGTTTGGTCAGGTTCCAAGATATTCTGCAGAAAAGGTCATTTCTCAATTGAGTTGTATTAGATACGAGACTTAATTATTAATGTTACTAGACAAAAACTTTTAAGTATTGTTTTACTTACAGGGTGAACTTCCCAAAGACAATAAACGCCTTGATAAAGAGTCTTCTGGTGGTAGCTTTACTGGTTATGCGGCCGGGACATCTAATCTTTTTAGCCAGTCCTTTGATTCAAGCACGAACAAGGCTTCATCACCCAGGTACTTCAAGTTTTCATTTACTTAAAAGAGTTTATCAGTTGTCATTACATTCTGATTTTTTTTCTATCCAATCCAGCCAAAACATGCTGGAGCTTCTTCACAAGGTGGATGTATCATCTCAACCACCTGAAGCTGAAAACTCTGATGGATCTGCTGGTCACCTTCAGCGTAGCCAATCTTCTTTCTCTAAAGGTTTTGGATTGCAACTTGGTCCTCCATCTCAACTGTTGCAGATTCCTGACCTTTCAGCATCCTCCCAGAATGCTCAAAGCATGGAAAATGCAACACGTAACAGTCTTGCTGGTATAGGAATGGGAGAGAAAAGCATGCATATGGCATCTTCGTTGCAATCTAGGCAGTTCCCAAATGAAAAATCTCAGATGGAATATGAAAACAATACATCTGCAGGTCCAAGGCATCCTGGTATTGGTAACTCTGTCGGTAAGGGATCGGGGAATTATCATTCAGCATTAACTTCTGATATTCCGTATATGCGAAGTCAGCTTCAGAGTAAACAAGCAACAAGGCCAAGCCCAAGACCAGCTGTGAATCAACACATTGACACCTCCTTCAGCTACAGTACTTCACTCTCTATGGAAAGAGGTTCTACAGAGACTGTTCTACCTGATACATCTGGTAATCTTCAGAAAAATAGTCTTCCTTCATCTGGTGGCACTGGTCAACAAAGCGGCCCGTATGATGTACAGGAGATAGGTCCAGCTGGAACTGCGTCATGTAGGGATCTAATGCGCAATTCTCAGCATTTTGGGATGTCAGGCATTTCTCGACAAGGGTCTTCAGGCCAGGTCTTGCAAAGCATGCCGTCTAATGTTCCTACACCTCAACATCCTTCGGTGACTCAGTACCCAAAGGGCCTGACAAATATTCATGAGCTACCCCAGCCCAATATTTTGGAATCTAGTTCTCGAGGTGATCTTGATGTTGGTAAAGGGGGGCATATTTTTACCAAGTCGACTGCAATTGTTCATGCTTCAATTGGTACTGATGAGAAAGAGCAAAGGTTGAAGGAAAGAACTGGACAGTTTCTCTCAGCCTCAAAAACAGAAGTGCCTTTGGGAAGTGCATCTTCTGAAAAGAACCACTTGGATGATTCACCTGCTAATTCTGCTTCAACACAAAAGGACATTGAAGACTTTGGTCGATCTCTGAAACCTAATACCTTTTCTAATGAAAATTTTGCCTTACTAAATCAAATGAGGGTCCTGAAGCATGCAGAGAGTGATCCTAGCCTTAGGTTTTCAAAGAGACTAAAAGGACCAGAAAATATTCATGATATTCATCAATCACATTTGGTAACAGAGAAGCAAAATCAAGATAATTTTAGGAACTCATTGGATTCAAGTAGTGGAATTCCTCCTGAAGATTCTAGGGTGGTGACCTTCTCTACACCATCTGATATGCTTCAGAGAAACACTTTGCCTCATGGAAATGCTGCCTCAGAGGATGTTGCCGTGGTGACTGCTCTGCATGATTCTCGGAGCAAACCTCCTGCTGATCCTTCTGCTGTTAGAGCTGAGCATCATATGGTTAGCCCCCAGATGGCACCATCGTGGTTCAACCAGTATGGATCCTTTAAAAATGGGTCATTGCCTATGCAAAATATACGCCATGCCATGTCCTCGAAACCAGAAGAACTTCCATTTGCTCCTGGAATGTCTTCTAGTGCTATGGATATGCCTTATCTAGAAGAAAAAATGACGGCTACTCCTGTTGAGGCATATGTCAGTGACTCTCTTAAGAGTTCTGCTCCCACTTTCAAAACAAATGAGCACATATCTTCTCCTCCATCAATGCAGATGAATGCTACTGGTCAGCAGCAGATGATTTTGAGACCCAAGAAGCGTAAGAGTGCTACTTCTGAACTTCTGTCATGGTATGAAGGGATAACACAATGTTCACTAAGTCCATCAATTCTCAGGTAATCATCATGAATCAGGATGTTTTCTTCTGGTTTTCTCAATTTTGAATCTTGTTTACAAGAATGTATGATGTGGAAGTGTTTGCTTTATGGATTTGGTATTGCCTGTGGTTTTACTACAAAATCTTATTCATTAGTATTTATGTAAATTTACTGCATGCAGTGTTGTGGAAGCAAACTGGACTGAAGCAACAAATCGTCTTGCTGAAAAGGTATTATGTGGTTGCTAATTATGCCCTCATTAATATAGTTATACAAACCATGTCGACCAGGCTCTTTACCTCTGATGCTGATGACAGGTTGAAGATGATATTGACCTGATTGAAGATGGACCAACATTGCTTAGGTCAAAGAGAAGGCTTATTTTGACAACACAGCTTATGCAGCAATTATTTCCTCCTCCGCCTGCTACAGTTTTATCCGCTGATGCTATTTCCGAATATGAAAGTGTGGCCTATGCTGTATCAAGAGTAACACTTGGAGATGCATGCAGTGCGCTATCTACCTCTAGTAATTTGGGTTCGCCCCCTCATGATATTGCCCCGTAAGTTCTTCCTCCCTACCTGGATTGATTCAATCATGCCAAATCAGTAATTTTTTTATCAATTAGTTTTTGCAAAGTCCGAATATATATTAAATTTTTTTTTTCAGGCATGTTGCTAAGGGAAAACTCAGCAGCGATCCACGTTTTGCAAAAGTCATTGAAGAATTTTTGGGAAAAGCTGGGAAGCTAGAAAATGATTTCTTGAGGTAAATCATGTGTTTATGTGATTTAATCTAGTTAGTGTTGCATATATTGGATGGAATGATGAATTTTCTTTTTGTGAATAATGTTATTGAATCTTCTTCTTGACATATAGTATAAGCTTGTTCTTCACCTACATAGTACATGATATCATTCTACATAAGAAATTCAGAATTGCCATTACATTAGTTTGTTTGGCTGGTAATCTATCTGTGGTTGCGTTTCATTTGCTGTGCTTTTGTCCGATTACGATGTAGCAAACTAGCAATTGTATTGATCTTTCTCTTCGATGTAAATATGTTATTTGTGTTTGGCAGACCGGGGAGGAGTACATCAATATTGGACTTGAGATTGGAATGTCAAGATTTAGAGAAGTTTTCTGTCATCAATCGATTTGCTAGGTTTCATGGTCGCGGGCAAACTGATAATGCAGAGACATCCACTGATGCTACAGCAGCTATGCAAAAACCTTGTGCACAAAAATATGTAACTGCTGTGCCCATGCCTAGAAGTCTTCCTGACAGGGTACAATGTCTTTCACTATAATGATTGATTTTTCTGCTGATTTGAACCGTGTCCAGTACTTTATCGACTGGCACTTTCACCAAGGCCGGTTGAATGGTGTGATCGAATCGCAGACATGAGGTCTCCTGATATCTGCTGGAAGCTATTTAATCTTTTCGATTAGGCATTTATGTCATTATTGAGAAATGCAAGGTTCAGTTCATGTACATCTCTATGAAATGGAATGAATTTGGGGTTCCCCATCATTTTGCCTAGACGGGGATAATATTAAGTGCAGCATGATATTGCAAAAATGGATATATGACATTTAGATAGATAAATATTTTATTATGTATATTCAGTATCTATTCTTCTTTTCCTCCTGGGGCTTTAGTTTACGAAATCCCTTTCTTGCATTGTTCAAATTCAGGCCATGGTCTGATGGCTCGATGACTTGGAGTCTCGATCTTTGTAAAGCAGGTTCAATTAGTTTGTTGGTCTTAGAGCTATCTTATAGTATTAGGTATAAATGCCTTTCTACCAATATGCCAGGAGCAGCTATCCTAGCATGTTTTCCGTATCTGGTAATATATATAAACGATCATGTCTGCCTGATTTGAGTTATACAGCTCCAAATGAAACTCAGAAAGAAATTGGCTTCAGTTTCCTCAAATTTGAGGCTCTTTAGCAGTATTAGAGAAGGTTTAAGCTGTTCATGGTGCCCTTGTTCATTACTGGACTTTATCTTTGTTTTTGATTATTGTTTTCCTTTGGAACTTGCAATCCTACCATTTTATTTTTTCGTTGTAATTACTGTAGTGTAGTTGTGTATTTGCACTGTACCATATGCTAGATTTATTGAATTTGAATTGGTTTGCTATGGTATATATATAGTTGCTTGTTACATTGCTTTAAACCACCCTCTTAACTGAGATATGATAGATGCTTTCTCCTTCTGAAACCAGTTGATAAGTCCCAACTCTAGGTTTTGTTGAATCTATGTAAATATATTTCATGGCGGCATTAAGAAGTAGTATATGAAAAGCCCCAAGGAATAGAGAACAAATCAGAACTAGTTGATTTTGAAGGTAATCCTTCAATTAAATTTGTCATCGATTAACTGAGGCCGTTCTTTTAGAGTGTCCACAATACTTTGGACACTTCAAGGCCAAGCCACAAAAAAAAGTTTTTCACTCCAATAGTGGACAAGCCACCGTTTCCACACCTATAGGGAGCCATGGCTCAGCCGTGTTCTCAGGAGCGGCTCCTTATTGTGGACACTCCAAGGTTTAAGAACTAAGAATAATATATTTAGTGAATTAAATTTGAAGATAAAGAGTGGGAGTAGGGCTGACAAAATATACCGAAATACCGCACTTACCGTATCGAAAAAATGCCGAAAATACCGTATTTTCGGTATACTGCATTTTTCGGTACGGTATGATACCTTACCGTTAGATTAAGGTACGACAAAGGTATGAATTTTGCATATACCGCGGTATACCGCATCATACCGCATTATACCGCAATTTTGCGGTATATAAAATTAATAATTATATATATTTATTATTTATAATATTATAATATTTAATATATTTATTATTTATAAATCAAACAAGTATGATTTGCGGTATACCGCGGTATATCGCAACACGGTACGGTATACCGCAATGTCGGTAAGGTAAAGGTTTTCAAATATTGACATACCGAATTTTTCGGTATACATAAGTATGACATTTTCTCATACCGCAATTTGCGGTACGGTATGCGATATGACATTTTCGGTGCGGTATACCGTACCGTGCCACCCCTAAGTGGGAGAAAGAGAAGTGTGTTACTAATAGTCACAAATTGAAAAGAAACAATTCATTTGGAATGCCATGAAAATGAATATGAATCAACTAATCTGGGATGAAGTACAAATTATATACTCCACTATCTAACTTGCGAGTATCAAGTAGATAATTTTTTTTAGAGCATCCACATTGGACGGACACGATATGCGGACGATGGCACATCCATCATCCGCGTCTTATGCTTCATCCGCGGACGATAGGCCTTCGACCAGGCATCGTCCGGGATATCGCCCGCCCCACTGCGGGCGACGCGGACGATGCAACGCGTTTTTCCTTTTTTTTTTTAAATTTTTTCATCTATTTAAACCCCCATTTCTCTTCCATTTCCTACACCAATAATTCTCTCCAATCTCTCACTTTCCCCACACACCAATATTTCACTCCCTATCTTTCTCACTAAAAAAAATGAGACCCGGTGACGACTGGAGTACATCAGAGGGCATTACTCAGGCCTTATTCGATTGCGTTCATGAGGCTACGGCGGAATGCTTGGCCGAAATGGAGCGCGAAGCGGCGGAGCAGATCCCGAGGCCGATTCGAAATGGAGCGCGAAGCGGTGGACATGTTCGATGAGTACGTTCACGTCGGGGAGACGCGGCCTGAAGAATTTTTGTAGGGGAGTTGTGGAGGCTTATAGCAACACATATTTGCGAAAGCCGACTGCTGAGGATTGCTAGGCCCTTATGAAGATGCACGAGACGACGCAAGACTTTCCTGAAATGCTAGGGAGCATCGATTGTATGCACTAGGAGTGAAAGAATTGCCCGACGGCGTGGAGAGGTCAATTTACTAGTGGATACAAGGGCAGCCACCCGACGATGATCCTCAAAGTCGTCGCTGACCATCGGCTCTGGATCTGACATGCTTACTTCGGTGTAGCGGGGTCGAACAACGACATCAACCTCCTCAACTCATCCAACCTCTTCACCGAGCAATGCAATGGCAACGGCCCGGCCATCGAGTTCACTGCCAACGGACGCTAATATCATATGGGGTACTACTTGGCCGATGACATATACCCAAGGTGACCTGTTTTTGTAAAGACGATCAGCTGCCCAATGGGTGACATGAGAGTTTTATTTGCACAAAGCAGGAGGCTGCCCGGAAGGATGTGAGCGGGCATTTGGTGTGCTCAAAGCGCGGTGGGCAATAGTGAAAGGTCTGACGCGTTTCTGGTTCAAGGAAGTCATTGTCGATGTCATGTATGCGTGCATCATCTTGCATAACATGATAGTCGAACACGAAGGTGGAAGAGTCACTGATTGGGGCGATGATGAAGGTGGATCTAGCTTCAGCACGACGACCCCGCCCCACGTTTGAGGATTACCGATGGGCTTCAATGAGGTTCTATCTAGACATGCCTTAATGCGCAACCAACAAGACCATGCTCAACTCATTAACGACATGATTGAAGAAGTTTGGAACCGTAACCGCTATTGAGAATTTGTAGTTTTTTTATTTAGTACTGTAACCTTTGAACTTTCAATGAAATAAAGTTTTTTTCCAATTTTTGTAGTATTTTAAATATTTAAATAAATAAAATGCTTAGGGCAGATTATAGAGCGGCCTATAGGGCATCCCACTGCAGGTGAATGAGTAAAATGATAAAATGCTGATGTGGCGAAGCATATAGCGCTCTATAGGGCAGACTATACCGTTGTGGATGCTCTTATAGTACAAAAAATGTAATGGAGCTAATACACTGAAATGAAAAAATGGAATATGTTGTCGGACTGGAGAAGTAATGCTTTATTTGTCTACAAAAGTAATTTTATCTACAAAAGTAATTTTAAGAGGAAACGACTCAATTTTTAAAATTAGTAAAAGTAAAAATATTGCACTGGTATTATGAGTGACAACAAAACTCATACTCCCTCCGTCCCTGAAAATTTGTCACCTATTTCCTTTTTTGTTCGTCCCTAAAAATTTGTCACCTTTCACTTTTACTATTTTTGGTAGTGGACCATACATTCCACTAACTCATTCACACTCACATTTTATTATAAAACTAATATATAAAAGTAGGACTCACATGCCACCAACTTTTTCAACCCACTTTCTATCATATTTCTTAAAACCCGTGCGGGGTCAAATGATGACGAATTTTGGGGGACGGAGGGAGTAGTATTAATTATACTACTCTATCCGTCTTTTTAAAATAGAAATGATTTCATCCTTATAAATAGAAATATTATTCTCTTAATAAGATAGTATTATAACTTATTTTATAGTAATATTTTAATTATTTTTTCTTCAATCACTCTTTAATTTTATATTATATTAAAATTCGTTTTCAAAAAATTTTATTTCTAAAAGATATATAAAGTTTTAAAAATAAAGTTGTAGATAAGTGGAATGTGCAAATAAATTAATTTTTATAAATAATATATTATGAAATAACATTTATTACCTAAATTTTAAAATATTTCTTCATGTCAAAAAGTTAGTGATATTTTTTATTTGAAGGTATCAAATGACGAGAAAGCGCCACGTAATAAAGAAAACAAGGAGAATATAAAAATAAAAAGTGCAATTATTAAATTCTAGTAGTTTCTAGCGGCTGCTTTCAAATTCCAGAAATGTCTTTTGACCTTATCAAAACTGCCGCTTTATCTCGCCTCACTCTTCGCTTCTAACGCAAACATCAATCAATAATCGCAATTCACACAGAATTCACCAAACAATCTTTCGACGCTAGATTCATCGAATCCGAACTCGTAATCACGCGTTGCCAGTGTTGTTTAGCACAGGTACGATCTATGTTCCATTATCGAGCAGTTCTGTTTATTGATCTTCTTTTACTACGATTCTGTTGGTATATTCCTACATTGTTGAGTATAAATTGTTTTCATGGAGTTTAAAGTTTTAATCGATAGCTTTGGCGTCAATTTGTTTGATGCTCTGTTTTTCACTGTTGAAATAGAGTAGCAATGTAGAATTTTGTCATGAATTGCATTGAACAAGTTGAAATTCTACCAATTATCGTTGTTTTGTGTGTGTGATTGTGTTTTTCGCGTATGTCGCAGTTTTTTTTCCTGGTGTCTGATGATTGTGTTTTTGAATTCCGTTGCAGTTAATTTCAATTGATCATACGCAGAAATGAATCCCGAGAAGTTCACACACAAGACTAATGAGACCCTCGCCGCGGCTCACGAGCTCGCAATGAGCTCAGGCCACGCTCAATTCACTCCTCTTCACTTCGCCGCAGCGCTGATCGCCGATGCAAACGGTATTTTCCGGCAAGCAGTGGCCGGGGCAGGTTCCGGCGAAGATTCGGTTAAAGCGGTGGAGAGGGTTATCAACCAAGCGATGAATAAGCTGCCGTCGCAGACGCCGCCTCCCGACGAGATACCGGCCAGCACGTCTCTGATCAAGGTCATCCGTCGCGCTCAGTCGCTGCAGAAATCGCGTGGCGACACGCACTTAGCAGTCGATCAGCTGATCCTAGGGCTTCTGGAAGATTCCCAAATTCAGGACCTTTTGAAGGAGGCCGGCGTGACCACCGCTAAGGTGAAATCGGAGGTTGAGAAACTGCGGGGTAAGGAGGGGAGGAAGGTCGAGAGCGCTTCTGGTGACACCAATTTTCAGGCGCTAAAGACCTACGGCCGTGATCTCGTGGAGCAGGCAGGGAAGCTCGATCCGGTTATCGGAAGAGACGAGGAGATTAGGAGAGTGGTAAGGATCCTCTCGAGGCGTACTAAGAACAATCCGGTTCTAATTGGGGAGCCAGGAGTTGGTAAGACTGCGGTGGTGGAGGGATTGGCACAGAGGATCGTTGCTGGCGATGTTCCGAGCAATCTTGCCGATGTGAGGCTGATTGCGTTGGATATGGGCGCGTTGATAGCCGGAGCTAAGTATAGAGGGGAATTTGAGGAGAGGTTGAAATCCGTTTTGAAAGAGGTGGAAGAAGCTGAGGGGAAGGTTATACTGTTCATCGATGAAATTCATCTAGTTTTGGGGGCGGGACGTACAGAGGGGTCGATGGACGCTGCGAATCTCTTCAAGCCGATGCTTGCAAGGGGGCAGTTGAGGTGCATTGGCGCGACGACGCTTGAGGAGTACAGGAAGTATGTCGAGAAGGATGCTGCTTTCGAGAGGCGTTTCCAGCAGGTGTATGTGGCGGAGCCCAGCGTTGTTGATACGGTTAGCATCTTGAGGGGTTTGAAGGAGAAGTACGAAGGGCATCACGGTGTTAAGATACAGGATAGGGCGCTTGTGGTGGCGGCGCAGTTGTCATCGCGTTACATCACTGGTGTGTGTTCAGGCTAGGCTGTGATATTTTGCGTTGTTGTCTCCTATGCTGTTTTCATTGTCTAACGTTTTCGAGTGTGGTGTAGGACGGCATCTACCGGATAAGGCGATTGATCTGGTTGATGAGGCCTGCGCGAATGTGAGAGTCCAGCTCGACAGCCAGCCGGAGGAAATTGACAA
Source organism: Salvia splendens (assembly GCF_004379255.2). NCBI lineage: Eukaryota > Viridiplantae > Streptophyta > Magnoliopsida > Lamiales > Lamiaceae > Salvia > Salvia splendens. Next base: position 26,611,462 of record NC_056050.1, on the reverse strand, counting down.
TATGGAGAGGAAGAGGATACAGTTGGAAATTGAGCTCCACGCTCTAGATAAGGAGAAGGATAAAGCTAGCAAGGCTCGTCTTGTTGAGGTGAGTATTCATTTACGATTGAGTATGTGTTCATGCTAATTATGTGATGCAATGATCTGACATTTTTTACTATTTTGTAGGTGCGTAAAGAGCTCGATGATCTGAGGGATAAGCTGCAGCCGTTGATGATGAAGTACAAAAAAGAGAAGGAGAGAATTGATGAGCTCAGAAGGTTGAAGCAAAAGAGGGATGAGCTAACATATGCCTTGCAAGAAGCAGAGAGGAGATATGATCTTGCGAGGGCTGCAGATTTGAGGTATGGAGCCATTCAGGAAGTTGAAGCCGCCATTGTGAATCTTGAAGGTGGTGCTAGTGAGAATGGGATGCTTACGGAGACTGTGGGGCCGGATCAGATTGCTGAGGTCGTGAGCCGCTGGACGGGTATACCTGTAACGCGTCTTGGCCAGAATGACAAGGATAGGCTGATCGGTCTTGGTGAGAGGCTGCACCAGCGTGTAGTGGGGCAGGATCAGGCGGTCACTGCTGTGGCGGAGGCTGTGTTGAGATCGCGGGCTGGTCTTGGAAGGCCTCAGCAGCCGACTGGTTCGTTCCTGTTCCTTGGTCCAACCGGTGTGGGTAAAACGGAGCTAGCCAAGGCTCTGGCTGAGCAGCTCTTTGACGATGACAGCTTAATGGTGAGGATAGATATGTCCGAGTACATGGAGCAACATTCCGTTGCTCGTCTGATTGGTGCTCCGCCTGGGTACGTTGGGCACGAGGAAGGTGGCCAGTTGACCGAAGCTGTGAGGAGACGGCCTTATTGCGTTATCCTGTTTGATGAAGTGGAGAAAGCCCATCCGACAGTGTTCAATACTTTGCTGCAAGTTTTGGACGATGGCAGGCTGACCGACGGGCAAGGCCGGACGGTAGACTTCACGAACTCAGTCATCATCATGACCTCGAACCTTGGAGCTGAGTATCTTCTGAGAGGATTGAGCGGGAAGTGCACCATGGAAAGCACTCGTGAGTTGGTGATGCAAGAGGTGAGGAAACAGTTCAAGCCGGAGCTGCTCAATCGCCTGGATGAGATAGTGGTCTTCGACCCTCTGTCGCACGACCAGCTGAAGAAGGTGTGCCGCCTCCAGCTCAAAGACGTTGCAAAGCGTCTGGCAGAGAGGGGCATTGCCATGGCCGTCACTGAAGCAGCGCTTGATGTCATATTGGCCGAGAGTTATGATCCGGTAAGATCTGTTGCTTGGTTTCTGCATATATATATCAATAACCGATGTGCTGTGTTGCTGACTATGTTGTTATTCATGCTCTCAGGTATATGGTGCACGGCCTATACGGAGGTGGCTGGAGAAGAGGGTGGTGACGGAGCTCTCGAAGATGCTGGTGAAGGAGGAGATAGATGAGAACTCCACCGTGTTTGTTGATGCTGCAATAGATGGAACAACGCTAACGTACCGGGTTGAGAAGAATGGAGGGCTCGTGAATGCAGCAACGGGGGAGAAGTCGGATATATTGATCCAGATCCCTAACGGGGTGCGATCAGATGCAGCCCAGGCGGTGAAGAGGATGAAGATTGAAGAGATTGATGATGAGGACATGGATGATTGAAGATTTTAATTGAGTTTGGGGTTTTTTTCTGGTTGTTTTTGGCTGTGTTTCTTTGTTTGGCTCCTTAATATCAAGTGTTGGAGTATGGTAAATAGGTCCTCTATAACTTCCTCGCTTGATTTGTTTGAAAACTATCATGTGGAGTAATAATTTTTACTCTTGTAATCAATGTATAAATACTTTTGCAGCAATTTATTTTCAATTTTTATCAATTCTTGACATTTCTCGGTGCTTTAAATTTCAAATGACTGATATTAGTGAGATGTTTTGAATGAGATAATATAGAGGAATAAGGATAGTGAATGAAACACTTGAAAGGAAACATCAGAAAAGAAAGTGAGATGTTTTAAGTGAGACACTGGAAATGATAGTGAGGCGCTAAAAGTGTAAGTGAGAGAGATTGCGTATGAAACTATGAAAATGAATGTGAGGACTGAGGACTTGGAATGAGAAATCGATAAATTGGGACTGAAAATGAAAGTGTGATGCTTCGAATGAAACACCAAAAAATAAAATTAGTTATTATATTTGAAGTGAGAGAGACATCGAAAATAAAAAGAAAATCTAATGTTTAAAAAAATGAGAAAAGAAAGTCTAATGCTTTAAAAAAAAAGAGACGAGTCAAACATCGAAAAGAAACCGTGACGCCTCAAACATTACACTGAAAAAGAAACTGAGATGCTTCGCGAGATTCATCGAACGAGACATCGGTAATAGACTAGGAATGCTATGTTTTAGGGATTTTTGATATAAATTATTAGAGCATCTGTAGTACTGCCCTAGCCATCGGCGTGCAGTTAGGGGTCGACTAGGGCGGTATCACCGAGCCGATATGAGGAGAGAGAAATGCCCCAGCTCACGGGCATGACCGAGAGGCACTAGGCGATCGCTAGGCGTCTATTGCGCGCCGAGCTGTCCGAATAATTTTTTTTTTGTAATTTATTATTTCAACTATGTTTTGATAGAATAGACTAATTGAGTAATTGAAACAAACATAAATGAAGAGACATAAATTTACGTTGTTCACCAGCGTTGTGTACCGTCGTTTGGCTAGCGGCAAACAATATAGATTCAAGACATACTAACAAACCCTATATATACGACTCGTTGCATTTTATTTTATTCACACCACTCGTAGAAGTTTTATTTTTAATTTTTTATTTTATTTTATTTTATTGAAGTATGTTGGAACTTTCTTTATTTTTTGTCTAATTATTAATTTCGTATTTGTATTAATTTGATAAAATGAATGTAATAGGAGGACTATGCTGGGCTTTTGCTAGGATGTGGGAAGTCTAGGGCATTGGCTAGATTGTGGAAGGATGAGATGCCGTGGCAGGAAGAGTTTTAGGTTGGACTGTTGCTAGGCTATGTGACCGAGCCTTCGCTATTGCGGATGCTTTTAATGGGTGAAAGGAGAAATTACCAAATTCAAAAGGGTCATGTGTGAAAATATCGAAACGTCAACCCACAGTTCATCATCATTTTCTCTCTCACCGTTTTCGCTCTCAAATCATTGATCTCCGATCTCCGCTTACTACAAATTATCAATCGAAAGTTGTTGAAGTATCGCGGTTCTCCCATGATTGATCAGATGATCATCGCTCCTCTAAATTGAATCGAATTCGGCGAATGTCAAACCCTAACATAACCCTCGCGATTGCTTCAGAGCAGAACATTACGGATCCTCCAGCGCGGATTTCCGAATGGTACACCTCACAAAGCGAAGGGTGCAACAGTTTCTGGCGCGAAGCGGCCCTGCTCGTGCCCTCAGTTCTGCTGGTGCTGTACTTAGGGTTCCAGGCAAGGCGCAATGTGAAGAAGCTGCGCCACCGGAAGTCTTACGTCATGATCGCGTACTACGCCCTCCTGTGGCTCTCTGCTCTTCTCAATTTGGCGTGGGCTGCTCTTCAGGTGATGTTTGTTCCTCTGAATTTTGGATTTTTTTTTGGAGTGCGTGTGTTTGTGAATCCTTAGATTGAGCTGCTTTTCGCTTTGTTATCGTGTAGATTTAGGCGATTTTAGTGACTTATTGCTGCAGATTTTTAATAATCACTATGTGTTAAAAGTATTGGTTTTGTTTATTGTACTGCATTTTCGATATCAGTATCTGTTTGTAAGGGAGGGATCATAAAAATTTGTCAATTGAAACTGAAAGGTTGAAGTATGAGTTGCTAGTTGCCTGATCTTCTTAAATAGATCTATTGTAGGCTCTTTAGTAGGGAGTGTTTTAAGCATGCCTTGGTACCATGTTATTTGGTTAATTTCAGTGCAGTTTAAGTTGAGTTGACATGGTCATTCTCAAATGTAACGTGAGAATACTGCACACAGATATGCATGATAAACACACGTGATAAAGATGGAACAAGTTATAATTCATCAGTAGGGGAGAGGGTTTTTTGGAACAACTGCTGTAATTTGGTTAATTTCAGTGCAGTTTCAGTTGAGTTGACATGATCATTCTTAAATGTAACACACGAATACTGCGCACAGATATGCACGATAGCACACACGATAAGATTTTATTGGGTGATGGAACAAGTTGTAATTCATCAGTAGGGGAGAGGTTTTTTCGGGGCAACTGCTATAATTTGTTCGGGTTTTAAGTTTTCCATGCTATGAAGTATTATGTGTGCGTTTCTGAAGAATCCTTTGTTTGCGTTACTGTGACTGTCCACAATCTGAACTGAACGGTAGTCAAAATCAGTTTTTGCTTTTGCTCGATTTGGTTGTTCAGTGAAGAAGTATAGTGGTGCCTGATGTTTTGAAACTACAGTTATAGATATGCATTGTAGGTTTCACTTTCTCCACTAATTCTTTTGAAATTTGTTTCCCAGTGATGTTAAAACTGTCACTTCCCTAAAATGTCTGTGTGTATAGTGTTGCATTGCTCTATTAACACTGAAGGTTGGCATCCCAAATCATCCCTTTCCCTCTCTCTCTCTCTCATTCATTTTTAGTGATTCATTTGGTGATAAAATCAGGGATGGGAATGTGCTCCTGAAAAGGCAACTGCTTGGAACCTGTTATCGTTGCTCACAGAATGTGGAATGCTAACTCTGGAAATTAGCATAGTAGCATTCCTGCTTCAGGAGAACTATGCTAATGGATTGGAAGCGCTAGCACATACTTTCTTCGTTTCAGGTTCCTCTGTTGTCGTTGATGTGCTTATCCAGGTAATGAATATCTCTCTTTTCTTATATATCATGGGTTTTAAATAAATCTAGGATACAACTAACAGATCTTACTCATCATCACATGATTCACACCAAGACATAGAAACGATAAAAAGAACGAAAATTAACTTCTGGGTAAGAACAAGCTTGTGGAAGGATATGATAGGTTATATCCCAATAGAAGTTGCATAGAGAATCACTGACAGCAATAATGAATCCCTATCTTTTTTGATCCCTTCTTAGAGTTTTCGTGTATTGCTTTAATCTTTCTGCGAGTAGAATCCATTTCGTGTATGTTGAATTGTTGAACTCCCGTGCCGCCAACTGGCGTTTACTCAAAAGTACGTGATCACTCTTCTCTATAGGCTATCTTCATATTCGGATTTGGGGTGCCCCTCTTCACTAACGCTGATACTGCACGCTGGGGAAAATGGACTCTACTCTTTGTTCATACTTTGCTCCTGTCTGCAGTCTACTGCTACATACTATTCGTTCACTACTCAAAATGGAGGGATAAGTTGCCACGTGAGTTCTAAGTTTCTTTCATATTGAAAACCTTTTGCCTCTGTTTCAATCATGTGCTGGGACTAACGTTCAAAATATGTTTAACAAATGCAGCTAGGCCTTCATTCTACAACTATGTGGTCACTATGTTTGTAGTAAATGTTTTGGGATTGTGTGCTAGCGGAATGGCTGGAATCGGTTTTGGCTTTGGATTTCTGTATGTATCTTAACCAGGTGACCTTCGATCTAGTACAGTGGTCGTTTTGATTCTGCTAATGAAATTGTTCCATCAGGTTGTACAATCTTGTAGTCATCTGCCGTCACGCCCTCTATCTCCCCTTCCTTTATGTAACGTTCCTGGCCGACTTTTTCCAGGTAAACGTCGTTTAATCTGTATGCAGTAGAGAGAATTGCAAGATTAGTTCTTTTTTTTTAACAATTACTAATGTTTGCAGGAGGAAGACTGGCTCTTGGACAACGCGTATTACTCAGAGATGAAAGATGCTGGTTTTTTCGACACTGAGTGGGACTAGCGGAGGCAGCGTCGGATCCAGGCTGGTGCCGGGCGGAGAAGAAATGGAGTAAGCATGGAGCTTTTGGGAGTTATAGCCAATCTGGATCGATGGAGAAGAAACAGAAAGAATAGATAACAGTTTTAACTAATGATTATGTAAAGTGATGTGTTTTTTTGGATAATTGTGGGAGCAACTTAAAGCTAAATGCATATTAATGCTAGTTCATTAATTTCAGTAAATATATTTTTATATTTGTTTCTTTTTGCAGCCTCTTATTTTGTTTATTTGGTAGTATTAAATCAGCATTTACTCTGTGAATGACTTCTTCTATTATCAGTATTTACAATTAATAGAGTACAAGTATTTTATTAAATATTGATTTGTTGATAATTAAATTAGTAAGTACTGATTTAATTGATACAATATCACTAATACTTCCAAACTTAGGGTATAATTACTTACGGGCAATATCTCTTTTCACTTTTTTACTAGCGAGTTACTAACGAGAAAGTTCCGTTAGATCTCCCTCCAACATATCAAGTTCCATTTGAATTTGAATTTGGAAAAAAATGAATTTCAACGAGAAAATTTCTCTAAAGCTTAAACTCGCAATGTGAGTGAGACTTCAGTTTGTGGGATCCAATTAGAATATGGAATTGGGGCACGTAAACTTTTTCATTTTAGATGGAGTAATTTTTTCATTTTTTTCTTTTTTCTTATTCTTTTCTTTCACAAAATACGTGATCTGACCAAACCGCCACGTGTACTATGTCTTATCTTCTCTAATTCTTTTGCTAGACAGATGAGAGGTTCGATCCAATTAATCACCGGTCCAATTTAATCCTCAAAACTAAAATCCCTCCCTCGTAAGTGAACACGCGCCGTGCGATTAGCCACGAAACGGCCATGTTGCACGCGCTACTCGGAAACTCGCATGAGAGAGCGTGCAGCACTCCGGGTGGTGCACAAAAAAGACGCACACAGAGCTCAAGCGGTCCCAAAAAAGAAAGCGCAAATTAAGTCGGAGAAGGCGACACCAGCACCAGGCTGGCCCCACCTTCTCCCCCACATTCTGCACTCTCTCTCTCTCTTCCTCTCAAAAACATTCACCAATTAATAATCGCTCTCTCACTCTCTCCTCCCTCTCTCTCTCACTTCACTTCCACCATTCTCTTCTTCTCCCTCTCGAATCCAGCTACACTGCGTTCAATAATCAATGGCTGCTTTCCTGCTTATCACTCTCCTCCTCTCCATCGCCGGCCACTCCAGTAAGCTCCTCATTTCACCACTTTTTTCTCAAATCAAAACCTCCAAATCTTCGCTATATAATTTCAATTTCAATTTCACCTTTTAGCTCCTCAATGCTCAACAAAACTACGCTGTTCTTCTTCCTAAATTCAATTTCACCTTTTAGCTTCTTTTATTTTCTTTCTAATTTTGTTACTTTCACTTCAGCTACTTCTCTAATACGGAGTAGTAATTACTAAAATATTGTAGTTGCATTTCAATTTCTCCTTTTTAGCTCCTCAATGCTCATAAAAAACACGCAGTTCTTCCTACATTCACCTTTCAATTTTTATCATCCTCTAAAAAAATTAGGAAAATAGTATAGGTGCATTTTCCTGCTTAATTAAGAAATGGAAGTAATTATGATTTGATATAGGCGCGTTGTGGTGCGTGTGCAAGGATGGATTAACCGATCCAGTGCTGCAGAAGGCGCTAGACTACGCATGCGGAGCCGGGGCGGATTGCAACCCGATCCATCAAACCGGGCCGTGCTTCCAACCCAACACCGTTAAGGCTCACTGCAGCTACGCCGCCAACAGCTATTTCCAGAGAAACCGCCAACAATCCACCGCCTGCGACTTCGCCGGCGCCGCCACCGTCACCTCCTCCGATCCTAGTCAGTTTTCCTTTTCCTTTTTTGATTTTACTTTAAACATTCACAACTCTATTTTTTTATAATTTCGAGCTTTAGAATAGAGTAGATCGAATGGATTTGATGAATATTCGTAAATTAAAAAATATTTTCAATTTAATCTCTACATTTTATATGTATGCTAGTATGATTAGATGTGAATCAAAATTAGTACTCCGCATTATATTTTATAATTTTATTTAATGTTTATCAGATCTGCTTTGTGATTACTGAAAATAAATTATTGATTCAGAATTTTTGTCTTTTTTCTTGTGGATTTTTCAGGCATTTCTGGATGTTCGTATCCAGCAACTGCAAGGTAATTTTAATTAACTTTTTTACAATCTTACCAAAAAGATTTAATTTTTGTCATTTTGATAGTACTATTAATATACCAATTTACTCACATTGTAGGTTAGATACCATGTTTATTAAAACTTGTGTCCAAATAAATTTATCTTTTCTTGGGAAGAAGTATATAATTGTGTAGTACTACAAAATTTTGTTTCATAATCTTGAAATGAAGCACGAATATATAATTGGGAATATGACAGTTCACTCTTCAATGCATTATCTGAAACCCTGTTGGTTTTATTGGGGTTTGAAATCCCTAATTTGCCCTCCAGTTGTATGGAACCACCCACCCCCATATCAAAATTTCCTACTTTATGTCAAGTCCTTTTTCACTCAAAAGAAGCTATCCTCTTTCTATTCTTGTCATTATGCTGCATTGGAATCCAATTTGAACTGCATAAAAATTTCAACTTTAGGTTGAGAAGATAGTTTAGGCCATCCACAACACCGTTCCTATACCGTTCCTATATCGTTCCTTAAATCACTATTTGAGGGCCCCACTGTACTTTTTTACTCCATTCCTTAACTAAGGAACGGAACCTGCAACCCTCCGTTCCTTAACCGTTCCTTAAATTACTATTCATTCAATTTCATTTTTTTTTATTTCCAACCCAATTCAATTTAAATAAACACACTTCATTAAAATTAAAATAACATTACAACTTAAAATTCAAAAAATAAAAAAAAAAACATAATTAAAATACTAAAAAAATAAAAAATGACATAATTTAAAATACAATTTTATAGAGACAACCAAGAATGAGTTTGTCCCACATCGAAAGTGGAACATAAAACATTCAAGGATGTCTCTATAAAATAGAGATAACCAAGAATGAGTTTGTCCCACATCGAAAGTGGAATATAAAACATTCAAGGATGTCTCTATAAAATAGAGATAACCAAGAATGAGTTTGTCCCACATCGAAAGTGGAACAAAAAACATTCAAGGATGTCTCTATAAAATAGAGATAACCAAGAATGAGTTTGTCCCACATCGAAAGTGGAATATAAAACATTCAAGGATGTCTCTATAAAATAGAGATAACCAAGAATGAGTTTGTCCCACATCGAAAGTGGAATATAAAACATTCAAGGATGTCTCTATAAAATAGAGATAAACAAGAATGAGTTTGTCCCACATCGAAAGTGGAACATAAAACATTCAAGGATGTCTCTATAAAATAGAGATAACCAAGAATGAGTTTGTCCCACATCGAAAGTGGAACATGAAACATTCAAGGATGTCTCTATAAAAGAGAGACAACCAAGAATGAGTTTCATAAATTCGCAAGCCCATCAAATATATATGGGCTAATACGAATTTCTAGTATTCATTTATTTGTAAAAATTGTTTTTAAATATAAAAAACAATTTTTATAAATAAAAAATATTTTTTTTAAAATTCATTTTTTTTTTAAAATGAATTTATTGCGTCAGCGTGACGACGCCCACTCGCGGGCCGGCGAGTGGGCGTCACGCACGACGCAGGGCGAGCCACGTCGCCGAAGCGCGTGGCGGCACGGACCGTGCCGCGTCTCGTGCCGACGGCACCCGGGACGGCATGGGAACGGAACCGCGACGAAACGCAGCGCCGCAACGCGTTCCGCTACGGTTTCGTTCCGAAGGAACGAAACGCGGAATGCCCGCGGCCCGCGTTGCGGGTGCCCTTAAAATTTCAAGACTTTAAATGGTTTCCCTTTTTTGTCCGTACCCTTTGCCCTTTCCTTGATCTGTTCGTGCACTTGCATAAAACATGCTAGTTAATTTGGGGTTGTGTGGTTATTGCATTTTAAGCTGTCTAGTTTCGTGTCGAAACACTTGATCCTCTATCCCGTTTTGGTGTATACACGCTAAGAAACGGTGCAGTGGATCTCGTATTGAGGTGGAGGTTGCTTTATACTCCTCTTGCCCAATTCAAGATTTGCCACATTTCATTTTCGATTTGTGCCAACTAAGATGAACATATAAATTTTCTCATCTCTTCAATAGTTGAAATACTCTCATCGTTCTTTCTATTTTACTACGCTCAACAATTCCACCTAAAATACTGTATCATTCAAGAAATTGGTCATCTTGATTGGGAGGACGAAGGGATTAAGTTTTTGTATTAGATTCTTGTTTGTTGAACTAGAATGGCATCTTCCAAAAGGTCAAATATGCTTCATAAAGAATGGCCTTTTTGGACCATTGAAGATTCACTCCTATCAAATGCAGAGATTTAGTTTTTGGAATAAACAAATTGAGTTTGGTATTCGTATTAAATAAAAAATTCATCTTTCAACTATCTTTCAAGATGTTCCAAAATAATGATGGGAAAATGGTAGAGCATCTAAAGCTTTAGCTATTTCACGTTTTTCATCACTCTTTACTCCTTTAGTCAAAAAAGTAGTGGTGGATATTCCAAGATTGCCAAAATTTCTGCACCCATGAGAAAGCCACAGGAGTCTACAGACTGTAGAATTTATGGCAGTAATTGCTTACACTATTACACAACCAATCACTGCATATTTATTTTTTTCCTGAGAAAAACAAATAAATGTGATGTGTGCTCGACAAATAAGGATCTATGTATCATTATTAGAATTGGATGGAGTTAGGTGTGTCCTTAGTTCCCTAACATTGAGCATTCATTCCTATAGCTAGTTGTCTTCCTTGTGATCACGGTTCACGAATAGACATGGTGTGTAGAATGGACGGGATCCCCTTTCGGTCTTCAACCGTCCTATGAATCTATGATGTTATGCAATATCAAGAACGGGATGAATAGATTCATCTGTCAACGAGTGCAATGCCCCTCGTATATTTTACACCGTACTATAATTAACTAGCTATCGCATGTGGACGTGCGTGAATTTGAGGCGAAATGACACTAAGTTTGGATTAACACTAGTTTTTCTTATGCCATAAAATTAATTTGAAGTAGATATTGTCAGAAAATCTTGTCCATTTTTTTTATAACTTGAAATGTTGTCAGAAGATCCCTTTTCATGACTCATAAGTAACATGATTTGCTGTTAATTTGTGCAGTGCTTCCACCACCCCCACAATGGGGACTACGACTCCGGTCTCCGGGACAAGGGGTAACACCCCGGGCATGACAAACCCCAACACCGGCGTACTAGGCAACCCCGTTCTAGGCCCGTCAGGGATGAACCCCAACACTGACTTGAGTGGTGCAGGGATCCGGCTCTCCAATGCCGTCTTCCTCTGCTTCTCGGTGTTCCTCACCTTCTCAGCACTCGTTTTCTGGTGAGCTCGAACACGGCGGCAATGGTGTTCAGACAAGTTGCTTCAAGATTCATGTCAATGGATGAAGAAATGATGGGTTTTGAGGCAGCTAATGGTTTTTGTTCCTCTCTCTCTGTCTCTTCTCCACGGTGTAAAAACATGATGGGATGCTCAATTCTTTTTTGAGTTTGTAGTTTTTGGTGGTTGTTTGATCTCTCTCTATAAATAGGACAAGTACTATTTGCAGAGTGCAACTTCAATATTATTAATTATTATTATTATTATTATTATTATTATTATTATTTCGTTGTAAATGATAACATCTATGTCCTAGATTATGTGTTAATCTAAGTAACTTCAATTCAACCCTTCCACAATTTTGAAATGATGATGATGGACAACGTAGCTTTTAATTATAACTGTTAGTACTAGTAAAGTAAAAGAGATGAACTAGAAAAAGTGGCTTAAGTAGAAAGAACAATCTACCATAACATACAATTGGTGATTAATTTTGATGCACAGACTAATATATGAAAACAAGACTATAATATTTGCTACCATATAAAGTTATGAGCAAAACTAGAATTTGACTAAACTTTATAATTTCTAAGAATATAACAAAAATATAATATTATTAATGGTACAAACTACAAAGTATATTTATATTCTATAGTCAAATTCTATAAATGAATAATAAGATGATGTTTCGCTTTCCAATCTATCATAAGATGTTACGAAAGATAAAGGAATAGATTATCAGACGAAAATCAGTTTAATTGGTAAAATAACTCTTCTCAATCTATTATAAGATGTTATGAAACAAATAGTAGGTAGTTACACAAAATGCAACTTAATTAGTAAGAAAGACATAAGTTGACTAGGCGCAATATAGACTATAGTATTGCGCATGAGGAGAAACAGTCTTAATTTTGTATTTATGACCCAATTTCGAAAGGTCTATTCTTTAGCTATATTAACTAGCTTCTATAATAGAGCAATTTGCATCATTTTCATTTATAACTTACACTCTGTAAATCATTAAAAAAAGAAAAGGAAAAAGCTAGTATTATTTGAGCCTTAGATAGTAATGTCTCATAGAGAAGCATTTATAACCTTTAAAATCTTAAATTGATAAAATGCATCTTTCAACTTATTTTTAAAGCCTTTAAAAATCTCTAAACTCTGAAGGAGAAACACAAACAAATCATAATTGTAAGTCTATAAAATGAGAAACTATTATTTATAAAAGTGTTTTAGCTTCCGCACTTAATGAGGATTCAACAATGACAGATCCATGTGAGGTCGAAGGATCGATCGACCTGTTGTCGAAATAAAGAACGAAAAACTCCATTGAATTTGGTAGCTTGTTCCAACCCTTGGTTTTGTTCTTTGTCGTTTGATGTCGTTGTTAACACCGGTTGGCGTTGTATCACCTTTGTTTTCCGACTAGGATCTACGAACTTCTTCGGTGTGTGAGGCTCTACGGGTAATTGCCACAAAACATTAGTAACAATTTTATGAATAGGAAAATAAATACTCTTTTTTGTTAAATGTGAGGAATAGTAGGAATTTGGCACTATCTGATTTTAAGAAATTGCGAAAGCGAAACCTTAAAAAAAATATCTATTTGAGACATTAACTGTTATTGAGACTTGAGAGGCATGGAAGAATTTTGAAAAAAAATCCAGTGGACACAAATATATTCATGAACTATTTTCATTTATAATTATAGGGTTATATTTATTAATTTATTTTATATTTATCAAATTAGAATAGAGATTAACATTAAAAATTAGTTATATATTAATATTGGTGGGGCCACTACACCCACCACATTCACAATATAGGTGTGACATATTATACACTATCTAAGAAAAAAATTGTGATATCTCAACTTTGTTACTTCAGATATGTCTCATTGGTAAATATATAAATGTAATTAATTTCGAAGAATAACTAAATCCTGATTATGCAATTTATTGAATAATTTTTCGATTAAACTAAACTAAGACGAGTCAATTTTGCCGTTTGAGATTTGACATATTGGTTGATGGTTGATACTATTTAAATAAAATTAGCTATTTGAGTACAACCTTTAAAATTAGCTATTTGACACTTAATTTGACTCAGGATTTATGTCATGAATTTATGAAATGACATCAATGAAAGAGAAATGAATTTATAATATGATATGGATAGAATCATAGAATAGCAAATGTAAATAGTACATGGAATACCAAGAGTTTTAGTAAGTACATTATGTAACTTAGAAATATTAAAAGATCATCATAATTAATAATACTAGTAAAATAAGACTTAATTTGCTACTGCTGTTATTAATTAAATTAAGACATTAGTCCTTCAAATAATTAATTTTTTGTAAATCCAGATCACGATCGACTTCTATTATAAATATTATATGCAAAACTTTATCATGGGTAGTTGGAAGAGTTTAATGTATATTAATTGGAATCTCAAAATGGGAGAAGTACTGTCGTTAATTAATTACTCAACTATTTAATAATGAATATTTTACATAGGATATACTATAACATCATAGGAATCTAACCTCAATATGATTTTTGTCGAAATTAGAAAATCAATTTATAATTATTCAATGTTGGAATTTTGCAATAATAGCATATGCTTACGAAAGTTGTTGACACTATTGAACAATGATATAATTGTAAATTAATTAATCTAATTTGCGAAGATAAGTAGCTTTAATCAGTTAATAATCGAATTAATTGCATTCATCTAAATGTATTTTAAGGCTATTTATTTATTTATATAATGTTGTGATATAGTTAGAAGATTAGAGTTGACTAAGTGAAATTAAGACTAAATTTTTAATTAGTTGACATGTTGGTGGTTAGGTTTCTCTTATACTTTAGATTATAAAGAATATTGTTGGTAGAATAATTAAAATCCCACATTATTGGTAATATACAAATATAATCTTACTAATATAGAGCCCCCCCCCCCCCAAAGTAAAACCATTTCAATTAGGGCTGGGGAAAAATACCGAAATACTGGCCTTATCGTACCGAAAAAATATCGAAAATACCGAATTTTTGGTATACCGTGACTTTCGGTACGATATGATACCTTACCGAAAAATTTCGGTAAGGTAACGGTATGAATTTTCAAATACCGCGGTATGCATACCGGTGCATACCGAAATTCGGTATATATCGTAAATTAAGGTATATACCGTAAATTAAGGTATATACCGTAAACTAAGGTATATACCACAAAAATATATTTTTTATATTTTTAAATTATAAAATCTATTGTGAAATATAAATATAATTATAATAAATTATATTTAATTTATTTTTAAAATTATAAAATATAAATAATATTCTAAAAACTCTAATTTTCTATTTTAATTGATGTTGAAAGTCAGGTATACCGAACTTCGGTATGGTATACCGAAAATGAGGTACGGTATCGGTATGGAAATTCGTCATACCGAAAATAAGGTATACCGAAGTTCGATATACCGAAAACTTTGGTAAGGTAAAGGTATTATTTTTTCGCATACCGTATTTACGGTAAGGTATACGGTATGGTGGTTTCGGTAAGGTATACCGTACCTACCCACCCCTAATTCCAATGTGATTAAAGCTTGATTTATTTACAATTGAGTTTGTATCTTTTCAGTTTTTTTTTTGTTTTTTTTATATTAATCATAAGTGCATTAACGACACATGATAAGGTGCACACAATCATCCCTGACATGTATGCACCGTGCATGGAGCGCAAGGTTCATTGGAGGGTGGTGGTTCGTCTTGCCTCCATCACACTAACGCGTGCATAAATGTTGTTTTTTATTTCTTTTCTGATACCAAAATGATAAGTGAAAAATGAAGTGTATATCGTAACGTATCGAATGGAAACGTCCCCACATCTTCTCCTCCCATCCGTTCGCCCCCCCACCCGACCCCTTCACCCCATCCTCACCATCGACACCGTCTCCTCCATTGCCTCCCACTTCCTCATCCCCCCCTTCATGCCTTGTTATCGTCTCCCCCTCCTCCATCGCCATCACTATCTTCTCTCTCCTCTTTCACCATTAGCCACCTTACCTCCCCTTCTTTACTACCGTTTCCTCACTCCGATCAGATTTGTGCGCATTGTGAGCTCAAACTCACAATTATATCCAAAATTATATAAATATAAATAACAAAAATTAAAACGCACAAGATAGTAGTAATTTTTGCAGAGTGCCAAAAAAAAACAAAAAATGTCTATTTTAATGTAATACTATATCATATCCAAGCCCCTTGGCCTAGCGGTAAAGGGTGCTGATACCGCGTCCATCCTGGAGGTCTCGAGTTCGAACCCTGGGTGGCGTAATTTGTCTTTCCTCCTTGTTCGAACCCTGGTCTCGAGTTGATTTGTAGTTCGAAAATATAGTACTACTATCAATGCAAAGTCCACAAAAATTAGGGAAAATCTCAACAATTAACCTTTATCTTCACATATTTTAAAATTTAAACCAATCCACAGAATATATTGGGACCTCTGTCTCCCTCTCAGAGAGTCATATGTATATTGACAAATCCAAGTTTATATTCCTCTTCTCTCTCTCCACCTTCTTTGCTCAGTGCGTGTGGCCCCAGCAGATCCAGAAACAAACTCCAATCTTCTCTCTCTCACGCAGCTCACCTTTTTCGCTTTTCCTTTTGCCTTTGCTTCTCTGCAAATTTAAGCCTCCTTTTCAATGTTTTCATGCCTCCCTCCTCTCCCTCTCTCTAAAAAAATGCAAGCTTTCTCAAAGTCTTTGAGCTGTTTCAGTTTCAGTTTCATCCCATAATCCGCTCTCTTCACTGAGATTTTTTCCTTTCTCCAAGCACCCTTTTCCCGCTTTCATTGTTACCTGATTTTCCGAGCAATTTCGATGTTGGTGAAGTAATCAAGCTGTGATTTTGAGTTGGTTTTGGTTTTGGTTTTGGTTTTATCCTTTTCAGGTAAAGTTCCAATCTTTGTTGTTTTCTTCGAGAAGAAGGATTATGGGTCTGATCATTTCTTCATTTTCTCATCTGGGCATTTCTCTCTTCTCAGAATGCCCCACTGTGTGCGTGTGTGTGTTTGTGTTTCTTTTGTCTTTCTCTTTTGGGATAAGTTGAGAATTAATTGGTGTGATCTCTCATAATTCAAGACGGTTTCTCTCTTGTTTCCATTTTCCAAATTCTTGGTGAAAAATCTCCCAAAAAAATCTCAAATTCTTGGCTTTTCTGGTTCATGGTCAAGAACACTAATCGGTGTGATGCTTTAAAGTTGAGATTTAACTGGTGTGATCTCTCATAATACAAGACAGTTTCTCTCTTGTTTCCATTTTTCAAATTCTTGGTGAAAAAAGTGAATTTATCTTCCTAAAATATCAAATTCTTGGCTTTTCTGGTTTATAGTCAAGAATTGGTGTGATGCTTTGAAGTCCAAATCTTATCTTGTCACAATCTGATCTTCTGTTGGAGGTGGTGAGTTTTTTTTTGGCCTAATGTCAACATAAGGAATCATATTGATGGTTTTTTCCTTGCTTAGCTGGATAAATGTCGGCTTGATCTTATCAAACGATAAAGTATTCTTGGATACTGTTTGGTCTTATATGGATGTGCAATTTTGTGAAAAGTTAGTTAGATTTTTTCATACTTCTCAAATTAGGACAGTTTTGGATTATATGATCTCCTTCTCAGAGGCTTGTGTGTTTGCTTTTCTTATTTGAAGAAGGTGGTTCTTGAATCTTTCTAGTTTGTACTTGTGTGTTTGTTGCAAATTCATATAGTTAGTAGAGAGAGGATAGGTTGTAGAAAACTATATGAAATGCTTTGGTTTAAGAAATTTAATTTGTGGTGAAGTTTGTGGAGAGTGATGTCTATTGCATGATAGAACTGTTTGTTTCTTCATGATTTTCTTTGAATTTCTGTGTAATCTTTGAGTTTTGGAATGTGATGTGTTAGTATGTTCGATCTCCGTATTCGTGTCTTTGTTCTGTTTGTATCAGATTTGGAGTTGAAAGAGAGGATAGTGTGACGAAAACTTTGTGAAATGCTCGTGATTTAATGTCTTAAGGATTTCATATTTGTGGTGAAGTTTGTGAGGAGTAATGTCTATTGCAGGATAGAACTGTTTTTTTCTTCAGAATTTTCTTTGATTTTCTGAGTGATCTTTGGGTTTTGGAATATGGTGTGTTGGTATGTATGAATTTTGTATTCGTGTGCTTGTTCTGTTTTGAAATTTGAATCAAATTTGGAGTCAGAGGAAGAGATGGTAGTTTGAAGAAAACTATTTGGAATGCTCGTGATTATTCGTATATTCGTTTTCATATATGTGGTGAAGTTTTTGATGAATGTCCATTGCTGTCTGTATTGCAGGATACAACGACTTGTTTCTTCATGATTTTCTTTAAATTTCTGTGTAGTCTTTGAGTTTTGGAATATGATGTGTTAGTATGTTCGAATTTTGTATTCGTGTGTTTGTTCTGTTTGAAACAAATTTGGAGTCGGAAGAGAGGATAGTGTGAAGAAAGCTATGTGAAATGCTCATTTCTGTGAAATTTTGTGCGATCTTTGAGTTTTTGAATGTGGTGTGTTAGTATGTTCGATTTGAGGGGATATTGAGCTTCTTTACGCGCAATACTAACTTGTGTTGTTTTCAGTTCAAGGTGAGTCGGAGCGACTATGCAGTGCAGTAGCTACACGCCCGTGTATTGCCACTCGAGAGATCTGAATTCCGGTGCAGGTGGCTATTCTTGGCACCTGTATGGAGAAGAAAGAGGCTACAACGACACGATTTTTGTGCCATCGTCTGATCAGTACTTAGGTTATGACAAGGGAATGGTGAAACAGATCATACAGAATCACGAAGCCACGTTTAGGTTTCAGGTATTCGTCATCAGACCTTTTAACTTTGTTTCATCTGTTGATTGACACGAAACGTTGATATATATGTTTAGTATTCTTCGTTCGTTTCATCAAAACTAGAGTGGCCCTCTCGACATAAAAATGATATTAGGAGGGGGCAGTCGTGTAGCATGAGAGGAACGCAATGGAGATAACATGTCATCGATTGTGGGAGAGTTGCGTAATGTTTAGCTGTTTAATGTTTTCAACGCACAGGTTCAGGAGCTGCACCGGTTACACGGAAGGCAGAGGGACTTGATGGATGAAATTAGAGTGAGACGGCATTTACTGTCTCAAACATCAGAATCAGTCTATTCCTCGTCTCATCCCGGGGTTGGAATTCCTCATAAGCCTTCTCCTGCAATAGACTGGCTTCTCGGAAATCTTTCACCTCGTGAGTTGTCTGAGCTAACATCAAGGAACGTGCAAGGGCCTAAACGTTTCGTTGCAGAGAGCTTTCTGAGACCTGCAACTCTACAATCCGAGTGTGGCATAAGAAGAAATAGTAGCGAACGAAGTGGAATTGTCGACCTTGATATTCCCGCTCGTATGTACCAAGACTATCAGGTGCAGCAGTTCAAAGCACCCGAGTTGACATATCGTACCCCTGAGAAAATATCCGACTTCCTGCATGCTACTCGTCCTGACTTTGGTTCGACTAAAACATGGGATTTGTCGAGATCCAGTTCGGATATCAGGAAAACGTATTGTTTCATTGATTTGAACGAGCCCATACAGCCGGAGTCATTGCCTACTAGTTCGTCTGATCCTCTTGGATCCTTCACTGGTCTCGATATTGATTTGAATTTGTTACCATTTGAAGACGAACCGATTGTACAGAACGGATGCAGTGACATTTTCTTGAAAACAGAAGGTTACATCGACTTGAACAGTGGCGTAGCAGACGAGCACCTGGCTCCATCGAGCTCCTCGACTCCTGAGCAAAGATCGTTGAAGGGACCAGTGAGCCCGGAGAACGAGGAGCGTTCGCCTCCAAGAGGAGAATCCGAAGATATTCAGCTGGAAACATCGGAAGAGCCATTCGTTGAACTCGATAACACCACTGCTGCAAAAACTCTAGTCACGATTTTTTCCTCCGGAGTCGAGGTAGACGCTGATGTTCTCGATCCACTAGCAAACTTCCGAAACCTGTGCTGGTTTGCTGAAGTGGTCATGAAACTTGAGACAGATGCAACGGAGGAAAACACTCTAAATTCGTCTCGTTTCAGTAAACGCTCTTCCGGGAAGTGCCAGAAGAGGGGGAAGAAGGGCTTCAAACAGGGCAGCGCGAAAACAAGGAAACAGTCCAAGTTATCAATGAGCTCGATCTTGAAGCAGTCCGGTGGTGCTGTAGTGCGGGGCTGGGGAGGGACGAGGAGACGGCAAGGAGGCCGGAGGCGTAGGGATAGTCGATTCTTGCCTGTGATGGTTTGATTGTTAGGATATGTTGCTCGTTGTTGGAATTAGATTCTTGACTGGATGATATGTTGATGTACATATACAAATGAATTAGTCTTGCTGCTGTCATTGATTTGTTCAGTTAATTGAGATTAATTTGTTCTAAGATTGAATTAGCCCGAGATTGTCCAAACTTAATTTTGTAATACACACAGAAAGAGCAAGAGGCTCGAGACTCGAAGCCGATATTTCATGTGTATTTTAGAATTCGGTTAACCAACATGTTAACTAATTGATTACGACCGAGTTATACTACAAAATCAACTCAAAAAAGATAAATTTGATAACAATACATTTCCCACAAACTAAATATATATTCTATACTATTGGCATTAGTTCACAAATTTATTGAAGATTATTACGCTTCCACTTGAGTTCCATATATATTTAGTGTTCAAAAATCTGAAAATGAAGATAAATAAATCAAAACTTCCATAACAGTATATAATCATCCAAGCTATGATACATATACAAATACCACACTTACTCAACACAAGCTTTTAAGGTTGTCTGAAAAGTAAACCAAAAGATAATGAAGATTGAACTCACGATTCTGCCATGAATTAATATCTATCTGAACTCTGCAATCTCAAACACCCGAGCGGTTTCATCGATCGAAACAGACACAAGGTATTCTCCATTAGACGACACAGCCAGGGATTGAATTGCATCGGAGTGTCCACTGAGCACTTTGGCACAATCTCCGGATAGGCTGTCCCATATGCGTACCTTCCCGTCAAGACAGCCTGTGGCTATGTATCTCGAACCGGCAAGCCATAGCAAACATGTCACTGTGTCCTGCACAACGTAGGGTAAGCATGCACTATCAAGCCTGCCTCTATCGAAAAAAGAACTCATGACAACTAGTTTTGCAAACCTCGTGTTCGCATATGCAACGTGGAGATGAATGCTGGTCCCAGATTATAAGCTTCTGGTCCAGGCCTCCGGTTGCAGCCCTCCAGCTATCACGTCGAGAGCTACAAGAAGAAAGTTATACCAGTAAATATTCTACGCAATTTTCACAAGAGAATGTCCGAATGAATCTTTTCTAGGTTTAATTCATCCAGGAAGAGGAAAAAGTGGCAGGCGAAGACCTTGGTTCGAAAGCAACGGACTCTACTGATTCTGTATGTGCATTCAAGGAGAGAACAACCTGTGGATTGAGACATGGTAAGATCATTCATTTGCTTAAGCAGTATAAGAAATAATGAGAGGTGAAATGAGGTAAAGAAGTACCTTGCCCGTGGATATATTGACAACGTGCACCGAACCATCGCTTGAACCAGTAATGACAAGACTAGAATCGGAGCTGATTGTCAAGCATGTGATTCCTTCAGTGTGATAAGGATGGCCTTTTAATAAAAATACAGTTCGTTTATCAGATTTGGTGTGGTAGCAAAAAAATTGCAGATATGAAAGAATTTAAAGAAAAGAAAAGGAGAATGGAATAAGTAAAATAATAATGGAAATGGAAGTCGTAAATAGTGTAACCATATATAGGAATACAACAAACAGGCAGCTCGAGCTTCACACATAAATGAAAATGAAAATGAAAACCAACCAAATGTATACCTCTAACATCATGAATGATTTCCGCATTTCTAGGATTCCAAATTTTCATAGTTGCATCATCAGAACCACTACATATTGTTTTACCTTCAGAAAGTGAAATTATCAGAGGATGAAGCCACCAAAATACAAAATCATAGCAAAAGGAAAGGTCAGAGGCTTTTCTCATGACAACAAGTCCATACCATCGGGCGTAAAATCTCCGCAGGTCACACTACCCCCATGACCTGAGAAAACATTGAGATAAGCGCCCCCCTTGTCAGCATTCCACATCCAGATTGAGGAATCCTCAGCACCAGCCAAGACTAAGTGTCCTTTCGGATGCCACCTAACCCACTGAACAACACACCGTTGATATAGCATAAACATGAAGTAAACTATGGCAAATTACACCTCCATAACTTTGTAAAATCACCTCAATGCCTGCACCAGGACCCTCAAGAGTACATTTCAGTTCTTCCTTTGCTACGTCCCACACTTTCACTACTCCATCCAAGCCTCCAGATGCAATCAGTTGTCCATCCATGCTAAAGGATAAACCAGACACAGTTTCCTGGTGGCCTGTAGTGGATGTTTAAGGAGATGAAACATACAAACGGACGTACTAAAATCGTTTCTACTATTCGATAAAAAAGAAGTTGTTCAATATTGAGACATGCACTTCATAAGAGATAAGGTTAGCAAATAATTTGATAGACTTATGCTTTAGTAGTCCGAAAAAAATACCATAAAAGCAGTATTTACATGTCTAGTTCAAAAAGTGAAACAATTTGAAGGTGATTCTGTAGTTGAAGTTGTATTATTGTCAGTGCTGCTAGGACTGCATTTATACCATGCTATAATAATAAATTAGCAAAACTGACAATTTAACTGAGTAACTTTATAGAAACAATAAATTCTTCAGCAATATATGATTTTCACTATATAATAAGTAAGAAGACATGGACAATTTTTGATAAAAGTCAATCTACTGAACTTGTATTTGAAAAGTTATAGTAGTATATTTTTCATCCAGTTCTTTGCTCCAAGAGGATTTAAAACAAGAAAAAATTGTTGGAAAGGTTTAGATTGTTGATAAACACATACTTAAAACTCTGATACATTAAAAGCCATTTACGTTCATATATCAGACAACTAAAACTGTGAATAGGGAGACAGGAGACCAATTCCACACCTTGCAATTCAAAAATCCAATCCCCTTGACCAATCCTCCACAAAAATCCTTTATCATCTCCGCCTCCAGTTGCCACTAGAGAAGCATCTGTTGGACTACAAGCAGCACTATACAGTTCACCTAGATGCAAAAGAAGCATATATTAAGCACACATAATTAGATGTACAAATCAGATCAGATTTTTAAGAATGAGTAATATGTGCACAATAAAAATAAAAAACAGAAAGACGAGAATAGTATAGGTCACCTGTGTGACCAGTGAATATATGTACAGAATCATCAACTCCATCTGCAGCCAAAGAAGGATGATGGGGTAAGACAACAATACAAAATTGTTTTTCTTTCACAAATGCCAACATGGATTAAATTTAAATAAGTGACATTATTGAAAGAAAATTGCATTAAATGGACGCACCGAATTCTTCTTCTCCACCAGAGCCACCTTCGTCATCCGCATCAGGGAGTTCTAAAGCCACAATTAGGTGAATCAACACAAAACGTACGGAAGCACATGACATATATTATAAAGTGGATAGAGTCTCAACCAGCATGATTTTAATCAAATACACTCTATAGAAGATAATAACACAGCTGCACAATTGTACCTTCTTCATCGATTTCATACTCGTTAATTATATCACTTTCATCTATGAAAGTCTGCTCCCCATTATCATTGTCATCGTGGACTGGAGATGGCACATTCATTTCTAAGAAAACAAACATATTATTTAAAGTCAACAAAGCTAAAACGATAAAAAATCAAACAACACAGCAGAATAATCATATCAGAGTGTGATACTATTAGACTAATCAAACTCAAGCATCAACCAACGTAATGCCTAAAAATGTAGTATAAACATATATACATAATTTCTTCATTGGCATCCATTTACCGATCTAATCAAATCTTTGAAATTTTCACATAATCTTCAGATGCAAATCAGTTGAGAGAAAAAAATTAATTCAGCAGATTTCAACCGTAGTTCTCACACAAAATCAACAAAATGGACACAGCATCATACGGTTCATACAGCAATGAGCAGTAATAAATATACAAATCGATAACGATACACAAGCTTAAACAGCCTATGAATATAATAGATTGACCAGAAATTCCAACTTCAATTATGCCAAAACATCAAAAGCCAAACTATTGAGCAAAACACTTAATTATATATCAAAATTCCTACCATACAAGTTTGAGCATCACGTAAAGCCAATTACTATGAAACACTCCCAAATCAATTTACAAATTCACGGCCAGCTCAATTCAAGTACAACTTTCGCTACTTCAATCTTTTAGAATAAAAGAGGAATAAGAAAAAAAAATGACCGATTTTCCACAAGCAATAAGCTTCGGTGTGAAGCTTCAAGCTTTCAAATACCTCTTTAATGGAGGATGGAGAAGGAGGGGAGAAGTGGCGGCGCTGGAGAGCTGAAGAACGTTGGTTCACGCGCGAGGAAGAAGGCAAATATGTAGAGTAGTAATGAAGAATTTAAAAGGGTTTTGTTTGATAAATTTAGGGCAATTTTCATTTTAAATCATAAATTTTAAAAAAAATAGAATTATAAATCACGATCATTGGAATTTTTGCAATTATCTTATCCGATGAAATAAATTTAAAATCGTTACTTTTTTTAAATTTTTTTGCATACCTAATTGAATAGTAAATTTCTAGCATGTCTCCAATCAGCAAGACATTTTTTTTTATATTGGCACCTAATGTTTTGAAATTTTCAAAAAATTGTATTTTTCCCACTAATTTTGAAATTGATAAATAATATCACAAACTTCTTGGCCCTTCGTTTGTTATTTTACACCAATGAAAAAATTCCAGTAAATAATATTATTTATTGTAGTTTCTCGACAACAACTTCGAGAGTTTTAGGATTTTCAATCTTTGAGAATAGTTTTTCTTGAAGCACACCCTTCAAATTTTTCTTGAATCTATTAATATAGCCGAAATTTTTTCATTGGTTGAAAATAACAAACTCGAGGTAAAGTTCATGATATTATTTGTCAATTTCAAAGTTCGTGGGAAAAAATTAACTTTTTAAAAGTTATATGCTTTTAGGGGTCAATATCTCTTCTTTTTTCACAATTGATGGTGTTTATTGAATTGAGCAGAGAAAAAAAATTTCTCTCTTCGTTCCATTTTTTGCGAAGGATTTTTTGTTAGCAACAATTTAGTCTTGCTTTTTGATAGCTCAAGATAAAGATTACTATCATTTTCCAAACCAACATTTTCCGCAATTATATATCATTCTCTATCTTTCCAAATAAAATAAGAGAATTTCATTGTTTCAAATAATGATTTAAAAACCTCTTCATCATAATTCATAATATAATCAACAAACTTGAGATCAAACACAGGTTGTTGGTTGAAAAAACTAGGAAAGTTAGTAGTTTGAAGTAGAAAAACACAGTTGCTTTAGTCTGAAAATTTAACAAACTCTAGATAGATATATGTATATATAGAGGTTGGATGTTCAAAGGAGTCCTCGGCGTTTGAGGTCTTGCTTAACGCAATGTTGCTTTCCCTTGAGATGCTGCTCGAACGCGTCTTGGTTCATGCAAGGAACTCCGCACACCTCACAGATTATAGGCGCTTTCGAGGATTTCTTCCCACCACTCTCCTTGCAACGCTGCAGCTCTTGCACCTTGGCAGTGTGCTTCTGCCCCTTGAAGTGCATCTGCAATGCACCAACGTCGCTGCACCCGATTTCACAGAGGTCACATTTAGGTTTCGAGGCAGTGGTGGTGATGGTGGATTCCCTCTTCATTGTCTTGAAACTAATCTTGGCCTTGTGCTGCCGCCCTCTCAAATGCTGCTGCATTACTAAGGCGCTCGAGCAACTGGCCTCGCAGAGATGGCAGACCAAATTCTCCGCGGGCTTGCTCATTTTGCTGGGAGGAGGTGGTGGTGTGGCAGGCTTCTCGGGCGTTGCTTTCCTCTTCAAGAATGAACGAGGCCGTGTTGGGACGAAGGTCTTCGCGGGAAGTTTGAGCTCTTGAAACTGACTAGGCCTTGGAGATGGATTTCCTCTTGAAAATGGCAGCTGAGAGATAAAAAATAGATTAAAAAATGAAAGTGAAAAGTTGACATGTCACATTGAAGAAGTGAGTGCACGAGAGAAGTTTGATGGTGATTGCACACAATCACAACTCAAACACAAAGTCTATTGTGGATTCAACTACCAACTCAGGGGTCCACTCATGTACTTGGAGAGACGTAGTGGCGAATCCAGGATTTTCGATATGAACTTGCGAAATAAAATTATACTTGCAGTTTATATAATCGACTAATCTTTTTTATTATATTTCTTATATTTTCACGATTATAATCTTTGTCTTTATTTTTTATTTTATATAAAAAATCCTTCATTATAAATAATACTAATAAGTTACTACTCCTTCCGTTTCTCCATAGTTGAGTCATTTTTCCATTTTGGGAAGTTCCATTATAGTTGAGTCATTTCCCTATATAGTACTAACTTTTTTCTTTTTCTTACTTTACTCTCTCTTACTTTATTCACTTTCTACTTTATTCTCTCTACTTTTTTATCTATTTATTTAACACATTCAACATCTCTTTCTTAAACTCCGTGCTAAAATTTTTTACCTCAACTATGAAGAAACGGGGGTATTTTTTAGTTGAATGATTTCTATCGTCTGTAACAAAGTTTTTAGACTTTTACTACTATATTATAAATAATTTATTTCAACCTTTAAAACGTTTGTTATCTTTATTCTATTTAAAATGATATTTTTAGATTTTTATAATATGCAAATTTTGTTTTAAACTTTTGCAAAGTAGGTTATCTTTACTAAAAAGAAATCATCTTTTGTCTCCGACGGGAAAACTTTAAGAATACAATTGGATTTAAAATTCATCCATTACATGTAATAGATTCTATATCATGATTTTAATTTACTTTTGTTTGATATTTTATTTTATAAGTATTGAAATCACCTAAACTTTTTCTATTTATTGAAATATTAGCTACATGGAGTAGTATCTATTACAATGTAAATTAAAAAAATAATGAAAATAAAAATAAAGATATTATAAAATTAATTGATAGCTATATAAACATTTATTACACAAAAATTAAATAATAGTAGTAGAAATTACATACTAATCAAATCAAAATCAATTTGAAAAGACATTGAGTACATTTAATAAAATTAAATTGAAAAGA
Organism: Salvia splendens; assembly: GCF_004379255.2. Taxonomy (NCBI): domain Eukaryota; kingdom Viridiplantae; phylum Streptophyta; class Magnoliopsida; order Lamiales; family Lamiaceae; genus Salvia; species Salvia splendens. Next base: position 26,584,807 of record NC_056050.1, on the reverse strand, counting down.
ACAGTGGGTATCGTGAAAGAGCGGTGATGAGGCCAATAAAGTTTATCAAAAATGGCCATTACATTTACATTATGAGGGATCGAACCTGAGTTTGTGTTTGAAAAAAGAGAGCTTCTTATCACTGGGCTACTGACGAAAATTGCGAAAGAAGGTACCAATATAGTATTAAACTAAAAGATTTTGGGGGTACAGTTCCTGTGTGCATCCGCCACGGGAGAGACGTGGTGATCAAAGGGACCTCGAAGAAGGTAGTATAGTAGATTCAGTTATGCTTAGTTTAATTAATGGGAGATTATGATGTAGTACAAAGATCATGGAGTTGTTCCAGATTGTTTTGAGGTAGACTTTATATATGTTGGAGATTATGATGTAGTACAAAGATTAAGGAGTTGTTCTAGATTGTTCTAAGGTGGACTATATATATGTTGGAACGTTGTAATACTTTTTTTATTATGAATGAAATACTATTTCTCCCTATTGCTATTCATGGCATGTTTCTACTTTACTTTCTTCTTTATGAATTCTTTCATCGGTCTGTGCAAAGCATAGAAAAGTATGAACATATGCCTTTTTCACTAAATAAAATTTAGCTCCTACCACCCAAAAAAATTATGAATACATATAAGCACTCAATTTAATCAACATCCAAAATTTTTTAAAAAAAATGCTCAAGAAGCATAAGAAACACACATCCCAACCGCGCAAAAGTAAACAAGATTTCACATCACACTAAAAATACAAGCATTTCCCGTTCTTAAAAAACCCCAAAACCCCCCTAAACCCTATCAAGAATCTGCACCCCATCCCTACGGCTTTCACCACCCCACACCCGTCGAAGAAGAAAATAGAGAATTCAAAATGAGTAGAAATTGTATATTTGTTAATTAAACGATTTTCTTTTCGACTAATTCTTTTGTTATTATGATTTTAATATATGCCGAAATTAAATTACGAATGAGTAGTATAATTAATCAATTATGTTTTCGATGTATGTTTTAATACATGCCACTAATGGGTGTGCTATAGTATTACTAACTCATTCTTAAATGGCCAACTACAACTAAATGATAGGTATTGAATCATTAAATCATGGCACAAGATCATCCGATCAGTATCAATGCAATATACAAAAAATGTCAATGAGGTGTGTTAATGTCAATTAACAAGTTATACTAACTTATAAAAAAATATCTCAAAACTTTAAATAATTATAATTATCTTAATTTAAATTTTACACAACATATATCAATTGCATATATTCCAATGTCAAAATTCTAAAAAAATTCTTGAATTTTCGTATTATTTTAAGAAGAAGTTTAATGTCAACGTAGCTATTAAAATATGTCAATATAATACATATACAATGTCAATGCTAAATTGTGTTTACATATTCAAGGAATCATAATGATATTTTTTATACACTATATTTACAGTTTGTCCAAATCCCCAAATTTGATACTCATTCTTCTTATCTTTTTAAATTAAATAATAAAATGAAATTACAACACGTGACAATTTATAGACCACTAGACCTCTGAAAATTATATACGGCACAGACAAAATTCAATTTTTTTAAAAATTTGTATATTAGTCACCAATGCCTGAAAAATGTAAAATTAAGCTAAAGTATTTTGGTTTCAAATTATACTTAATTTTCTAGTAAATCAAAAAAATGAAATAATTGAGAAAAATAAAAAAAATTATGGAATAATAAAAAACGAAAACTATCTTCTTCTCTCTCCTCTGCATGCATCGTTGCATCTATCCCTGCATTAATGGGGTTTTTCTATTTTTGTACTAGAATAGAGTTAGCATTCCTAGTTTGTTCTAGACTTTTTTTTTGTTCCGGGTTTGGGAGAGACGCATGAGCCTCATGCGTCTCCTTTTAATGAGACGCTCATAGAGACGCATGAGGGTCATGCGTCTCTCTTTTTTTTTCGTTTTTTTTTAACGACGCATGAGGGTCATGCGTCTTAGGGAGAGACGCATCTCCCTCATGCGTCTTAGCCCATATATATTTCGTCTTAGCCCATATATATTTAATGGGCTTTCGAATTTATGAAACCATTCTTGGTTGTTTCTCTTTTATAGAAACATCCTTGAATGTTTTATGTTTCACTTTCGATGTGGGACAAAATCATTCTTGGTTGTCTATCTTTTATAGAGACATCCTTGAATGTTTATGTTCCACTTTCGATGTGGGACAAAATAATGCAAAAGAGAGACAACCAAGAATTATTTTGTCCCACATCGAAAGTGGAACATAAACATTCAAGGATGTCTCTATAAAAGAAAGACAACCAAGAATGATTTTGTCCCACATCGAAAGTGAAACATCAAACATTCAAGGATGTTTCTATAAAAGAGAAACAACCAAGAATGGTTTCATAAATTTGAAAGCCCATTAAATATATATGGGCTAAGACGAAATATTAAATATATATGGGCTAAGACGCATGAGGGAGATGCGTCTCTCCCTAAGACGCATGACCCTCATGCGTCGTTAAAAAAAACGAAAAAAAAAGAGAGACGCATGACCCTCATGCGTCTCTATGAAAGACGCATAATTGTCATGCGTCTCATTAAAAGGAGACGCATGAGGCTCATGCGTCTCTCCCAAACCCGGAACAAATAAAAAGTCTAGAACAAACGAGGAATGCTAACTCTATTCTAGTACAAAAATAGAAAAAACCCCGCATTAATCCATCTTCTTCCAACATATCTCCAATTTTTCTTCCCCTTTGCTTCAAACCCTAAACTCAGAATTAATCGATTCTGAGAATTGATCGCATGCTTTTTCTCTCTCAGCTGCATGATCTCTCTTACCCTTTACATTATTTGTTTTGGAAAAAGTGAGGTTAACGAAATCCAATTTTAATCGGGGGATAATTGTTTTCCCTCTCAGAATTGATCAATTCTCTACTGTTCCAGTTGCCCTGCAGAATTAATCAATTTTCCCTCTGTTAATTGAGCTCAATTTATCCCACATTGCAACAATACACTGGTTGATTGCGGGGGTCAAAACCTTAGCTGAAATTAGCAGCTTTCTGCTTACATATTGGTTGTGTGTGTGTGAATTGACCGAATTCAGGCCGCATTATGGCGGCAGTGAAGATGTGATCGCATTTTGGTGCTAGTTAGTGAGTTATGGAGATGTTTTCGTTGATTGCGGTTGGAGAGAACGGAATCGAGGGATTGGGTTGGGAGGAGGAGTGTTGGATCCAATCAGGGGTGAGACAGCGCCGCTAGAATGGCGCTGTTCAGAAGGTTCTTCTACCGGAAGCCGCCGGATCAACTTCTGGAAATCACTGAGAGGGTCTATGGTATGCTTTGATTGCATTTTGATGGCATTTTAGTTTTTGTTGTGTGGTTAATGTAGTTGGAGATAAATTGGAAGGATAAGTGCATCAGTGAACTATTTCATGGCTTCTGCCTCTAAATCTTATAGATTTTGAAGTCCTTTGATAACTTTGTAGGTCAAGACTGTTTGTGGTAGTGGTAATTTTGAGCCTGGTGATTAGAGTTGATCCTTCATTTCCTGTGAGGATATAGGTATAAACTGTGTTGGAAATTTGTTGTTACTATTGAATGCTACCAAAGTTTTCCCCCGCTTGTGGTTTCTTGTTTTTTCTTGGTATTATTACTTGAGAATGAGGGATTGCATTTGAATGACATTGTTAAAGTGGACGATTGTGTGAACTGTTTCTGCTTCATGACGTTTTGCAAACTGTAATGGGGTCGCACCTTTCCAATATTTGGTTATAGAGTATGGATTTTGAATGGTACTGTTATATGAAGATTGGAATTGTGCTTTTGAAGTACTTGGATAAATTTGTAGTTCAAAACCGTTTGTGGTAGTAATAATTTTGAGCCTGATGATTTGAGTTGATTCTTCATTTCCTGTGAGGTGTGATATTGTGCTGAGACAGAGTTATATGGTGCAACAAGTAGTTTAGGGTATTTTGGCATCTTGACAATGCTGTATTCGAGCTGGTGTTGGTATTACTATTTGAAAATGGGGGATTGCATTTGAATGACATGGTTAAAGTGGACGATCATATAAACTTTTCTTGCTTCATGACCTTCTGCAAGCTTTAATGGGGTCTCACCTTTGCAATATTTGGTTATAGAGTATGAGTTTAGAATGGTACTATTGTATGAAAATTGGAATCGTGAATTACAACAAAATGATGATGCCATTTGTTTTTTGTTCTCAATGCAGTGTTTGATTGCTGCTTCTCCACTCATGTGCCTGACGAGGGTGAGTACAGGACATACATGAATAAGATTGTAGCTCAGCTGCATAATCAGTTCCCTGATGGAACTTTCATGGTTTTGAATTTCAAAGACGGGGATGGTAGGAGCCTATTTTCTGATCTGTTAGCTCAAAATGGTATGACGGTCATGGATTACCCTCAGCAGTATGAAAGGTGTCCGCTGTTACCTATGGAGATGATCAACCACTTCTTGCGATCGAGTGAGAACTGGTTGACAGTTGAGGGCCAGCATAATATTCTTTTAATGCTTTGTGAAAGGGGAGGATGGCCTCTGCTTGCATTTATGCTAGCTTGCCTTCTTCTTTACAGGAAACAATATACTGGTGAGCAGAAGACACTTGAGATGGTATACAAACAAGCGCCCAAGGACCTTCTTTCCCTTTTGACTCCTTTGAATCCACAGCCGTCTCAGCTCAGGTATCTTCAATACATCAGTGAAAGAAATTCTATGTTGGATTGGGCAACATCGGATGCGCCTCTGGCCTTGGATTGCATAATACTCCAAGCCCTTCCTCGATATGACCAAGGACAAGGATGTCGACCGATAATACGAGTATATGGTCATGAATTTTCTTCCAGATTGTCCAGTATAAGCACAAAGCTTTTGTTTTCACCTTCTAAAGTGACAAAAGATATGCCTTACTATCAAAAGGTAATGGCATGATATTATATTTAAAAGTTTAATTTGAATTCGATTCAATGGTTGTTTACTCTAATGATTTCTCGGTTTAACCAGGCTTTGATGATGATCTTTGACTGCAGGAAGAGTGTGATCTAGTAACAATAGATATCCATTGCCGTGTTCAAGGAGATGTTGTCCTTGAATGCATCCATTTGGAAGATGATCTAGTGAGTGAGAAAATTATTTTTAGAACCATGTTCCACACTGAATTTGTACGGGAAAATATTTTGATGCTGACCCACAGCGAAGTAGATGTTCTTTGGGATGTAAAGGACCTTATCTCGAGGGAATTCAAAGCAGAGGTACAATTTTGTATTGCGTGCATCAAGTGTCTCAGTTTCTGTTACCTTACTTGTTGAAAACCTACCTCTCTTTATCAGGCTCACTTCTCAGATGAACCTTCTCTCCTGCCCATCATCACCACAGAAGTTGTGAACAAAGATGACGAAGACAGTGAAACAGAAGTTGCCACTCCTGAGGAATTCTTTGAGGCGGAGGAGATCTTTAGTAGTTTCGTTGGTGTGCAGGATGACATGGTGGCATCTTATGACTATCCAATTGAAGTTAGTGCCCATGTTGATGTAGCTAAATTTCATAAAACTCTGGTTGATGAAGGTCGTCACGACATTCCCTTGGAGGATGAACCGGAAAAACAAGTGCTTCAAGAATGTACTATAGATGAGACCAGTAGTATTTGTGGCAGCACGGTGGAACAACAAGTGTTTCAAGAATATACTATAGATGAGACCAGTGGTATTTGTGACAGCACGGTGGATCCTATTAGCAACTCATTGCATAACGGGGAAGTCCAACCAGAGGCGTATGTATTTTCTGAGGTAGCCACCGACGCTGAAACCTTATATAAGGATGATGGTACGAGCAGCAAGTATGAAGAAGATGGCAACAAACAAAGTGAAAAGGAGGGTTCAAAACAGAAGTTAGGTGGTGATAATGATGAGCACAAGGGTCTTCACGACATTGTTGATGAAACCACAGTTGATAAAACTCTGGTTGATGAAGGTCGTCACGACATTCCCTTGGAGGATGAACCGGAACAACAAGTGTTTCAAGAATGTACTATAGATGAGACCAGTAGTATTCGTGGCAGCACGATAGATCCTATTAGCAACTCATTGCATAATGGGGAAGTCCAACCAGAGGCGTATGTATTTTCTGAGGTAGCCACCGACTCTGAAACCTTATATAAAGATGATGGTACGAGCAGCAAGTTTGAAGAAAATGGCAACAAACAAAGTGAAAAGGAGGGTTCAAAAAAGAAGCTAGGTGGTGATAATGATGAGCACAAGGGTCTTCACGACATTGTTGATGAAACCAAAGTTGATAAAACTCTGGTTGATGAAGGTCGTCACGACATTCGCTTGGAGGATGAACCGGAACAACAAGTGTTTCAAGAATGTACTATAGATGAGACCAGTAGTATTCGTGGCAGCACGGTGGATCCTATTAGCAACTCATTGCATAATGGGGAAGTCCAACCAGAGGCGTATGTATTTTCTGAGGTAGCCACCGACTCTGAAACCTTATATAAAGATGATGGTACGAGCAGCAAGTTTGAAGAAGATGGCAACAAACAAAGTGAAAAGGAGGGTTCAAAAAAGAAGCTAGGTGGTGATAATGATGAGCACAAGGGTCTTCACGACATTGTTGATGAAACCAAAGTTGATAAAATTCTGGTTGATGAAGGTCGTCACGACATTCCCTTGGAGGATGAATCGGAACAACAAGTGTTTCAAGAATGTACTATAGATGAGACCAGTAGTATTCGTGGCAGCACGGTGGATCCTATTAGCAACTCATTGCATAATGGGGAAGTCCAACCAGAGGCGTATGTATTTTCTGAGGTAGCCACCGACTCTGAAACCTTATATAAAGATGATGGTACGAGCAGCAAGTTTGAAGAAGATGGCAACAAACAAAGTGAAAAGGAGGGTTCAAAAAAGAAGCTAGGTGGTGATAATGATGAGAACAAGGGTCTTCACGACATTGTTGATGAAACCAAAGTTGATAAAACTCTGGTTGATGAAGATCGTCACGACATTTGCTTGGAGGATGAACCGGAACAACAAGTGTTTCAAGAATGTACTATAGATGAGACCAGTAGTATTCGTGGCAGCACGGTGGATCATATTAGCAACTCATTGCATAATGGGGAAGTCCAACCAGAGGCGTATGTATTTTCTGAGGTAGGCACCGACTCTGAAACCTTATATAAAGATGATGGTACGAGCAGCAAGTTTGAAGAAGATGGCAACAAACAAAGTGAAAAGGAGGGTTCAAAAAAGAAGCTAGGTGGTGATAATGATGTGCACAAGGGTCTTCACGACATTGTTGATGAAACCACAGTTGATAAAACTCTGGTTGATGAAGGTCGTCACGACATTCGCTTGGAGGATGAACCGGAACAACAAGTGTTTCAAGAATGTACTATAGATGAGACCAGTAGTATTCGTGGCAGCACGGTGGATCCTATTAGCAACTCATTGCATAATGGGGAAGTCCAACCAGAGGCGTATGTATTTTCTGAGGTAGCCACCGACTCTGAAACCTTATATAAAGATGATGGTACGAGCAGCAAGTTTGAAGAAGATGGCAACAAACAAAGTGAAAAGGAGGGTTCAAAAAAGAAGCTAGGTGGTGATAATGATGAGCACAAGGGTCTTCACGACATTGTTGATGAAACCAAAGTTGATAAAATTCTGGTTGATGAAGGTCGTCACGACATTCCCTTGGAGGATGAATCGGAACAACAAGTGTTTCAAGAATGTACTATAGATGAGACCAGTAGTATTCGTGGCAGCACGGTGGATCCTATTAGCAACTCATTGCATAATGGGGAAGTCCAACCAGAGGCGTATGTATTTTCTGAGGTAGCCACCGACTCTGAAACCTTATATAAAGATGATGGTACGAGCAGCAAGTTTGAAGAAGATGGCAACAAACAAAGTGAAAAGGAGGGTTCAAAAAAGAAGCTAGGTGGTGATAATGATGAGAACAAGGGTCTTCACGACATTGTTGATGAAACCAAAGTTGATAAAACTCTGGTTGATGAAGATCGTCACGACATTTGCTTGGAGGATGAACCGGAACAACAAGTGTTTCAAGAATGTACTATAGATGAGACCAGTAGTATTCGTGGCAGCACGGTGGATCATATTAGCAACTCATTGCATAATGGGGAAGTCCAACCAGAGGCGTATGTATTTTCTGAGGTAGGCACCGACTCTGAAACCTTATATAAAGATGATGGTACGAGCAGCAAGTTTGAAGAAGATGGCAACAAACAAAGTGAAAAGGAGGGTTCAAAAAAGAAGCTAGGTGGTGATAATGATGAGCACAAGGGTCTTCACGACATTGTTGATGAAACCACAGTTGATAAAACTCTGGTTGATGAAGGTCGTCACGACATTCCCTTGGAGGATGAATCGGAACAACAAGTGTTTCAAGAATGTACTATAGATGAGACCAGTAGTATTCGTGGCAGCACGGTGGATCCTATTAGCAACTCATTGCATAATGGGGAAGTCCAACCAGAGGCGTATGTATTTTCTGAAGTAGCCACCGACTCTGAAACCTTATATAAAGATGATGGTACGAGCAGCAAGTTTGAAGAAGATGGCAACAAACAAAGTGAAAAGGAGGGTTCAAAAAAGAAGCTAGGTGGTGATAATGATGAGAACAAGGGTCTTCACGACATTGTTGATGAAACCAAAGTTGATAAAACTCTGCTTGATGAAGGTCGTCACGACATTCCCTTGGAGGATGAACCGGAACAACAAGTGTTTCAAGAATGTACTATAGATGAGACCAGTAGTATTCGTGGCAGCACGGTGGATCCTATTAGCAACTCATTGCATAATGGGGAAGTCCAACCAGAGGCGTATGTATTTTCTGAGGTAGCCACTGACTCTGAAACCTTATATAAAGATGATGGTACGAGCAGCAAGTTTGAAGAAGATGGCAACAAACAAAGTGAAAAGGAGGGTTCAAAAAAGAAGCTAGGTGGTGATAATGATGAGCACAAGGGTCTTCACGACATTGTTGATGAAACCAAAGTTGATAAAACTCTGGTTGATGAAGGTCGTCACGACATTCCCTTGGAGGATGAACCGGAACTACAAGTGTTTCAAGAATGTACTATAGATGAGACCAGTAGTATTCGTGGCAGCACAGTGGATCCTATTAGCAACTCATTGCATAATGGGGAAGTCCAACCAGAGGCGTATGTATTTTCTGAGGTTACCACCGACACTGAAACCTTATATAGGGATGATGGTACGAGCAGCAAGTTTGAAGAAGATGGCAACAAACAAAGTGAAAAGGAGGGTTCAAAACAGAAGTTAGGTGGTGATAATGATGAGCACAAGGGTCTTCACGACATTGTTGATGAAACTCAAGTTGATAAAACTCTGGTTGATGAAGGTCGTCACGGCATTCCCTTGGAGGATGAACCGGAACAACAGGTGTTTCAAGAATGTACTATACATGAGACCAGTAGTATTCGTGGCAGCACGCTGAATCCTATTAGCAACTCATTGCATAATGGGGAAGTCCAACCAGAGGCGTATGTATTTTCTGAGGTAGCCATCAACGCTGAAATCTTATATAAGGATGATGGTACGAGCAACAAGTTTGAAGAAGATGGCAACAAACAAAGTGAAAAGGAGGGTTCAAAACAGAAGTTAGGTGGTGATAATAATGAGCAGAAGGGTCTTTCAATAGCCCATATGAAACAACCTGTGTACAGATCAAGATCCGATCTAGATGCAGTTTTTACCAGTAAGAAAAATAAGGAGCAAGATTCACCAGATGTTGTAGCGAGGTGGATACCTTCTAACAAAGGTTCTTACACGAATTCAATGCACATGCATTATCCTCGGTCGAGACATAACAGTGCTCCAGCATTATTGACTCTCGGCAAGGATTCTGTGTATGGGGTGAAAAGAAAGCCCCAATCTGCTCCTGCATCCCACTGTACTTCTCCATGGTTTCCGGACTCATCAGCAGTCGAAGCGGCTGTTGCCCCAACTTCTCCATCTAAATCGCAAGTCATAAATCCTTGTGAACTTAGTCTAGTGGAGATACGTACCAAACACACTTCTCCATCTCCCATCTCTCCTCCATCAGAAGCACCTCCTCCTTCAGAATCATTATCAGAAATACATGCTTTACTTCCCACATCAATTCCTTGTGAAGAAGAACTGAGCTTGTCACTTCCGCCTCCACCACCACCACCACCTATTGCTCTGCAACTTCCGCCTCGACCTAGGAGGCTTCCACCTCCGGCTCAGCCCACTCCTACTCCCACTGTAACGCCTATGCCTTCGCCTCTGCCTCCATCTCAGCCCATGAGCACTCCTACGCCTGTGTTTCCGCCTCTGCCTCTGTATCAGCCCTCGACCACTTCTACGCCTGTGCATCCCCCTCCCCCTACATCTCAGCCTACAACCATTCTTACGCCTGTGCATCTGCCTCCGTCTCTACCTCCATCTCAGCCCACGACCTCTCCTCCGCCTCCGCCTTCGCCTCCATCTCCATATACACTTGTGCCTCCTCCTCCGCCTCCATCTCCAGCCACACCTGCTCTATCTCAGTTCACAACCACTCCTACAGATGTGTCTCCGCTTTCTACTCCAACTTCATCTGAGCCCACCACTCCTTCGCCTGTGCCTTCACCACCATCTCAGCCCACAACCACTCCTACGGATGTGTCTCCGCTTTCTACTCCAACTTCATCTGAGCCCAACACTCCTTCGCCTGTGCCTTCACCACCATCTCAGCCCACGACCACTCCTACGAATGTGCCTTCACCTCCTCCTCCATCTCAGCCGACCCCCACTCCCACAACTCCACCTCAGTCTCCATCTCACCCGACATCCATTCTCATGCCTCCACCTCTGCCTCCATCTCATCCCATGACTACAACCATGCCTACACCTCCGCTTCCATCTCAGCCAATGCCCATTCCCACGCCTCCGCCTATGCCTCCACCTCACCAGCTGAGGCTGCCTCAGCTGGCCTCCGCTTCCATGTCTCCACCTCAGTCTCCATCTCAGGCCACATCCATTCCCATGCCTCCACCTCCGCCTCCATCTCAGCCAATGTCTATTCCCACGCCTCCGCCTCATCCTATGCATATGCCTCCACCTCACCCTCCACCTCCACCTAGGTCTCTATCTCAGGCCACATCCATTCCCACGCCTTCACCTCCGCCTCCACCCTTTCCATCTACTCATACTACTACTTATTCACTGGCAGCCCCACCTGCACAGGCATCATCTCCATCTCTCCAGGATTCGACTCCCCCATCATTGTCTGTAGATTCTAGCTTAGCCATAAATTTGAAAGGAAACCAAAATCATCCTCCAGTACCAATACCTCCTATCTCATCGAGCATGGAGAATACTAGTACCGTCATCCCACCACCTCCACCTCCACCTCCACCACCAATTTGGTGTAAAATGGTTTTAGTGTTATCAAACTCTTCAACTTCAGGTCCATTCCCATATACTTTTCACGCTGCTTATCCATCACTACCTCCTAATCAGGGAGTTTATTATCTTCCACAGTCTCTACCTCAAATGACTAGTGCTCCACAACCAACATCAATACCTCCTGGTTTTCCAGGACTTTCACAACCCCTTGCTTTGTTTGGAGCACCTACTCAACCTTTTCCATCTCTTGCGACTGGTGTTACACTAACTCAACCTTCACCCCCACCTTCTGCTTCAGGAACGTTACCTCCCCCAACATCCTGGGCTTCCACCCCCTCTCAACCTAGTGGAGGAGCACCCCGTCCCCCTCCCCCTCCCCCTCCCCCTTTTGGTGGAGCACCTCCACCACCCCCTCTGCCTAGAAGAGGTGGACCACCTCCACCACACGCTTTGGCTAGAGGAGCCCCACGTCCACTACCCCCTCCTCGAGGTGCACCTGGCCCACCACCGCCACCAGGTCCACCGGGAGTAGGAGGTCCACCACCACCACCACCAGGTCCACAAAGAGGTCCACCACCCCCACCTGGAGTAGATAGAGGGATTGGTGCTTTTAGGGGGCAGGCACGCCTTGCAGTAAAAAAATCTAAATTAAAGCCGCTTCACTGGAGCAAGGTGAGCCGGGCACTAAAAGGAAGCTTGTGGGAAGAATTGCAGAAACAAGGAGCCCCTCAAGTGTACTACTCTTCCTCTCTTTGTTAAATTTCTTCAGTTAGACATGCTCCGCTTATTGTGTATCTTCATTATCTTCTATAATTTCTTTGAGCATTTTTCACCCTCCTTCCAAAATAATATCAAGATATTGTTTTGAAAATTAATTAACTAATTTTCAAATGTGCATTCATTTGAATGAATTAAATCTGTTCTTGATTTATTGAAGTTACCAAAATCCCGTCCTCTAATTCTAGTGAGTAACATTATGCGTTGATCTATATGAACTATGCATGTTGCTTTGTGTTTAATGCTTATACTGCATGAATTAAATATCATCTATGTTCATGGACTTCAGTTTATAATATGAGTTTGTTGTTTATTTCCTTTTGTAGCTTCTGATTCCTTGAAGTTACTGATTTCTTGCCCTCTAATTCTAGTGCACCAGAATTTGATGCGTCAGAAATTGAGAGTCTTTTCTGTGCAACAGCCCCGGGAAAAGACAAAGATGGAGCCAAGAACGCTGCTGCAGCTAAGCCTACCAAAATCCAGCTGGTAAAGTAGTATTGGCAATCCAATAATTTTTTTTCTTCAGTCGTTTCTTTTTGGGAGTAAACTATAGAGCGGCGAAATACCAGGCTACCAGCTGATAATACTTTTCACATTGTGATCAATTTACTTTGCCATAGCTTGGATAAACAAGATATATTATTTTTCTTATTCTATGGTTTGGCATCTTGTAGATTGACCTAAAGAGGGCCTATAACGTTGAAATCATGCTTACAAATGTGAAAATGTCACTTCCTGACCTAATGGTAAGCTAAACTAGTGCATCTTTTCTGTCATTTGTTTGTGTTTGCATTGGTTAATTACATAATGGATATGTTCAAAACAAATTTGTTTTATGGCCAGGCCAGGAAATTGTGTGAAACTATTTAAAGCTTTATACTACTAGTTAGTAAATTGTCACATTTTTCATTTAATATCATGCATGGTTTGCTTTCACAGACCGCGATACTTTCACTGGATAACACAGTTTTGGATGCTGATCAAGTGGAAAATCTTATTAAGTTTTGTCCAAAAAAAGAGGAGATGGAGCTTCTCAAGGTGAAGTATTGAAAGACAATAACTGTGAATTTGTAACAACTGTGATCTAAGAAGCTGTCACTTTTATTGATTTTTAGCATTATTTCTTTTAGACATACACAGGTGATCCAGAGATGTTGGGAAAGTGTGAACAGGTCTGTGAACTGGACCCTAACTTTCACCATTATGCTATTTTATTTTATTTTTTTCTTGGTGCTCTGGTTGATGAAATGAAGTTTTTTGTCCCTAATCAAATCACATAATTTTTCAGCACAGCTTCATTTTTGTTTGTGACAGTTTTCATGTTTTAGTTTTTCCTAGAACTGATGAAGGCACCACGGATGGAAACTAAATTGAAGACTTTCCTTTTCAAGATTCAATTTAACTCTCAGGTCTGATTGATGCCAACAAACTTCGAGACTTAGTAAATTCTGCAAAATTTCCCATGTTTTTCTTCTAATTTAATTTTATTTATCGCTCCCAGCTTTCTGATTTCAAAGAAAGCTTGGTTATCGTAAACTCCGCCTGTGAAGAGGTAAACAGATGGATTCTAGTGAGTTCATGGTTTGTAGTTATAATCACTGGGAATGAATTTGACATCTTCCTCATGCTTCAGGTCCGGAACTCCGATAAACTAAAAGAAATTTTACAGAAAATATTAGTTCTTGGAAATACATTGAATGAGGGAACTGCAAGAGGTGTATCCGTATTTATGGAATTAGTAAATTTTGCCAAAATTATGAAAACTTTCTCTGCAATGTAGGTGCCGCCGTCGGATACAGACTGGATAGTCTTTTGAAACTGACGGATACACGTTCAACCACTAGCAAAATGACACTTATGCATTTTCTTTGTAAGGTATCTGCATATTTTATTTTTAACTTATTCTTCATGTATGTTTAATATCAATATTGGACCAAAAACACATTATGAACAGAGGATCACATTTTGAAACTGTTTTTTTGTTTTATAGTCCCTTGCTGCTAAGAATCCAGATCTTCTAGACTTTTACAATGATCTTCCTAACCTGGAGGCTTCCACCAAGGTTCTTTCTCAGCTACACCACAAGATGATACTTAAATTTGATTTTGTAGATACCCTAGAATTGAAAATGACTTCCCTTTCCGCAGATTCAACTAAAGTCGTTGGCAGATGAAATGACATCTATCTCCAAGGGTTTAGAGAAGGTGAAGCAGGAATTGGATGCTTCGGAACATGATGGTCCTATCTCCGAAGTTTTTCACAGGGTACAAATTAGAGCATCTTGTACATGCTAACACAATTTTCCGAATCATGAAGTTGTTGAATTTTCATTTTGATGTGTTTGGCAGACTCTGAAGGAATTTATTGGTTCTGCTGAGAGTGAAGTAACCAATGTAATGAACACATATGCTGTTGCGGTAAAATTTGACCTATATTATCATGTGACAGCCTCAGAATTTATTTGCTTTGGTAATGTGGTTATTCATCATTTGAAGCGTTTGGCAGGGTAAAAATGCTGAAGCAGTGGCTATGTACTTTGGCGAAGATCCTAACCGAATCCCTCTCGAACAAGGTAACTTGGAAATAATCCATTCTTTTTTTCTGAAAAATATAGGAAAATGCAACGTTTTCCCCAAAAATGTCGTTGCGTTTAAACATAAGAATTTTGTTGCGCAACCTTTGAGCAATATATCCATAAATGCACATCTGACTGGTTTTCCAATCTCGAAAAAATTCGACTCGCCATTTTTGTTTGGGTGCCAAAATGTTGCAATTATGACATTTGTGAGAACAATGTTAAATATTTGTGCCCCTTTTTCCTTTTCTTTTTCTTGTGTGACATTCACATTTCAGCCTGCTGAGCCTGTGTTTTTTAATGTATCCAGTCACTGAAACCCTCTCAAACTTCGTGAAGCTATTCCAGACAGCCTGCGAAGAAAACAGTAAGCAGGCTGAAGCAGACAGGAAGAAGGCTCAGAAGGAGGCTGAAGCCGCAGAGAACGCGTCGAAGGTGTAAATATTGTAAAACTAAAATATGAGAACAATTGTAGCACAGCCCCTGCTGGAACAACCAGATTTGCACCTCCGGAAAATGAACCCGGAATGCTAGCGGCTGCTTTGGATGATGCAGGCAGCCGATATGCTAGTCTTGGGGATGTACTTACCACTTACCGGAGGAGGGATTCTTCACAAACCAAGTCATCAGAGGCCGGGGACAGAGCTGGGGGGGGGCTCGAGCACCCCAGTTGCTGGAAATATCCGATTCAGTTCCCTCGAAGCTATATTTCTGGCCTGGCCACTGATCAGAGGTATGTTCGGCCCTCTTATCCATCCCCGAGATAAATGTTGAACACGGGCTGGATTGATTGAGGCTGATTGAGCTCTCCCGTCCGAGTGGAACCAGAGCCTGGTCGGATTTTTGTAAATCCGAGCTGTGTTCCGACGTCAGCTATATGAGGATATCATGGGAACTATAATGCAGATTGCTGATGCGAAAATGTTTCATGTACAAAGCACTAACATTCATACTGATTCTTTGGTGTAGCATAGAAAGAAGAGAACCTTCCAATATATTTTGTTGTACAGCAGTAAAGGTAAAGTGATAGAGTGTATAAGAAAATAGGCTGTGGTAGTCGAGTATATAATCATTTTTTAGAGCAAGTTTTAGGTATTCCCATTGATTTTTTATTAGAATTATCATTCATTCATTCGTCAAGGAAAAAAAAACTTTGGTTGGGTAATAATTGTTTTTGTTAGAAAGAAATGTTGGAATTTGATTGATTTTTTTTTTGTTATAGTGTTATTGATTATAGCTCTAGCACTCGTATTCGCCTTGAAGAAAAACATAAATTGCAGTTTTTCTCATTATGGTCTTATAGAACGACAATTACTTGATACTGTATATGGAATAGTATTACTCCATGTAGTGAAATGATAAATCTTGTACTACAAAAAAAATCTTGTAGTTTGTATCATGCACCCGAATTTACATATGGAAATGATAAATCTTGTACTCCAAAAAAAAGTCACTTAATTCATTATATCGGGTATAGTTGCGAAAACAGGGAGAAAATGAGTTACAAACCAAACAATTGGATGCATAACTAGTATGTTTATTCGAATGGGCGATTTGGTAGGATAGATAATTCATTTATTTAGGAGTTATAGTAATTAAGAATGACCTAAAACATGTGTATACTTATCTATGTTTTGGATTATTTTTCCAAATGTTGAATTGGTTGTAGATTACATGTGTCGAACTAGTAGTAGAGTAATTGGAGTAACAATCGAGGATTGGGTTGGAAGAATCCTATTTCTCAGACGCAAGATTCTCTATTTTTGAAATCTTTCTATTTATGGAAGGTTTACTTTGACCAAACTCAGAGATTTTCTATTTCAAAAGAGGTACTACTATATAAGGAAGATATCGATTGACCTAGCATAGATTTGTTATTGTTGAAAATAAAGTTTGGACCTGCCAACATTATTTTCGTGAATTACTCTACCTCTTTGACCAAATTACAATTAATATTATGTATCCACAATCACCAATAATATTTTTAAATAATTGTAGGAGATTTTATAATTCAAATGAAGTATACTAAATTGAATGTTTTGAGATATATATTCCTCCCATCTCCTTTTCATACTGCTTGTCGTCACTATCTTCTAATGTGGAATGAGTAGTGATCTGCGACCAACATCAATATGATAATTTGAGATTTTCACAACTCCTTGGAGGAGCCCCACATCCACCATCCTCTCCTATAGGTAGAGGGGTCGCTGCTGGTAGGTGGCAGGCAACCCCTAATGAATCGCCAATTCAGCTTCAATAATGGTGTGATTCTCTATCTAGAAATGGCGATGCGGATTGTGATTTTGACGTTGTTGAATGCTCGATCGGCGCTCCGCCCCTTCGGATTGGGGGAGAACGGTGGAGCTCCGTTTCTGAGCGGAATGCGCTTGTGTGAGGGAATGAATCGCCAATTCAGCTTCTATAATGGTGTGATTCTCTATCTAGAAATGGCGATGCGGATTGTTGAAGAAGCTCGTGAATGATCGAGGTGAGAAGAGAGTCGATATTTCTGTTAATTCATCTTGTCTTCTTCAATTAAAAAAAAATACTCATCTTTCTGTTTTGTTTCTATTTGTGTAAATATTAACGGTTTTGTATTTGACCTTCCAAATGCAGGTTTATTTATTAGTGCAAAATGAAATTGTAAACTCTTTACCTATCAAATTTTTATAGGAACATCAAATAATAATAAAACATTTTATATAGACAAAAAATTGGCAACGTTAAAGTATAGATGACTTAATGTAATTGAATTTTTTTTGTAATTATTTATGTACATATCAAATATTTTGTATTAATATAAAATAACAAGGAAGTATTTTGTATGAATAATATGATCACTTCACTAAATTTATGATCTTTGAAATGAATTTTTATAACTAAATTGGTGACATTACATTTTAGAGTATTACTGCCAACTTTCTGTAAAAATCATGGATTAAATATGCCCGGTCAATGGATTTTGACCAAATAATAAATGTGACGAGACATTTAATTTTGTGAAATTAAATGACATAGCGTCGATCTACATTTTACGTAGGTAAATGTAGTATATTCACTTTCTCAAATCCGATTTCCGGTGAGTGAGAAATAGTGGATTAAAGTTGGGCATAATTAGCTTTTAATTAAAGCTTGGAGATGGAGCTTAGGGAATAATTAACTAGTGTTAATTATCCCACATTGGAGGATTAACACATCTTTAATGTGTATAAATTAAGTGACTTTATGTTACTTAATAATTATAGTGGACCAAGATGGGTGAAAGAGCCCACACGCGCGCACACGCGCGCGCCGCCGCCGCCGCCCGCCCGCCCGAGCCCGAGCCCGTGCCCGTGCACGTGCTCGCGCTCGCGGTCACGGGCCGCGGGCCCGAGCCCGATCCCGATCCCGATCAAGATCTTGGATGTAAAGACCGCGTTTCTAAATGGTGAACTAGAAGATGAAATCTATATGGAACAACCCGAAGGGTTTGTAGTACCTGGACAAGAGAAAAAGGTATGCAAGCTCGTGAAATCCCTATATGGATTGAAACAAGCGCCATTGCAATGGCACTTGAAGTTTGATAATGTGATGTTATCAAATGGGTTTAAAATCAACGAGTGCGACAAATGTGTCTACATCAAGAGCACTAATAACGGTCATGTTATAGTGTGTCTCTACGTTGATGATATGTTAATCTTGATGTAATTCTTGGAATGAAGATTCTAAGAACGAATGATGGAATCATCTTAACACAATCACATTATGTTGAGAAGATATTGAATAAATTCAAAGCCTATGATGGCGCGCCGGTTAAGACTCCAATTGAACTCGACGTTCACTTGAGCAAAAACAAAGGCGAGCCCGTTGCACAAGAAGAGTATGCACGGGTCATCGGGTGCATTATGTACTTGACTAATTGCACTCGACCTGACATTGCTTGTGCCGTGAACAAGTTAAGTCGTTACACGAGCAATCCAAGCAAAGAGCATTGGAGAGCTCTTGTGAGGGTTTTGAGATATTTAAAACACACTCAAAATCTTGGGCTACACTTCTCGAGATACCCCCCGGTACTTGAAGGGTACCGTGATGCCAATTGGATATCCGATAATAGAGACTCACTTTCAACAAGTGGATATGTCTTTACTATTGGGGGTGGTGCTGTATCGTGGAAATCCACAAAACAGACCTGTATAGCCCGATCAACAATGGAATCGGAGTTCATTGCCTTGGATAAGGCTGGTGAGGAAGCCGAGTGGCTTAAGAACTTCCTTGAAGACATTCCATGTTGGTCTAAGCCAGTGCCACCAGTGCTGATTCACTGCGATAGCTAAGCGGCTATTGGAAGGGCAAACAATGGTTTCTATAACGGTAAGTCTCGACATATACGTCGACGACATAACACCGTGAGACATTTGATCACAACAGGGGTGATTACAATTGACTATGTGAAGTCAATAGATAATCTAGCGGATCCGCTAACCAAAGGGTTAAACCGTGATCAAATGAATAAGTTGCTAGAGGGAATGAGTTTGAAATCCACAAACTAAAGAATTGTCATAGTGGTAACCCAACCATGATGACTGGAGATCCTAAGAACTTGGTTCAAAGGGACAACTAAGCTATGAGAGTTCATGGAAAAACACTCAAACTATATCGATTCCCTAGAGAGCAATAGAGTGTTGGAGAACTTGCCTCGTGGTAAAGGCTAAGTCTATGACTTTTAATGGTTCTTAAGGATCTCAAAGAGATGGAATTCTCAAAGAGACCAAGTATGGCAAGGTACTTGACTAAGAATCACCTATGTAAGTGCGAAATGTGGTCGCTTCATAAAAAAACGCACTTATGAATCCAAAGTGGTGTCCAAGACCGCAATGGACACAAAACGTGAGAACGGATGAGGTTGAGGTGTTTAAGCGTTAACACCATTGTCTCAGTGCACGCCGTGGGGGATTAGTTCAAAGCATCGCGCTACTAAGCCGCCTGTGTATCCGATGTTGTCGACTATGGAGGGTTCAAAGTCAACAACTACCTATCCTTATGCTTATATACCTCGCGAGGGTTGAGCTTGTGTCTGCATGCATATGCATTCGGCTATTTCCACTCATGTGGGGGATTGTAAAAATCATGGATTAAATATGCCCGGTCAATGGATTTTGACCAAATAATAAATGTGACGAGACATTTAATTTTGTGAAATTAAATGACATAGCGTCGATCTACATTTTACGTAGGTAAATGTAGTATATTCACTTTCTCAAATCCGATTTCCGGTGAGTGAGAAATAGTGGATTAAAGTTGGGCATAATTAGCTTTTAATTAAAGCTTGGAGATGGAGCTTAGGGAATAATTAACTAGTGTTAATTATCCCACATTGGAGGATTAACACATCTTTAATGTGTATAAATTAAGTGACTTTATGTTACTTAATAATTATAGTGGACCAAGATGGGTGAAAGAGCCCACACGCGCGCACACGCGCGCGCCGCCGCCGCCGCCCGCCCGCCCGAGCCCGAGCCCGTGCTCGTGCTCGCGCTCGCGGTCACGGGCCGCGGGCCCGAGCCCGATCCCGATCTCGATCTCGATCTCGATCTCGATCTCGATCTTGGACTTGGACTTCCACGCCTGTAACCGACGTCGGTTACGTTTTTGCCATGATGAGCCTTCAATGGCTGGTTGACCCTGCATGGTGGTTGGCCTATAAATAGGCTAGCCATACCACTGCATTAGGACACACACCTACAAGCATTCTCTGCATAAGCTCTCTCCCTCTCCCTGCATTGTCTTTCTGTCGAAGCTCTGCCCTCTCCTCCATCCCGTTCGCCGGAGCTCTGCTGATTGCGGTGCTGCATCAGAAGAGACGTAGC
This sequence comes from Salvia splendens, assembly GCF_004379255.2. Taxonomy (NCBI): domain Eukaryota; kingdom Viridiplantae; phylum Streptophyta; class Magnoliopsida; order Lamiales; family Lamiaceae; genus Salvia; species Salvia splendens. The sequence continues at coordinate 26,564,198 of NC_056050.1, read as the reverse complement.
CGTTTTACCTTTGGGGACGACACGCCAAACCGAGAGCACTACCGGGGCGTATCTCGTCTTGCGGGAAGAGGCCTCCTCGACTCGGCTGTCATAGCATACTGGTTTAGTTGTTTCATTTTCGTTGTAACTTCAGTTCATTTTTGTATTCCTTCTTTTGGGTTGTATTACGCCCGGTTTTGTTATCTTGTAATCCCAGAAACCAAGATATCACGTCATCAAATGTGAAGCTTTCATTTTCATCAAAAAATTTTATACAGTCTTATTTTGTGAATTTAATTAAGAGTTGATAAATTACATACTTGTATTTCTATTTTATAAAACACGTTAGTATTTTGAATGGAACGTCCTAAAAATTAGTTAAATGAGACTTTAGGGAATATGGGATCTTATAAAAAACATTTTAAAAATGAGTATATAATTGATAATTTTCAAATTAATGATAGTACTAGTTTACACAAAACTTTTGTAGAGATAAAAATTATTGTAATTAAATTCTTACATTGTTACTAATAGATTAAATCATTAAACTATCATAATAGATTCAGTTGAGCTTCAATCTCCATTATCGTTTTAACAAACAATTTTCCGAAGGCCATTAACCTTAACCGTTTCTAGATTGTTCCAACAAATTTTCACCCCATTCCGGAGTGCATCTCCGATCATTGCCTGTTAATTTCCGGCGCCGATCCGAGCAATTGAAGGTAAAAATCGTATCGATTGATCAAAATTCAAGCGCTCCTCATTTCACAATTCACATTCTCGAATTTCATTGAATTCCGGTGATTAATAGCTTCTGTTTATCGAATCAGTGCTGAAATATCTATATGGATTGGTAGATGCTGGTGTTGACGGAATGATTGTGGTGTATGATTTTAACAAACTAGAATAAGCTGATAGTTTAAAATTCGATCGGATATCTGTGGCGATGAATAAAATATGAGAAATGAGAATCTGTAATGTTTAGGATTATTTAATTAATTTTGGAATTGAGCATTGTTGTTGTGGATTGCAGGAGATTGTTGAGGGGTTAAAGGATGAGTCAAGTATTTGAGGGTTATGAGCGGCAATACTGTGAGATATCTGCTAATCTTTCGAAAAAGGTTACTTCAGCTACTGTTCTCGATGGAGGTGAGGCGAAAATTTTCCGTTCTGCTTTGAGTTTCTTATGAGATTTATACATTCAGTATTGTCAGTTTGATTGTTATGTGATGATTCTGACCTAATGTCTGTGAATCTCTTTGAGGAAAGGCATTGTTGCTTCTTGGTGGATGTAGGATGACACTTTGATAGAGTAATGTGCAGCTCACTGGAATCATTTATGAAATGTTAGAAAATGGATCGAAACATTAAACGTGGTGGTACTCATAATTTGATGAACATATGTGGCTGTGTATGTTTTGAATTTTTTTTGTGGATAGAAGTCTGTCCATAGCATTTAGTTTGATGATTTCATATTTTAAACAGTATGTTATTTGAAATTTTTAACATGGTGTCTTGTTAAATTTATGAATATTTGGATTTCCATCTAGCTGCACATTTGATGCATCTAACATGGACGATTTAACTATGCATCCCTACTACCTTCATCCTATAATATTCTCTTGGTAGAATCAGACTTAAACTTAAAATGCTGATTGATGCATGGTGTTTAAGATTGATTTTTCTGAGGTGTGTATGGTTATGACTTATGATGATTGGGCGTTTCTTGACTGTGTCTGGGGGGGGATGGTATTGGGGATTGTAGGAGGATGAAGATTGGAATGCCTGTAAATTGTCTCTTTTAAAGTGATCAATAGTTGAGAGGAGATCCATTTGCCTATTTTCAGTATTTGCTTTACATGGCAGTTGATGAAAATATGGAAATATCACATTTACGATTTGCTGACGATGTCGAACAAGCTGGTTTATTTCCGTATTTATATCATATTTAGGACAGATTGTATCATAGCTGCAAAAAGATTCTAGTATTTGTTAAAGTTCAAGTACCATTTACGTATTTCTGTATTTCTATAATAGTATTTGGGACAAAAATTGAATCCGCTTGTTGACAATAATCTCAAGCTATTTTAGACAAGGACTGAGTTACTTATGCCATAAAGTGCACGTCTAAGAAGTCCAGATAAAATCTCCCTTATAGTTTGACAGATGTAGCGTTTTAAGTTGTTAGTATTTATTTTTCTTGATAGTCAAATCTGCTTGCTAGGCCGTCTTTTAAGTTCTTATAACTTAGAAACTGTGACAGAAACAATCAGCCATCAATTTATGGATGATGAGTTCACATAGTTCCTTAAAGCATGTAATTTATTTTTACTTCCATTTGCTGCTGATATTGGTGGAACTTTCCCATTGGCAGAACAAAAGAAACAGAAGGTATCCGAAGTTGCAGGAGGATTAGAAGATGCCGAGGCACTGGTAACTGGCTTACCGACACACATATGAATAACGAATGATTCTTATGCCTTTAGACTCTATACTAACATCCAACTTGTGCTTAAACATCCAAGATACGTAAAATGGATCTAGAAGCTAGGAGCTTGCCGCCAGGTGTGAAAGCTACACTTCTTGTCAAGTTGAGAGAGTACAAAACAGACTTGAACAATTTGAAATCAGAAGTGAAGAGGATTGCATCGGGTAATGCCAACCAAGCAGCTCGGGATGACTTGATGCAGTCGAGTATGGCGACGGTACTGATTCTTCTATATCTCTTTTAGTATTGTGGCTTTATTTGTCCTATAAGGAATCATGTTTCATACTTATTTGGTTTCTTTCCCCCATAGATTATCTAATATACTGGTATTCAATTTGATGTTGGATTGAATAGGCATCAGCAGATCAACGAGCAAGGCTGCTGATGTCAACTGAAAAATTAGGTAAGTCGAGCGACAGGATCAGGGAAGGTCGTAAAACAATGCTTGAAACTGAAGAGCTTGGAGTCTCGATTCTTCATGATCTCCACCAGCAACGGCAATCCCTCCTGCATGCACATAACAACGTACGTCACGTGTTCTTGTCTTGTCAACCTCCTTCTGGTGAACCTGTTTAGTTGAGAGTGCATTACGATTTTACAACCCCTTTTGCAGCTTCATGCGGTGGATGATAACATCGGCCGGAGCAAAAAAATTCTGACCAACATGTCGAGAAGGATGAGCAGGAACAAATGGATCATCGGCACTATCATCGCACTCTTGGTAATCGTCATAGTCGTTATTCTCTACTTCAAGCTGACCCGCCACTCGTCTTCATAACTGGAATTGATTCCGTTGTTTTGGATACAATCTCTATGCCACATGATTTGCATTTGTCATCCTTGAGTTGTTTGATTCTCAAATAAATCGATACTACGACTCATTTTGCAATTTTGATGTCACTTATAAAACGTTTCAATACGACTTCATTTTTTTGATTTGTAGCAGTTTTGACAGACAGTATTTCTTTGAAAAAAATGATGTTTCAAAGCTGGAAAATTGTTGATATCAAAATTGCTACACGTCAAGAGGTGGAGTAATCGTAGAAATGTTTGAAAGAAGTGTGAAAATTGCAAAATGATTGATAGTTATCAATAGTACAACATGTATAAGTACCTCTCTACTCTAAGAATATCTTATTCCCTAACAACATCAAAACATATACAGCAAACAAATACAGCACAAATTTTGTTCTATTAGACACAAGTCAAGTAAAAGAGAAGGCATAAATTGCCATAGAAATGGATCATGTCATGAGTAGTTGTCACAGGTGGAAATCAATCTATATATCTAAATTTACCTTTTCCCTCTTTGGCCTATCAATCTGAGAATCCAGTGAGCTAGTTAGGGAACTTGCTGAATTCCACGAATCATCTCGTCTGCCTGGCCCCGCTGAGAACCCCCAAGAATAGCTCTACATACCTATCTTCGTATCCTGAGATATTTATCTTTAATGATCACATCTAGCTGATCTCAAAGACGAATGCAGAATCATTTGGTAATGAATCACATGGATGCACCATCTTCATGTCAAATTTCCATATTGGCTGTTTGATCTTCCTCATCGTACTCTTCCTCTTCTCCCTCATCATCTTCGGTTAGCGCAGGTTGGCCATTGAGATCCACGTTAACGCCATTTACCTTCCTCACAAACTGGCCCCTTATACGAGGTCTACGTTCAGCTAGTTTTTTCCTGTTCACGTACCTGATCTTCTTGTCAAAGCATCTTTCCTTCCGTTTTTGCCTGAACTTTAACAGTGCTGCCTCTCTATGATCAACTTTACTTAACTTCACTTCACTGAACATAGAATTCCCAAATGATGTCCATGGATGTGGACCAGGCATTTGACCTGGATGTGGGCATAAGCCAAACGGGTAGTACGGATAAGGTGCCATTCCCGGGATATGAGGAGGACAGTGTGGAACATGACTGAACTGAGGAATCAAAGCAGAATTGGCATGGTTGCTCGTATCGGGGAGGTTTTTGGGATACATAGATGCTGATGACATTGGCACTTGATTCATCACCCCGGGCAAGTAATAAGGATATGGGGTCTGGTTATAAGCAGCCGTCACATCATTAGGAGAATCATTTCCTAAATGCATATGCTCATTAGGAGGAGTGCTTGACCTGTCCATAACAGACGATTCGGGGGCACTGTTACTGCTTGGTTGGTCATCTTGTGGTGAAGGGTTTTCTGGGGTCTCTCGAGTTTTTTCTCCTTGAATGATCGAACCCACTTCACGATTCAGTATGTGATTCTCCACGAAGCTCATGTGTTGAGCTGTAATTTCAGGAACAGCATGGTTGATGCTTTTGGATGTGCTGGATTTGACGTAGGTGAAAAAAGCAGAAGATTCGCCTATCTTCAATTCGCTCTTCTTTAAAAAAGGTAAAATTTGTCCTGAAACAATTTAAAAGCACACTTGGGAGTTAGGCTTATGTCATAAGGATTGAAAAACAAAACACTCAACAAAAGATTGCTTAGATCAAGCCTTAATCTTTCAAAATTTCAGTAAGAAATTCAAGAACTAACTGAGAAGAATCTAAAATACAGCAGCACACAGAAGAAATCAATGAATGATAACTCATATGCTAACATTGCTGTGAAAACTATCAGAGAAACTCAAAATTACAATTCTCTAGCATGTAAATGCACTTTAGCTATTCGATTCACGCTTCGAGCTTTTAGCTAACAGTCACAGAAAACATATGCAAATAAGCCAATAAAAAAACAGTTTCAGTTTCATTCTTCAAATACACACACACATATAGACATGCACAAGATTAGCAGCTTTTAGTAGTCACAAAATGATTAAATCTTGTGATTAATTTACCTATCCTCATTTCATATGTACGCCTGTCACTTATTCCTGGCACATCAGGCTGACACTCCCGACGAGTCTCATCTGCAGTAGCTATAGGAACAGCTGTGGTGGTATTTATCTGAAAAAATAGATGCAAAGACAAGTCAAATACAGGCACACTTAAAAGGGTGCTTTCAGACTTCAGTACATTAAATTAACCTCACCTCATTTTCTTGGTGAGTTGAGACACACATCTCTGGGTTAGTACTCTTTCGAGACTTGTCGTCTGTGTCATCCGAAAATAAGGTAGTGCTATTGGTGTTAGCGTCATCACTGTGGTCTGACACCACCAGATCAAAATCATAACTTATGATGTTCTTCTCCACAAGTCCAAGCTGTAGATAGAAAAGTTAGACACATGCAACCATTGTATTTATACTAAAACCTTAGGGAATATATGGCTAATGTACTCTGTCAAAGTAAACACAATAAATACACGCAACACTCCACATACAAAATTTGACAATAGGAATACGACACCTGGCTTCAAGGTAGCCCGGGTGCGAAAAAGAGGTATGGTTTGCATGATGTAATTTATGGTTAACAACCATTTATCTAGCAGTTTATACGGCTAGTCAGTTGAAGGTAACTGATGTTTGCCAAGGGTGCAACAAAGAAGAAGTGGCTGTAGCCGGTGGAGACCCATTATGAGCCAAGATAGTAAAAACTCAGAATTTACGATTGATTTATTCAATATATCCCTTTTTGAAAAATATTAAATTAAATGATAACTACTTCGTGTAAAGTAGATAGTATGTACCATTCTCCTTCTTCTCCACATGTGAGTCCACAAGTTCAACAGCTCATTTGTACGTAATGGTTTCACTAGATAGTCGGCTGCTCCAAATTTCAGGCACTTGACAACGAGAGGAACCTCATCTTGAGCGGACATCACTAACAAAACGCATGCAGAAAAATAATTAAATTAAATTCAAATATTTATAATCAAATAAAGTGGATACTTACTTATCACAGGAATTCGTCGCAACTCTTTGTCCCTCGTAATGTACTTTAACATTTTCAGTCCTTTAGACATTGGAAGCTCTACCTCAGAAAGAATGATATCTATATCAGGCCCCTCTGCATTCAGTGCATCGATTACCTGTCTTGGTGACTTTACGGTAGTCACTGAAAAGAAAGATCCATTACATTCAGCACCAAAACTCCATAAATGGTTGAATGCATTAAAAGAATAAAACTCAAATCAACTTTCCAGAATCAATAACTAGATCCTTTTTTCTCAGTTCTCAAACTATCACCAAATCAAATACGTATTTGTTAGTGTATGTACTACCCAAAATCACCAGCAGGAGTAGAAAGCAGACAGCATACAGATTCGGAACTTGAAAGAACATGAATCTAATACAGACATCTGTTAGCGCGTGTGATGCGAACTTTATAGATGAGAAAAAAGAACAGAAACCCTCACGACATACTTATACGATTGAGAATATTTCCAAAATGTAGTACTAAAGCAACTTACTTTAGAGATGGACAGTACTGCATATATACAGAGTTGAATGAACTCCTATAGCTTCATCAACTGATTAAGTGACAAATGATGTAAAAGTTAATTAGAACAAGTTCTTAAGTAAAAACTCCAATATTTTTCATGTGAACTGCCATGACAAAGATGAAAGTGATACAAGTAAGGCGGAGTTCTGCAAGGTTGATATAGCCAACAGCTGGACTCATGTTTAAGTGGTGATCCAGATTCCAGCCGATCCTCAGGAAACCTTACTGAAGTACCGAAACTTAAGGAAGCCAGTTGACTTAATTCCAGTTACTTACTCATTGGGTCTAATGAATTCTGTGATTAATTAAAATCTTTCCGATATGTAACTTAGAGCACGTCAGCTTCTAAATAGGGCAACCTACATCTCGAATGAACATACATCATAAATATCGGCAATTAAGCCTGTTTTCTATAATAGCATAATTACCATGGTAAAGATCAACAACAAACTCCAGCTTCCTTAATCTTTTCAATCCATGAAACATCAGTATCACAACTACAGATCACTAAAAACTTCACAGCTATTTTATAAACAAATAGCAGAAGTACATACATGACTAAAGCACACATATTGCAAACAAGAATCATCAATATATCGAAAATAACTAACCAAACATACACATATTGATAACAAGAATTCATCCACATAACAAATAACTAACTAACCATAAAAAAAAGCAACTTCAATCAACACTCAAAATCAATGAATTCCAAATCAAGAAGAGGAATAGCAAATCAAAACCTTGATAAGAACATCTACACAAAAGTGTAGAAACCTCCTCAGAACTCCTCACATCATTATCACAAAGCAAAATCCTCACTTTACTCCGATCAATAAACCCGTCCCCGGCCTTCGCTATCTCACTCTTTTCCATCACTATCCTCAGTCCTTACTCCTCAGCCTCCAAAACTAATCTCAATCACGAACTAGGGTTCCAAATTGACCCCCAAAACCAATCAGCGCTACACAAACTCCATTCTCACACCTCAAAAACCTCCCCAAATCGATAAACCGCCGACCAAAAATGATCAAAACCACTCCAATCCAATCCAATTCACCGCCAAAATCCACCACAAACATCCATTCCTCCAGATCATCACCACACCACAAACCAAACCACAGAACTCAGCTCAATATCAATTAAGTAGCTGCTGCGTCGACGGCGTCAAATCAAATCATCAATCAGCCAGTTGACAATCCCCGCTTTCCATAAACGGCAATCAATCATCACAGGGAGCAGCTGAAATAGGAAACTCCGAATCCAAACGGTCACCCGAGCCGCCCCGGCGCACTTTAGAACACCACCTATCAAAACCTGTATCTATCTATTTCTATCCAGTGAATGAATTTCCTTCGCTTGTTGCAGAAACGCTCAGAATAAAGTGCCGAAAAAGGAGAGAGAGAAAAAGATATTTTAATAGCGCTTTTTCTTCTCCAATTCTGTAGTGGTGGCTGCTAAAATGAGCGGATCGTCGAGATTGCGTGAAATGGAGGGCGGAGATCGAGCGCATCCGGCGCAGCTTAGGGAAATGGATGACGTGGAGGGCTAGGAGAGGCTGGATGGGGAGATATTATATCGATTAAAGAGTGAATTATATTTATGTTGATTCAATCATGTTACGAGATATTCCTTTGGCTTTTTTGGTGTATTTTCCACTTGGATTGGGGAATATAGCTCACTTGGTAAAGATCTGTTTCTACAATTGGGTTGCCTCGACAATGAGGGGTGCACTTGGATGGTGGTGAGGGTGGATTCGGCAAATCGAACTCGTAGGGTGGGTATTGTGAAAAAGGTCATTGTCGAAGGCAGATGCGATGCTGCGAGTGCCATTAACGATCGATAACGGGTGATGACGAAACTTAACCACAACCTCGAATAGTTGGGAAGGAGTTGTCGACCATGAAGTTAGCGTAAACTCTAATGGTCACATTCAATGGAGTTCTATTATGGATTCTATGATAGCACATGAATCGAATGGTGTTTAAATCATGAGATCCAATGATACTTAAATCATAGAAATCACTGAAAAATGTCTTTGTCAGCATTGAAGGGAAAGGTGGTGCGACGGATCTTGCTGACAGTTAATGGAACACGAAGAAGAAAAGTTAACCACAATCACAGATACTCCGTCCGTCCAAGGAAGATGACCCCTTCTTTGGGTGGCACGAGATTTTATGCAGTTTATTTTGTGTGATAGGTAGAGAGAGTAAAATAATAGAGAGGGAATAAAGTAGATATAAAAGAGTTTTCCTTTTAGTAATAGTCGTCTTGGGTGAGACAAACTAAAAATGAAAGTAGGTTATCTTCGATGAGATGGAGAGAGTAATGGCAAGTGGCCGTCAAGCCAAGAGATACACGACAATTCCAAAGAATAAATTTAATAGAGTTTTCGATTGATAAATGATACTCCATTTATCAATTATAGGAAATGATATGCCTATCTTTTTTTATTGATAAATAATATGCCTTTGTGGTTTTGGGTTTGACTTATCTTTCATTATTACTAGTTTCATTTGTTAAAGTGCATATACCAAAGTTGTCCCACATATTTTATGATCTTTTAAAGCAAATTTCAGTCTCGAAATTATTGAATACATCCCTTCAATAAGATGTCAAGTCGATTTTTATATAGTAATCTTTATAGCTTTATAAAAAGCCCAAATAGTGTTATTCACGAAATGGCCCATTAGCTCAGTTGGTTCGAGACCTGCATGGGCCATATCTTTGTTTTCTTATGTTGTAAATTCTCTATTTATTTTGGGCTAAATGGGCTTAGAAGGGCTACGGATTCCTTCTCGTTAATTTATTGGCCCTTTACACGGCCCACAATTAGCCAATTTTTAAGTAACTGGTTGTTATAATTTATTGCTTAATTTTCTTCTCAATTTTCATAACAAATTTTGCTGGAATAAATTTGTAGTCGAATTTAAAGTTAAATTTAATGTTTTTCACATTTAATGTTATTTTATTGACTACTTAATTAGGATTTTATATACAGACTATTAGAATCAATTTACTATTAATTGCAATTTTTGGAAACTCCCTTTAATAATGATATATACAGACGGATTAATATTTACAACCGACCACAGAAATCATAAATACAAAAATTTGATGATAATTTTATACATCAACCAAAATATTCCAAAGCTGCCGAACACAAACCTGACCAAAATCTATAATTACGCAATTCTTATCCACTTTGTAATAACAAATTATCCGCAAATTAAATTTCTGATTTGATTAACAAATTATCCGAAAATTAAATTTCTAATAACAAATTTCTGATTTGAATAACATAGAAAATCACATTAACTAACTACATTGCCGTTCTATTCGGGTGGCGTTCGGTTGTCATGACTAATATCATAGACTATCTATCTAGGATTAAGTTGTGAGATTATTTTAGTTGGAGGGGGAGACTATGATTAATTATCATGAGACTATCATCTAGGATTAAGTTGAAGGGTTCAATCTTATGAATCAAATATGATACATATTTAATCATGAGATTTAATCTTGTCAACCGAACATCAAATGGAGGTTATTAGTAAAATTATTAATTCGGGATAAATTTCCGGTGTTAGGTGATTAGTCAATCTATTCTACAGAATTTTCTACTAAAAATTTTTAGAGCTAGCAAATTTTGATGTTGATTTGGAATGAGTCAAAACTTAGAAACGAGATTATATAAGGTCAAATTGTCAAATAAATTAGTAAAGAAATCAATTTTTGAAATTTGTATGTTTCGCAATTATTTCATTAGTATATTTTCTAACAAAATTCACGATTATAAGAAAATAAGTTAGCATTTATAATGTATAATAACATTTGCAATGTTTAAAATCAACTGCGGCCTAATAATTGCGTATTTTGCCAAAATGAGACGAACAAGATAATTGCAAAAATTACTAACTGTGTGGAGTAATTGATAACTCAGATTTTGAAGTGTGGCCACACTGCAAATATTACGATCTTCGTTATTTATAATTCAGTTTTTGAAAAAGGTAACCGAACTAGAATTTGACAATTATTCCATTGTCAAAGTCAAATAATTCATTTAGTTCTTCGGTTTCTTAGATAAAATAACATTAAGAATTTAAGATACAATCTATGATTGAGTTTGAGATTGTTTTCGTGATAGTGGTTAGCTATGACTAATCATCCCATGATTATTCATCTAGGATTGAATTGTATGATTAAATCCCATGAACTAAACACACTACAAATTTAATTCGAATACAATCTTGCAAACGGAATGAGTGAATATATATTTGACAACTTGCCCGAATTCAAATAATCCAAGTACTATAGTTTAATCCAATGAACAATAATCACAACGAAATTAAATCAGTTTTATCCGATTATTAAATTCCAGGAATTTATTTTTAAGTTAAAAAAATACTAAAAAGGAAACATTTTAATTTTGGATAAACTTATTTTTTTTCAATTTATCCATTCCCTCTCTCTCTCCCTTCACTATTTGTATCTCAATTCTTTCAATTCACGCTTCTGTATTTCCAAAGCTTCAAAATCACAAACCCCTTTCAATTCATCCCAACCCTTCTCTCTCTAACAAGAGAAACAATCACAAGAAGAAAACTATACATCGAATTCCTCCTATTCCTTGAAGCGCCTCTTTGAACACAAGTTTATATGTGATTTATTCTTGATTGTAAACAAGAAAATTGAGGGTTCTTCATCCACAAAAAGGAATTTTTTTTGTGGGTTCTCTGTTTCGTTTCATGGTATTTGTTTTTCTAGTTTCGATTTCGTTAAAAATCGGTGAAAAATCATGTCGTGTCTACCAGCTGCCTTCTCTGTTTCTAGTTCAAGCAGCCTGATCGTGAGCAATCGAGAGAAAGGGTCCTCGATTGGGGGTTTAAAGTTGAGGAATCCTAATTCGAAGGAAATTTGGGGGAACACTCTCGATTTCACAGATCAGAGAGGCTTCATCACCAATTGGAGCAACAAAGCCCCAAATTTGGACCCTGTTTATGTGAGTATCTGTTTTCAAGCTTTGATTTGGGATGATTTAAAACCCCCCAAATTTGGCATTTCATGTTTTTGATAGTGATGTGTTGTTAATTGTGAAGGCACAAGGAGCAATTTCATTTCCAAAAGCTCAAAAATGGTGGGAGAAATCTCTGCAGCCTAATGTGATTGAGATTGAATCAGCTCAAGAATTGGTGGAGGGTTTGAGGAATGCTGGTGATAGATTGGTTGTTCTGAACTTCTTCTCTCCTGGCTGTGGAGGGTGTAAAGCTTTGCATCCAAAGGTGAGAATTTGGGGGTTTTTTAAAATCAAGATTGGATTTTTACTTCAATTATTGTTTCTTGATTTGATTTGTTGTGTATGTATGTGTGGGCAGATCTGTCAGCTTGCTGAATCAAACCCTAACACCATTTTCCTCACTGTGAATTATGAAGAGCACAAGCCCATGTGCTATGCCCTCCATGTTCATGTCTTGCCCTTCTTCAGATTCTACAGAGGTGCAGATGGGAATGTGTGCAGCTTTAGCTGCACCAATGCAACCGTAAGCGATTTCTTTCGATTGAATTGGATCGAGAATTGCATCCATTTGTGATGTTTGATGCAGATTTTGACTTGCGGTTGTGATTGTTTGTTGTGTGTAGATCAAGAAATTCAAGGATGCGTTGGCGAAGTACGGAAAGGAGCGATGCTCCCTCGCCCCGGCTAAGGGTTTGGAGGAGAAGGAGCTCGTGGCATTGGCATCGATGGATCTTATATCGAAAGATCTGGAGGTGCGAGAAATGGCTGGAGCTGCGAAATCGACCTTGTTTAGCAAGGTTGAGCTCAAGGAAGGCAATGCCATGGTTGCTGCATAGGGTTTTGTCAAGATTTGGAAATGCTATATATGTGTGTTTTTTAATACAGTTTTGTCATGTTTTGTTTGGAGGTGTAAATATGTTTTTCATATGTAATATTCCTATGATTTCAGGGCTGTTTGTTTTAGATATAAGCCCTGAAAAAGTATTTGAAGAATGGTTCCAAAATGGAGCACCATTTTTTGGTGGTGTTGTTAGATTTCTCATTTGTATGTTGAAGAATGAAGATGCAATTAAATGAAATGGATTTAGAGTATGAGAAATTGTTTTTTTTAAAAAGAGGATCAATGCATATTAGGTGGAGTATATATATGTGTTTTGGATCTTATTTTTGCTAAAAGAATACTAATAAACATGTTTATAAGTGCTAAAAGAACAAAATTTCTCATATGAATCGATTAACTTTGAAACATCTTTAAAGAAAAATAAAATAGATATATAACTTCTAAGATTCTATTTTTGCTAAAAGAATAGTGGAGTAATAAACATGTTGATAATTGCTAAAAGAATATTTTTTTTACATATCAATCGATTAACTTTGAACATCTCGAAAAAAATAACTTCAGAATATCTCGAAAGATAAATATGAATCGATTAACTTGAAACTTGGAAGGGAAGAAGATAATTGAGAAAAGTAGCAAGTAGGAGATTGTGTTTTTAGTATTGTCACATGATTAAAAAGAAGTGACTAATTTCTTTTTGTTACAATGTACTATAAAGTTGTGCGCTCAACCAAATAAATAACCAACCACCAGAGATTATTTGTCTTTTTTCCAAATAAAAAAAGTTTTGATATTATGGTTTATGTTAGGATATGGATATATAAGAGGTGGGGTCCTACAAACTGGAAACTGAAACTTTTTTTATTTCAATAAATAAATTTTTCCCTCTTTTCATTAATTTTACTTTCTATATTATTAATTATGTCCATAAGAAAATGAGTAAACAATTATGTAATAATTTGTTTCTACTTATAAAAATTATAATATCAAGATTTTGAGATGGGAAATTTTACTGATTTGAAATGAAGCAGGTGGTTGAAGCAAAATTTATTTTCCATCTACAAAATATCCATGTCATTTTCCCACTTTATGTTTGTCGATTTCCACTATTTAATGGAATCAAATCCAAAAAGCAAATCGAAACGTGTGATTTTGTAGCTCACCATTTTTCTTGGATGAGACAATAGACATTACACTATAATGAAATTATTTCATAACGTGACACTTGGTTTTATGAGAGGGCTTTGTCACATTTATTACTTTTTCAGCTATCAAAAGCCACTAACAAAGTTCGAAAATAAAATTATTTTTAATGAAAAACTACACCTTCAAATTTTTTTTTGTAACTGACACAGGCAAAGCTTGAAAACAAAACAAATTTACCGAATATAAGAAACGCGTATTCTATCATGCAACAACTAACTAGGGAGTTCCGTATGGACTGTTTCTAACACATGCATTCCTCTATGAAACCTATAAGCATAATGTGACATAAAGTCAGCAGCAAAATTCCCTTCTCTGTGCACATGTTGTACCACCACTTAATTAAAATCCTTTAATAACTCGTGCACCTTGTGCACAATTGCCCGTCAACAGATGGATACCTCGAGGAGCCCCATAATCATAGAAACTCCGACAAAACTATCACTCTCTACCTCTAACTTCCGAAAACCCAAAGTTTTAGCGATGTGTAACCTATAATACATAGACTAAATTTCTGCAGTCAAAATGGAACAAACTCCAATATTGGTAACAAATCCACCTTTCCAACTTCTTGTAGCGTCGTGGAATAGTCCACCCCCAAAAGCACAACTCGAGCTTCCTTCCAAAGACGCATCTGTATTTAATTTGATAGAATCAAGTGAAGGGGGCACCAACATACCAATATTGGCTTTCTATTTACTCCAACTCCTATACATTCTACTGATTTAGCTTCTTCCACACTCCAGACCATGGTCATAATCCGTGCCATAACACTTATTAAACTCAATTTGTCCCCTTAAAAATGAAGTCACATCTGTTCTTCCAAATTTGCCAACATCCAACGCCAAATAATGTGCACCACCTAATACCACTACCCAACAAAAGCTTAGAGCTTATATTTCTAATAATCCATTCTGCCAGACTTAGACTACTATCAAAAAAATCATCAATCTCACCATATCTTAGCAAGCCTTCCTATGTCTGTCTCGCAATAAGACAATCGCGTAGCATATGTAATCCACGTTCTGAGTCATGACCACACATGCTACATACCGCCGATGTAGATAACTGTCGTCGAGCTCTCTCCTCATTAACCAAAACACCATTATTGAGCAACAACCAAAAAAATATTTTTATTCGTTAAGGACCATACCAACTCCAAACTCTCCTCAATAGCAGGAAAACCGTCGGGCTTTGGTCCTCAAACAACAACATCATCCCCTTGTGACTCCTCTGGTGGCATAATAACAGCTATGATTTCGACAACATCTCTTAGCACTAAATGTTGAAATTTAGACCAATTCCAACCTGAGTTTTCAACAAAAAAATCTACTGTTTTGTAAAGCAGATGCTCGGGGATAAGCTGAATAGCTGATTCAGACAACGGTCCACTTAACATTGGGACCCATCGATGATTCCAAAATTGGACCCTCTTCCCTGTCCCCAATGCCCATACCAAGTTCCTCTGCATTAACGTCCAAGAGCTGCAAACAAGCCTCCAAAAAGGCGTGTAAGAGGTATTGGTATATGGATCAAACTCAATTAAGACTCAAACTTGTACTTTGCACATAACAATCTACCCCAAAATGACTTTGGTTTTTTTAAGTATTTCCCAACAAGCCTTCATGCCAAAAACAACATTGACTAAGTGTAAGTCTCGAAACCCCATGCCGTCTTTCTCTTTTGGTCGTTTAATCTTACTCCATGCCACTTTACTCAAACATTTGGTTGCCAGATTGCTCCCCCACACAAAGCCTCTAATAGCCTTTTCCATCTCTTCACATGTGCTCAAAGGGATACTGGATGACTGCATCGCGTATAGTGGCATAGAGTTTAGCACAGCTTGAGCCAAAATAATTCTCCTGCAAAAGATATCTGATTCGAGCTCCAGCTTGCTATCTTTTCCTTCATCCTATCCAAGATATAGATATAAATACCTTTGCCTATCCTCTAATGCAGAAGTGTCACACCCAAATACCATGAGCCAACCTTTCCATGCATAAAACAAACAAATACGGAGAAAGCGAACTATTTATAATTTGAATAATTGAATCGAATCGGATCATATTTCGATTTGGATATTTCAAATTTTTAGATAGAATCAGACTTCTTTTCCTTAAAAAATCAAAATATGGTTTTGGTGTTCGAATTGTTTTTTAAAACAAAAAAAAACATGTTAACAGTACTAATTTTTTAACAATGAAGAGTATTTTGTAGATCCTATTATTGATATTATTTATTAGTTTCGTATATTTCTAAATGCTTATATATATTACGATGATGATGTATAGTATTTCTATTTCAAAGTATAACAGTCATTATTATTAGATTTTTCTTCGTAATGTCAATACAAAATTATCGTACTGATTGATTCTATACAAATATAAGAAGATTATGTTGGTCCCACAATCAATAATAGATATTGACAAAATATAAAAAACCATCACTAAATTTAAAATCAAAGTCAAGTGAGACGTGTACCATGGCTATTGGAAAAAGCAATCCAAAAGTAAAAAGCTATATCTATATTTAATCAAAACCATACGAATTTTCGAGGCCTTCATTGTGCCGTACTTTGTCACGTGTATTGTCACCAGTGGATTATATTAAAGTATTTAATGTAGTCGAGCAATAATTTTGTGTAAAACGTAATTTATTGCTTTTGAATTATTAACAACTAATGTTTAAAGTGATATAATTTGGACCGTATATTTTGCTACTTACTACTACAAACTAATTCTATTGGAATGATTTTTTGACCACGCATAATTTATAGTAAATCCATAATAATTAAATTTTGATTATTTTAGTTCTAAAGAAATAAATTCATTAATTAGCAATCCTCCTAGTCCAGCTAAACGTGACATACATTAAATTTGTCTAAGTGAATGCATTCATTTATATATTTTATACGCCAAAATAATGGTATCTGAATTTGATTATTTTAGTGATTTGGCTGACAAGATCACACACAAATTCAGTTTTGCTGCAATAAAGAAATCCTATTTCAAGTTAGAAAATTTTTATTAGATTAATAAAAAAATATTGCAGTCAAATTATCCAAACAACACAGTAACGCACAAAAATCTTCATTTAAACTAAAATTTTGTCTTTTGAGGGGTATATTATACATTAATTTCTAATGTAGCAAAAGAAAAAAAATGCTTAGAGTATCCACAATGGTTTTCACCCAGCCATAGCCGAGCCATAACTTAGCCACAAACTCCTCCGGCCACATCATCAGCACTAAAAATCCCCCTGTCACATCATCAGGACAAGCAAATAGCCCAGCAATAGCCTAGCCACATCACTCCTAATTATATAAAACAAATAATAATTGACAATCACACAAAATATGAAATTAAATTTACGACACAGATACGGGAAAATTCAACAATATTATTTAAAATTAAAAAGTATATTAAAAAATACATTAATTTAAAAAAAAGTATATTAAAATTAATACATTAATTTAGAAAAAATTACATTATTTTAAAAAAAAACCGACCTCCGCCTCACTCCTCGTCTCCGTCGCCGCCGATACCCCCCCCGGTGCCTCGGTGGCCTTCAAATCGTCACGCATGCTCACGAGCAATGCGTGAAGAAAGCTCTTCTCCTCGGGGTCCTCTGCCGCCTTCCAATCGGCTAAGATCTTGACCATCTGAGCACACGTTTGTTGACGCGCGAAGAATTTGAGATCCTCTGTCGACTGGCCAAGGGGGGATGCCGACTGGACCTCCTGGGACCCCCCGGAGCCCCCTCTCGCCTCCCGTTGCGCCCGCCTTTAACCAACCGAGCGAGTTCGGCGAGCGAACGATGGAGGGGACGGGAGCTCTTGAGCACCCTCGGAGAGGTCGTGGGAACCGCCGTTGCTGCCGCTGTAATCACCGGTATAGTTCAGTCGTTGCTTCTTAGGCCAGCCAACGTCGACACCTGCCCAGAACTTCTCGGAGTCGTTCAGCACCTCATAGCAGTTCCATTAGGTGAACTCCTTATACAACCCAGACTGGGGGAAGGCTTTCTCCGCTATCCTCCTACAGTCATCCTCCGTTTGGCCACTCTGCATGTGGAGGGCGTTGGTGTACAAGCCCGAAAATCGGGAGACCCCAGCCCTGATTCGGTCCCACGCCTTCCGGCACTCCTCCCCGGTGCCCGGCCTCCCTTCCGGGCAAAATGCCTTGTAGGCTGCTGCTATTTTGGCTCACATGCTTATGATCCTCTAATTGTTCGAAGTGAGAGGATCATCGCATACACTCACCCACGCCTTGAACAGCGCGTCGTTCTCCGCATCCGTCCACTTACTCCGTACCGGGCAGTCGTCCTCACCCGGCTACGACGACTCGCCGACCCTCTTGCCCTTCCCACTGCCCTTCTTCTTTGGGGGCCCCGACCCCGCCCTACTCCCCCCGTTTGAACGGGAGTTTCCGGAACACCGAGAAGATCAAACCACAACTCCTCTAAGGAGAAAGTCTCATATTGCGTGAACTGCGCCTCCGTTGGGGTCGATGTATGAGAAGAAGCAATCGAAAAATCAAATCTGGGGCGATAGACGTTGTCCCCTCCCCGGCGTTCCCTGCGTCGCCGGTACCCCCCCGGCGTCCCCTGCATCGCCGGTACCCCCCGACATCGTCTGCATCCCGGGTGCCTACCTCGGCATCATCTGCATACCGGGTGCCCACCCGACATCGCCGGTAACCCCCCGGTTGCCATCCCGGGCATCATCTGCTGCCACGGGTACATGTTGTAGTACCCGGGCATCGGACCCCACACACCTCCCACGGGTACCGGGGGAGTTTGAGACCCGCTCGTCATTGGATTACCTTCGTTGTTATTCTCAATTTCACGTTGTTGATTTTGTACATAAATTAAGATAGAGAGAGTACTCATTAAAACAAGTGGTGCGAATGAAAATGACGTGCAAAACGCTTATACATAGTGTTTCAAAAATAAAAAAAAAAGAAAATTTCGCTCGCTGGTCCGGAGCCTGTAATGGCGGCGAGCGGACCGGCGAGTGCATCGGCCAGCGCTCGCGGATCTACGTGCGCTCGCTGATTTTTTCGCCGAAATGGAGCTCGCCTGTTACAATAGTTCAGCGAGCGAACCGGCGAGCGCCGGAGATCGGCTAGCCAGTCCGCTCGCCGCCATTGTGGATGCTCTAATATCGATATATATCAGTGAGTGCATTATCTAGTGTTCCACTAAAAAAACAAATAATTCCTGCTGACCAAATCCCCATTCCTAACAATATTTTCTACCTTATTACTAAATTACATATATTAAAAAATACTACTCTAGTCAATCCACAATAAGAGTCTCGCTTTGGCATTTTAATTCATCCCATGATTAAAAATCACATTTTTTTTTACCATAAATAGTAAATAGGTCTAACATTCCAATGTCACAAATAGTAAATATGTCTAAAATCCACCTTTACTTCCGACACAATATTTTATACTGTCATATTTATAAAACTACATTTTTTGTATCTAAATTTTGAAATTGTAATAAAAAAAAACTTCAAAATTATTTAAGTGGGTTGTTTGTTAGCATCTCTTGTCCAGTATGTGAGTTCATGATTTTAGAGAAAATCCACTTATCTACACATATATACATCACACATGATGGGGTACGTACTAAACAAGCCCAATAGCAGTGACGGCCCATCAGCCCAAAGCCCAAGGAAGAGTATCAGTTCGGCATTACCAAAGAGTTCGGCCCCAGCCTACAGCTCGGTAAAAGCCGACCAGTCAAGCTCTACTCTCAGATCGGCAAAAGCTGCTCGGCAATAGTTCAGAAGTTCGGTCTCAGTATTCGACCGAACTGGAAGATAGTCAACTCATGCAGGATCACATGCAGGATAGTGGATCAAGCACAGAGATAGTGGACTCATGCAGGATCTCATGCAGGATAGTGGACCCATGCAGGATCTCCATGACCTCCACGACATTCACAACCATCATTAGTGGTGATGCAAGCCACGATCTTAGTTCAATGTATAAATAGAACTCAGATCAGATAAAGAAGGGTTAAGCTCTCTAGACATAAAAGATCATATAGCAAGTTTGTATTGTAAGCTGTAGAAAACAGATCAAGCAATACAACTCTGCCCTCTTTTCTTCCCGTGGACGTAGATTTACCTCAGTAAATCGAACCACGTAAATCTCTGTGTCGTGATCTGTATTTTCCTGCATTCATCACCATCAAAAATTCGCCAAACCATCACTGGCGCCGTCTGTGGGAAACAGAGAACCAAATTTGTGATAAAGCGAATTTCTGACCCCTTTTTCCACCCCAAAAAAATGCATACCAGATCACATACTACCCGTAATACCGTTCGTGAAAACCATGAGGAAGCTAGTCCAGCCCGCAGGTCCGGAAAACAGCCTCGGGAGACATCTACTTCCAGTTTTCACGATGAAGGAACAAGCCGCTCAAAAGGTCCACATACCGAGTCTTCCCAGCAGCCTGATTTGAATGAGGCTGTCAAGCTGTTCTTGGCTGAGAAGCAGGATGAGTTCTTAGCCTTCCTGCAAAAAAGCCAAGAGCCAAAGACGAAAACGGTGGATTCTCCTTCCTCATCCAGACATGAAAGTCACTACCGCAGTAGTGCCGTGTCTTCCAGGAAGAAGAATCCTCAACCCCGACATGTTCCTGTTCCTCCTCGGTACCGGAATCACAGGAGATCTCCATCTCCTCCATACCGAAGAGATGTCGGGTTCGCCATGTACGGAGCATTGAAGACTCCGTTCTCGGACGATATCACCCGAACTCCCTTGCCACAGAACTACCGAACTCCGTCGATGACTTATGACGGGTTAGTGGATCCTCATGATTTCTTGGGACGCTATCAGTATAACATGGCGAACCAGGGTCTCAATGAGGTCCATATGTGCAAGCTGTTTCCCGAGCTGCTTATCGGGAACGCAAGAAGGTGGTTCGATAGCCTCCCCCAAGGCAGCATTAGATCTTACCGAGATCTAATGGATGCTTTCCACAGGAGGTTCTTTCAGAAAGCGGAAGCCCGAATCACTTCGGCTCAGCTGCTTTCTATACGTCAAGGTCGCGACGAAAAGATCAGCGACTTCATGACGAGATTCCACAAGGAATGCCTACAAGTAGATGATCTCAACGATCTACTTGTCATTTCGGCATTCCAAAATGGAATCCTGCCCGGAGCTCTCTACAGAAAGCTCGTGGAATGCAGTCCGCAAACAGCTCAAGAGATGTGGGACATTGCGGACCAATTCTCCCGTGCCGATGAGGCAGACCGTCGCAAACGGTCTTTAGACAGCTCATCCCGAGGAGACAGGAGAAAGCCCGATCATAGCGATCAGGGACAAACTCGCCGAACTCCTTTTGGCGATCAGGGACATCCTCGCCGAACTCCTTTTGAAAGGATTCAAAGGACTCCGGTGCAAGACCGATTGGGGCCACGTCTCAATCCTGAGAAGCCGCCCGCTCAGTTCGTACCATTGAACAAGTCAAGAGCGGAAATTTTCGAACTGCATTCCGATATGTTCGAAAAACCAAAGCGGATGACGAAATCGGCCGCGCGTCGACCTCAGGATCAATATTGCTCCTTCCATCAAGACCACGGTCACGATACCGAGGAGTGCCGACATTTGGCTGCAGGTATTGATACTCTTGTGAAAGCAGGGACATTAAAAAAATACCAAAGCAAGCAGCCGAAAAAGAACAAAAAGCAGAGAGGTGCGAACTGCGCTCCTCAGGATCCGAAAAGGCAACAGGATCCCGAAGACGATGACGAGCAGCAATATGATGGAGTAATCCTGACTATTGATGCTCTCCCTGCCGGGAAGACTAAATCGTCCCTGAAGTCAGAGCGCAGAGGCTCCAATCGAGAGGAGCCAACGCATAAAAGGCTGAAGCAGGACGAAGTGATTACATTTTCAGATGCAGATCCCGTCCCGGCCATCTCTCCTCATCAAGACGCTATTGTCATCCAAGCCGGAGTGGCAAACAAACTGATCCACAGAGTGTTTGTGGATACAGGAGCGTCAGTCAGCATTCTTTTTAAAGAATGTTTCGATAAACTAGAAGTGGATCCAGCTCGGCTTAGTCCGGCACCACTTCCTCTGAAAAGTTTCGCCCAGGAGGACACCCGCCCTGAGGGTATTATCAGCCTTCCGATCACGGTGGGAAAAGCGCCTACAAGCTCCAGTACGATGATCGAGTTCTTTGTGGTAAAAGCTCGGTCTCCGTACAACATCATCCTGGGAAGAGACTGGCTCAACGCAGTTCGGGCCGTTTGCTCTACTTATCATCTCACCATCAAGCTCCCCACTAAAGGGGGGATAGCGGTCATCCGAGGTGATCAAAAGAGAGCAAAAGAGTGTCTGCAGATTGCGCTTAAAAGTGCCGAGCAATCAGATCGGCATCATCAAGCATAGCAATCACAGCAGCCGGAGTCAGAGGCAAGCGAAATGACCGAAGTCACACCAGAGCCGAACTCAATGACCGTTCAGTTATACGAAGATGATCCATCCAGAACGGTCAAGATCGGTTTCGCGGGAACGCCTCTACTCCGAGAAAAGACCATCCAGCTCCTCAAGGAGTACAAAGATGTCTTTGCATGGTCTCCGTTGGACATGACCGGAGTGCCCTCTGAGGTAATCACTCATCGGTTAAATATTGATCCATCAGTCCGGCCTATAAAACAGAAGCAAAGACTCTTTGCGGCAGAAAGAAATCAAGTCATCCATGACGAAGTCCGCCAATTACTGAAAGCGGATGTATTATTCGAGGTGAAATATCCCTCTTGGGTGGCCAATCCTGTGATGATCAAGAAAAAAGAAGGAGGGTGGCGGATGTGCATAGATTTTACCGATCTAAACAAGCACTGTCCTAAAGATTGCTATCCCCTTCCGAACATAGACAAAAAAGTAGAAGCTTTGATCGGCTTCGAAATTTTCTGTTTTCTTGATTTATACAAAGGCTACCACCAAGTCTTAATGGATGAGAATGATGCTCCAAAAACGGCTTTCATTACTGACTTCGGCATCTTTGCTTATAAAAAGATGCCGTTCGGTTTAAAGAATGCCGGAGCCACATATCAAAGGATGGTAGATAAGCTTTTTCGGCATTTGATAGGAAAGGAGGTTGAAGTGTATGTTGACGACATAGTCGTTAAAAGCAGAAGCACTTCGGAGTGCGAAGACAATCTCAAGTCCACTCTCGACGTGCTCCGAAAAGCCAACCTCAAACTCAATCCCCAAAAATGTACCTTTTTGGTAGATTCGGGAAAGTTTCTAGGTTGTTGGGTTTCAAAGGAAGGACTCAAGGCAAATCCGCTTAAAGTTCAAGTTATTCAGAACATGGCAATGCCGAAGTCCATACATGATGTGCAAAGGCTAACTGGATGTCTAGCCGCACTGAATAGATTCCTTTCCCAAGCAGCCGAAAAGCAAATGCCATTCTTCAAAGTATTAAAGAAGGCACCAAAGTTTGAGTGGGGAGTCGAGCAGAAAAAGGCTTTTGACGAGCTCAAAAGTTATTTAGCCGAGCTTCCTATTCTCTCTGCTCCAACAGATGCTGAAGTGATATTCTTATACTTAGCGGCATCGGATCAAACCATTAGCGCGGTGCTCGTACGAGAAGAAGGCCTAAAGCAGCTTCCCATCTACTTTACAAGCCGAGCATTAAGAGGTCCAGAAACAAGGTATCAACCTCTGGAAAAAATTGCTCTGGCGTTAGTAAATGCAGCAAGGAGACTGCGGCCATACTTCTATGCTCACAAGGTATGCGTCTTAACCGATCTGCCACTTCGGCAAGTTTTGACCAAGCCAGAAGCATCAGGCAGAATCGCCAAATGGGCCATAGAGTTGGGAGAACACTCAATCGAATACCTACCTCGGAAAGCCATCAAGGGACAAGCCTTGGCAGATTTTCTTGCAGAAGCAAAGTTCGATCAAGCAATCCCTGTCATTGCCGAACAGAAAAATTCTACCAATGCCGAACTAGCACAGCCCCTGGAATCCGAAGTAGAGCCACCGGACTGCTGGAGCGGATTCGTAGATGGAGCTTCGAATAAAACGGGAAGTGGAGCTGGTATTTTACTTATCGCTCCCGACGGACACGAGGTAACTTACTCACTTCGGTTCTTATTCCCAACTACTAATAATGAAGCCGAATACGAAGCTCTCCTTGCCGGACTCCAGCTAGCGCAAAGTCTATTTATCAAGTCTCTCAAAATCCATTGTGATTCACAAGTCATAGTGAATCACATGTTGGGTACAAGTGAAGCCCGTGATGAGAGGATGAGGAAATACTTGGACAAAGCGCAAAGCATTAGCCGAAGTTTCTCTTATTTTCGGATAATCCGCATTCCCAGAGCGGAAAACAACCGAGCAGATATTTTAAGTAAGTTAGCCTCATATCCAAGTTCAAAGGTGGAGGAATTGATGCACAGAAGCATTGATGAAACTGAGGTACTTTCAGTAGCCAGCTCGCCGAACTGGATGACGCCGATCTTACAGTATCTAGATCAAGGACAACTGCCCGAGGATAAGAGAGAAGCTCGGAAAATCACATGCCGAGCCCTTCGGTACGAACTTCATGCAGGAGTCCTATACAGAAAGTCCTACCTTCAGCCGTTATTGCGATGTGTAGGACCAGAAGAGACGGACTACATCCTTAGAGAAGTCCATGAAGGATCTTGCGGTAGCCACATCGGAGCTAGAGCTTTAGCTAAAAAAGTTCTGAGATGGGGATATTATTGGCCAACTTTGGTACAAGACGCAGTGCAGCTCGTCAAAACATGCATGAAGTGCCAAATCCATGCAAATATCCCAAAGATGCCGCAGACCGATCTATATGCTATGCAAAGCCCTTGGCCTTTTATGCAATGGGGCATAGACATAGTGGGACCACTACCACAAGCTCCTCGGCAAATGAAATTCCTTATCGTTGCCGTGGATTACTTTACAAAGTGGGTAGAAGCTGAACCATTAGCTACGATAACGAGCTCGAAGGCACTGGATTTCGTCTGGAAGAACATAGTGTGCCGATTTGGTTTACCCCACATCCTCATTTCGGATAACGGGACTCAGTTCACCGACAAGACATTCAAGAATTGGTGCCAAGAGCTGAATATTCAACAGCGGTTCACTTCGGTCTCCCACCCACAAGCAAACGGACAAACGGAGGTAACAAACCGTATCTTGGTGAAAGGGTTGAAAACTCGGTTAGAACAAGCCAAAGGACAATGGGTAGAAAATCTCCCTCAAGTCCTATGGTCTTACCGAACTACACCCAAAGCTTCCAACGGTGAAACTCCGTACAGTCTGGTGTACGGCGCTGAAGCCGTGATTCCGATTGAGATCGGCGTACCCAGTCCCCGAACTCTAAATTTCTCCTCAGAAATGAATGATGACGGACTGAGAGCCGAACTAGATCTGGCCGAAGAAAGAAGAGAATTGGCCTGCATAAAAGCAGCCAAGTACAAGGAGCAAGTAGCCCGGTATTATAACCAAATGGTGAAAAAGCTGCAATTTCAAGTGGGAGATCTCGTCTTGAGAAACAACGAAGTAAGCCGAGCAGAAAAGCTGGGCAAGCTCGAACCCACATGGGAAGGTCCATATCGGGTGTCAGAAGTCCTCGGCAAAGGGTCTTACAAATTGACTCACATGTCAGGAGAACAAGTACCCCGAACATGGCACATTTCCAACCTCAAGAAGTTTCATTTGTAAGAGACAGTCCGGTCAGTCCGTCTTGTGTCTAGTTCAGTCCTAAGGCTATGTGCGTTTTTGTCTCTATGTGCTTTTTATTTGTCTAGGTGTGTTTTGTCTGTCTATGTGCGTGTCGTCTCTTACAAATGTTGCTGAGGTATCTTGTTCTTCGAAGGCTGATCCCCTTTTTAGAACATATATAAGCCTACGATTGTGAGTCCAAGCTTCTAAAGAGGATACAAGACCACAATTCGGCTTAAGAAACAAGCAGTTCGTCTGAAACGAACTGCAACAATAAGCCAACGATTGTGAGTCCAAGCTTCTGAAGAAGATACAAGACCACAATTCGGCTTAAAAAAACAAGCAATTCGTCTGAAACGAACTGCAACAAATGGATAGTCCGATCCACGCGATAAAACTCGCCGAATTAGGACAAGGGAAAGTCCGATCCAAGCGATAAAACTCGCCAAATTAGGACACAAGCTTAGTCCGGTCAAAGATGTTTATTTCATCAGACCAAAGACGAGTCCGGTCAAAGATGTTTATTTCATCAGACCAAAGACGAGTCCGGTCAAAGATGTTTATTTCATCAGACCAAAGACGAGTCCGGTCAAAGAAGTTTACTTCATAAGACCGAGGACAAGTACGATGAAATTTTTTCGCTAAGCTGTAAATACACAGTGTTAGAAGCGAAAACAAAATTTCATTTTTCAAATCTTGTTCGGCACACAACTCCGCTACCCTACGAGATGGCGTTACGCTATTACAAAGGACTATTCTACTGTCCAGGGTTGCTAAAGTTAAGCCACCTATTCACAAAATCCTCGTGAAGCCGAGTTCGGGCGTTCTCGGCAGCTGAAGAATAAGCAGGTCGACGAGATGCTCTAATCGACCTACCGCCTCTTCCCTGAGCCCGGGAAGCTCTAGCACCTCGGCGGCGAAGAGTCTCTTCACGAAGCATTTGTTGATCTTGCTCACTCATAACCACAGCTCCTCTGCGAACTTCAGTCCGTCCTCGACTTGACGTCTCTGGTTGTCCCTGAGTTCGTTGCTGACTTGGAGTAGGGTTTTGAGCAAGTGAATCAGAGGCTTGAGCTGGAGTACTAGCATCTGTTGGCGGGAAATGCCTGAGGAATCTCTCAATTGAGGGACGCCGGGAAAGAACTATGTCGTACCGAGAAGCCCAGCGCCGCAATGATTTCACGACTTGTTGGCAAGCCGAGCTCTCCAGCGCATTGTTCCTCCGGAGTACATTATATTCCTCCCACAGTTCGTCAACTCGTTCCTGAACTTCAGAGATGGTCATTCCCCCGCGCCTGCAGATGAAATCCTCATACGCAGTCCTCTCAGCGACGGCGGTATTCAGCTCGGCCTCCAGATCTTTCTTTTCGGACTCTAAGTCCTTATTGTCGGCCTCCAGCTTCACTGAACGAGCCAAGAGTTCGTCATTCTTCACCTGGTCAGCTATGGCTCTTTTCTCAGCTTCGTCTAAAGCCGAAGAGTACAGCCGCTTCCAGTGAAGTACCTCCAGCTCCTTAAGAGTTCAGAATATAGAGCAGCTATGTCAGTTCGGCATTTCAGATTACTGAGCAGGTAGTAAACCACAACAGGAGTAAAAGAGAGTACGAAAGGCTATACGAAGACACAAGAGCAGAAAGAAGAATTTTTTCATTCATAAGAAAAATTTTTTTTCTACACAAGGGCTTCAAGGCCGTTTTACAAGAAGGAAGAAACTAAACTAAGAGAAGGGAGACGAAATCATACTCCGCCAGCTTCGTCTCCGCCTTCTCGGTGAGGTTCAGCTTCCTTCTCCTTGTCTGCTTCAGCTTCAGCCTCGGCCTCCCTGCTCTCCCCAGTCTGCTCGGCGCCACCGTAGCCGATCTGCTGCGCCTCCTGCTCGGCCTGCTCATCGCCGGTCTGCCGCTCATGCTGCTCGGTCTCATCCTCTCCATGGAAAATTGGAGCGGGTGAAACTGACCCTATGGAGGCAAAGATAGCCTCCATGTTCTCATCGCGGTCAGCTCGGCAACTACGAACTTGGTCTGCAGAAAGCAGGACCGAGGACGAAGCAAGCTCCTCAAGCACCGGCAGACTCTGAAGCCGAGCTGCTATCTCTCGGCTGTACAGAGGCAGGATGACTTCGGGACCCTGCTCGGCTTTATCGGTCATCAGTTTCAGCAGATCACCGACAAAGGCTGAAAATTGGTTGCTCAGAAAGAGTTTCTCCGCGAAAGCACGGAGAACCTCCCCTTGGGCAACCACGGCGGCAGCATCCCTCCGTTTCGTCTGCTCTCGCTGGATGACGAGCTGGTTTTTGGCAAACTGAGCTTCATCCTGGGCCGAAATCCTAGCAGCTCTGGCTTTCTCAAAGTTTGCCTCAGCCTGCTCGGCCCGGTGACAAGCAGCCGCCAACTTCCTCTGCATCTCAGCATAGTCGTTGGACGCTTTGGAGAGTTCAACGGCGACGAGCTTGGAGAGCATATCGTTCCTCTGAAAATGGAAAAAGCAATAAGTCAACAGAGGGGCCACAAAAAATACAGGAAAAAAGCAAGGCCAGAAAATCAAGAAGAGAATTCACCTCGGCAAAGTCCGTGGGCCATAAAAAGGGCTCACAGATATGTTCCGAAGTTGACTCCGGCTTCTTCGGATCCGAAGAGGTTTTTTGCCTCTTCGGAGTCCTCTCGGCATCAGACGCCGAGCTGGTGGTTTTCGGCCTCTCCGGCTCCTTGGACTCCGAAGATTTGCGGCTCAGCTTATTCAATATGTTCACTACCGAAAAACAAGGAAACAAGGTTAGTTTTCGCCGCTAAAGCAGTAAGGCATAAAAAAGAAATCCTCACCCTCAGTCTCTTCGTCCGAAGACGAGATATTGAACACGAGGTCGCCCTTGACGAGCTCAGTTTCCGAGTATTGTTTCCTAATCATAGGAATCTTATTGAGCTCGCCCTCGAGCTCGGCCAACGGTTCTAACCGAGGATGGGGAATCACGGACTTCGGCCCTCTCCAAGGAAAGCCCGGAGCCGAAGTCCTATTATAAAAAAAGAAACGGTTTTGCCATTTCGGCCACTTGGTTTTGCAGAAGGCCCTAAAAGGCTGTAAGGGGATCAAGTAAAACCAAGATCCCTTCCTTTTAAACTGGAAAAAATTAAGGATTGTCCGCACAGACAGATCCTTATCTAGCCTACGGAGTTCGGCAGCAAAAGCCGACAAGTGCCTCCAAGAATTCGGAGTCACCTGACCTAAAGGGAGTTGAAAAAAATCAAGAAGCTCTACAAAAGGTGGGGGAAGAGGGAAACGAAGCCCGCATTCTAAACAGGCTTCGTAAACGGTGGCATAACCCTCCGGCGGGTCGTTAGCCCTATGATCATCGTCGGGAACCACCGCCTTCCCCCCGGGAAGAAGATATTTTTCGTGTAGAGATATCACGGTGTCCTTATTCAAGACGCTGTGAAAGTATTCTACAGTCTTCTCCCCGGACTCTTTCCGGCTAGAAGACCCCTTACCCCTTTTCCTACCGCTACCTGACTCAGAAGAAGAAGAAGAAGACATAGTTCTTACTCTTCGAAAGTCTGAAGAAATTCTCAAAAAAATTCTTGAAAGCGGAAGAAAATTTTTACGCGAAGGAGATAGAGTGCAGAAGAAGCTATAGCAAAAGTGTTCAACTGATGAAGAAAGGACGTATTTATCAGATTCGGAGAAGATTTCAAAATCATCGCACCGTTTCGAATCCCACCTTTTCAAGATTCAACGGCCGGATTTTACTGTCGCATTTAATGCAGTCACGCGCAAGGCACGTCCCCTGACGTCAGCCTCCCCCATACCTTTATCCAGAATGCCGAAGTGACTCGCTTCGCCGAAGTGATTCACTTCGCTTTTCGGGGGGGGTAGTGATGGGGTACGTACTAAACAAGCCCAATAGCAGTGACGGCCCATCAGCCCAAAGCCCAAGGAAGAGTATCAGTTCGGCATTACCAAAGAGTTCGGCCCCAGCCTACAGCTCGGTAAAAGCCGACCAGTCAAGCTCTACTCTCAGATCGGCAAAAGCTGCTCGGCAATAGTTCAGAAGTTCGGTCTCAGTATTCGACCGAACTGGAAGATAGTCAACTCATGCAGGATCACATGCAGGATAGTGGATCAAGCACAGAGATAGTGGACTCATGCAGGATCTCATGCAGGATAGTGGACCCATGCAGGATCTCCATGACCTCCACGACATTCACAACCATCATTAGTGGTGATGCAAGCCACGATCTTAGTTCAATGTATAAATAGAACTCAGATCAGATAAAGAAGGGTTAAGCTCTCTAGACATAAAAGATCATATAGCAAGTTTGTATTGTAAGCTGTAGAAAACAGATCAAGCAATACAACTCTGCCCTCTTTTCTTCCCGTGGACGTAGATTTACCTCAGTAAATCGAACCACGTAAATCTCTGTGTCGTGATCTGTATTTTCCTGCATTCATCACCATCAAAAATTCGCCAAACCATCAACACACATCCATAGAGAGAGGGCTCAAAGTTGGTGTTAGAATCTTTTGTGTCATTCACCTTGTCTCCATCTCCCTCTTGTTCCTATCATCTTCATGTTTGTTTCATTTCTCTCTCATCATGCCTGAACCTCACACATCAATGGACGGCGGCGGAGGTGGACTCAATAAGCCTTGTATTCTTCTCATCAGTAAGCAAGCACACACACACACCCCTCTCTCTCTCTCCCTCTCCCTCTCCCTCTCGTGAAAAATAATAATTAAAATTTGGAACGTTGCAGTTATATCTGGAATGGAGAGATTCGCATTCAAAGGGGTGGCCTCGAATCTGGTCACGTATCTCACCGATGTAATTGAGATGAAGAATTCTTCCGCCGCAAAATTCGTCAACAGCTGGGTCGGATTCACCTCCATGCTCCCCTTGATCGTCTCAATGCTCGCCGATTTGTATTGCGATAAATACTCCACCATTCTGGTCTCCTCCGTCCTCTACGCCGCCGTGGGTTCCTTTGTTTGCTTTATTTTTCCACAATTCATGTTCACTTAGTGGAGATTACACATGCATCCCTAGTCATCCCTAATTCATGTTGGCAATTGAAACTAAAAAAATTACATATAACTGTCTCACATCGGTGTTAAAAAAAAAAACTGAAACTAGTATATAAATCACATGGCCCACTCCTCCTATCACCAATTGGTTTTAGGATGGAACCCATGGATTTCTATCATGGTATCAGAGCGGGTCGCCGACGGTTGGTCATATTTAACTGACCCAGCAGTATATCTGGGCTGAAACCGAAAAAAAAGACTGACCCAGAAGTATCACTGGGCTGAAAATTTGGGCCAATGGTCCAACCGATCGAAAAAAAAAAATGGCCCGATTGTCTAATCGATCATAAAAAAGTCCAACCCCTCACCTTGAAGGGTTTGAGGGAGAGTGTTGGCAATTGAAACTAGAAAAATAACATATAACTGTCCCACATCGGTGTTAAAAGAAAAACTGAAACTAGTATATAAATCCCATGGGCCACTCCTCCTATCACAATTGGTTTTAGGATGGAACCCATGAATTTCTATCAACTCCACCATTCTGGCCTCCTCCGTCCTCTACGCCGCCGTGGGTTCGTTTGTTCGCTTTATTTTTCCACAATTCATGTTCACTTAGTGGAGATTACACATGCATCCCTAGTCATCCTTCCACTTTATTGTATGTGTGATTTCACTGTGTGTCAATAAATTACATCCTCAATAGTCAATTGGATATCAAATTGAATGTGCAGTCGACGATCCTAACACGCCTTCCTTTGTGTAATATGCAGGGGCTATTAGCATTGACATCAACAGCAGTGACATGGCCTTGGGCACATTCAAACAAGGTGCATTCAGTTTCATCTCTATGCTTGTCTCTGTATCTCATCTCAGTGGGGCAGGGAGGGTACAACCCTTCACTGCAGGCGTTCGGGGCCGAGCAGCTGGAGGCGACGTACGAGGCTCTGCCTGTTACGGGAGGCGCGGAGGAGGGGAAGGGGAAGAGCTGGTTCTTCCAGTGTTGGTACTTTGGGGTCTGCTGTGGCAGCCTGTTGGGTGTGTCGGTGATGTCGTATATTCAGGACACGTACGGGTGGGGTTTGGGGTTCGCCATCCCAGCGCTGTCGATGATCGTGTCCATTGTCATGTTTCTGTGTGGCGCACGGTTTTATGTGCAGAAGCAGAGCAGGATTGGGGATGTGAGCGTGTTTGAGGTCGCTGTCCGGGCTGTTAAAGCAGGCGTGTCGAAGCTGATCTGTGGCGGGAGTGGCTCCTTGAGGAATGAGTATGAGGTGGCTGAGCTTGAGTGAGTGTTTTTGAACATTTAATGCTGTTTTTTTGTCACTCTTATACTACTAATTTTGAGCATATGATGCATATCTCTGTCACAAATTCTTGAGCTTGTGTTGCATAGTTGAGTTGGAGAAGAATCTTGTTTGAGCATTTGATGCAGATTTTTGTTGGCAAGTTCTTGAAATTATGTTAGTATTGTTTAGTGGGAATGAATCTTGTTTGAATGTTTGATGCATAGTTATGTTGGAAAGTTCTTGAAATTATGTTAGTATAGTTTAGTGGGACGAATCTTGTTTGAATGTTTGATGCACATCTCTGTCACAAATTCTTGATTTTATGTTACATAATTGAGTTGGGGTTAGTTAAATTGGAATGATGCACATTTTTTCACCAAATTTATAAAGATGATATATAATGAGTCATGTTTTTGAACATTTTGATACATATTTGTGACAAATTCTTGACAATGAATGTTGGATTGTGGATGCAGGCTTGAGGAGAAAGCAGGGCTGTGCAGCCAAGATGAAGAAACCGGGAGCACGCGACAACAGGCAAGCGACGAGCCTCTGAAGGCTCTAGAGGCTGCAAAGGTTGTCCTGCGCCTGCTTCCCGTGTGGACAATGCTACTGATGTTCGCGGTGATCTTCCAACAACCCGCAACGTTCTTCACCAAGCAAGGCATGACCATGAGAAGGAACATAGGAAAAAACTTCAAGATCCCTCCAGCCGCGCTACAAAGCTCGATCACCAGCTCCATCATCATCCTCATGCCATGGTACAACAAGCTCTTCATCCCGTTGGTCCAGAGCCTGAGGCGCAGCGAGAAGGGCATCTCCGTGATGGAGAGGATGGGGATCGGGATGTTCCTGTCCGTGGTGGCGATGGTGATAGCAGCCCTGACAGAGAGGTGGCGGCTGCGCATATGCCAAGACTCGTGTGAGGAGGTGGCGTTGAGTATATTCTGGCTGCTTCCGCAGTACATTCTTCTAGGAATATCGGATATATTCACGGTGGTGGGAATGCAAGAGTATTTTTACTCAGAGGTGCCTACGAGTATGACGACGATGGGGATAGCGTTGTACACGAGCGTGTTCGGGGTTGGGAGCTTCGTGAGTGCGATTTTAATAACGGTGATCGAGCAGGTGACGAGTGGCGGGGGAGGGCAGGGGAGTTGGTTTTCTGATGATATGGCTCAAGCTAGGCTTGATAAGTACTATTGGTTTTTGGCTTTTTGGAGTGCTTTTAGTTTGCTAGCATTTCTTGTGTTTTGTAAGTTTTTTTAAGAGGTAGTAGGATTCAAGGACTTGGATTTGACAATGATTTCAGCTTAGGAATAAATTTTACATTGTAAATTATCCTTACCTACTTGATTTGATTCAAATGATTAATATGGAGTACATAATATGGGAAGGACTACAAAATTTATTCAACCAAATTTTAAATATGGCTTAGACTTAAGAGAGTATTGGTTCAGCTGCACCCCTTGTAACGAATGATACACCCCTAAATATGTCATGGATGATCCAATCTTACCGAATGAAAGTGTAAAATAAAAGATCAATTTGCCATTTTGGTAGTAAAAGTTGTGAAATTTTATGCATAGCAATTTATATTGTTAATGAAACTTAAGACCCGCCCAAAAAGTGAAAGAAACTTTAAATAGATAAAAATGAATTTATTATTCATGACAAAAAATTACTCCTTTTTAGGGTGATATAAAATAGTATTTTGTTATATTGGAAATACAAAATGCTATTATTGGTGACTTTGACGACTTTCTATTAATGGCATAGAAGCGTAGGTTTTAAACTCTATCCTTTGCCACATCCAGTTGAAAACATAAAAATAAGAGTAAATGTCAAATCTGATACTGAACATATGCTCATTTTACGATTTTAGTCATATATTTTATCTTTTGAATTTTTGCATCCTGAACATTTCAACTCGGATCACAATTGGTCATACACTAACAATTCCGTCAATTTTTAAACGGTTTTAACCCGATTTTGATGGTTTTAACAGTCCCATTCGGGTTAAAACCGTTTAAAAATCGGTCAAAATCAGGTTAAAACCTTATAAAAATTGATGGAATTGTTAGTATATGACCAATTGTGATCCGAGTTGAAATGTTCAGGATGTAAAAATTCAAAAGATAAAATATATGACTAAAATCATAAAATGAGCATATGTTCAAAACCAATTTTGTCCTTTAATCAAATAATAAATACTTGCTACCTATTACAATATTCTTCAACACAATAACTCCAAGCACTTTCATTTATGTTCAAGAAGACATTTATTTTATTAATTTGGATTTGATATATATTTTGGTTCAACTCTACTTATTATGCATTGTAGACTTGTAGTAGGTAGTACTTTTTCTACCTTGGACGTGTATTGTCTCAACTTTATGACGGTGAAGTGTGTTTTAGTTGTTATATAGTACTCCCTCCGTCCCACATAATTTGGGACACTTTGACCGGGCACGAGTTTTAAGAAATATAATGAAAAGTAAGTTGAAAAAGTTAATGGAATGTGAGTTCTACTTTTATATATTAGTTTTATAATTAAATGTGAGTAGTAATGAGTTAGTGGAATGTGAGGTCCACTACCAAAAATGATAAAAGTGAAATGAGTCAAATTATGTGGGACGGCCCAAAATGGAAAACTGGGTCAAATTATGTGGGACGGAGGGAGTACTTACTATATCGTTTTTATTATCTTAAAAACAATATTCATATATATTCAAATTGTACTTATATTCTTTTAATTTTATGTTTGTTAGATACCTATACCAAGTTACGCAATCTTAGTGTGAATTGAAATATGAAAGTTAAATTTTATAAATGAAACATCAAGGATCTAATTAGTATAAAGATAACCCATGTAAAGTGAAAGTATTAAGTATATACTCAAAATGTAGTTTATACACACCCAAATTCTACAATTTTTTATAAAATAAATAACGTCGATTAGATAAGATGATACCAAAAAGGCGTAGGTCGTACGTGTAAGCCCATGCTGGATGGGCCCATATTTTGCCAGTAATACTGCTATTGGGCCTTCAGTGTGGGGAGTTTTCTAATAGTATTATGTGAAGTTACATAATACTCCATCCATTTTAGAATATGGAGTAGATTATATAAAGTGTGGCATCTCATACTTGATTAAAAATTTGTAACCAAGTCACACAATATGCATCAAAAGCAAATGTAAATACTCCATTATCAATCTGCATCCCCTAAAAAATTAAACACACTGTAATTTGTTATGGTTTATTGGGCTGGTCTTAAATGCGCACAAGCCCATGATACGAAAATTAGCACTTAATCATCGTAATTAATATCATAAATAGCCAATTAATGATATTTAGGGGAGCATTAAGGTCCTAATTTCCCCTTGGTGTTATACACAAAATTAATATCAACCATTAGATAATTAAGTTAGAAGGGTGAGATTTAATTGACCGTGTTATATTAATAGGCCGAAATGGTTCATTAAAGGGCAAAATGGTAAAGATTGGAATTTTATTCAGCAATGATTCACATGCCTCCCTCTCTCTCCATCATTCAACCCACATTCATCTCTCTCGTCTCCACTCACTTCCTCCACACCCAAAACCCTAGCCGCCGCTGATTTTCATAGAAAAACCACAAATCACCGACGATTGAAGCTGTGAAAACGAATCCCCCGACTTCTACTCATCAATATAGGGTCGAGTTTTGATTATAGGCGCAAGCCGAAGTCTATGGTTGTTTAAAACCACGAAATCTGGTAAAACACTCTGTAAAATGCGATTCCTAACCTAGATTTCAGTTGAGGTTACATAAGAGGGCAGTCTTTTGATATTTGATGTTGTTTTTGTTCATTTCAACACATTGAATTTTGATTCCATCAATATGGATGCTCTTAGTACTCCTAGTAACTATTTTTGTTTATCACAGTGGAAATTTGAATCAATTATTGTAATGATTTCTAGCTTAAAACTATCCACTTTTAACCAATATAATCCCAGTCGAGTCGTCGACAACTAATATATGATTGGGATACTGTATATTAATATTTTGGTAAAGACTGAAATAAATACTCAATTCGTTCTTAAAGAGTATGAACATTGGATTCGACATGAGTTTTAATATATTATTGGTATAGTAAGAGAGATAGACAGATAAAATTTTTTAAGTATTGTTAGTGGAGAATGAGTCTCACCTCATTAGAGAGATGAGAGTTTATAGAATTGGAATGTTCATACTTTTTAGGAACGAACAAAAAAAAATAGTTCAGGCTCTTTATGGATGATGGAGTATTAAAAACAAACATAGGAAAAAACAATTAATAAGACGTGTGGAGCTGACGAAGATTTCTTGATTTATGACAAACACATGTCCCTACCTCAATTATGTGGCAATTACTCCATAAAATTACACTTCAATACTAAAATTGAAATTGGCATTGTAAGTTTATTTCAAAATAATACTAGTATTAATATTAGAGCATCCACAACAGTGGCAGCCGTCGCCACCGCCGTCTGCGCCGCTGGAACTGATGTGTCTCGCCGCCGCAGCGCTCACGCCGCTGGCACGGCGCTGCTCGATGCATCGAGCAGCGCCGCGCCAGCGAGCAGCTGACTTGTCGTGCGGCGATTGGGCAACGGCATAGCTGTTGCCTTTAAATATTTTTTTAAATTTAAAATCGGTTTTTAATTAAAAAAACTGATAAAAAAAATAAAAAAAAAATTCACTTCCCAAAAAAATTATAACCATTTATTACTGTTTTTACACTTTATTTATTTTTTATTTTTTCCCCCCAAAAAATACACACTTTCATCTATAAATACCCTCACTTTCACACCAAAAAATTCACATCAATCTACAAAATTATCATCTTCATTCTCCAATATCCATTCTCATCTTCATTCTCCCATATCCATTTTCATCTTCATTCTCTCATACCCTAACAATGTCCGGCCAAGGCGATGACAACCCGCCCTCTCACGGTTGGAACCCCGAATGGTTTGGTGCACAACCGTTTCCTAGTCCGGAAACGGAATATTCGGCCCCTCCTCTCACCCAAGATTCGGCTGTTCCGGGTGGCTACCAGCCATACCCAATAGACGACCAAGGTGCCTCCAAAGGGCGATACGGGTGGACACTGGAGCCTAGGCCGACCGCCCCCTCCCAAACTCCGCCGGCTCCTACTCGTAGCGGTGTCCGAACACCGTACACTCCGGCGGAGATGGATAAATTGTTCAAGGCGTACTTCGAAATCTCCGAAGATACGGCGGTTGGCACGAACCAATCCGGCGATCACTTTTGGTGGCACGTCTCTTGCCGGTACAATGCAAACCGGCCGCCGGGAACGATCGAGCGCAACGAGAGTATGGTGCGCAACTGCATCGGCCAAGCCAACGAAGAAATTGGCAAGTTCAATGGCTATTTCCTCCAGGAGTCGCGGAATGCCGGGAGCGGCCGGAGCGAGGTCGACATCATCACTGCCGCGCTGAGCACCTACCAATCCTTGAACGGTAAGTCGTTCAAGTACCTCAACGTTTGGCAGGAAACGCGGTTCCACCCGAGGTATATGGGAGGCGTAACATCCTCCTCGAGCGGCTCCTCCAAACGGTCAAGGTCGGTATCCCTATCCGACTCCGGCTCCGTAGAAGTGGCTAGCCAACTCGCCAGAGCTAACTTGGGTAGCCCCGACGCCGGACCAAGCGGTTCCCAACGCCGACCGCAAGGAAGGAAGAAGGCGGCGGCCAACCGCCGGCGCTCCGCGACTCCATTGGCCCCCGCCCCCGAACCCGCACCCTATGTTCCACCTCCACCCCCGAACAACTCGTTGTGGGCCCTTTTGACCCAACTCAATATGGCCGATAGGTCAACTATGACTCCCACGCAACTTCAAACGCACGAGGACATGATATTGGGTCTCAAAAAACAATTGGGGTTGGTGCCGCCAGATGCGTAGTCTTCCTCGGGTAATATTAGCCAATAATCATGTAATTTTTTATTTTTAGGAGTTTAATTATGTAATTTTTAATTTTTAGTATTTTAATTATGTAATTTTTAATTTTTAGGATTTTAATTATGTAATTTTTAATTTTTAGGATTTTAATTATGTCTTTTTTATTTTATTTGTAATTTGTAATATTTATTGTGGTTTTTTAATGAATTTTAGTATTATGGAAATGTTTTTGTGTAATTGAATTTTAAATTAATTTTGCTCGTTCTTGCGGAAGAGCACAATTGTGGGTGTTGTGCTCTTGCCAGAGAGCAGGCAGAAAAGGTGTGGTCGGGCCCACAACCGTGCCGCTGGCAAGAGTACGGTTGTGGATGCTCTTAGTACTCTCATTTTGTGAGCAAATATATGTTGTGTAAAAATCTTGGTTGTATAAATCTGTGTTTAGAAGGAGTACAAAATAGTCAATTCGATTAGGTGCTTTTATTGTGCAGAGAGTATTTGTCTCAACTTTTTTGGATTCGTTCTTAAATTTTTTTCTTAGTTGGATTCTTCTCACTTAATTTTTTGGAAAAATTAAGAACGAATACAAATTTATTCATGGATAAATTATTGTGCAGAGAGTATTAGTCTCAACTTAAGTGAGTCGTTTCATTTGGTACAAATATTAAGAAAAAAAATGTTTGATGAGTTATAGAAGAAAAAAAAATGTATGAGATAAAAGAAAAAATAAAGTAGAAAATTGAAGAGAATAAAATTTAATTTTTATCAAAAAGGAAATTAGTTATCTAATATGGGATGATTCGAAAAGAAATGTACAACTCAATTAACGTGAGACAGATGGAGCTTGAGAAATATTTTATTATATTATATAATTAAAATAAGTATCATGGGCATGCCTTGATTCCAAATAATTTAGTGTGTTGCACAGACAACTCAATCATATGCAATTGCTTGCTATTTCATAATGTTAACTTGAGTGATTGGTTCTCCAATCGATCGACCTAAAATAATAACTACGACTTCTCCCAATTCAACCAGATCGCCATGAGTCGGATTCCGTCCATAACATAATCGACCGATCCAAGACGCACTCCTACAATTTAAACGGGTTCGAATGGTTACTGGTTGTGCTCAAAACGTTATGAATCTATCTACCGGTCCAATCCCAATGTCTCGATTTCAAGTGGCAAATCATCACGTGCCCCCATATAACGACCTTTCCCGCCTCATATCAAAATACCAGTCTGTTCGATGTACAACAATGTGTTGAACTACTTCAACAAATCTACGCGTGAGATATCAAATATCTAACGTTCCATTCTTCGTTGCACACTACCAATAATCACCGCACGAGCAAGCCCCGTCGTGAAAATGGTGGTAACGAACCGGATCCCTAACGATGATGCTTCTACCTTCCACTTTCGACAAAAGCTTTGCAAAAACATGGCAGTCGCCACATATCCTCAGATTCTTTCGAATTCTAACCGTCTTCCCTTTCGGCAACCTCATGATCCCGAAAACAATAGCCAGTTTCTCGCTGTGGTAGACAAGCGAGTTCTCCATCTGCTCTCCTTCAACATCTTGATACACAAAGCTCGTGTCCGGAACATAGCCCTCTTCCTTCAATCTCCGAACGACACGCCCCAGCTCTTGATGAATCTCCGGATGAGCGTTGTCGCCCAACGTGAAAGCATGGACTTGCTTATCTACCTCAATCCAACTGCATCCCGGTTCTTTCTTGATCCCTCGGTCCCTCATGAGTCCCCTCAGTTTCGCAACCTCGTCCCATCGTTGGCCGTTGGCGTATATATTAGACAGAAGCGTGTACGTCCCTGCGTCACAAGGATCCAAGCTCAAGACCTTCTTCGCTGCATACTCGGCTAAATCCATGTCACGGTGAACCCTACACGCACCGAGCAAAGCTCTCCATGTCACAGCATTCGGTTCGCATTTCATTTCATGAATCAGTTTCTTAGCTTCGTCAAGCTTCCCTGCTCTTCCGAGGAGATCAATCATGCAGCCGCAATGCTCCCTTCCCGGATCAACTCCAAAGTCCGTCTTCATCGACTCAAAGTAACACCGTCCCTCCTCCACTAGCCCCGCATGGCTGCAAGCAAACAGAACCCCCAAAACTGTGATGTGATTCGGTTTCATTCCCGATCCCCTCATTGCCCTGAATAGATCTATCGCTTTCCGGCTGTAACCGTTTTGGGCAAAGCCTATTATCATGGTGCTCCAAGAGATCACATCTTTGACAACCATTCGAGTGAAGACGAAATCAGCGTCTTTCAAACTACCACACTTGCAATACATGTCTAAAAGGGCGTTGTTCAAGACCAAGTCTCGATTAAACTTGATGACATGAACGTGAACCTGTCTTCCCAGCTCCAACAACGCTAAACTAGTGCAGCCACGCAGAACACTCGTTAAAGTCGACTGGTCAGCCCAGAAACCAGATCTCTTCATCCGGATAAACAGATTGAGCGCTTCCTCTCCATCACTGTTCTGAGAAAAACCCCCAATGATGGAGTTCCACACCACAATATCCGAAGTTCCCATCTCGTCGAACATCAAAAGCGCTGATCTCGGCTCACCCCATTTGCAGTAAACATCGATCAAAGCACTCCTGACGAAAACATCCAACTCCAAACCCACCTTGATTATGCAACAGTGAAGCTGTTTGAGGGTCGAAATCTCCTCAGAGGCTCTCAGAACCGAAGAATACGTGTACATATTCGGCTGAACACCATCTCTAAGCATCATAACCAGCATTCGCAAGGCCTTATACTTACACTCTGAATTAGAGTACGCAGCGATCATGGTTGTCCACGACACCACATTCCTCCCGACCATCCGGTCAAACAAGAATTCCGCGTCATCCAGCAAATTAAACTTCACATACATGTTCAGAAGTGAGTTGATAAGGAAAGTCTTCGGCTCATAGCCATCCGAGAAGACATGACGGTGGATTAGCTTCCCTTGTTTAACGGCTCCACGGGCTATGCAGCACTTAATTAGCTCGGAGTAAGTGATCGAATCCGCCCATAGCTTATGTTTCTGCATAGAATCCAATGCCTTCATTGCATTGGGAAGATCCTTTTGATAGCAATGCATGGTGAACTCATCGACTATATCCCGGTGATTATTCGACGATCCACCCGGTCTCGTCCTACCCTCAAATACCCGAACAGAATCGAATCTTCGGAGCTGAAGAGCCACGTTTAATACTGCTATAGGGCATTTGAATCTTGACATAATTTTCATAGCTAAGACTGAACACCACCGAAATCATAACTGCAACATTTTCAATCTGTGAAAAAACATTCATTTAACCAATTCAATAAATTCCTAGAAGTATTCTGCAAAAAATAAGCACCAATTTCATCCATAACTTCCACAAAATACAGTAAAACAGGACAACCGATCATAAATACCAAATTGGAGTTATATCTTACACAATTTTCAATCCAAATCCTAAAATGTTATCACTAATCTGTATACTCACAAGTATCGCAGCTTAGTTTTCTTGATTGTACCTCAAAGTGTGAGAATTTGTTCTTCATCTGCCTGCCGCTTCATTTCACCGCCGCAAAACCACAGCTCGACACTCCCGTTTCCGCCGCCAGATGGTTATAGAAATCACAAAACGCCGCTGTCTTCAGCTACCGTGTTTCGAGGCGAGGATGGTTTCT
This sequence comes from Salvia splendens, assembly GCF_004379255.2. Taxonomy (NCBI): domain Eukaryota; kingdom Viridiplantae; phylum Streptophyta; class Magnoliopsida; order Lamiales; family Lamiaceae; genus Salvia; species Salvia splendens. The sequence goes on along the minus strand of NC_056050.1, from coordinate 26,522,643 downwards.
TTCTCTATTAAATAACAAGAACAGGGTGAGGATGCTTGCTTATGCAGATTATGTGTTTGTTGAAATTACTGAATGAGTATTTCAAGCTGCTTTTTCGTAAAACTTGTGTATTAGGCGAACAAGGAGTAATTATGTTCGATTAATTTATGGCAAAGATCCAAAATTTGAGAGAAAAAACAGCAGATTATTGAAGAAATATGAAAAAGAAAAGGAGGAAGATAGATATGTGGAAATTTAAATAAATAAGTATATATATACACAAAATAAAGGAAAATTAGTTTGGGTAGTTTACAGGCCAAGGTCCATCAGTATTTTATTTTCAAGGCCCATTTGCTGTACACATGGTGGTAATTTTAAAATTAATTAAAAAAAGAACAGAGTTTAATATTGTTAATTTGCAATTATTCCATGACGAAATATTCAAGCCACTTACTTGATATAATGTGTCTCATAATCATAAAGTTTAACATTGTCCCATTTATCATACAAAAATTTCTAAATATTGTTTTTAGAGTAGAGGTTAAATTTAGTCCTAAATATAAGACCAAAATACAAATTTGGTCCAAAATCCTTTTTTGAAAAATGAGTCCATAATAAATGAAAATGTTGCCGAAGTAGTCCTTTTTTGGACGATTCCGTCATAAAACTAATGGTCAATGCTAATTGTACAGTGGTATGATCGTTAGTTTTTTAACAGAACCGTCAAAAAAGGACCACTCTGATAAGGATTTCAATTTTATGGATTTGTTTTTAAAAAAATAAATATTTTGGAACAAATTCCTATTCTGGTCATATTTTTAGGACCAAAATTAACATTTACTTTTTTTATCCTAATAGTTTTCCTTCATTTCACATACTTGTCTTAATTATACACTAGTATTTACTCAGTATTCTATTTTAACATCTAACCTTACATCCATAATAATTAAAAAAAAAATAATTTTTGGTTTTCAAATTTTCACCGGATTTGGATTTTTGAAATTTAAGATTCACATATATTTACATTCTCTAAGATTCGAATTTTCAGATTGCTACAAATTATATACTAGCTCCTAACCTCTACGCATGCACTTCAATATTTAGACCACAAGGAGTCCAAGAAAAATAAAATCACACATAAAAAAAAAAACTTCAATATATACATAATTGTAATTAAGAACAAACCAAAACCACAAAGACTTACAAGTTACAACCAACAACTAAAACTAGCAACAAAAACTTTCCTCAATGAGCTTCACAAACTCCCCAAAACTAATCCTCCCATCACCATCATCATCAAACACCATTATCATCCTCTCACACTCTTGTTGAGACAACCCCACCAGCCCTAGTGAGCTCATCACCTTCTCCAACTCCTCCGCATCCACGAACCCGTCGTCGTTCTCGTCGAACATCCCGAACGCCTCCCTCACCTCCTCCACCAACGGCTCCACCCCCTCGAAGATGCCTTCGATGTTCTCGACAGAGTCCTGCGAGAACGGCTCGAGATGAGGCAGCCGCAGCCGCCTCATCACGACCCCAACGTCGCTGCCAGTGATGCTGGCAGCGACGCTGTTGGTAGGCCCACGGCCCGACTTCTGCAAGTCGGGCAGTGGATGATGAAACAAATGGCATAAGAGGAGAGATATGAATGTGATCATATTTTTTAAAGAGGCGATGATATGTGAAATTGACGACATTTTTGAATGTGTTAGGGAATCGACTTACATTTTTTTTGTGGCATTTGTTAGTTGATAATGTTGTAGATTTATAGAAATGTTTGGAGTGGAATAAATTAATTTCTAGGAAGTTTCTTTGAAATTTTGTGTAAGCTTTGTTGAAAGTGATAGTATAGTAAAAGAGTGTGGATGGACTTTCCGAGTAAGTTGTGGAATAGGGATTTTTGTGTGAATGAATTCATTGTTTAATAAGTGGTTAAATTAAATACTAATAATTTGACTGCTTAGTGATAAACGTTAATGTGGAACAGTTACATAACTTTGGAGCTATTTTGAATATTCCAGTTGTTCCAGAATAGATTATACACTTATGTAATGATACCAGATTTTAGGAATTTTTATTTTATGTGTTAATTAAGAGACGAATATTACTTTTATATTATATGAAAGAGAGCTTTTTTTTCAAAAAATAAAAATATGACATTGTTAGTATGACAAATTAAAAATGAAAGTGAGACATATTTTATACGATACAGAAAAATATTAATAAGAGGGAGACTTGGTGAAAGTGAAAGTCAAGGAATCCAATGATTGATAGGTTAACCCGTTGTTTCCTTCCTATGAAGCATGAATAATGACCAAAAAAATTTACTTTTTGTATGTGATTTGAAACGTAAACTTAAAAACAAGAACAACAATATAACCGTACAAAATTATTTCAGAATAAATATATATACGAAATTTCACGATTAGTTCGATTTGTTTCACTTAATATGGTGTAATTTTTCATTTTATCATAAAACAAAGTAACACTTATTTTTAATTACAAATTGATTTACAATATCAATTTTTAATTACACTGCTAAATTGGTTAATATTGTAGATTTGTAGTGCAGGCTTCTCTAGATAGTAGACCAGAAAAGGAGTAGAATTTCTTAACATTAGTATTGGTTGATTTCATAGTCTCGAAATTGGAAAATTAAAGAGACTTCACTCAAGTAAGTGGTAAGAAAAATATTAAAAGAATGACTTGACTTAGTTATGAGTTTACACGAAGACTTTGCTATGTCAAAGAAAGCTATATTAAATTCATCGACAAAATTCTCAGCAAGCAATTGCTTCGTTCTTAGCTTTTGTCACTTTCATCGACTCATTTTTTTTTATATAAAAAAACAAATGATGGCATGGAAAAAAATGACTACTACTATTATTATATATACAAAAATGAGTATTTAATTTAAAATTATTATAAAAGAAAAATAACAATAAATCCAACAAAACTAATAAAGACACAAAATTCATCTTGAAATTATTCATGAAGCTGATCACACACTAAAGAGATCTGATATTCACAAACGACAAGAAACCATAGCTGTGAACTGCGTCAATTGCTGATTTTCGATAATTTGAAAGTATCATAAGTTGCGTTGTTCGACACTATACAGTAATATTATCGGACTTAGTTAACTAATCATAACTATTTTGTTTGGAACTACTATCGCATAATCCAATCGTTATTCTATCCCCATCTTGTATAGGCAGATTTAAATAAATTTTGTAAGTATATATTTAATCACCAATAATAATGACAATGTTTCCTAAGTCAAGCACGTCTTAGTATATTGTTTAGAACGGTTCAAACTAGGCAAGTTAGCTTAACTATAAGACAAATTTCATAGATGACTTTTATATTAGAAGTTAAAATTATTCTTCATGACTTGTGAGAGCATCCACAACCGTGCTCTTGCCAGCGAGCATGGTTGTGGGCCCGGCTCCATTTTTTCTGCCTGCTCTTAGGCAAGAGTACAACACCCACAACTGTGCTCTTCCGCAAGGAGGAGCACACTTCAATTTAAATAAAAACATTTTCATAATATTAAAATTCATTAAAAAAACCGAAATAATATTACAAATTACAAATAAAATAAAAAGGACATAATTAAAATCCTAAAAATTAAAAATTACATAATTAAAATCCTAAAAATTAAAAATTACATAATTAAATTCGTAAAATTAAAAAAATCCACTACGCGTTACCGAATTTCGCCCACATGGGTTTGATTAGGTCTTCTTGTAGCTCAACGTGGGTTCGGGTATCGCGCATTGTGTGCCTTGTTTTGATCCTCTCACCCACCGTCGTATGCACACCTCGGCGTGGGGGAGACCTCGCGCTTGAGCTTCCGGCTTCATCCTCGTCTTAGAAACTAGTCGTCCTCGGTCCTTCGTCGACTATAATCATGTTGTGTAAGATAATACACGTATACATGATGTCGGCGATATTGTTCAAGTACCACAGCCGAGCCGGGGCCTTCACGATGTTGTTCGTAGTATTCTTGTTCTTCGCGCTCGGCTTCTGCAATGAGATGGGTGAAATCCATTTGAGGTTTTGAGTGAGAGATGAAGGTGTAGATAAGTTGTATGAAAAATATGAATGAGAGATGATTTGAAGTGAAAAATGGACGATGAATGTGTGTATTTATACATGATTTTGGGGGAAAAAATAAAAAAAATGCAGAAAAAAGGACAAAAAACAAGCATTTTTTTGGGATTGAGAAAATATTTTTTTTATTTTTTGGTATTATTTTTTATTTTAAAAAAAGATTTTCCAACGGATATGCCGTTGGCCAATCACACGCTGCCACGTCGCCTGCTCGCTGGCACGGACGTGCTCGATGCATCGAGCAGCATCGTGCCAGCGGCGCGAGCGCAGCGGCGGACGACGTTTTCCGTGCCGCTGGCACAGACGGACGGACCTAGCAGATGCTCTAAAATTGACAAATGAGGATGGATATTCCGAAATATTTAATCATCAAGAATTTAAGATACACACAAATTATTGTAATCTAATAGTGGTACTTTTCGTTGGGATTGAAAATTCAGTTCATTGGGTATCTATCAATCGTAATTTAAACCAAAATAGGTCTCAATTGTTATTTTAGAATGCAATCAATTAAACCAAAGTTTTAATTTAATAGTGCTAAGAGCATCCGCAATGGAGGATGTCCCGTCGGACGTCCGCTATTAGGCGAGGGAGGGGCGGATGCGGACGTCGGCCGCGGATACCTCACATCCGTGGCTTTCCGGTGACGTCCGCCACTGCGGTGCCACGACGGAAGTCCTGATTTTTTATTTTTTTTAAAAAACTCTATATATACCTCTCGTTGAACTTAATTTCATTCGCACCACTTGTTTTAACGAGTCTCTCTATCTTTACTTTCATTTCTTTTGAAGAAAAATGGAGCACGATAGTGATTCTCACGCCACGAGCGAGTCACAAACGCCGGCGTTTCCCGTTGGAGGTGGGGGAAACGCCGGCGGAACTGCAGGGATGATGCCCGGAATGAAGCCGATGATGCCCCAAATGGCGGGGATGGTGCCCGGGTACTACAATATGTACCCTTGGATGTGTGGGATGGTGCCCCAGATGCCCGGAGTGAGTGGAGGGATGACGGGGATGGCGCCCGGGATGATGGGGGGAATGATGCTCAGAATGGTAGCGGGGATGGGGGGAATGATGCCCGGGGATGAGCGGGATGATGATGCCCGGTATGATGTAGGGCATGCCTGCCGCTGCGGGGGTAGCAGGCTGGGGGCCCCCTAATCACCTGGGGACAATGTCTATCGCCCCTACATGGATTTATTATCTAGTGATTCCCCCCAGAGTACTCATCTGGAGACTCAGTTAACCGGCATTTGAGACTTTCTCTTTTGAGGAGTTGGGGCTATCTCCGGTCAGGGAGTCTCCCACTAAGATGCCACCGGGCAATGGCAAGGGAACTACCTCGTCCTCGCATGCGGGGGACGAGGGTGGGGCGAGGGCCGGGGGGAGAGGAGGCCGGCACTGGAAAGAGGACCATCTGGAGCGTGGCGGAGTGCGTCGCGCTGGCTCAAGCTTGGGTCGGTGTAGTCGAGGATCCCTACATCGGGGCTAACCAGTATATCGACAGAATGTGGTGGCGCATTAGCCAAAGCTACCTCCAATTCAAACCGCCAGGTGGGAAGCCTCACGATGGAGAACAATGCATGAAACAGTGGGAGCGGCTGAGAAGGCAGGTCAGTGATTTGCCGGCATCTACCAAAACAATCTCCGCACGGCAACCAGCGGCATGTCTGCCGAGGATGTGAAGGTTCTGTCCATGCAGCAGTACCCCGACAGATCTTTAAGTTCGACGAATTCAATTATTGGGAGGTCTATCTTGTGGTGCAGAATTCCGCCAAGTTTTGTGCGGGTGTTGAAGCTGGCTGGCCGAAGCGGACGAAGATCAACGCCTCCGGCAGTACAACAACAGTGTCGGTTCCCACGACCTCCCCGACGCCGAGGCAGAGTTCCTGACCCCTCAATCGTCTTCCCGCCGCCGTTGCCCGGTTGGATAAAAGACCGCGATACGGATGGCTAGGGGTGGCGCCAGCAGGTCCCACGAGGTCCAATCGGCAGCTCCTTCTCAGGTCACTCCCAAGCTCAGCCATCTCGCCCGCATGCAGCAGAGCCTGCTAGACACCATGGAAAAGTGGCAGGCAACGACTGACCCCTTATATAAGTTGATGCTAAAGGATGTCATCGACGATATAAGGTGCGATTTGGGGATGCCACCCCTACCCGGGAGTGACGCCGGGACTGGCCACGAGGACGACGAGGAGTGAGACGGGGGTCGCGTTTGTTGAAGCTTTGGGTTGTATTTTTTGTAACTATGTATTTTTTTAAAAAAATAATTATGTATATTTTTTACTATTTAAATAAAATCGTTGCATTTTCCCCGTATTCGTGTCGAAATTTTAATTTCGTAAATTGCATATTTGTGAATTTGTGAATTTTTATTATTGTGGATGTCGGTCAGGATATCCTTGAGGATGTCCGCCATTGTGCAGTGAGATGTCCTTATAACGTGGCAGGAGATGTTTTTGGGAAGTCCGCCGGGACATCCGCACATTGCGGATGCTCTAATACTGATAAATTTTATACTAATACTAAATTTAAACACTCTATAATCCACGAAAAATGGCAAAACGAAAATTAACTTATCTTAATTTTATTTATCAAATTTATTTTTAAAAGTAATTGATTAGTTTTATCTTGTTTTATTTGTTCACATTTCATCCTCCCAAAAAATGAACCCAAATTCCACCACCGCCGGAAATCGCCGCAAGGCCAAGAAATCCACTCCCTTCCCCTCCACGCGGTGGCTCCGGTCCACCAGCCCAAGCCGGCGGGTTTGCCCTCCACCCTTCGCATCCGCAATCGGCGACGGCGGCCTCTTTGTCGAAGAGCTCTCGCAATTTGAGGCTCTTCGAATTTCGCCGGAGAGCCCGAACCCTAGGAGCTCCCCGCACAATGTGAAGCAGCAATGTTGGGAGAAGGCGGAGAAAATCAAGGGCCGCGATCCGGATAGGTGGCGGCGAGACTCCTTGGGCAACACTGTGTTCCGGAAACTCGCCGGCTGCCCAGGCTGCCTCTGCCATGATTACGATCACATTGTTCCTTACTCTAAGGTAGTCTTTCGATGGCAATTGATGGTAAAATTAGTTCGGTACACGGAATTGGAATTAGAATTAAAATTCTACGGAATTGTAATTCAATTCCAAATCATTTGTTTGGTAAAAATGATAGACGGAATTGAATTTGAAAAAATTTATATGAAGTGTGTGTGCAATGTGTGTGTAAGTGTGTGCAAGTGTGTGCAAGTGTGTGTAAGTGTGTGCAATGTGCAGTGTGTGCAATGTGTGTAAGTGTGTGCAGTGTGTGTAAGTGTGTGCAATGTGCAGTGTGTGTAAGTGTGTGCAATGAGTGTGTAAGTGTGTGCAATTTGTGTGTAAGTGTGTGCAATTTGTGTGTAAGTGTGTGCAATGAGTGTGTAAGTGTGTGCAATGTGCAGTGTGTAAGTGTGTGCAAGTGTGTGCAATGTGTGTAAGTGTGTGCAATGTATGAGTGTGTGTGCAACGTGTGTGTAGTGTGTGCAGTGTGTGTAAGTGTGTGCGTAGTGTGTGCAGAAGCCAAATTTTATAATTTTATAGCTATTTTGAAATCCAATTATCTACTTTTGATATGGAATTCAAATTGTGGAATTGAGAATGAATTCAAATCCAAATATTTTGTGATACCAAACCTTGAATTTGGAATTCAAGGCTCCAATTTCAATTCCAGTAACGTACTCAATTCCAATCCAAATATTTTGCTTTTTTGTTCATTTGGGAAAAGATTTCCAGAAAAAAAGTTGAGAAAGGTTTCTGAAATAACCGAATATATGCTTTGTTTGTTGCATAAGAGTATATGATTTATGTTGGGAATTTTTTTCAAAGACGACTCTGCTTTAGCATATATAGGTGGTGCTCGATTCGTTAGAACATAGATACGATAGGACTCTGATTTATGTTGGGAATTCTAATATCTCGTTCAGTTGCCATTTTTCTCAAAAACCTGGCCCACGACCCTGTATACCACCAACCCGTTTCCATAGTGTCAAGGTTACATTGTGCCTCACAATTATCTCTCCCACGGTCCCACCCCACCCCACCCCCGTGACTAATTTAATTGTAGATAAAGTATATTTTGGCGCCGATGGCTTGAGAAACTATCACTTAAACATAATACTTTGTCTTATGACGTGAATGTGGCTAACGAGCATGAACCACCTTGTTTTCATCTTCAGCCAAATTGGTCACTAGAAATGCATTAACATTTGTGAAACGATCCCAATGAGTAGACATTGGTTTAACCTTTTAAGTTGTTTTCAGTTTGTTTTAGACCTGATGTAACCATATCACTTAACTGTACTGTCAAAGTTGTGATCTTGCTTGTTCACTTCATCTCGGATAAATCTGAACTCGGAGGCTCAGATTGCTAGTTCTAAGATCCTTATTCATTCCAATTTGTTGATTCTTTCTGGGCTCGGAATCTCAACCTGGTGTCGGCCAGTAGCATAGATTCCGTCATACTGTGCAGATTACGAAACTGTGCAACATTTTCTAATTTCGTACAACAGTAAAGTATGTTTGCATAAAGATCGATGGTTGCCTTTTTGTTCCTGATGTCTTGAATTTCTTGGCTTTTTGACATTTTTATGACAAAATGTGCGTTCCACCTCGCCTTTTTTAGGACGATTAGGACTAGATCGAGACAGTAGTCTTACTAGTATGTCGTTTTTTTCCTTATCTTGCATTATGTATTCGTATTTCGTACTACAGTACAATATGTTTTCATGGAAAGATCGATGGTTGTTGTATGTATCGTATTCGTAACTTACCAAAGCCTTTTGTTTCTCGAAGTTTTTTACTCGATTTTGATGCTGCTTATGAAATCCAAGATTTGCTATGCAGGGTGGAAAAAGCACCTTAGAAAATTGCCAAGTTTTGCAGGTAAATTCCTCCTAATAACTCCAAACATTGCCTATCTTGAAAATGAACACATTGTTACCAATCAGTCACTCCCTCCGTCCCATTAATACCGTCTGAAAAGGCTTCGGGCACGGAGATAAAAATCCAGTTTTTGTGTCTAATCCACCGTTTTTGTTGCACAGGCAACTGTCAACCGATCCAAGGGAAACCGGACTGAGATCTCCAAAAACGAGCTTATTCAGAGAAGTGCCACTTGCCGGGTCTAAGGTATATTCGACTTCTTCTACATTTGTCTCTTAAACTCTGAAGAGTGATTTGAATAAAAACATGACATTTCAATGAAACGTTAGAATATGTTCGAGCAACCAAGGTTAGTGAATCGGTGAATGAAATAGGAGCCAATGTGACGGATTCTTTTGGTGAGAATGTCGTTTTTTACTGGTGCAGGTCGCGAAATGGACTTTCTTGAGCTGTCGTCCTATGGTAATGTTCGTCGTGGCCAAGATTCCGGGGGATGTAAGATTCAATGATGAGATTAGGATGCTGCTAAGGAATTTCTCATATAGATGGGGAAACTAACTGTATTAGTTGCTCGAACTGTATATTCATCCAATTTATACTGCTAAATATTGGAACGAAGTTTGATTTTTAGTTATAAAATTCTTATACGTGCAATACCATATTGGATACTATATTACTCCATCAGTATAACAGGAAGGATGACATAATAAATACTAGGATCCGTCCTGAGAGTTTGTCCCATTTTTCCATTTTCCGTCTCACAAAATTTATCTCATTTCACTTTTTACTAGTTTTTGCAGTGGATCTCATATTTCACTAACTCATTCCTACTCACATTCTATTATAAAACTAATATTCTACTAACTTTTTCAACCCACTTTTAATTACATTTCTTAAAACACGTGCCGAGTCAAAGTGGAATGATATTTTGGGGACGGAGGGAGTATACGAAAATTGAAAGGTAACATTTCACTAGGAAAAAGAAAAATATAAAAGTAAAAATTTCACAGGCCCATCACTCAGAAATAATTTCTTCTACTTAGCATAGGCCCATTAACACTAGCTTAGCATGGTGATGTGGCTAGGGGTGAATATTCAGTTTCACTTTAGTTTTTTAGCCAAATAAAACTAAACAGAATTATCTAAAAAACCGAAATCTAACCGATAAAATCTGATCCAAGCTGAAAAACCGAAGTTGCATAATTATAACCAAAAAATTGAAATCCAAACTACAAAAATTGAGCCTTGTTAAACCGAATACCACAATATATTCAAAAATAAAAAAAAAATATGAAAACCCAAAATTTAGTTTTTTTAATTAACACAAAAGAGATTTGTTTTTTCGGTTTTTATATATCCGAACCGAGGCGAAAAACCGAAATTTGCCAAAATTTCAATCCTAACTGAATTTTAAATTTCGATTTAGTTCGGATCAGACATTCGGTTTTCGGTATTTTGACCCTTAGCTGCAGCTGCAGTAAGCACTGTCTCTCGGGCATGGATGTGTGCAAAAGCCCGCAGACAGGGCAACGAGTGGAGACGTGACATATGTCATTTCACTTATTTTCAATTTTGAAAATGCTATTTTATTTATTTATTGTTCTTTTTTTAATTTGTAATTTTTTAGTTTTCTATTTAGTCATGTAATGAAATTATTCCCTTTTGTTTTATTCATAAATCTTAATTTTAATATATGAAAAGAAAAATAATAATAATAATAATAATAATAATAATAATAATAATAATAAATGTAAATAGTATCAAGTGTTTAAGAAAAGAACAAATAATCTTAATCTTAATCTTAATCAAGTAAGGATTTCAATTTAATTTATCCTTTGAACTATTTTTGATTCTTTACTTACACGTGAGAATTTGTAGGACTCCCTTGACATTTACAAGGTGGGGAAAGTTGTATGAATAAAATTAACCAAAAGTCTAACTAATCTTTAGAGTGTGAATAACATTTGACATTTTTATCATTTTATGTCACGCTTCACAGCTTGCATATAAAGAGAGTCAATGACTAAATCTACCATTCACTTGATTAATTTGGTATATAAGTCAAAAGGTTCAACGTAAAGAAGATGATTACTTCTGCTCACATGCTAAAAATTATGTAGTGGTGACAAAGTTGTATGTGTTAATATTTATGATTATTTTCTTCACAAAAAAGTAAAAGTATATATAAATAAAACTTATACTATATGAATTCATTTTGCTAGAAACTTTCGATTTTTACTTCAACATATGGTTAAATTGTATTGGTGTATTTTACTCTTGACTCTTACTTTTTTTAAAAGTATATTAATTTATATTCTCGACTTAATTTAGAACATAGTGAATTTGTATACTCTTGACTCTTACTTTTTTGAAATCATTGTGAGTACTTTGCTTTGACACATTTCATGTACAATTTACTAGGTTAATTTATTGGTTGGAGGGTAAAAGCACCTCTCAATGTATTTTTTTAATTCGTTTCAAATCATTAAAATTTTCGTATTTTTGAATGAATCATTGTTTAAAAAGATAAATGGTAGAAATCCATGAAGTTATGGTCAAATATTGATTCGTCTTGTTATTTTGAAAATCAGCAAGAAAAATCATGAAATTTTGATTCGTTCTTAATTTTACCATGAATAAATTTTTTGGTGAAATTTTATCTACATGTAATAGTCGAAAAATCATAAAGGGATGTCATCGTAGATAAATTAAATAATATTATCTTTTTATAAGGAAAACAATCGTTTGATTGAATAATATAAACAAATATTACACGTAGTGCCATAATTTTTCACTATGGAATAATTAAAAATAAATCTAAGTTTCAATTTTTATGGTTAATTTTTATATTATGTAATATATTGACCAAATTTTATGAATTTATCCTTAAAAATTCATATAATTACGACAAAACATAGAAAAATTAATATCTCTACATTTAAATTTTTTTTAAAAAAATATATAATCCCTTCCCAAACAATTTTCTAAGTCTATCCCTACTTAGAATGAAATTAATGCAATTTTCATTTTTAATTTGTGGAAAGTTCAAGTCTATCCCTACTTAGTTTGAAACTAATGCAATTTTCATTTTTATTTTTTTGGAAAAGGTTCAAGTCTATCATTATTAGGAATGAAATTAATGCAATTTTCATTTTAATTTTTTGGAAAGTTCATTGAAATTAATGCAATTTTCATTTTTATTTTTTTAGTGAAGGATCGATGCAAGTACCGCTGTCAAGGTGTAATTAACTCTATCGAAGTTTAACAAAATAACACGTCACACGATTAAATATATATGATGCGTTAGGCCTCAAATCAATACAAAAAATGAAAAGTCCACTATATAAATTAAAAAATAATAAGTAGTATGTATATATCATCATTTATTATTATTATTTTCAGAATTAATTATCTAGTAACAAATTTTTTTTATCAAAATAATTAATCAAACTGGAAATTAATCCACAGGATTCCGTAATCATGATGTGAACCTAAATATTAAATACATCACTATAGCCTTGTAGGAATTGTCACATTCCACTAGCAATTGCCGAACCATATTTTTGTTCCAAATTTGGCTTAAACAATTCTCATCATGTCTTCCACTACTTCTCTAATCAAAAAGTCCAACATTTATAAAATATCATCATATCAAAACCTTCATGCAAACTTCACATTGTTGACTTACTTTTAAAAAGATTATAAACAGACATATACAGTATATGTCAAGCTAGATTTCAGATCAGCTGGAACTTTAAATCTATTCTAATGAATAATTGGTCCTTCAACTTTACATTATAATATTATAATTGAGTTTTTCTTTGTTCGTTTTGCTTGTAAAGCATCTTTTCATTATGGGTTAATTAATTTATTATATATTTTCACTAAAATAATTATATTTTTAATTGTGACTAATTATTTTTTTATAATAACAAAAGGGATAAATTCAATGACTGAATTAGGAAATAATCCAAAATTCCAAAATCCAGATTTGACAAAACTAAAATTGGAGACTCAATTATTGTACAAAAACGTGGCAACATCGAAGGACCCATTAATTATTTTATCATTAATTCTATGTTATACATAATTATCATAGTGTAACAACTTTCCTAATACATGCCAATATATTGCAATCAAAACACCTTTTTGACCTTTGTGATAGTAAACCATGCACCATACAAAGTGCACTACTGCCCACTTCCCACATTACCAACAATCCATCTTTTCAATTTGCCTTTTGGAAACTATATATACATTAATCCACTTCTTACATTTCACACACACATACATGCATATATAGAGAGAGAGGGAGAACAAAAGAATAGGAGAGAGAGAGAGAGAGAGAGAGAGAGATAATTGGTGTGTTGCATCAATGGCTAGCACTTGCATTAGGGTAATGGTGGTGATACTATGCTTGTATTTGCACATGAGCATGAATGGAGCAACCCCATTTACAAGTAAGCAGCAATCAATCATGAATTATACATAGTGAAATTGATAGTACTAATTTTTGTTACATCTCTCTTTATTGCAGGAAGTTCAAATCTTGTGAAGAAAATCAAGCGTGATCAATATCAAGTTGAAGAAGGAGCCCTTTTGGTACTTAACCAAATCTTGATCATTTTGTAGAATTATTAACAAACATTATGTTATAGTAAAAATTGAAGCCATCTTAAATTTGGAGTGTAAATTTGCAGGAAAACCCTAATTTGGTGGTGAGAAGAATGGAGATAGAGGTGAATGACTATCCGGGATCCGGGGCGAACAATCGACACACACCAAGGCCTCAAATGAATAGAAATTGAATCATTTGGTAATAGTTGATTCAATATTCTCTATAATAGTAGATGTTGTCCAGTTTTCACAATGAGAAAACGTAGGCATAGTTTTGATTTTAGTAGGAAAATCAGTTATGTTTGGAGGGATCATGAGATGTAATTTAAGTTATGGGATCTGAATATCTAGGTTATTTAAGGAGATAGTTGGATGAATAAGTAGTGTTCTAAGTATTTTTCTTAATTTCTTTTGTAAGATCAAAGTTCATGGCATGAAGAATAATAAGTACGAATATGTTTGTGTCTTTTGTTTTTGTTTCATGATTTTATGCATCTCTATACATTTGATTTCCCTCCATGAAAATGAAAAAAAAAAGAATTGTAGCTTGATGATTTCTTCATAAGTAAATTTTGAAATCAGTTAAGCTCTCAAAAAAATATATATGGTCATTATCCATCTGTTCATTTAGTTTTAAAGCAAATATCGAATTAATAGTGTATTTTATTACATTAGGATAAAACAATTCAGATCTATTGTGGTTGTTAAGATATGCCATAAATTTATATATCATGCAGCTTTTTTCAAGTTGAAAGTTTGAAAGTGAGAGGTTTTTAGGTAAATCACCATATTTTAAGGGGTGCCACAAAGGTCTCCACCAATTACAAAATTTGCTCAATTGTTTATTGGGATATCAAACAAGTGCTATTTGAGGTGGTGCACCATCAACCTTTGGTGCAATTTTGATTGAGCAACAACCTCAAAATGCTCTTATTTTGGATGGGTAAATAATTTAAATTTAACGTCGCGCCATAGAGAGCTCGAATATGAAACTTTTGACCTTATGCATTAACCTGACTACTGCTTGCCAACACACACACATGGTGAACGACATATTAATTCTCATAAATGATGCTCACATAAAATATATAGCATATTATTTTCATATGCATTAGATCTATTACTGACATAAAATTATACTATAAATGTTCCATTAATAATAATTAAATTTTGCATACAATACATTTTTACAAAATCTATTAATACACCATGGAGATCTTGGATTTAATTGAATGTAAAGGGCTAATACCCCTTTTATTAACAAAGAGATCTAATTTTAATTTCCTCCAACCTCTTTCTCCAATTATTAAAATATGCCTGATTGGATGATATCATCAAATCGGACCACGACGCGTCTTAGTTTATAAGACACTTCCCCTTCAACCGATAGATTGAGAGTTCGTTTCACTCAAGCATTTGCTAGGAGGTCAGTTTTAAGTTTTTACTTAAAAACTGATACTATTATCAATCCTACGCCTAATTATAATAATCCATAAATATATCCTTTTGGTTTTGGATTGAACATATAAATACTAATCCAATAAACACACTAACAAACAGCAAATAGTATATTTTTTACTGATGGGCCGAGGCCTAATGGCCCGATAAAAATTTTGGGCCCATTTTAAGATCATGTACACTTAAAAAATTATGGCAGATCGAAGTTGAGGTGGCCCGGCCCGTTTTATATCAATAAGTGTAGTTTTTTTTATGAATAAAAAAAGACTTATGTTACTTTCATAGTGATGCAAATTTAATTCTAAGAACAACTCGAGTCCAAACCTATATTTTAATATTCCCAAATATATATAAGCAAAAGTAAGAGTCCAATTGATTTCATTGTTGGCTCTTAGCATGCTTGATAAGTAAGTAACCTTTTGGAAATTTGTTTGGACACTTTTCCAATGCCCACATATATAAGCTTTTTTTGGTAATTGATTTTTCTTTTAGTAATGACTCAATAGCCACAAGGTTGCCAAAATAAATATTACTTGTATCTAATGAATGAACTAGGGGTAAACATTGATTTTGATTGAATTAATTTAAATTATTGGGAAAATCAGAATTTTGAGCGACCAAAAATATGAAAATCTAAATTCAAAATTTTCAATTTTTTAAAACTAAATCCGAACCGAATTAAAAAATTCAAAAAATCCAAGATAATTTTTAGTTATCGTTATGCATTAGGTATAGAAATATTTAAATAAACATAAATAAAAATTCAATAAATAGAAATTAGGCTAATTTTAAAAGACAAACCAAATTAAAAAAAATAGACTATTTTTTATGAACGAATGAAGAACATACTAAATATAATATAAAATTTCGAACCGAATTCAATATTTCGATTTGGTTCGGTTCAGGGGGTTATTATTGAGATATTCCATAAAATAGAAAAAAACAAAAAGAATAAGAGTTGGTGAAATTGGAAATATTTGTGAGAGATTAAATCGAGGGCTATTTGGCGGAGAAATTAAGACGCCTCAACCACACACACTCCAGCGGGTCTGTGCGTGTTTTGAAATCCCACCTTTTTATATTCTCCAAAAACACCAAACCTGCATTTCTGTCGAAATCAACGTCCACGCTTACAAAAGGTTCCCATTGTCTTCCCTTTTCCTCCCTTTTTCTCTTTACCTAACTCCATTTCTGCTCAATTTTCGCTCTTCATTGATTTTCGCTCTTCATTGATTCCTAAATCGGCGTATGTTTCGATTCCTCATGCTTTAGCTCGTAGATCTGTTTGCGTATTCATTTGTTGGAAGTGCTGATTTGATGTATAATGTGTTAATTTGCGTTTAATAGATTCGTTTTTTTGTTGATTTTTTTATTATGTTGTGTTGCTTCTTATTGATTTCGAGCTGGTTTACTGTGTGTGAGCTGTGATTGAATAGATCTAAAGTTTTTATTTAGCTTGTGGTTTTTTAAGCTGATGTACTTATTCCTTGAGATTTCTGTTGCGATGCTTAATTTATTTTGAATTTCTATGTTTATTCAGTTGTTTCTTTTTCCATATCATTTGTTAAGTTCTATAAAAGGAAGGAAAAAATGCAGATTCTTTAGCTGGTTTACTGTGTGTGAACTGTGAGTTGCTCATTGATGTGTGCTGTGGTGAATTAGATCTAAAAATTTTCTTCAATTTATGGTTGATTAAGCTGATATTGTTTGAAATTTACTTATTTATTGAGATTTCTGTATGCAAGCCAGCAAGTTTTATTGGATGAAAACTGCCAGATTTCAGTTGTTCCTTTTTATTTGTTATGTTATGTTGTTTCTTATTGATCTTCTGAGTGTTGTTGGGATTAGGAAAAATGAGAAAAGTAAAAAAGGAAGTTTTTTAGCTGGTTTACTGTGTGTAGGGTGCTTATTGATGTGTTCTGTGATACAATAGATCTAAACTTTTTCTTCAATTAGTGGTTTTTTAAGCGGATATTGTTTGAAATTTACTTATTCCTTGAGATTTCTGTATGCAAGTGTTCTTTGATGAAAATTGCCAGTTGTGTTTGGATGCTTAATTTATTTTTGAATTTTTATGTATATTCAGTTGTTCCTTTTTCTTTATCATCGGAGAGTAGATATGAGGCTGCTATACTATACTCATGAAGTGTTTGGTTTGGAAGCGGTTTCTGACATAAGAAATGTAGGAAATTAAATTATGTTAGTTGATGTTAAGCTAAAGGTCGAAGCATTTGTCACTTGACTCACTTAGAATACAATGAGATCTGATTCTCAGCGAGTGATTAGATATGCATACTTGCCTAGTCATAATCCCCGGATGAAGGATACACCACTAAATGGATTTCATATGAGTCGTGCTGTTCAATCACGATCATATTCGGAACAATAAATCGTTTGCCTTTGAATCCGGTGGAAAGTTTGTTCTTTTCTACCTGAACACTGAACGTAGGTTTCTATCTGAGAGACTGATGCATGCTGAAAATTTGAGATTTAGTAAGCTCTTGTTGTGTTTGTCCGGTTGGATTGTCTTCACTCTTTTTATCATGCAAAAACTTGCATACTGTGTGCACTTTCTGGATTCTTTAGGTTGTTTAATTATGTTTCCGAGAAAGTTTATAGTTTAATCCGATCCGTGCAGGTTGCAACTGTAAGATGGCCGCAACACCAGCAACCGGTTTTTCTGTTGGATCCACAGCATCTGCTGGGCCCAAAGTTGGCTTCACGCAGTTGAATGCTTCCAGCGTGAAGTTGAACCCAAAAAAGTACCTCACGAGCTTCAGTGGCCTCAAGGCAGCAAACTCTGTGAGTTGTGAGTCACAATCGTCGTTCTTGGGTGATGAAAGCACTCTAGTTCTTAAGCAGGGCTACAATTCTATGGCCCAGAAATACAGCAACAGATCTTACACTCGTGTTCAGCCTCAGGCATCGTATAAAGTGGCTATTCTTGGAGCTTCTGGCGGTATAGGCCAGCCACTAGCCCTTTTGGTCAAGATGTCGCCACTGGTTTCCGAGTTGAACCTCTACGATATAGCAAACGTGAAGGGAGTTGCTGCCGACCTCAGCCACTGCAACACCCCGTCCAAGGTGTCGGATTTCACAGGAGAGTCTGAGTTGGCTGCTTGTTTGAGAGACGTGGATGTTGTGGTCATACCAGCTGGTGTTCCGAGGAAGCCAGGCATGACTCGTGATGACCTCTTCAACATCAACGCCAACATCGTGAAGACCTTGGTCGGGGCCGTCGCTGACAACTGCCCCGATGCCTTCATTCACATCATCAGCAACCCAGTCAACTCCACTGTTCCGATCGCTGCTGAGGTCTTGAAACAGAAAGGAGTTTACGATCCAAAGAAGCTCTTCGGCGTCACCACTCTTGACGTCGTCAGAGCAAACACATTCGTCGCCCAGAAGAAGAACCTGAAGCTGATCGACGTCGACGTCCCAGTCGTCGGGGGTCACGCAGGGATCACCATTCTGCCCCTGCTGTCGAAGGCGAAGCCGTCCATCACTTTAACCGACGAAGAAGTGCAAGAACTGACTGTGAGGATTCAGAATGCTGGGACCGAGGTCGTCGAGGCAAAAGCAGGAGCCGGGTCCGCCACCCTCTCCATGGCGTACGCCGCGGCGCGATTCGTCGAGTCTTCGCTCCGAGCGCTCGACGGGGACACGGATGTCTACGAGTGCTCGTTCATCCAGTCCGAGCTGGCCGAGCTTCCGTTCTTCGCATCAAGGATCAAGCTCGGGAAGGACGGGGTTGAGGCGGTGATATCGTCCGAGCTTCAAGGGCTGACCGAGTACGAGCAGAAGGCGTTGGAGGAGCTCAAGACGGAGCTGAAGGCGAGCATCGAGAAAGGCGTGGCGTTTGTTCAGAAGCAGGCTATCGCTGCGTGAAGAATGCAAGTCTTGGTACAGCTCAAGCGGCAGCATCTATTTTGAGGGTAATAATAATGAAAGTGGTGCGGCGATTGGGGCATCTTGTTTCAGTTTTGTAGGCGTCTTACTAAACCCATCGTCACTTTCTTTTACTGTTTTACATAGAAATTGAGTTATGTAGTGTTTTTACAAGTTGTGGGATTCTGTGTTTATTTATATTTGGTAATAACATTGCAGAGACAGTGTTGCTACGCTGTTCAAACTGCTGCATTCTGTTTTCTCTTCTATCACTCTCTCTCTCTCTCACACACACACACACACACACAAACTGCTATATTTGGTTCTATGGATTAGATAAAATTGAATCTTATGAATATTGTAGAGTTTGATGCATTAGGCAAAATTGAGTCTTCTGAATATTGTTTGATTGAGCAGATAAAGTTTGATACTTAATATCAGGAAAATGACACGTACGATTAATTGGTGCTTAATCGTGGGACAATGACATGTAGGGTTAGTCTTGGTTTTCTTCGTGTGACAATTAATCTCGGGTTAACTTAATATCGGACAATTTTGGAAAAGCTAATCTTGAACAATTGAGCATCCCCATAATAGACTCGAACAAACCAAATCACTTCTAAAACCTTTATATGTGCACATTTTGAGACACTTTCTTCGAAACATAGTAATGACATAAGAGCATCCACTATAGGCGGATGCTTTCCATCGCCCCGCCCCCTTTTTTTGTCCACAGCACCACTTTTTTGTCCATAGCCCCAATTTTTTCCTCCACTGCCTCACTATAGGCGGACACTTCCAATAGCCCCAAAATTTTATAACCAATTTTTATTTTAATTTTTTCGTTGAAGTTTTTAAATCAGCTGAATTGAAATATTTACAAAACGAGGTAATTGAGACCGAATATTCGTTGTATTGGCAAAGGTAAATATTTACAATAACGACGGTACGCCGCCATATCCCGACGGCTGGGAAGTATTGCCACCATATCCCGATTCGTGCGAGCCGGGGGATTCGTCGTCTCCACCGTGCATTTTTTTAGAGTGAAAGTGTAGATAGTGATGTATGAAAATGAAGTGTGTGAAAGTGTGTAAAAATGGATGGTGGAGGAGGAGTATTTATATATGTAATTTTTGAAAAAATTAAAAAAAAAAAAAAATTAATCAAAGGGGGCGGACGTGCATAGCCCGTCGCCCCACTATAGACCGCCCCACCCATCGCCCCATTTCGCCCCGCGGCCCCCACCATCGCCCCGCGATCGCCCCGTAGGAGGCGATGCCTCTACCGCCCCACAATAGCCCCATTTTTCTTGTCCGCCACGGGGCGGACGTTTGCTGCACTATAGACAGCCCCACAATAGCCCCAAATTTTCGTCCGCCCCATTCTCTCCTATAATGGATGCTCTAACACGTCTTTCGTTCTGTCTGTCAAATAGTAGTCTCATTTCAACTCGAATTTCTTCAAATTCGTGATGAATAAGGAGAGTCATAATTGTGAACGAACGAAGAACATAAAAAATAAAAAATGGATTATCAAAAGAGAGAGAAGTACTTAACTAATTGAAAGTAAGAACTTTTTTCCATATTTGATTGTGTATGATTCTACATCTGTATTCCAAATATCAGTATCCACCGGAAAATCGGCCAGCCTTGTCGCGGCAGCTCAATGCGCTCCGTCCTTCCTCCACCCAGGTGCGCTTAACTTCGTGAGCCTCACTGATAAACCTCGCTCACATTCCGTTATCATTCCATCTCAACCTCAGACGACGCTCATTACCAATAGTCGTTGCAAGAGCAAACCCCGTCTCCAAAATGATGAAAACGAGCGCGATCCCTGATCACCACTCTCCGGTTGTACACCGAAGACAGAATCTTGAAAAAATTATGACAATCCACACATATCCTCAGGTCTTTCGCAATCCTCAACGTAGTCCCGGGGGCGTAGAGAGAATCCCGAAAGCAGCCGCGAGTTTCTCACTATGGTAGGACAAGACATACGCCTCGCTCCCAGATTCAGCCCTTTGCATCTCAGAGGATATCTCAGCCACATAGCCGCCAATCCTCAGCTGCTGGATGATCTCTCCGAGCATCTCGTAGATCTCCCTCTTCCGCGGATGCAAAACATCGTCCGCGAAGAACTCGTGCGCCTTCCCCTTCAACTCGATCGTGCTAGAAGCAGGCGTCGTGTGAATCCCTTTATCCTTCATAGCTTTCCTAACTTCCATCACCTTGTCCGAATCCCCACACGACGAATATATGTTGAGAAGGAGCACGTAGTCCCCGGCTTCTTGAGCCTTCAGTTCAACGAGATGCTCGATTACTCGCTCCCCAAGGTCAGCATAGCCATGAATCCTGCAGGCTCCGAGCAACGTCCTCCACATTGTTGCGTCCGGCTTGATTTTCATTGAACGGACAAGGCCTTATGCCTCGTCCAACAGCCCTGCGCGGCCGAGGAGATCCACCATACACCCGTAGTGGCGGACATTAGGCGTGACGCCAAAATCGTGCGTCATCGATTGGAAATACATCCGGCCCTCGTCCACTAGCCCCGAGTGGCTGCACGAGGATAAAAGGGCAGTGAACGTCTGCTCCGCCGGCGAGACCCCTTCGCGCAGCATCCGTTCAAACGCCTCGACAGCGTCCCTGCCGTAGCCGTTGCTCGCTAGTCCCGAGATCATCGCAGTCCACGACACAACGCCTCTCCAATCAGCCGAGCGGCGAAACACCTCGAACGCTTTCTCGACACACCCGCAGCGGGAGTACATCGTTATGAGGGCGTTGGAGACTCTTCTCGAACTGATCAAGCCGTGTTCTAAGATAAAAGTATGAACTTTCTCTCCCCATTCCAACGAATTCAAGCTGCCGCAAGCTTGTAGCATCAGCAAACAAGTGACGTCATCGGGGATACATGAATTCGACCTTCTCATCTCATCAAACAACGCCAGAGCATCGCGGGTTCGCCCGTTGCGAGTGTAGCAAGAGATCAAGACGTTCCAAGCGACAACGTCTGGTTCAGGCATTTTGTCGAACACTTTGCAGGCGTCGTCACCTTTCTCCAGAGATGAGTAGAAATCCATCAATGTTGTCTGCAAAAGCGAATCAGATAGGTACCCGTCTCTCCAAATCCTTCCGTGAACCTGCATCCCGTTTCTCAAGGATTCCATCTTCGCGCAACACTTGATGGCGGCGGTTGCTGACAACGCGTTTGGTGAAATGCCGGAGTGAAGTAATTCATGGTAGAATTGAAAACCTCTGCGGGATGAATCGCGGCGGAAGGAATGGGCCCTTATTAGGGTGTTGTAGAGGGAGATGTTGGGGTCTGGGAAGGCGGAGAAGACTCTGCCGGAGTAGGATAAATCGAGCAGCGCGAGGCGGGAGAGGAAGGCGAGGAAAACGGTGGGGTTTAAGAAATGGGAGGAGCGGAGAAGGAAGGAGTGGAGTTGGAGAAGATGAGGTTTGTGTTTGATTGATTTTATGAGAGAGATGATCTTCATATCTTGACGATTCGCGCTTACCGGAGGAATTTGCCGGCGAATTTTCTCTCTGCAAATACAAATCCATCTCAATAATATTTATTTATTTAATAACTACTGAATAAATAAATAAATAAATACTAATATTTGAAATGAAAAAATAGTTGATACAAACGAAATATACTATTGAATTTTAAATTGTTAATAAA
Source organism: Salvia splendens (assembly GCF_004379255.2). Taxonomy (NCBI): domain Eukaryota; kingdom Viridiplantae; phylum Streptophyta; class Magnoliopsida; order Lamiales; family Lamiaceae; genus Salvia; species Salvia splendens. The sequence continues at coordinate 26,499,991 of NC_056050.1, read as the reverse complement.
GTAAGTATGAGTTTCTTCTTTTAAGAGTTTCTCTATTTGTATGTGTGTGATTTGATAATATTCTAGTATAAAAAAAAGAATGAGAATATAAAATCCAGTTGAATTATAAGATCATTTGGGAATTGGGATCCATTTTTAAATTCCTTTAAATCAAATTTACTGATTTTATCTATTATATTATCACGAATAGTAAGTCCGAAGATAAATTCCTATGTAAATAGTACGAGTATTTTTTTTAATCTTGTCTAAGTCCATATTTGTCAATAAGATGAAGTTCCTCTTACAGTTACACTAGACTTAACCATTTAGAGACACAAATTCAATTAAATTCAGCTTTTCATACAATACATAATTATTTACTTGTGAAGGAAAAACTTTAAATAAAATCGGTTTAAAATAACAAGAAAAAAAAAGAAATACTTGTACTACTATACAACAAAACTAGCGAAATGGATTCATGGACACAATCCATTTTTAAAAGAGAGCGAAAACAAAATTCGATACAACGCATTAAACCCGAATACGCAGGGCTTTTAGGAATTCTTCAAGCTTCAGGTCGATGGTACAATTCCATTTTCTAGATTTGTCATTGTCTACTAAGAAACAAATCAAATTTTTAGTATGTGACATTTTCTTCAATAAAGAGTGTGTTTAACCATGATAAAAATTTAATAAAAGGAAAAGAAAGTCTTGCATGGATTAGTGAAAATTCTTTCTTTTCTCCATCCCCAAAAAATTAAAAGAATAGGAAAAAAATAGAAGTGTAGTATATTTGAAGGACTATTACAAGTTTGAATGCAGAGAGATTTATCTTAGTGTTGTACATAATCTAAAGACTGAAGTAAAGAAAAGCATAAAGGAAATCCATTAAGCACAAGTAACCAAGACTCTCTCTCAATGCAAGAGTTTTGCCAAAAAAAAGCAAAATAATGCTTTGTAATTTTGTTTGGGTGATTTTTATGTGTACTATCAACATGTCCCTAGTAATTTTCCACTTTATCTAGCTTTTTTGCAAACTCACTATTCTCAACTTTAGTAAGCAAGCCACTATATTTGAAAGTGATGTAGAACACAACATTTTTTAATGACTTGGTGTATTTTGGAGTGTGATTCCAACAAACCAAGAAAAGCTATTCATTGTCCCATTTAAAGGTTCTCATACGCTACATTGGATGAAAAATATCACTATAAAGTTCTTGTATTCTCAAATGCAAAAAATTGTGTACACCTTAATCTACGGTGCATCTTCCCTAATTAAATCCAATTAGGATTTTATTTGGACGAATCTACTAGTGTTGATATATGAAGCCTGAAAGGAAGTGAATTAGTTAAGACCCAACACATGTTTTACTCTAGGCCCATTACATTTCCTAATGTTACTAGGAATAAGTCTTGATATAGAGCTGGTGTCTCTCTTGTATCCGAGAATATACAGTAAAATCTCTAGCTTAACATCACCCCTAGTAGTAGATACATATTATATTGAAGTAGGTAAACAATTCTTGTGTTTGTCTTGTTATATTTGTGATTACTTGTGTGTTTATTTCTATTAGGCACGACAAGCCTAGATTCGCCGATCTAGACATTGTCTTAAGCCGACGACCTACATTCTTTAATAGTCTCGTAAACCTAAGTTTACAACATTGAATCGATTCGTGCACGAGTGTGGCTCACTCACTCCACCGCTAGGCTAACTTCCCGGGTTTTGGCAGTTTTTTTTTAATGATGGTCTAAAGAGGAAGGGAAGGAATAGGGAGTTTGAGAACCAATGCTAAAAAGATTCTTGGCTTCTCAAGGTTGATGCTTTTTCCAACCAACTTTTGGTTCAAACCTGTCAAAATGTTCTAAAACAGCCTTATCATTGCTTATGATTGGGGTGAATTTAGCTTCTCTAGATGTTTTGGGACCCTTTTTTCTACTTTGTGCTTTAATCCAACATTAGATTTCAAGTACAAATAAGGCATTAAGCAAGCAGACAAGCACCCTCATTTTCAGACAAAGAATCTATCTCACTCTCAAAGATGTGCCGCTCAACTTACCGGATCGCCCTTCTCGTATTCTTCTGTGTCGGGCTGCTCTCGATAACTGTTCCCACGGCAAGAAGCGTCGGTCTTGCTCTAAGACGGGGAGGAGGAGGGAGGCTTCTCGTGGCCTTAGAGGAAGTGGACGTGCCTTTTGAAACCGCGCATTCGCCTGCAATGACTTTTGATTCGAACCAATCGGAAAAGAGAACGGTCCGAGGGGGATCGGACCCTATTCACAACCGGTCCTGACCCTGCAAACGACGAGGTTACAAATTTTCGCTGCTCTTGATGCCTAATATCGTGCGATTGTTTCATTTGTCTAGATGTTGTATCTTCTTCGTATACGCAGCTCGCTCGAAGAAGCAAACATGTGTTATAGATTCTAAGCATTGATCACATACGTATTATGCTCATTTTCACATAGGAATATACAGTTCACTTCCTATTTGAATCAAGAATTATATATAATTGCAAAAAAAACAGAGTTTTCATATTCTACACAGCAAAATTGGGGATAGCAAAAAACATTCAACTATGGATTCCTAGAATTCAAGATTTTATAAACATTATTGAAATTGTGACCTGCGGTAGCGAGTCCTCCGATGCACATCGAGCTTAGTGTGCATTTTCTTGCGGTAAACAGTCTGCCAGATCATGTCGACAGCGTCGTTAGGCCGAGATGGGTGCTGGTACTCGAACTGTCCAGCAATCGCCTTCAACTTCTCCCACATTTTGGTCCACTCCTCTTGCTTGATGCCTCTGAGAAGATTCAGGAGGTAGCCGTTGCTGCTCACGGCATCCGATGCACGGACGAATATGCAGAACTCCGAGTAGTCGAGAACATCCTCGTACGGTAGCTCAATCTCATCGCTGATGATCACGGGGACGCAGTGGCTTGCGATGGCATCGAACAGGCGATTGGACGAAGGGGTGTCTCCGGCGATGTTTAGGCAAAACTTGGACGAGGCCATTCCCTTGCCCGCCTTGCTGATCCCGTGCGCTTGGACGCTCCCGAATGTGAAGTGCACGTCGCTCTCGTCTTTAAGAAGGTAGAATAGCTCTTGACGAATAGCTCCACCCTGAAAAACCGAACAAACGGTATCCATACCATAGATAAAAACAATAAGTTAAATGGTCGATTTTTTTCCGTCATTTTTGTGAATAAAATGTTCCCCGCAAAAGATTTCCGACGATCGGGATATCGTTGTGGCAGACGAAAATACACATCCCTTGTCTACATGACAATTGTGTATTTCGTTTGCCACAACGATATATCCCAACTGCCGGAATTTTTTAGAGACAGCAAAGTGTACGATTGTCGAGTATCTCTACACAATATATCCACAGTTACAAGCGCCTAAAGAAACCATGAACACAGTTTTTGTACGATAAATCAAGATTCTAACAATTACCAAACTAGGAAAAGCATCATAAATCTTTATTTATTACAACTACATAAGTCTATTCGAGATCTAATATAGCCTAACATCAAAGTCTTACATATATCAATCTGAAAAGGTAGCTCAAGTAAACAAAAGAAACTAGACATGTTCGTATTCTTTGAACTCTATGACTGAACGAGCTCCACGCGAAGCGGAATAAGCATTAAAGACAAATACTTTATCGAACGGGTATATGTATAGATAGAGAGATAGTACTTACATCCTTCCGATAAATTGCTCCTTGAAAATAGGCCAATATTGGCCTCTCACTGAAAGGGGCAGAATCAGCAGCCGGAATCGTTCTCACCATATGCTTGTATGGGGCAATCACATCCTTCTCGACATTCGCTATTTCAGGCGGATATCTCCCAAAATCAGCGAGCACGAACATAGCCGACCCCAGCTTGTCCCTAGCAAGCAGCATGCTATTCGGGTGATGAGCCAAAATCAGATGATTTCTCCCACCAAATCGCTTCCACTCGCTCCGGCCCTTCAGAAACAAAACGAGCCGTTCCTGCAGCATCCTGTCGAGGCTAACGTTCTGCTTCCCCTGTCGCTTTGAGTGCCGGTTGTAGCTCAAAGACGAGAAAAAGGGCACAAAAATTACATCAGCTTCTCTCGAGTTGTTGACTCTGATCGCACTACACGGCCTGGCCACATCCGCGCCATTCGATGCAAGAAGGTCGAGAGTGAGCCAATACTCCGCGCTATGCTGCAGATTCAAACCACCGGGGTAAGACGGGATTACGCCCCTTCCATCAATGCTAGGCCAAATTTGATGATCCTCGTTCTCCCTCCAGCCTAGCAACCCGAAATGAAATTCGAGAGGCAAGTCATACATATATACCCTAAGAAGAGCCCGCTCTACGTCACAAGACAAGCCCTGTGAGTTGAGCTCACTAACTAAATTCGCTCTATCAAGAACACGACTCCCCTGTTTACTGCCTTCTCTACTCAAGTTCGAGCCAGCCGGTGATGCATTGCTCAAGCTTATAAACGGGAAAACCGGGCTAGGCGCTGAAGAATGACGGAACTCGATAAGGGACAGTGTTGATGAGATCAAAAGAAACACTGAGATTGCTATGAGACAAGAAAGATGCCTTGATGGCATAACCTTCTTCTCTGAAATTGATGAAGACATTTGCACATCAAAATTGCTCCAAAATCTTCCAATTTTATTCCCAGATTCATATAAATGGAAATTATATGGAATCAAATGAATCCCAATCCTACTATATTACACATGTTTTAGCAATTTCCCTACAAAAATTGAATTGAAGAATAAACCCTAGAAATCAAATGAATTTCCTTTGATCATTACATTACTCAATAAATAAGACCCAAAATCCAACCTGCAAAAGTGAAACACACACAGGAAAGCATATGAGCATCGATAAATTCAAGAAACAGAAATCTCAACATAATTACAAGCTCAAAACTTTGCCAAGATTCAATTTTTTTATTCTGGGCCATCAAGAATTTATACAATTTATTCAAATTTCATCACCATAAACAAATTACCAAAGCAGAAAAAGATGGGCAAGACAGAGATACCTGTTTTCAGCTGAACATCAGCTCTCTTCACCAATTTCTTGAAATTCCCACTAAATCTTGATCATCTCTACAAAAGAAAAACCATTTTTTTCTACACTAAATTTGAATTTTACAATAATTACACTGATTCAATAAAAAATGCTTGCAGGGTTTGAGAATTTTGAAATAGAGATTTTGCAGGCTGCTATATAATTTATTATTATTTCCTCGATTTTGGTTGTGATTTTGACAGATGTTGAATACCAAGAACGGATTTTTGCCTAATGTCATTATTCTTGAAGGCCACCGAGTCACTTTCTTTCTCCCATACAATATTTCTTTACACAAGTCAAGTTTTTGGTATGAATATATGTAAATAATTACTCCCTTTTTGGTGATTATCTGTCATTTTAATTTTGGGTTTTAAATATTACATTTTGGAGATGTTTATCAAAATAAGTAAAAAATAAATGAAACATATATTCGTTGAAGGACTGAAAAGGAAATGCGAGACAGTAATAAGGATGAAGGGAGTATTTAATTTGTATGAATTTAGGTAAATTTTCATAATCAACTATTGTGCACTTTATTAATTTTCAGTAAATATTATTTTATTACATAGATTTGATAGAAACAATATATGGAGATTGTAGTAAATGAGTGGGGGTGGGATATGGAATGTTTGGTGACAACGACTGTTTATTAGAATATTAATAAGGTTTCATAGATTGATCGAATTAGAATGAATCGTGACATTAATTTGTAAGAAATGAAGCCCATTTATAGCAAAGTCTATAAAAAGAAATGAGGTTTTGAGTGGGGCTGTGTGTGCAATGTTGTAGTAATACATACAACGTTGTTTTGTTAGACTTAAAATAGTTGTTTGTTTTTATTACTTTGTAAATGAAACGATTTTATGATATTTTGAAATATTAAATTTTGACAAACAATATTTTTTTAAAGATAATTTGTGACAAAAAATATGGCCTTACACAAAATAATAAAATAACAAAATATTGGGCCTCATCTTATACCTACATAGCCTCAATTTTCTAAAGATGTTGACAAACTTTCTAGAGGCCTTTTTGTACATGGGCCAATGAAGTAATAGCAAATGCTTTGATGAGTTTTATATTTACCTTCATAAAAATAATTAAAGCATATAACCGTAGTACTAGTATGTTAGTTTATTTCCTTCACAAAATCTACATACAGAGTCTCAAAATTTCTGAAAAAAATTGCTAAATTTTACTTGTTTTACTCTGGGCTTTCAAGAGATTTCTTACATTTAAGAAATAGGAGTACTCCCTCCATTCCGCTATAGTTAAGACGTTTCCTTTTGACATAGAGATTAAGAAAAAAATGTTTATTATGTTAAATAGAGAGAATAAAGTAATACAGAGAAAACCATATATAGAATAAAGTAGATAAATGAATAAAATAGAGAGAATAAAATAAAAGATAGAATGAAGTAGGAATGGAAAAATACAACTCTAACTCGCACCCGATTGACCCGTAACTTGATAGAGTTGGCCCGAAGCCCGCTGGGCTGACCCGACTGACATCCCTATGTCATATCATTTCACATATAACATAAAATTGATAAATTCTAAGATTTCTGGTTTTAACTTAAAGCAAACCAAATTATTATACTGTTAGCACTAAAAAAGTTGACCTTATCACTTTCAACTATGTTAGCACACATCTCGTCATAAAGACTAAAGCCAACAAATTAACCTTATCTGTTCCATTTACCTTTATATAATTATTAGTACTAAAGTCCTAAATTAGTCTCTTATATTTGTAAAAAAAAAACTTTTCAGTTCTATATATTAAGTGCGTTAGCTTCTAGTCCTAAACAATATGTTTTGATTCATATTTAACTGTTCTGTCAAAAGTAACAGTCATTCGCATTTTGACCTTATTGATGAGTTAAATATGGACCAAAACGTAATTAAAATGTGTAGGATCAAATATGTACCGGATCACTTTAAAAGTAGTTGACCATTAATTTATCACGGAACCGTTAAATATAAACCAAAATATATTGTTTATGACGAAAAGCTACTTACACATTTGATGTTTCATACTAAAATATATTTTGAGCAAATGACCAATTTTGGATTTTAGTGGATGATTATGTATATAAATACATATGCATCCTTGTGTGTCAGTGTGGGTATATTCAGTTCTTCTTCACGATACAAACTGTTCTCTCATATTATACTTTGCAACTTAATTTTGTAGGAAAAATTAAGCAATGGCGAGACAGATAATTGTGCTCAGACATGAAGATGGAGTCGTCTACATGAAGTGCATGAAGAACCATGGTGCTTCTCGACACAACTGATTCAAGAAAAGTAACTGTCATTCACATTTTGATCTTATTGATGAGTTAAATATTGACCAAAACATACTTAAAATGTGTAGAATCAAATGGAGTATGTACCAGACCATTTTAAAAGTAATTGACCGTTAATTTTTTTACAGAACCGTTAAATATAAATCAAAAGATATTGTTTATCACGAAAAGCTAATTACACATCTAATGTATCGGACCAAAATATATTTTGAGCAAATGGCCATTTTGGATTTTAGTTGATAATCATGTATATAAATACATATGCATCATGTGTGTCATGTGTCTGTGCGTATGTTTAGTTCTTCTTCCCGATAGAAACTGTTCAATCATTTCCATCGAGTTTTCGAAGTCAATTATTGAAAATTGTAATAGAAAAACACAAAAAATATAATTACAACTAACACTACACACATTTTGAAGCTTGTGGTGCTTCTCGACACAACTGATTCGAGAAACGGTCTTTCGCATTTTGATCGTATTGCTCAAAAATATTTAGGTCTGATACTTTTAAATGTGTAATTAGCTTTTTGTCATAAACAATATGTTTTGGTTTATATTCAATGGTTCCATTAGAATTTAATCGTCAACCACTTTTAAAGTTATCCATTGCATTTGCACAAAAACATTTTTGACCTTACACATTTTAAGCATGTTAGCTTTTGGACGAATATGCAAGCAATGTACATGTGTGTGTGCGTGCTGTGTGCGCGCGCACACACACGTGTGTGCATTGTATTTGTGTGCGTGCGTGCAGTGTGTGTGCGTACAGTGTTTGTGTGCGCGCAATGTATGTAGTGTTTGGATCTTTTTTCAATTATTGAAATTTCAAAATTTTACATTATTAAAATCTAAAAATTACAAAACTGAGTTGATAATTCCAAAAAGAACGATGATTTCTAAGATCAAAATATATCAAATAAAGAAATAAAATGGAAATAATAATAATAATAATACATATGTAGGACCAAAAATAATACTAGATAAATGTACAAGACTAATTTTGGATTTTAGTAATAATTATATAAAGATAAATGAAGCAAATAAGGTGCTATTGGCTTTATGTCGAGATATAATTTTGTGCAAACAATATAGTTGTCTTTATTTAAAAGTAAAAATTTTAGAATTTATATTTTTGTGTTTTTCTATTTCAATTTTCAATAATTGACTTCGAAAACTCGACGGAAATGATTGAACAGTTTCTATCGTGAAGAAAAACTAAACATAAACACACTGACACATGACATACATGATGCATCTGTATTTATATACATGATTATCAACTAAAATCATAAATGGTCATTTGCTCAAAATATATTTTGGTCCGATATAATTAGCTTTTCGTGATAAACAATATCTTTTGGTTTATATTTAATGGTTCCGTAAAAAAATTAACGATCAACTACTTTTAAAATTGTCTGGTACATCTACACATTTTAAGTATGTTTTGGTGCATATTTAACTCATCAATAAGATAAAAATGCGAATGACCGTTACTTTTCTCGAATCAGTTGTGTCGAGAAGCACCACAAGCATCCCCGAAGATTGTGGTGTACATTAATATAGGTGAAAATTTAATTATACTTTTATCGGATCAGTCGTGTCGCGAAGCACCACAGGCATCCCGAAGATTGCAGGCACGTCTGTATACTTTTAATGAAAATAACATATGTGTAACACCACAAAAATATGTGGTTTTGGGTGTAAATGAAACCACTAGATAAAATAAAACATCATAATTAGATATTTTGTTTGTAAATCTTACGGAACCAATTCATGATTTAAATAACCTATCCCTTAACTAAAATATCAATGTTGGGATATAAGTTCATTTCCTTGTAATCTTCAGATGTACATGTTATCAATACACATACAGAATCTGATAATTTAACATGATACATTTGTTAAATAAAATCAGTAGTACCGGGAAGCACCGCAAGCATCCCGAAGATCACAGGAACATCCATACACTTTTACTGAAAACAATAGTAGTATGTCTTTAACATCACCAAATTCTGTCGTTTTATAAGCAATACACTTTTGCTTTTCGGCTCGTCACAAACTCCTTACACTATTTATAGTTTAAGTTAGAATTAATGCATTTATATGTTAGATTAAGTTAAGAGCTCCTTTATTAAGTGTTGTCTCATTACACTTACAATTCTAATTTAATTACACTAAAAAATCAATTCCAAATTTACGGCCTAAAATGAAAAGTGCGAGTAACATGAGACGGAGGGAGTATATTTAGTTTACAAATCTTACGGAACCGAACATATTATAATCTAAAATTATTATATAAATGACTTACCTTGATAAAAACTCAAATGTTGGGATATAAATTGGTACTTAAATTTCATTATAATCTCTTGATATCCATGATATCAATACACATACCAGATCCACATTTTGATATTTCAATACATTCATAATACAAAACGAAACAAAAGATCCAAATTGAAAATAAATTGAACAATTCCAACCCATATAAATGCATTGGATTATTTGAATTTCCAAATAAAATAAAACCGTAAAATACATTGAAGACCTAGTAATCTCCAACTACTACCATCCTGTGATGATCACGGTGGCAGCCACAGGCATCGCAGTGCAGCTCCGCGTCCGGCCTTTCCGGGCTTGGCGGAGAGGCCATGAACTCCCCGCAGCCATCGACTGCGTAAAGTCCGAGATGAGCAGCATGGTTCTTCATGCAGTCCATGTAGACGACGTTCCCCGGGGCAACTTCATGTCTAAGCACAATTATTTGTCTCGCCATTGCTTAATTTTTCCTACAAAATTAAGTTACAAAGTATAAAATGAGAGAACGGTTTGTATCGTGAAGAAGAACTGAATATACACACAGGGGCGTAGCTAGGATTTCATCTGAGAAGGGGCAAAATTTTGTATATAGGAAAAATTTATCTATTTAAGAAGGGGCAATTAGTATAATTAGAGTATATAATTGGAAATTTATATGTAAATGTATAAGAGTGAGGTAGGGGTGAGGAGGGGCAATTGCCCCAGCACCTTTCAAGCTGGATCCGCCCATGTATACACACACTGACACAAGGATGCATATGTATTTATATACATAATCATCCACTAAAATCCAAAATTGGTCATTTGCTCAAAATATATTTTGGTATGATACATTAAATGTGTAATTAGCTTTTCGTCATAAACAATATGTTTTGGTTTATATTTAACGGTTCCGTGATAAATTAATGGTCAACTACTTTTAAAGTGATCCGGTACATATTTGATCCTACACGTTTTAGTTACGTTTTGGTCCATATTTAACTCATCAATAAGGTCAAAACGCGAATGGCTGTTACTTTTGACAGAACCGTTAAATATGAATAAAAACATATTGTTTAGGACCAGAAGCTAACACACTTAATATATAGAACTGAAAAGTTTTTTTTGACAAATATAAGAGACTAATTTTGAACTTTAATAGTAATAATTATATAAAGGTAAATGGAACAGATAAGGTTAAGTTGTTGGCTTTAATCTTTATGTCGAGATATGTGCTAATTTAGTTGAAAGTGAAAAGGTCAACTTTTTTAGTGCTAACAGTATAATAATTTAGTTTGCTTTTAAGTTAAAACCAGAAATCTTAGAATTTATCAATTTTATGTTATATGTGAAATGATATAACACAAGTTTTTGTATCTTTCTATTTCAATTGTCAATAGTTGACTTCGAAAACTCTTGAACGACCAATTAGTAATTCCTCATTTCCATTAAATGTTAAGCATTTGTTTTACCGTGCATGATTTTATGGAGTAGTTTTGTGAGTTGAGTGGAAAGATAATAGAGTAGAGATGATGTTATTTTTATTATACTATATCACTTTAAATGAGATAATAAAAAAGAAAAACATTTCATATTTAATGAGATGAAGAATTTTTTTTTTTTGGGAAGATTCCAAAACATTGAAGTTGATGGGACCTTAGTTGGGATTTATTCAACTCATGTAACCTAAGGCATCTTTTTCTTCAATTTTTCCACTTTTAATTGAGGCAAATAGATTTAATTGCGGCGAATGGGTTTGAAGAGACACGTTTATAATTGAGGCAAATAGTTTTGAATTGACGAATTTAAAATTGAGAAAATAGATTAAAAGATCAGATATGGTTCTTTTTCAATTATTTCATTAATTTGAATTTTGAAAAATTATGTGTGATTATGAAGCCAAAATACTAAATAATAGTGCTATTTGATCGTTATTATGGATGACCATAAATACTCTTCTTTCATAAAAATGTACAAATTTAAATTTTATATAGTATTTATAAGGTCTAATTAATATATCCGCGATCTTAATATAGTACTTATAAGGTCTAATTAATGTACCAGGTCTAATTAATGTACCCACGATCTTCGGAATATAGTGCTTACAAGGTCTAATTAATGTACCCGCGATCTTCGGGATACTTGCGCCGCTTTGTTATTTGATCATTATTATGGATAGCCATAAGTATTCTCCTTTCGTAAAAATGTAAAAATTTTAATTTTATATAGTATTTACAAGGTCTAATCAATGTACCTACAATCTTCGGGATGCTTGCGGCACTTTTCGATACGGATGGCCATAAGTGTTCTCCTTTCATAAAAATATACAAAATTAAATTTTATATAGTACTTACAAGGTTTAATTAATGTATCCGCAATCTTCAGCATGGATGACCAAAACATATTGTCTAAGACGATAAAAAAATTTAGATAAAATAGGACTAATTTTGTATTTTAGTAATAATTATATAAAAGTAAAAATAGAATAGATAAGGTCAACTTGTTTGTTTTTTATGTCGAGATATGTGGCAACCGCTAACAATTTTTTCAAAATGAAATGGGACAAATTTTATACTTTAGTAATAATTATATAGAAGTAAAAATGGAATAGATAAGGTCAACTTGTTTGTTTTTTATGTCGAGATATGTGCTAACAGTATAGTTTATTTGAAAATTATAAAGTCAACTTTTTTAATGCTAACAATATAATTTGATTTGCTTTAATTTAAAACGAGAAGTCTTATAATTTAAAAATTATATGTAATACGTGTGATAAGAAATCTTAGAATTTATAAATTTTTATGTAATATGTGCAATGATATCACACAAGTTTTTTGTGTTTTTCTATTTCAATTGTCAATAGGTGACTTCGAAAACTATTGAACGACAAGTAATTCCTCCTTTCGATTAAATGTTAAGAATTTTTGGGAAAGATTTCAAAATCATATAAGTTGATGGGACCTTAGTTGGGATTTATTCAATTCATAAAACCTCAAGCAACTTTTTCTTTCATTTTTTTGCACTTTTAATTGTGGCAAATATATTTGAAAAGACACGTTTATAATTGAGACAAATAGATTTGAAGATATACATGTTTATAATTGAGGCAAATAGATTTAAAGATCAGGTATAGATCTTTTTCAATTATTTCATAATTTGAATTATGAAAAATTATGTGTGATTTTGAAGCCAAAATACTATAATAGTATTATTTGATCATTATTATGGATGGCCATAAGTATTCTTCATTCATAAAAATATACAAATTTAAATTTTATATAGTACTTACAAGGTCTAATTAATGTACCTGCAATCTTCGGGATGCTTGTGGCGCTTTTCGATGTGACTGATTCGATAAAAATTCACCCTAACTTTTTCACCTATAATAATACAAGATCTAATTAATGTACTACGTTACATTTACTTAAATCTATTCTCTCAAAAGGGTCTAATAAAGTCTTGACATGAATATCTATTTAATTATGTTATAAACGTAGTAAGTGAGAGATAAACGTAGTTTTCTCTAATTCAAATCAATCAAATAATAAAAAAAATAATTACAAATGTACATAATACTATTAATTTTTAAATTTTACTGAATTATATTATGAATTAGTTTTATTATTTGTAAATTATATGTACAATATGTTTCTATTGTGGTTAATCATTGTTACAAAACCAAGGAGAATTAATTATCTTTGGTATTGCGATTTTAACTGTTTCAGAAAATAAATTTGAACCGAATTGAACATCTAAGTTATGAAAAACTGAAATTTGATCCAGAGAAAATATTCGAAATATTTGAATTGAATTCAATATTTCTATTCAGTTCGATTTGATTAATTTCTTGCTCACCAACCCCCTAGTGGCCATTAATGATTCCCAAAGCATTAATAAATTTGAATTTACTATTTTTATTTTTGTATAATTTTTAAATAACCAATATGTTTGTATTGTAGTTAATCATAGTTACAAAACAAGGAAGCATTAATTGACTTTGGCATTGCAATTTTAACAGTTCCTGAAAATCCATTCGAACCGAATCGAAAATCCAAGTCATGAGAAAAATGAAATTCGATTCGATTGAAATATCCGAAATATTTAAACTAAATTCAATATTTCGGTTCGACTCGATTCATTTGTCACTCATCCACCCTCCGGTGAACATTATGATTCCCAAATCTCAAAAAGTCAATGCTCCACATAAAGAAGAGAGCTTATTTTATGAGAACTTTAAACTTACGGAGTAATTTACACTTCTTTAGCTTTTTTTCCCAACATTTCAAAGAGCCTAAAAACCTTAAAATAACAACATTATAAGTAACATTAAAACCTTAATTAAAAACTGCTAAGTTGTTTTGAAGATATAATTATTCTTTTTCTTCAAAACAAATCAGCAGTTTCCCTCAAGGCCATCTCCACGAAATCCCCATCTTGCCCCTGCACCTCTGCCCCATCAAACAGCCACTTATCCAGCAATCCGAAGGGCATTTGCGTCTCTCCACAATCCGCCTTCAAATTCCCATTCTCCACAGAGATGTCCGAATTCGAGCGAGCGAAGGTCGCCGCCCCCTCGCTTGGGCTCGAGCTGAGCCCGAGCGAGGGGTTCTGATCTCCGCTGTAGCTCGATCCCGCCTCCTCGCTTTTCGGCGCCCCTTTCATCCAATTTTGCAGCAAGCGAGAAATGTTCTCAGCGCTTGCTGCATAGACAGACGACGACGACGCGAGCGTCGTCGTCGTCGATTTGTCTAGAGAGAGGGCCTCGCATAAGGCCTGTTTGGCCGTGTGGATATTTGTTTGGAGACGCCTCTCCCATTTGCCCTTGGAAACCGATCCCGAGGCGGCCGCGCCATTTTCGATACGGTCGGGATCGTGGCCTTGGTTCTTCCCAAGCTTCTTTCGTAGATGCGTGTTCCAGTAGTTCTTGATGTCGTTGTCTGTTCTCTGCGGTATGTACGACGCTATCGCAGCCCATCTGAAAATAATTTAATTTAAATAATGTATGTTTATTCGGAAAAAAAAAGTAAAAGTCAAAATCATTTGAGTCTTCTCCTCTAGTTTCAATAAAATGAAATTAGAGACAATCAAAACGTATACAAATAACGAGGTCTCGAAATTCGCATTTCTACGAGTCCCCGATGATTATTCCAATAATTATATATCCAATTTGACCTATGGACGAATATGCTAGCATACAATGTCTATATATACCGACCGATCATAGAATACAAATTATGATTTATTCGGATTAAGCTTCCTTCCTATTTGTTTAGAAGTTTTTCTTATATACGACTTTATAAAATATAAATTATTTATTCGAAAAACTAGACAACGCTTTTTGTTCCCGATCAACCCTAGATAGTTTCGAATCTTGCGTAAATTTTTTGGTTTTTCTTTTCTTTTTTTTCTTTCTAATTAAGGTAGCGTGTGTTATGAGTGAAAATGTCACGAACCGGTTGCCAAGAAGAGCTTGGAGGTGGATGATCATTTTCTCTTCTTGCTCGTTGAAATTGCCGCGCTTGATTCCCGGCCGGAGATAGTTAGTCCACCGGAGACGACAACTCTTGCTGCACCGGAGCAAACCTGAGATAACACCACAAAGAATTCAACAAAAATTTAAGTAAAAAAAAAAGAAGTGCATTATTCAAGAAGAGAGGGTAGGTAGAATATTTATTACACACCTATTAATTTCACAACTAACCCAAAATTGAGGTAAAATTAAAAAACAAGGAACAGCTCTCCAATTTCATATTTTTTGAATTTTTTTTCTTGCCTGTATTAGAAGGAACAGCTCTCCAATTTCCAGGCCCATGTTCTTGAATGTAAGAAACAAGGATGATATCTTCTTCAGGAGTCCATGGCCCTTTCTTCACACCAATTTTGTCACAACAAGGTGGTCTTCCCATATGAGAAAGTTTTGAATTTTGTAAAGATTTTTTTAGGTTTCCAATTGGAAAAAAAGGGTTTATGAAATCTTGTTTTTCTTGAGATGGTTAAGATGATCACTTGTGTTTTGAAGAGAGAGAGTAAGAATGACAAGAGTCTAATTGGAGGGGATAGGAAGAGTGTGAGGGATTATATAGATTAAAGAGAGTGTGTTTCTTGTTTAGGGTGAGAAGGGAGGGATGTAGAAAGGGTTTTATTTCATTAGAAGATTCAAATGAGGACAGCAAGTTGCATAATTGCATTTACTCTTTTGTTTGCAAAAGTCAAGCACCTTCTAATTTCTATCTCTCATTGTTCATACATACTATCATAGTACTACTATTTAATAGAGATGGAAGAGACGATGTACCGTACCAAAAATATAATCGGAAAATATTGATACGAGAAAAATATCATACTGAATTTTTTGATTTATCAAAGTTTCAGTATATTCGTTTTTACGATATACTTAAAATTCTGGTATACTAAAATACTGTTTCATTCACTGTATATTGAAAATTTGATATTTTCAGTTCAACAAGATTGGTATACTTAGTACTCCATTTTTTTCCACCACAAATATGATAAGCTATTGAAAATGCAAATGTGGCAATCAATGCTATTAATTTGATGCACTTCATGGAAAATTGAAGTTTCACTTAAATTATACAGCTTTTTGTACCATTATTGTCCTTTGGCTAATTATGTTATTTCAATTCTACAATTTTTACATAGTTTCCTCTGTATTAGAAACAAGGAATGGACCAAAATTATTTATCTCTATATATAGTTTAATAATGTAGAAAAATAGACTATAGACATGAATATAGTATTTTTTTTACGTACGTCTCGGTTGATTAAATAGGACAAATTTTATTTCAATGCTTTTTCAATACTTGTCTCATATGGTTGAATTACCAGAGTAATCAATCAAATCATCCGTGTAACTCGTATCGTCAAATATCAAGCTTAATCAGTTGTCACATTTTCCGATTTCCAAAATAAATGTGGTACTCATTTATCAATTTATTCAATCAAGTTACTAGTAACCTAGCATGCTTTTAAGTTGTGACATTGATTGTAGAAGATGGGTATTTTCAGGGAAATAATTATCTTATATTGAATTAGTGTAATGTTTAGGGTTATTCAAATTTAAAATCTATATACACATATATATTGCCATAAAAATATTACAAAATGTGTATGATGAAATACATGTATATTACGAGTTTAACTAATCAATATATACATAACTTGATCATGATTTGACAGCGCATATAGGAAAATTTGTAATATATATATAACTACAAGAAAGCAATATATGTAGGATACATCATATCACACACATTTATAATATCTAGACATATCATAAAAAAATGATTTAGATTGGTATGATCATTTCTTGTATGGCCTAGTGGTCCTTCGAGTAAAATCAAATTTATTGCAGATTTTGACAACAATTAAAGGAACCAATTGGAATTTTCTTTTGCAGCTATTTCACATGCAGACATGAGAAAATGTTTAAAACAAATTTAAAGCGAATTATAGAAAAAAAAAATCAAATTTACCCTAAATTGACCGACACCATTATTAATTATATCTTTAAATTTATAAAAGAATAATACTTATGAAACCTGCAAAATAATAATACTAACATGCGTGTACGAAATATATCTTTTTGTTGCTTCTAGAATAACTTCAAATAAAATTAGAATCCAAATAAATACTTACTAATTACTCCTATTAAGTATGCATTGGAGATTTGTAAAAAAATTTAATTTTTGTGTGACTATTTTCTCTTTACTATTAATAATGAAGTAGGTTTAGTACGCTATAATATATGTAGAGCCGTAATAGATAATTATTAGGTTCTTTTGCTTTAACTAATTGCAACTATTGCGATAATCTATATATAGACTATAATTCTATAGGTACTCTTTTAATGCTTATAACACCATAATCCAAAACTAAGATTAAATCTATACCCTTAGATTTTGAAATGAGTGGGTGAGATTAAAGCTCAAAAATTTTATTAAATAGTAGACAAAATATCAACAAAAGGGTAATATCGTCATTATGTTATCATATGATAATTTTGTGGGTGTTTTTTTATATCAACATAATGTATTACAAATATCAATAATATGACATGAGAATATCATTGAGATTTTTTTTGCATTTGCTGATAAAATCTGCTTATCAACATGTACGAAAATTGAAATATAATTTATCAAATTTCATCATCCGAACATCGTCGGAATCCTTATAAAATTATCTTTAATTTGATATATTTTTTTTGTGAAAAATAATTTAAATCGAGAGAGTTATGTAAATTTAAAGTTTTAAGATGATTTTGATTAGAGAGATTTGACATTAATACCCTTTAAGTTTATTTAATAATTTTTTTAATTTAAAATATAATGCATGCCGCATTATTTCAACCACTATATCTTCTAATCTAATGGCTAAGATTTGATCTTAATTTTTGATTGCTAATTAGTTAGCAATTGATCACTCCCCATAATTCTATAATCTAAACATAGGTTTTTAGTTTATAACCACGCAATTATTTCACTTTTTGTTCACTAACAAACATTAGTATTTTTTCTGTATATGCTAAGAGAGTAACCATAGTATATATATTAATAGACTCATACACGTTTCATTCAAGAATGTGGACATTTTGAGTGGGATGGAAGTAAGTACTATAGTGTCTCTGACATAAATTTTAAAAAATTGCTTATCGGCGCTGTTTAGTATTTCAGTAATCGCTTTAGTTTTTCTTTGTGGGTTTCTCGTTTATTGATATTTGTCATTATCAGGTTCAATTTCAATTGACCGATTTTAGAAGATTAATTGTGTTGTTTGCTCTTTGCTTCAGTATGTTTTGTGATGCGAGATCCATATATACCTCTGTCCTGTCATTACAATTAATCAAATGAGCTAAATTTTACTATCTTTAAAAGTTTATTTGTCCTTGACATGTTAATAATTAATCAATGATTTAATAGACTCGACTATTTAATGTGCAAAGGAGGGTAGTCAATTAGTTGAGCATTTACCACTCAATGATAGTAATTTGTTTCTCAAACCTCTCATAATTGAGATGCCCTAAAGTTAATTGATTATACATGTGCAAACATGGTAGGTTCTAACTAAGTAGTGTTTCTAACATTTTGTTTTCCTTAACTTTGGGAAAATAACCTTGATGAACATTAATTCATAAAAAAAATCCACATATAAATAATTTAGACTAAAGGTCCATTTCGGTCCTTAACATATTGCGATTTTTAAATTTTAGTCCAAAACATTATCTTTTGAATTATTCGGTCCCTCACAAATAAAAACGGATCACATTTGGTCCATTTTGGACGGTTCCGTAAAAAATTTGACGGAAACATGTCGGCTTCTGACTCCTGGTGTTCTGCCGCTTCTGCTCACCGTCAAGTCGTCGTCTCGCCTCCTCTCCCTCTCCCTATCCCTCACCCTCGACCACCTCCCCCTCCCCCTCGCCGTCGTCCAGGAACCCTCCGCTACGGCTGCCTTCCCCCGCCGCAGTTCCACCTCCTCCTCTCAAATCGTGGCTGCGACGACACCGGAAGGCGTTTACTGGGGATTGATTACTGAGTTGAGCGAGGCGAGGAAGGTGGACGTCGTGGCGGAGGTGGTGAGGGAGATGATGTAAGGAGGGGGTGAGGCTGAGGGATGAGACGGTGACGACGGTGGATGAGGCTGAGGGATGATGGAAGGTGGACACCGTGGCGGAGGTGGTGGAGGTGGTGAGAGAGGTTTGGGTTTAGGGTTTCCGTCAAATATTTTACAGAACCGTCCAAAATGGATCAAATGTGACCCGTTTTTATTTTTGAGGGACCAAATAATTCAAAAGATAATGTTTTAGACTAAAAAAATCGCAATATGTTAAAGGAATGGACGTTTAGTCAACAATTTAATACCAATCATCATTCTAGAAATTGCCACCCAATCACTAACATAGCTAATACCACACATTAGAATATTTCTCGATATAGATATATGATTTTATACTTTTATTTTTGTAGAAATCATCTTCTGCAAGCAGTCACCAAAAATCAATTCTTTTCATAGTATATCACTCACAAGTGTCAACTTGTGGGCCAGCCCAAAACCATTTGCTTGATTGCACGGGCCCACTATAATCACATAATATAACCTAGCCCGGCCCGGCCCGGCCCATTTCATATCTTCTCACGCTGTCGACTACTACATGATTACTTAATTATTTTATTCATAGGTACACGTATTATATTAATCATCTAGTATAATTGTATTGTATAATACTAATCAAATACTCCATTTATTACGGATATGTGTCAAATTATGTTCATGGTCCCTCCTCATTTATACTCAACCCAAAACCATTTATTTCATTATTTAATTAACTATATGAATACTTGTATTCTACTTGATTTATCCTATTAAGAAAGGCTCTTAAATTTGAGCAGAACTGGAATTTAATATAACAATGTGTATTTTGCAAAGATGAGAAGGAGAAGATTAAACACACATTCTTTTGTGAAGATTGTCAACCAAACTATACATAGTTCTATTGTTGTGTGATCAATGGAACATCCTTCTCTATCTTTTCAAGGAACCGAAGGCATACCTTTTTTTTTATTATCGTGGATTGAAACTTTGTTTATAAAATTTGATTAAAAAATGTGAATTTCGATGTTCTATATCATGGTCGATGGGAGTTTTTCTTTTATCTTATTGAGGGTCTTGCTAATATGCTCTATCTCTCTTTTATTGAAAAACTTCTTTGATTAAATTAGAAGATATTTCATTATACATTTTTTATATGGTAAATGGTTAGTTAGTTGTCTAATAATACAAAATAACCAATAATTACGAATAAAACAAGTCAATAAGTACCACAGAAACCTATTTAATTTTTCTTGTACAAAATCATAATTTTTATTTATGTACTAGATAAAATGCAAACTCTATATTTTGTACAAACTCTAAACTCCTTAACACAATGTCAACATTGTAAAATTTCAATATTTTGATGTCAACACAACGTCAACCGGTGACTATTGACATTTTTTATTGCTATTATTTTGTCATCTATTGATATTTTCTAAATATACAGATCATAATTTAAAATTTATACAATATTTAGAATTTATATTTAATTAGTATCCCTTCCATCGAAATGTAACATCTATCATATGATATTATGATTTGCCACAAAGAGACCCCATTCCCGACAAATAATTGAATGCATATATATGTGAACATACATGGCCGCAGTCTTGACTTGGTGAGTTCAATATTAATTGGTGTAAGATTAATCACATATAAATTACTTTCACTATTTTTAAAATAAAATTTTAAATCTTATGAACATAAGTCAAAGGACGTAGTCACGGATAATATGATAGGACCCCTTTTCCCATCCAATCAGAAACCGACTAATCGTCTTGTATAGATAATGTGTATATTGTAGGATAGTAAATGCACTTACTTTTAAAAATAGGTTTGATTTATTATTTTGTTAAAAATGCAAAATAAAGTTTAAAAATAGGTTTGATTTATTATTTTGTAAACAATGCAATTATGGAATTGATGGTGGTGTGCACATTAATATGTTGTCTGGATAAGAATTTCTTGGATGATTGGATCTATTGTTAGTCGTTCTAAACTCCTAGAATCTATTACATCTTTTTGGCTTGTCAATTACTCCCTCCGTCCCACAAAATTGTCCCATTTTTTCATTTTCACCCGTCCCACAAAATTTATCCCATTTCACTTTTTACCATTTTTTGTTGTGGACCCCATATTCTAATAACTCATTCCTACTCACATTTTATTATAAAACTAATATATAAAAATATGACTCATATTCCACAAACTTTTTCAACCAGTTTTTATTACATTTCTTAAAACATGTGCCCGGTCAAAGTGAGACAATCTTTGTGGAACGAAGGGAGTATTTTCCTTAATTTGTTTGTAGTGATTTATGTAAGCCATCATCCATTTCATCCCTAATTATTAAAAATAGCATATGTGATTTAAGAGTCTCATTATCCACAAATTCACTCTTAAAGACCGAACTAGAGGCCAAATTAGGGTCATCCATTTTCTTAATCTTGTGGTTAGAATTAATTTACAATTAATTTAATATTTTATTCAATAAAAACTTTTTTTTAATTTTTTTAAAATTATTTTTTTTCAAATTTTTTTAAAAAAATTTGTTATTCAATAAAAACTTGCCGGAGTAAATAATGAACTATATTCACTAAATAATGAACTAAATGGAGTATGTTGTGAAGTAATTTTGACATGTTATTAAAATACATTAATGATACAACAAATTTTAGTGTTAAATGTTAAACGGTAGTAATGAACTATATCCAATAAATAATTAACCAAATGAACGTTAGTAATGAAGTAAATATAACATTTTATTGAAATACAATGTTAACTGTAAGCGGTAGTAATGAACTTACTTCATTCAGTCATGCTATTACTTCATTTCATTAGTTTATTACTTCATTCCGTTTGTTTATTACTTCATTCAGTCATGCTATTACTTCATTCCATTAGTTTATTACTTCATAATGTGTTATGACATAATTATCTGTCAGTTGAATTAAATTCGGTATGTAATGAATGCGAAAAATTACTTCATAACATACGTTCATTTAGTTCATTATGTAGTGAATATAGTTCATTATTTACTCCAACAAGTTTTTATTGAATAAAAAAAGTTAAAATTAAAAAAAAAAAATTTTAAAATTAAAAAAAGTATTTATTGAATAAAATATTAAATTAATTGTAAATTAATCCTAACCATAAGATTAATAAAAATGGATGACCCAAATTTGATCTATAATTCGGTTTTTAAAAAGAGTTCGACATTGATCACAACTTTGTGATTTTGTGATGTAACTAGCAAATCTACAAATAATTAGAAAAATAAACAATATGGATAATTGTCGGTTGTTACATATATATAAATCATAGACTTCATAGTTTATACTCTATATAAATACTATTCCCCCGTCCCAATTAAGTTGAGACATAACTTTTGGGCATGGACTATAAAGATTAAGAAATTGTATTGAAAAGTAGGAGAGAGAAATAAAGTAGAAAAGATAAAAAGAGAGTAAAATAGATGATGGAATAAAATAAAAGTGACTAGATGTTTTGTTTTTTATTAAAAGAGAAAATGACTCATTGAGCATAGATTAACTATGAATACAAGTTATATATTTATATATAAAAATAGACAACTTTAATTTGTCATGATTTAGGTAATTATAAACACATTTTTTTAACTTCACATCAAAATGAGTAATACACCCCATATATATTAATTCATTTTCTAAACTGTCCCTATATAATATTTAAATAAATATATTAAGTTTGTAAGCATGCATAATTGTGTCGGTATATAAAAGGATTTTTTTTCTTGTTTACTTTTTCTTGTGCAATCTAGATATGCTATGAAAACTTGCACACTGATTGATATTAATGATGTAATAAGTATAAAAAAATTCTAAAATTTCAATAATTATATCAATCTCTTAATCCATCAACATATATAAACCTATTACAAAATTATAGGACTCGAGTCCAAATGAGTAGTGACAACAATTATTTAGGGATTATGATTGATTTATTTAAGTATAGTAGAAATTCATTAATATAGTTTAAAAATCGCGAGCAAAAAATTTAGTGGCTAATCAACGCGCCAGCCATGAAGGATAGATACATTACTCGATTCTTTTAATTTTAGTATCATATTTTAATCTCATAATTCAATTATATGGTTATAAATCATTATCTCATTCAATATTTGTACACATTCGTCATGGTTCGTTTCATTTTTTATTATCTCATCATAGGTTGGTTTTAATTGGTCGATAACTACCTACTGACGAAAGTTAGGTTTTTAGTTTAGTTATTGTTTGTCGTCTTGGTTTTCCTTTTTTTTTTGTTAATATCTTTTTGTCGTTATCATATCATCATTGGATTCTCTTTTTAATTAGAGAAGATTGTGTTGCTTGTTGTATCTTAAAAACTACAATATCGATAAATTTGTTGTTTTTGTCTCTTGTTACCTTACGTGCTTGTAAGGCTTGATTGTCAATTTTTTAAAGAGTCTAATAAGGGGGAGAATTATCCACAATTATATAGATTAGATAAGATCTTCACCAAGTCGATGTGGGACAGAATTTAGAGAATTTAACACGCCCCCTCACGTGTGGGCCGGAAAGGACATCGGTCTTCCATCACGTGGGTTGTCGATGTGGGACAGAATTTAGAGAATTTAACACACCCCCTCATATGTGGGCCGGAAAGGACATCGGTCTTCCATCACGTGGGTAGGCAATGCAAGAGAAACAACCATCGACTTGAGGCCGCTCTAATACCATATTAGAAATGGACCACTCACTCCTTAAAAAGCTTCATAAGGGGGAGAGTTATCCACACTTATATAGATTAGATGAGATGTTCACCAAGTCGATGTGGGACAGAATTTAGAGAATTTAACAAGCTCATTCTGGTCTATAAATTCTACTTTTGTTCATACAATCGATGATTAATAAAATTACTTTCACTGAAGTTCGTAACAAATACGCCCACAATTACCCTAAATTAACGATAAACACGAGCGATTTGCTCAATAAAAACTTGATGCATAATTGTGTAAAATTTATCAAGTTTATCAAGCTCGTGTTCATCGACATATCGCTCGTGTTTATCAAGTTTGATACAATTAATCTAGGTTTTAGTGGATGTTAGCTAATGGAGTATTTGCTCAATCCCCGCAAATATAGGGCAAAATTTTCAATTCGGACACAAGTAAAACCTACCAAATTGTACATATTAGCCATAAGAGTATAAAAATAAACGAAACCATCGAGATGCATGCACACAGGAAAAATAAAACGAAAAAAAAAGAACACAAACTCTTATTCATAAAGAAACCCTGACGTATATCTACATATTGCCATTGAATCAATGATCAATCATTTTCGATATTTCCAACTTTTGGTATTAATTTTTGTGAGGCCAAGTTACATATGCACCACTAATTATTTCCTTAGTGGGACTGAATTTCCACGAAACCTTAAATTTTTAGTGGATGTTAGCTAAGGAGAAAGGTGAGACTTTGAAAAAAATTTCATATCTACATTGAAATCATAACATACAAAGCTATCAACCTTTAATTGTGTATTTAAAGAATAAAAGTTATTTTTTTAAAATAAAAGTGATTATGTATTCCAACTAAAAAATGACACTTCTTGGGATAAAATTTTGTTGTTGTTTTACTAAAATATGATTAATATTTTTTAATGCAATAAATTTACTATTTTATAAAGAACGATTCAAGACAAGACAGACCGGGTTCGGTCTAACCACACACATTGTGCGGGCTAGCGTGCAAGCCCGCACAGGAGTACAGCTCGTTCGAGTACGACTGTTTCGAGAAAGAGCCTCAAAGCAAACAAATGGAACGTTTAACATCAGAATTGCAAGTCTAGAAGTAAATGTTTTATGTTTTTAATCCACAAAACTATCACACATAAGAGCATGACACACTAAAGAAATGTATATATATGACTTTGATGTGATGATTTACCTCTCTTCTCAGTTTCTTTAAGCTTTCGATTCAAAATTCTCCAGCAAAAACCGGTACAGTTCTTCGGCAACAACCTTCGGATACTCCTCCTGAGGCAGAAGAGCGCCCGGGACTTCCACGAATTTGCTTACACCCTTTGCTCCCCTTAGAGCCTCCATTTCAGCTTTTGACCTTTTTGGTGCATCCGTGGCTGAGACAACGAGGACTGGCACGTTTCCCTCTAGTCCAGCGAATAGTCGAACAAACTCCTCTCTGGAACCCACTGGATCGAGCATTCCAGTCAGAAACGCAGCTGGCACATAACGGGCCCCCTTTCTTTTGGTGAGTGCATATCGGCTGTCAATAATATCAGGGGTGACGTTTTCGGGGTCGGCATACACGTGGGATTTGTACTGCGACGTGATTGACTTTTCGTTGCTGACAAGAACGTTGTACATCATCCAGCCCAGAGCAGGAGCCCTCAATGTCCCTCTTAGAAGGCCGTACCTGTAAATTCGCAAAATTGGTAGAAAAGAAATTGTTGGTTTGGCTTTAATCTGAAGGCGTGTGAGTTGGTTCATACCTAGTTTCCATACTCGAATCTTTACCAAACACGATGGGAAGGGGGCCGGCCCAGGTTGGTGCAACGGCAGCAATGGCCTGTGGCTTCAAGGAACCTTTTCTTGTCGCCTTAACAGCTACCGTTGCAGCATGCCCTCCTCCGAAGACCACATAGTCATTATCTGTGTACAGAAACTGCAATCGTTAGCTGTAAACAAACGGTGCAAAAACTATCTTATTGTAGTTCTACTGATGTTCTCGGAAACGGCTAAAATATTCTGCAAGACAAAGTTCAGACTATATCTTCAGGACGAATGGCCATCATGAACTCAAGATAACATTAACAAACAGAATATTGGAAGATTGATAAATCAAACATCCTAACTCCTAAGCTTCTCATAAAAACTGTTGAGCTCATCAATCCTGCAATATAATCAATTCAAATAAAATTTACTATTAGATCTAATCACATCAAACTTGCACATAATTAAAACTGGTTCATGGTGATGTATTATCCCTAGGGACATCATCGCATATTTCTCAGTATGTATAATAGTATGCACTTGCAATATAGGATTCAAGGCGTTGATATACTAGGTTGGTGTAATATTATGGATGAAGCTAAAACTACAACTTAGTACTTACCAGCTCCATTTCCTTATTTGAAATTGAGCAAGTATTCAAACGGAAAGTTCTATCAGTAGTATGATGGAGATCCTACAGAACTGGAAACAATGATCAGCAGCAGCTCCCATTGTTTCGACGATCTATAGGCCCTCTCTTCTCTCTGAAGAGACAATGCGAAGACACCTCTACTACATTTTCCTGCTTTCGTCTGCCATTATTCCTTTAACAATTTCCTTGATTTTGTTTTCTTAGAGAGATCTAATTATCAGGTTCTAGATTCTCTTATTTGACTAAAGGACCTTTACAAAATTACATGTGGATGCCAAGTCGGTCGACTTTGATAGGAGTAACTCAAATCCTCGATTCGATCTGCCAGCTTTTGGGACCGCCACTTCGTCTCTGCTACAGCCTTCTCCAATCCGTCCAATCGCGTATCCGTCCTGGAATTCACCATCGTTCACCGCACCAATTGATAGGAGTAAAGGCTGAAGAACACGAATATAATATAGAATCTGGAATCAGAAATTCTAGGCTTTATTGAAAGAAACTGAATAGCAAAACAAGAAAGGGAAATCCTCCCGAAGGAGGCCAATCCTCACGAAGGAGGCCTACGAGTATAACTCGTCCAATAAACTGATCTATCCAAAGATGATCTATTCTCCCTAGCGTTCTTATATTTATAGGCTGCAGAATATTTGAATTACAAGAGAGTAGGAATTAAAATAGGAACTGCCGCTTCTTCCTTTTGAATTCGCCTGCTTCCCCCTTTTTCTCCATCGGTTGGCTTGCATAGCTGACCAAGTCGGCCATCGATCTGCCATCTTTTGAGGAACTAATTTGCTGACCCATTCTTGGCCAAACCACTTCCCTATTTCCCATCCTCCTATCCGTATCAGACTTCCCCAAATCAGCAAGCATTAATGAATGTAAATAGGAAAATTGGCTCTTTTAGCAATATGGGTCAACTATTCCAGAGGAGCAATGATAAATATCAAGTAAAGCATGAACTAATGTGATCTCAAAGACATGTCATCCTCCACTGAGTATGAACTGAATGTTGTCGTGCTCTGATAAGACCAATTGGTCGAGAGAAAACAAACAAATTTCTCCAAACTTAGAGGCTTTACTTACCGTAGAGATACATATTGCAAACAAATTTCTCCAAACTTAGAGGCTTTACTTACCGTAGAGATACATATTGCACAACACAGAAACTGGAAATCAAGCGAAATTCATTTCAAATACAAACTAAAAATGTGAAAATGCATTATATCTTGCTGCTGGAAAAATCATTGAGTCAATATGCAGAAGAGGAAATGCATTGGAGCTTAACACAAAGGTAGCTGGATTATCAGTTGTTTTTAAATTTTGAACAAGGAACTGAGCTTCAATGTAACAGAAAGAACAGCTCCAAAAAAGTGAACACTTAGTTGAATCGTTTTGTTGTTGAAAAATTGTTACTTTTGTTCAATCTCGTGTCTCCTTTACTACGACTTGTAATCTCCAAATCCTATCTACATCTTTTCCCCTTCCATTTCATCACTCTCAATCCAACATGTGATACCAATTACCAACCAACAAACGAGCCCCCCCAAAAAAAAAGAAACCTCACAACCTTGAACAGGGTTAACATAGGTTATTAGATTTCACCTTCGACCTTTCGATCCCAAACAATAACCATGACTCCTTAGCATACACAATTCGCAGAAATGTAGACATTGATCCATGGTAAATATTGCAATAAACAAACCAAAATTATAGGCTTTTAAGCTACAGCTACAAAACTGTTTTAAGCATTTTATAAACAACTGCAATATATTAACTTCGGCAATTAGATTTCGTTTCATCATATCCAAAAAAATTTTCCCCAAATTACTCACTACAACAAACCTATTCCATCGCAGAACAGAAGAAAACACAATAACTAATCACAAAACAATAAGCACCATAAAATCAATAGCAATTACGAATCAAAGCAACTCAATCACACACCTGCAACGAAGCTAGCAACGGGGCTATCCGGCGCAGTGACGAAATCCACCAAAAACCTCTCCATCACATCGGCATTGTAATCGAGCTTCGGCCGGTCCGAGTATCCCAGCCCAGGCCAATCCACAATCGTCGCGCTCCAATTGATCCCGCCGCCGTCCCTCCCGACGATCTCCTCAGCAACGCCTCTCCACTCCTCAACGGTGCTAACGTCGGAAATCGTCGGCACCAGAAGGATGTCCTTCCGCGGCTGATCGGCGCCGGCGCCGCCGTTCTCAAGACGCTCGAAGTGGATATTGACGGAATTTCCTCCGTATTTCCACTTCCAGCTTCCGGAATTGGTCGTGGAGATAGGCTTCGACGGGGAGGAGTAGTCAACGGATGTCGATGCCTTGACTTTGAAAATTAGGGATTTGGTAACGCGGGGAGAGATTGGGCGGGAGGATTGGAGTGGTAGGGAAAGGGATGCTGACGGAAGACGGAGAAATGCGGCGGCCGCCATTGATGACGATCGGAATTCAGCTGAGTTCACGGAGATTTTTTTGGGGGGTTTAACTTTAATTACATCTTTGAATTTTTTATGTTTTTAGTTGAATTTTTGTGGTGGTTAGGTAGAAAATGTTTCTCTACTATTGCCTTTAAAAATAGTACTCCCTCCGTCCCAAGCTACTTGCACTTATTTCCTTTCTGGGCGTCCCAAGTTACTTGCACTCTTTCCATTTTTAGTAAAAATTATCAACTACAGCCGTAATATTTGACTTTGTCTATCACTCATTCCTTAATCCCCGTGCCGAACAGGAAACGTGCGAGTAGCTTGGGACGGAGGGAGTAGGAAATTTGTGTTTAAAATATAATTTTTGAATGAGTTATGTCAATGACTCAATCTTATGATTTTCAAATTATATGAGTCAAATCATAGTTTTGCTATGATTTGCAATTTTATCATAGCATCATCAGGGCGCGGAATTCCAGGCAGAATTTTTCGCGCAATTCCCAAAAACACCTTCTGCCACGTCATACAGACTTTCCACTGCACTGCCACGTCATAAGGATTTCTCACTGCACAGTGACAGACATCCCCAAGGACTTCCCGAAGGACTTCCCACAATTAAAAAAATTTAATGCAATAAACGAGAATTCCGCGCGGACGTCCGAGGGAGTCGCCCATCGTGACGGAATTCCGCGTAACGCCGCGGAACTGCGGTGTCCTTAGTGGACGTCCACCGCGAAATTCCGGCACACCAGTCGGAATTCTGCGGGGACGGGCGTCATTGCTGATGCTCTCAATAGAAAGTCCAAATCATGAATATCCAAATTTGTGAATTCAAGAATTGCGATTTGGAAGTTGCGAACTCCAGTTCAATTTACTATTTTCATGTAGTAGTGTTTGCAAACCGTGATTTCTTTTATCGAAATAACTAAAGTTAGGCCAAACTTAAACATTAGTTTGGTTTACATTCATTACATTTGGTTCGATTGACTTATTATTAGTAGTATTTCAATGTTATTTAAGTTGAACTGCTCTTTCTTTCTTTTTTTTTGCTATTGTAATGAAACTAGTGACATTCATATACATATAGTGTGCATGATTATTTTAAAAGAATATACACTGTAATATAAGAATCAGTCAAATTTATGATATTAGAAGCTTCTTAATTAACATTAATGGCTAGATATATAAAAACGAAGAGAGGGGAAAAGCTATTGACGCTGCTTAGTAGAATATATATTTACAAAAAAAATGTGAATAAAAAAGGTAAAGCAAATGTAATTATTTACAAAAGAAAAAAGAAGAGAAATGGTTTATTAAAACAAAATATGTCAAGAGTGGGATTTGAACCCACGCCCTTTCGGACCAGTACCTGAAACTGGCGCCTTAGACCGCTCGGCCATCTTGACTTATTGATTTTGTTTTCAACACTAATTAATAGAAGTTCTATTGTTGAGACAATCCAATTTTATTAAAACAATATGTCTCACCAACGAGAATTTAGAATGGTGGCCTACCAAAGAATCAATTGTGTGACGAGAACTTGGAGTGTTGGCTTGACAAAGACCAACATTAACTAACAAGGACGTTAACCCTAAAGGGAGCTTGATAGTTGGCAACGACCTAGTCGTGTGTCCAACGAGAGGCAAAGAACCAGTCATTGGCCAACGAGGACGAATGCTCTGAAAGGGGCTTGATTGTTGGAGATGAACCAGTTGTGTGACCAACAGAGATAAATTAGAACAAATCGTGACCAATGAGGATGCATGAGCGGAGCCATAAATTAATATGGGACAAAAATATTAATAGACAAATTTTAAAAATTGAAGAAGGGACATTTAGTGAAAAATTAAAATTAATTTTTATACCAAGTTATACATACATATATACGGAAATATGAGCAAGGGCAAATGCCGCCCCTCCTAGCTTAATGCTAGATCCGCCCATGCTTAAGGGAGATTCGATTGTTATAGACTCTAATGTCCCACGTCAGACAACCACTTTGAAATTTATAGATGAAATGAATTCTCTTACCTATTAATTAGCATGCTATTCTTTTTTAACGAATCATGTTTTTATTGTTTATTTCTGTAACATGATCACATTGAAGATATTAACTTCCAAATTCTAATCATCAAAACAATTGCTTATATTAACTCGAAATTGGCCCAATTTTATTTCCTGCTATTTTCCCTAAATTAAAATATGCAAGCTAGGTTATACAATCAATCTCTTGTTTGATTTTATAGAGAACTTGACTAAAATTTGAGTGGTCCAAAGATTATCAGTAGATTAGAAGGTCTTCTTCTCCTAAAGTATACTACCAATTTTATCTTCCTTAAATATATTCAGGATTTATTTATTCTTATTGATTAGGGTTTGATAAAGAATATCTCCCAAATCCTATACTAAAATATGTCCCAAATCCTATAGTATAATATGTACGAATTGTTATAGACAGGAATAAGGTATAATATTGTAATACAATTACTAAAAATATTGTAAAACAATATTAATATGACCCATTTTCTATAAATTAAAAATATTGTAAAACAATCACTAAAAAAAGATTACAATCTCCGTTCTTTAAAAATAAGAATTCTTCCTTTTTGGAATTAAAAAAAATTCTGTTTGAGAAATTTGTTTCTATCATTTGGAAAAAAGGAAATCAATTTCCAAAGCTTCGAGTGTGAAACGGAACGACAATGGTTTCAATGTAAATGCAATGAAACAATTATCTCTCTTGAGCAGCTGCAAATCCCTTCGATCCCTCCAACAACTGCAAGCCCACGCCACCAAATCCTCCCTCGACGCCGACCCTCTCTTCGCCGGCAAGCTCCTTCTTCACTGCGCCGTCCACATCTCCGACGCCCATGACTACGCCGAGCGCCTCCTCCTCCACTCCCCGAACCCCAACGCCTTCATGTACAACGCCGTCATCCGCGGCTTCTCCGATTCCGACTCCCCCCGCCGCTCCATCTCCACCTTCTCCCTCATGCTCAGGAATCTCAGCTCCCAAATCGACAGCTTCACCCTCGCATTCTCCCTCAAATCCGCCGCGAATCTCCGCTGCCTCCGCACCGGGGCTCAGCTGCACTGCCAGGCGCTGCTGCGTGGGCTCGAAACCCACATCTTCGTCGGGACTACCTTGGTCAGCATGTATGGTGAATGCGGCCGTGTTGAGTTTGCACGCGACGTGTTCGACGAAATTCCTGAGCCAAACACCGTGACGTGGAACGCGCTGCTGACAGCTTTCTTCCGGCGCGGAGATGTCGGGGGTGCGGAGAGGGTGTTTGCTGCGATGCCGGCGAAGAGCCCGACCTCGTATAACTTGATGCTCGGAGGGTACGCGAAATTGGGGGAGTTCGCGATTGCGGGGAAGGTGTTTGATGAAATGCCGCTGAAGGATGAAGTGTCTTGGAGCACGATGATTCTGGGACTGGCGCAACACGGCTGGTACGAGGAGGCGTTTGCGTGTTTCCTGAGGCTGCGTAGGGTTGGGACGAGGCCGAATGAGGTGAGCTTAACCGGGGTTCTATCTGCGTGCGCGCAAGCAGGGGCGCTGGAGTTTGCGAAAATGGTGCATTGCTTTGTTGAGAAAGTTGGTTTGATTTGGATCACTCCTGTGAACAACGCGTTAATGGATACTTACTCCAAGTGCGGGAGCGTGGATATGGCTCGTCTCGTGTTTGAGAGGATGCCAGGGAAGAGGAGTATCGTCTCTTGGACAACGCTGATCGCGGGCCTAGCAATGCAAGGTCACGGTGAGGAAGCGCTTGCTCTGTTTCTTGAAATGGAGGGCTCTGGTGTCGAACCTGATGCTACCGCGTTCGTTGCCCTGCTCTACGCGTGCACGCACGCTGGTCTGGTCGAGGAAGGGAGTGAGATGTTCGATAAAATGTCCAACCTATATAGGCTCGATCCTGAGATTGAGCATTATGGATGTATGGTTGATCTATACGGCCGGGCCGGCCAGCTCGCTCGTGCGTACGAATTCGTGATTCAGATGCCGATCCCCCCCAACGACGTCATCTGGCGGACGCTTCTTGGCGCGTGCAGCTTCCACGAAAACGTGCACCTCGCGGAGAAGGCGAGGGACAAGCTCTCGGAGATTGATCCAAACAACTCTGGCGACCGCGTCCTGTTGTCAAACATCTACGCCGTCGCAGGGAAGTGGAGGGACGCGGCCGCGGTGAGAAGGTCGATGGCGGAGCTCAAGCTGAGGAAGAGCCCGGGCTGGAGTAGGATCGAGGTCGATAAGATGGTGTATATGTTCGTAGCCGGTGTGAGGGGGGATGACGCGACGAGGGAGGCGTACGAGAAGCTCGGTGAGGTGATGTCGAGGATCCGGGTTGAAGGAGGGTACGTCCCGGAGGTTGTGAGCGTCCTGCACGACGTGGAGGAGGAGGAGAAGGAGGGCGCGGTGGCTGCGCACAGCGAGAAGTTGGCAGTCGCGTTCGGGATGGCGAGGTCGGGTGGGGCCCGGAGGGTCAGGGTTGTGAAGAACTTGAGAGTTTGTAGGGATTGTCATAATGTGATGAAGTTGATTTCAAAGGTTTATGAGTTAGAGATTGTGCTGAGAGATAGGAGTAGGTTTCATTGTTTCAAGAATGGGAATTGCTCTTGCAAAGATTATTGGTGAAATTACTTGAAAAAAAGTGTGATTTTTTATAAATAAGAGGGGTGTTGTTTTTTTTGGTATATAAGATGTGTTCTAATGTTATATGTGAACGATGAGAGTAGTTAATTAGGTATTAATTATAGTTTATCAATTAATTATTTAGTATTTATAATTTATTAAGATTATAAAATAACTAAAAGATAGTACTCATTTCATCCGCGAATTGGAGTCCCGTTTTTCTATTTTGGTTCATCCGCGAATAGGAGTCCTTGTTCATAATTACTCCATCCGTCCATGAAATGTTGTCCAAGTTTGACTCGACACGGATTTTAAGAAATGTGAAGAAAAGTGAGTTGAAAAAGTTAGTGGAATGAGGGTCCCACATTTATATATTACTCCCTCCGTCCCGGCTAAGATGACACATTTCTTAGCTGGCACGAGATTTTAAGAATTATTGGTTGAAGTATTTAATTAGAGAGAGAAAATGTGGGTGTAAGTATTATAATAGAGAGATAAAGAAATCTGAATATTTTAATAGGTGTGAGAAAAAGTGGTTGGTGTATTATTAATTGGACAGGGAAACTTTCCAAAAAAGGAAATGTGACATCTTAGTTGGGACAAACTAAAATAAAAAATGTGTCATCTTAAGTGGGACGGAGGGAGTGGTTTTATAATAGAATGTGAGTGGAAGAGTTAGTGGAATGTGGAGTCCATAAACCAAAAATAGTAAAAATGCAAAGTTGACAATTTTTCACGAATAGACTAAAATAGAAAAACTTGACAAAATTTCACAGACTGATGGAGTATTATAAATGGTAAAGAGACCACATATTCCACTAACTCAATCCCACTCACATTTCATTTAAAATTATTATATAAATGAGACCTATACTCTACTAACTTTTTTCCACCTAATTTTCTTAACATTTCTTAAAATTCGTGCCGGATGTAATGAGACTCTTATTCGCGGACGGAGACGGCAGTAATCAATAAGGAATCGTATCTTGTAACTACGTGGACTTGGGCCCCCAAATTTCTTTTCCTTACAATGCCCAATTCTTTTTCTTCGGCCCAACGTTCTTCTGCGCATGTTGTTAGGATTTCATCGAATTTTATCTTCCTTAATTATATGCAGGATTTGATTTATTTCGATATTGATTAGGATTTATTTAATATATATAAAAATCCTAGATTATAAATATGTACGAAAAGAATTATTATCATGTTTGATGTTTCTAACCCTAATTAAACCTTACTTTTAATAAGCCGCCGTCAAAGTAATATGGAGAGAGATCCTTGCAAGAAAGATTTGAAAGAAATATGGATACCGCAAGAAATATGGAGAGACATCCTTACAAGACTCCCGATAAGATGCATTGTGATGTGTTGGAGCGTTTGTAAGTTATGGCGCGATCTAATAGAAGAGGATGGTATGCTTGCGAAACAATTCATGGCTTATGTTTGTCAAGACATGACGAGTGGTTTGTTGCTTTGATCTTGAAACAGAGCTCTTTACCAGTTTTCCTCTTTAACCCCTTAATGTGCGTTTCTTGAGATTTCCTGAAGATACACGTTGGATGTTATTATATTCGGGATATCGGCTATGCATTTTAGAGGACCGGCTATGTTTATGCGATACATCAAGTCCTACACGGTATAAAATTTGGAAGATGGACAACTATGGAGATGCAAGATCCTGGATAATGGAATATATCTTCGAACCACCATTACATGTACGTGCCAATCCGCTCAAACTTTCGACACCTGGTTTTATTCAGCCATATTCCTATCATCAATTTCCTAGCATCACTATCTACACCCCAAGTTTTTTTTCGCTCAAAACATTGGGAATTCACAATGTTCACTCGTTATGTTTACATTAGGAATATTTTGGTACTTTTTATAGATTTTTTGTATGTTTGTTTGATTGTGAACATTTTTTTAATTTATAGATTTATTGTACTGCCATTCCTTTCAGATTGAAACCAAATAAATCACAATATATACTTTGGCGTGTATTTTGTTTTTAACTTGGAAAAATAGTTAAGAGATTACATATTAATGGCAAGAAATGCAATTCCTTATATTAATGCACAAAATCTACTAGCATGCTAGGTGCATAAATCCTCATTAATGGATTCATTCATATTTGGTAAAGATAAAGTGGCAATTTCCTGATAAAATTTGAATCTTAAACCTTGCTTTTAGCAAATTCAAATTGATGAAGTGTTTTGTTGGGATATCACTTCACTTTCATTAATTAAAATTTTGTGACGGGCATAGGGTTATTTTTATTTCTTCTTTTATTTTCTTGGATGCTCTTTAGAAAAATATAAAATAAATTGTGGGGTATGTTCGAAAAGGAAAACTACATATCCTGTATAGCAAATGCTGCATATTTTTATGTGAATGGTGAGAGTAGTTAATTAGGCTTAATTATAATCATGAATTAATTGTGATTTTTGATTAATTAGTAATTATAAAAAATATGAAGAAAAGCCCAATATGTAGAACACATCTAACTATGGCCCAAACGAATTGGCCCAAATGCCTATAGGCCCATTCTCAAATGGACCTACTATATTTTCAATCCCAATCTATATATCATAGGTTGCTTAACATTAGTTTGTCCCGAGATATTCCTATATTGAAACATTATGAGATTATCCAAAATTAAACATTATCACGAAGAGAATGATAAGACTCATAAATCAAAACTGATCTTACGTCATAAAATAAATTATCAAACTCTTCTTGTCTAATCGAACAACATTTATAAGGCTCGTTCTTATCTAAACCATTAAACCAAACACCACCATAATTAACACGATTGGATACGGTAGTGACTCATGAACCTAATCTACACTTGCAACTCTATGTTTCTCAAAAAAGATGCATCTTGTTAGTATGAGTAATTAATCCATATCAAATCTGCTAAGCTCTCATTGAATATAAAGTTTCATATCTCTATATTCTCATAATCTCTCTCATTCTGGTGCGTTTTGATTCATTCATCGCCCCACTTCAGATGTAGGTGTTCGCTTCTTGTATGTGCCTATGCACCGACGATAACTCCCTACTTTTGCTCCGACGTTCATATACAATTCGAATTAAAATTAATATATGGTCTTTCCCATTAATGGCTTGATCACATACCGTCCACCAAATTATGTGCACAACTTACTTGGAGCATAAAATATTTGATGATTTAAATAGGAAAATATTATTGTGAAATGGACAATGTTGTCCCTACACATTGTTGAATGAATGGATGCCCTTGAGCCTTGTTTTTCAGCCACCACTTTAACTTAATACAAACCTCTCTAACTCAGAATTTTCAGCCCCTCCTCTTAAATGACTCTAAACTCAATACAATGTGATAAATACTCATACATATATGTATATATCATATTCAATTATAACTATTATAGTGACTCTTACACATGCCTCCATTTAATTTATTCTTGAAATTAATCCTGTTTTCCAAAGTTTGTATTTGTTTGATGTCGATATTTCTGCAACTTGAGTGAGAGAGGTCTGAGCAAGCTGTGATAATATAACTGGATCAAATGGGACGTGCATATCAATTTAATTACTGAAATATGAGTCCAAATATTAATCACATTATATACACATTCGGTATATATATGAGGTTTGAAAGTGACATTTTTATTAAACTAAGAGTGAGTTGTCACTTGTCATGAATAAAAAAATAACTGGCTTTTTTTGGAAAAAAAAAAAGTTATGAACAAATTAAAATTGGCTAAATTGTCATTTAATTATTACTTTTAGTTAGATGTTTCGTGCCCTGTGAATTACATCAAAGAATTTACATGGTTTGAATGTAATAAAATGACAATTCTTATGTGCGCGCATGGCAATAGCGTTCATTTTTATTTGGTCAATTGTTACGTATGTTACCATATTTATACTCTTTCTATTTTCTATTTGTCATTAAATGTCTTATATTTTCATTTTAAAATATCCATTATCAAATGTTTAATTCATTTCAATTTTCCTATTTTTACTAAAGGAAACATTTATTCGTGGACGAATAATGCTTAAATCTGTCATTTCATAACACATGCATACACTTACAACCCAATAACCTAGCTTTAACCTCATCCAACCATAAACTAAATCCACTAAATTAGAATGAATCAATCAATCGATCGATCATAGATACACTCTAATCATTTCTTCACATAAATATTATACAATACTAATACTACATGAAACATTAAATAAAAACAACATCCCAAACCCTAAAACCATTACAACCAAAAAATGATTTAACAATTAAAGTGGCTACAACTCACAAGCATGTAGGCTCCCTTTGTCTTTGCTCTTATCTTCCCCTCTCCATTCCTACTTAAACCCCACCTCCTCTTCAAAAACCTTCACTCCGATCTCTCTCTCTCTCACTCTATTAACATCTTTACATTTATTTTATTTCGGAAGTGAGCTGATAATCTCCGTATCATTATTCGATACACATCAATGGAGACTCAAGACGGCAGCAACGGTAGCCTTCGCGTTGATTCGTTCTCGTGCTACCTCGATAAAGCCAAAGAGAGCCTCGTCCACCGCGTCTCCGCCCAAGACCACAACAACATGACCATCAAATTCTCCGGCGGCGGCGGCCTCCGAGTCGACTCGTTCTCCCGCGCCTCGGACCACAACCTCCTCTTCCAAGTCCCCGCCCCCGTCCCGGACCCCACCGCCGCCTTCTCCTTCTCCCACCAATCCGCCGAGATCGGTGTCTTCGGCGCCGACCGCTACTTTAATACTATGAAGCTTCAATACCCCACCACCGCCGCCGCCGCAGCCCCCCGCCGCGCCGCCACGACCTCGGGATCGGGATCGGAGTCGGAATTGTCCGCCGCTACAACGTCGAACAGCCAAACCAATCTCCTCCGATCAAATCAATCGATTCAATTAAAGCAGAAGAAAGCCGCCGCCGCCTCCGCAGTTACCGCCGCTCGCCTCTTCACCGGATTCAGCTGCAGAAGCCCCTGCTTCGGCAATAAATCCGTCCGAATCAACGAATTCGTCGTCTCTCCGGCGAAGAATCAGCTAATTGAGAAGATCGAAGAGTCGCGGCGATCGATTGAAGTCTTCGGATCGTCTCGCAAAATTAGGGTTTCGAAAGGGCGAAATGACGTGGCGACGAACATGGAGCGGAAGCTGTCGATGCTGACGTGGGACGCGATTCCGGTGGGCGGGAGCAACAACCTCCCGACTTCAACCATCGGAAGCAGCGGCGGCGGCGGCGGCGACGCGGAGAGCGACGGCAGCTCGGATTTGTTCGAGATCGAGGACGTTTCCGGAAGCATCTACTCGGTTCTAGAAGGCGCGGACGCCGCCGCCGACAACGAGCCGAGCTGCGTAATGAGCCCCGCCACGTCGCTGTACGCGCCGAGCGAGGCCTCCATCCAGTGGAGCGTCGTCACCGCCAGTGCGGCCGATTTCTCGTCCGCGCTGTCGGAGTTCAACGACGACAGCGTCAGCGTCGCCGCGGCGGCGGCGAAACCGAGGGCTAATAGCAACCAAGGGCAGAAGAGTAGGCCTTCTCATGGATTGCTAGGGTGCAAGAGTGTTAAAGCTGTGGATGTTGCTAATGAGAATGTGTGTGTTAAGGTTAAGAACAAAACCCTAATTAATTAATCAATCAATCAACAATCATCAATTTGTTGTTTATGTATGTGTGTGAGAGTATAGTTTCAATACTATTAAGGGTTAATTGTATGTAAATTTACAAAGTTTGATCAAATTATGGTTTGTTCTGAACATTTCGATCCAAATTTGAATGATAAATCACAAAGTTTCAAAATTCTCATTGGTCTCGTGTCGATTTCGCAAGATAAATGCGATGCAGAGTTCGCGCACACGTATAAATTTTTGGTAATATGGATCAATTGTGACACAAACATGTATGAATGTGACGACGTGTACAGCTAAACCACTTCGTATTTGGTTGGATGAGACAATTGAGAATTTTTAAAAATTTGTGATTCCATAGCCAATTCATGATATTATTAATTAATTTTGTTGATTATGATTATGTTATAGTACATGATGATTGAGGATGCCGTGTAACAAGGCTTTTTGTTTTGCAATTTGGGTGTGTTTTTTGTGTCATCCAAAGGTAGAACATGTGTGTGTTGAAAACCCTAAAAAGATTGTGTATATATGTTGAGGTGGGCGTTTCTTGTCTGAGGGAATCGAAAGTTTGATGCACTAATTGTTTTGTCTGTGTTTTGTTGTGTGATTAAATATTGTGGAGATTCTTGAGTTGGGGTCACCAAGAATGTTTGCTTTTGTGACATAAATACCAACAATTCTATTATTTGCATGTTGACATACATGTGTTTCTTTGCAGTTGAAGGTCCTACATATGTTAATAATTTCATGTTCAATAAAATGTTTGCACTTATGTAATGTATAATTCAATGGGTACAAATTGGTAGCATCTCTAGTGAGCCTATTTTTCTTAAGTTCACAGGTATATAAAAGATTAGGTTACCGTAAAAATTACTCCATCAAACTTTGCCAATTTCTGAACAATTTCAAAACTTTGAAAATAGATTATACCGTAACTTTGACATTTTTTCTCAATTTTCTCATGGCGAAAATTGCAGCATACTATATGTTTGAATTTATTAATGTCACGCATACCTATGTAAAATTAAAGACGTGGTTGACTACGTGTATTAAACAAAACATAGTCTGTCACACATTAACCCTAGATCCCGCAGGTCGGATTTGCCACCGCCCGACCATCTTCTTCGTCATGCTAGGGTTTTGAAACTCTAGCGATGCCGTCTTGAATTCACACACTCTACTCCATGCGATTTAATCATAAATTTATTTTCTGTTAAATTTCGATTGGTTATATCTTACTCCTATTTTTTTAATTTAGATATTTAGTTGTCATAGACGTATTAACTCAAGGAAGAGGTCCCGGAATGGAATGTTTCTCCAAGGGACCAAATATAGGTGGAACGTCAATTTCATATGTAATTATAGTATAGTTATATTTATAGGTTTGAACAAAATACACTTAAAATAAATAAAATTGGACCACGTCGAATTAAATAGGGATCTCTTGATAATGTGTTAGAAATATTATGGTTGTATGTATAAAATAATACATAGGTGGCGTTCGGTTTTCAAGATAAAATAATATAAGATACAATCTAGGATTGAGTTGTGAGATTATTTTAGTCATAGGGGGTTAGCTATGACTAATTATCCTATGATTATCCATCTAGGATTGAGTTGGGGGACTAAATCTTATGAACCTGATTATCCATCTAGGATTGAGTTGGGGGACTAAATCTTATGAACCAAACACACTACTAATTTAATCATGAGATACAATCTTGCAAACCGAACACCCCATAATGTATAAAATAGTCGAATGCCATACATAATTGCAAAATATAGTAGTACTAACTACTAATAACTTCTATCTTGACCCAAACCAATTTTGGCCCATTAATCATCTGCAATAAACAGACAAGCCCAAACCTCCTATTTATACATATATATTTAATATTTAGATAAATTTTAATTATTCCAACAGTAGTAACTTGAAATGTGTGGGTATGAAAAAATTATAAGGTCTTAAGAGAACAATCACAATCTAACATTAGAAAAAAAAATCAAGATTTTAAAATTTAATATATCATCAAGTTTAATCTTACTAAGAAATGATTGAGAAATGGAGTACTACCCTAAGCCATATGACCAATAGTGGAGCTTAAAAATGGTGAGTTGGTAGACCCTCGGTCTTATGTTAATTTATTATTGTCAAGAAAAACTTAATTACGAGTATCTTATTCGTGAATGAAATGTTAATCACATTTTTATTTATTAATTATATAATAAAATAAATTAGTCGAACTTTAATTACTTCAACATAACAAACTCCACCCGAATTCGAAACTCAAAATACTCTTAAATAGAAACAACCAACATAGATTCAATTAATCACATTATGCAATACTGATATTTGGATGACACAATTGTCATTAATAATTATGCCACCTATAGTTTCAAATAAAATTGATGACATTAATTAGAAATTATGGCAATTAAGAAAAATGGAAAGATTAGATTGGGCTTAGACAAAATTAATGATGAGATTCTTTGGATTATCACAATTCTCACTTTATTAGTATTTTCTCATTACCTAATTCTTATAATTCAGTGCATCAAATATCAATCGGAACCCTAATCCCTAAATTTCCATCTTCTCTCTCTTTGGGTTTATTTAGGGTTTAAGGCCATCCCTCAAATTATCAATCGAAATCCAAAGACTGATTTTTTTTTTATTTTGTGTAAATTTTGCGGAGAGATATGGGAGCGGAGAAGAAGCAGAAAGTGGGAGGAGCTGATGAAGAGAGCAATGACACCGAGCAGATTGACGGCGAGCTCGTAATCTCAATCGAGAAGCTTCAGGAATTTCAAGACGAGCTTGACAAGGTGAGTCCGATTTCTCATGTTGATTTTGTTGGGAATTGAGGGAATTGTGATTTTCTCTGTTGATTTAATGGTTGTTTTATTGTTTAGAAAGAAAAAGGGGAACGGAATTGAACAATTTGAAGTGTTTAAGAGTGAGTGGGAGTTGAGCCATTGCTAATTTTGGAATATGGATTGAATCAGAGGGAAATTCTTCATCTTTTGTTTGTGAATTTGAAATTATTATATAATTGGAAATACTTTACAGAAGATAGAGTGTAGTGTTTTTCTATTTAAGGTGTTGTGTGATTTTTTTGTGCTATGAGATTGGTTTTGTAATTGGATTTCTAATTTTCAGTGTATTTTAGAGGCTGATGAGTGGATGTTTCAGGCTTTAGCAATTTGCTTGCTTTTAAGGTATAATTGTTTAACGGGCAAGGTGTAGGGCATGGCACGTACCTTTCGAAAAAGAGGTTATACACCATAGAATTAACTAGCCTAGTAGCATATGAAATTAAACACCTTCGGTTTTAGCTTAGGCTCCAGCAAGGTAAAACTTTGGTTTTCGTTCATTTTTGGCGATGTCGAGCTGAATATCAAATGTAAAAGTTGTGAAAACAGACTAACATTACGCTCTTCTTTTTGGTGATGGGTTACTGTTCAATACTTGAGTGATGCTCAAGTTTTATGACCATTATGGTTGAGAATGGAGTTCAATGCTACTAAAGTTATTCCAGCCTTTATTTATTTATGATGATATTGATATGATATTAGGTTTAGAAGAGATTGTTTTTGTACATTTTAATGCCTGTGTCCTGTTTTGAATCATCAATCATGGATCTAGAATATAGACTTTCGTATGTATGCTGGCTTATTCCTGTTCTTGTCAGAAACTGCAAAGCTAGTTTTTTCATATGAAGATGGTAACATTTGCCTTCATCACATATATTGCTCTGTTCTACATGGCATGATTCTCTTGGGATTATTGATCTTGTTCTTTCATTTTATTTTCTCGATGGTCATTAATTTCGTAATCGATCACTTGAACTTGTTATTCTGCTCAATGCAGATACAGCCCAAAGTGGATGCGATAGATAGTAACGAGTTTTTCTGTTTTCTATGTGCTTCCAGATCAATGAAGAAGCAAGTGAAAAGGTCCTGGAACTGGAACAGAAGTACAATGAAATACGGAAGCCTGTCTATGATAAGCGAAATGAAATAATTAAATCCATTCCTGATTTCTGGCTGACTGCTGTGAGTGGTTTATAACATTTAATAGATTAATTATGTAGTATGACTTTTCTTGGTAAATCTTTCCGCTGCTTAAAATTGTTCTTTTCCTACTTAATGTTCCCTTTGCTCTGGCAGTTTATGAGTCACCCTGCTCTCAGCGAACTTTTGTCTGATGAGGACCAGAAGGTTTTCATTTTTTTCTGTCGTTTATTAAGAATAGTCAATAGACAACGTTAATTATTATAAACATTGACGTTTAAGTTATTTCCTTTTTCATATGCCAGATATTTAAGTATTTGATTAACCTGGAAGTCGAGGATTGCAAAGATGTGAAATGCGGTTACTCCATCACATTTGTGAGCTTTTATCTTTGCTAATTCTGGATGATGTCTGTTGTTGGAAGTATGATTTACGTCTAGTCCATTTGAAGGTTTGATCTCATTCGAAAATCCCTTGTGTTTTTTATGTCAGGAATTTAAACCCAACCCTTACTTTGAAGAGACGAAGCTCACAAAGACCTTTACGTTCCTTGAGGAAGGTACAACCAAAATCTCATCAACATCGATAAAATGGAAAGAAGGCATGGTAAGCTTCAATTTATAGCTTTTAGAATACAGCCCTATACTTTGAAAGGAGATTGAGTCTATTGTGCCTCTCTGGCATTTGAAGGGTATTGCTAATGGTGTTGCTGCTGAAGAGAAGAAAGGAAACAAGCGACCTCAAACTGAGGAGAGGTTGGTACCTTCCGTTATCCTCTTCTGCTATTCATTTATTCCCTCCGATTCTTGCTGGAGCTGGTAGAAATTGGCGTATGATCACGATTCATCTAAAGTCTTGTATTTACTGTGATGATTATTTTTGAGACTAAATACGCTTTGAAATGCAGCTTCTTTTCCTGGTTCAACGAAAGCCAGCATACTGGTGACATGGTAGAGATTGACGATGAGGTAAACTTCTCAGGCTTATTATCGAATGAGCTTAGGCTTTATTTACATTTTACGCACCCTTTTTCAAAACAAAGAATAAATTTTTATGAATTTTTTTGTCTTGCCGTCTAAAGCAGATTGCTGAAATTATCAAGGAGGATTTATGGCCAAATCCCCTCAATTATTTTAACAATGTATGCATTATTCCCTAACTTCCTTCGATGTACACTTTCTACAATTTTTTCCAATTCATGCTTTCTATGGTCCACTTTCTAACTCTGCACTTTCCTAAACGATCTTGCTTTAGGAGGGCGCTGATGAAGAGGAATTCGTAATGGATGATGATGAGGTAAGAGGATACCCTTACATGACTTGCTACTTCCGAAGGAGGCTTCCATATCACTCTTCTCAAACTAGATTTTGAAGCGTTTATGAAAATTATTAAGCAGTTCAATTTAAACACCATTGCAGGACAAGGACAGTGATGGCTCTGAAGATGATGAAGAAGAGGATGACGAAAATAAAGATTAAACGAGGCGTCTCCAGAAAGTTTGGTTTTCATCAACTAAACAGGTTTATAGGTTTCTACAAGAGAGGATTTGAACCTAATCGTCTCTGTTTGAATTTGTGGCGTTGGGTATTCGTACTTCTAATTTTG
The DNA here is from genome assembly GCF_004379255.2 of Salvia splendens. Classification (NCBI taxonomy): domain Eukaryota; kingdom Viridiplantae; phylum Streptophyta; class Magnoliopsida; order Lamiales; family Lamiaceae; genus Salvia; species Salvia splendens. The sequence goes on along the minus strand of NC_056050.1, from coordinate 26,455,226 downwards.
TTTCATTATTTCTCGTGGCATTGATGGCCCCACCGGAAAGTATAGCTAGCTCGCGTTATCTACTGTAAGAACCGTCTCTGTCGATCCGTGCATCCTCTTATCTATTTTGATAAAATGAATCACATTCTTCTCCCAAGATATGGAACTTAGTTGGTTTTCTTCTGTCACCAGTTATAGTTGTCACCTCTCTACTAAGATATAGTACAATGTCTAGTTATTTGTTATACGAAAGTTATCTGCATAAATTTTTCATCATATTTTATTTAGGGGGAAATTGTACAAAAACTACTCCACTAGTCCACGAAAATTAGGGCACATTTGTCATTTTTGGTTGTCCATGAAAAATAGGACACGTTCAAAAAAAGAAAAGATTTCAACAACTTCTCTCTTACTTTTTTCCCCTTTTATTTTACTAATAATATGGGTCCTACATTCCACTAACACTATTTCTCTCTTATTTTTTTTTCCTCTCTCTCTTTTTTTCTCTTCTCTCCTACTAATAATATGGACCTCACATTCCACTAACATTACTTCTCTCTTAATTTTTTAATCATCTCTTACTTTACTAATTCTATATTAAAACCGTATCATTCACGAAGTGCTCTATTTTTCATGGAATATTATGTCTTAAATTCTGGTTTTTTCGTGGAATATTATGTTTGTTAAATTCTGGTCAATATTGTAACCGTGAAAACCAATCAGAAAAATAAAGTTTGTATATGTTCACAATTATTCCATAAAAAAAACTAATGGAATTATATCAGATATATCAGCCAAGGAATCATAAGTAGAAATATCATCAAAGGAATCGTAAGTGGAATTATGTGTGGCTATTTGGATTTGGAGTGAGCAAATTAAGTAGACAATATAAGAATTTATATAACCATAAACCTAGGTTTTTTTATGTGTACACTCTAGGACGAGAATGTTCATGGAGAAGGATCCCAACACCAGCGACAACTAGATTGCATGTACTGCACTGCTGGAGCGAAATTACAATTAGACCATCATTTGATTATGATGTACTCCTCTGTCCCACAAAAATATGCATTTTTTAATTTTGAAAACTCTTTTATCTCATTAGAACTCATTCTCCTCTAACAGTACTTTAATTACTTTTACTTTCTACCTCTCTTTCTTTACAAATTTTGCATCAAAATTCGTGTCGAACCCAAAGTGCATATTATTTTGGGACGAAAGAAGTATTTTTTAACGAAAATATTTATAGGGTTGCATGTGATTTTGGGAATAATATTTACGGTGTTACAGAGTTTTTTTTTCCTTTTCAACCCTTAGTGTGCATTGTACTCAATATTTAATTTATTTTCATGTTCATTAGGATTTGATATAGGAATATTTCCCAAATCCTTTAGTATAAATATTATCTTCCTTAATTATACTCAGGATTTAATTTATTTCCATGTTGATATAGGATAGGGGTGTGTTATATTACTAACTCAATACTTAATTATTAACTACAATTAAATAATAGTCATTAGATATTCAAATCAAGGGCCTAGATCATCAGCCACGGAATATCAATACGATCAACAAAAAACGTCAATAAGGATATTAAAGTCAATTTACAACAAATTTGTTATAACTAACTTTTGAAGAATATCCCATAACTTTAAAACGCATATAACTTTCTCGATTTAAATTATGTTTTCGCACAACATATATCAAATTAAAGATAATTTCATAAGGATTCTAACGAGATCTCACTTGCATATGTTCTGATGTCAAAATTTGAAATAAATTTAAAAAAATTTCATTTTTTTTATACAACAACAAATGTCAATATAGTATATAAAAATGTCAATATAATACATATAGAATGTCAATATAAGCAATGTGTTAACATTTTCAAAGTATTGTGTTGATATCTTTGAAACACTATATTGACATTTTCATCCAAAACCCTAATTTGGTAGTTTTTTTTTATCTTTTTCGATTTAATTAATAAAAGTGAAAATTACATGTGGCAAATTTTAGACCACAAGATTCCTAAAATCCTATAATCTTAAATTAGATGTAGTTAGCAATTAAATAATGAGTTAGCAATTGATCACTCCCATAAGATAAATCCTATAGTATAAATATCTCCCAAATCTAGTATAAATAAGTACGAAAAGAATTATTATCATGTTTTTATCCCTAATTAATTCTTATTTTCATAAGCCGCCGTCAAAGTAATATGGAGAGAGATCCTTCCAAGAAAGGTTTGCAAGAAATATGGAGAGAGATCCTTACAAGACTCCCTATCAGCTGCATTATGAGGTGTTGGAACGTTTGCAAGTTATGGCGCGATCTAATAGAAGAAGATGGTAGGCTTGCGAAACAATTCATGGCTTTCGATCGTGAAGACAAGATGGGGTATGCAGTCGCTGATGAGGACGGCCAGCCA